>NC_137635.1:15661876-16861876 GCF_963383615.2 Lipophrys pholis
CGGCTCGGCAGCGATCCACGCCAGTTCCCCCTACATCCATTTATCCACATTCATTATTCAGGAATACAAAACCACTCAGTCAAATCTGAGCTCGTACAAAGATTTGCCCGCTCGCCCCTCGGCTGCTCTCCGCATAAAAGATTCATCTGCCCGTTCTCTTCCTGCACGGCGCTCAATATGTATGCCGTTGATTGCCCTTAAATTCTTAACCACTTAGTAAGGAGAGCGAAGGGGAAGTCATGGAAATCTGAGGGCGTGAATATGTACGGCGCTTTTGGAAGATTTGCGCAATTGGCCGATTGCCAATTGGCGCTATCGCCCAAAAAGCGCCGGACAAATATGTTTCTTGAGTTCCTCGTGCCACTACTGAGTGTCGGGATCAAACTGTGGACCACACACACACTAAAAGCTACACAGCTGCGACCTACAGCGAACCACGTACTTAAGAGCACCTTTTGCACAGAGACGGTTTATTCACCCACCTGGACTGAACATCTATGACACACAAAAAGACACAACTGTCTTTCAGACATTTTTAACGAGTTGATTGATGGTTGGAGTCGAATGTATTGACACCGGAGTTTCATTACGAAGTCTCTGGGATGCTGCTCGGTCGGTCCGAAAGCAGATGATCGGCTCTCATTTGTGCACGCCGAGCCGCTGCATCTGTCTCAATCAGACTGAGCATTTGCGCAGGCTTCTGCCCGAAGCAGAGCCGACAGGGAAGCGGCCTCCCGATCCACGCAGTTAAAGGGTCACTGCCATCCAAAGTCCTGTCCCGCCATCTGATAGAAGCGCTGGTTGTGAGGCTTGTAGAAATCTCTCAGTTTCTGCATCACGTCGGGGTCGATGGACGCGTGCGTCCTCCCTTTCGTCTTCCCCAGGCAGTGAGGTTTGCTGCTGCCCTCCGGCTTCTTCAGGCAGGGGAAGCCTTTCGTTTTGTTGAAGTAGAAGTGCTTGTCCGTGACGATCCTCTGGAGGCCCAGAAAGTCCTGGACTTTGCCCAGTTCTCCGGCCGGGTCCGAAATGAGCCGCTCGCCGCTGACCAGATGGATCTGAGTCCTGGGGAACCAGGCCAGCCAGCGCTCCATGTGCTGGGCGTAGAGACCGATCCACAGGGGGCTCCACACGGGGTCGATCTGACCTGGAGACAAAGACAGGGAAGGCTCGTGATTTAGACGTCCTCTTGAATGATCACGACTGTCAATACAACATGATTAATGTTTAATATTTATCTTGAAACGGAACTTTATCTTCAGATCTGGGTGAGTCAGGCCCTGCTTCCATGGGTTTTGGTCTAGATTAGGTAGTTTGGGTCTGTTATAATGAGTTTGTTTCAGGTTTGACAGATAATTGTTCCATTCCAGTTTTCTTGGACATTAAAGAGTTCCAAAAAAAATCCTCTAAAAAAACATTCCAAAAAAAAAAAAAGACTGGAAAGGTTCTGCACTGATACTCCAGTCTTGTCCCTTTAGTTTGAAGCCAAACGTCAATCAGCCATTACATTATGACCATCTGCCTGACGATGTGTGAGTATCTATTTTGTACAACAAAGAGAACCAGACCTTTCAGGGTGAGGACTCTGGTTGTCCTCACAAGGTGTGTTGAGGAAACCGACACCAAGATGTTAGTGACTTTAGATTCCGGAAGTATCTATGGAACAATGAGTTCTGGCTACCAATGACTGTCCTCGCTTTCCTTTCCTTGGACAACTTTTGACAGATTCTGGCCGTTGCAAGAACATTCAACAAGAGCTCCAGACTAATAGTCCTTCATAGATTCTATATCCAGACCCGTCAGCCGTACCTGTGGTTCGGTTCTTGAAGGCCAGGCTCTCGAAGGAAGGAATGTCGGGAGTCTTGGAGATGATCTGCGTGTAGTCAGATATGGCTCGGGTCACTGGATCCCGCACGACCACGATCAGCTTCACGTCCTGCGACATGGCGTGGACTCGCGCCGGCGTCTCCACGGTGACGAAGTATCGAGGCGTCTTCTCCATCACGATCTGGCCGTCCAGGGCTTTGGGCATCATACTCCTGGAGGTACATTAAAATAAACGCGTTCGTTTGTCGATTTTTATGAAGATGGGCTGCAGCGCACCGGCATCTTAAATCTTCATCAGTTATAAAGCTGATACAGAAGGTCGGCAACATTAAATATAGATGTAAAAGGCTGATCATAAAACAGCTTATACACCTTCTCTTTGCACATGATCTATTGCAAAACCTTTCAGAAACATGCTGTTCTTCTTACAGCAGGTCAATATCTGAGTTTTTAACAAGCTTTTTTTTGACATTTTCCTCATGAAGACTCTATATCAGCAATAAAAACATTTATATTTGGACTAAAGATATGAATGATATGAATTATTGTTACATTGCTAAAATTTTACTGTGTTTTTCTTGAAAATTACTCGAAGTGTGAGTTACTTTTTTCTTTTATTTTCTATCTCAGCAGCAGCCATCGAATGTATTTTACCTGCTAAGAATATTTAAGTCCAAACCCCCCCCCCCCCCCCCCCCCCCCCTCAAAATAAAAAAAATATATATATATTACAAAAACTTTACACCACTGCTATTTGTATTCGTAATCGAATGCAATTATAAATAAGTTATTTTCTCTGTTGAAGATAAAATATTGGTAAAGTAAAAATGGCAATTTCCATATAGTGTAGTTGTGTTTAATTATAGTTATATAAATGTACTTATTTCCATAAAAAATATAATTCAAACCACGGAAGATTAACATCTTCACAGACGATATGAATGACATCTTTAAAGAACCAGGTGCAAAAGTTAATTATCTTTAATATGTGCAGCTGCAACCCATAAACTTATTGATTAACATATTCTATCTGGTCGATCAAGTCAAATACATTTTCTCCTGTTGTTTCTCATGTTTGCGTCACAATTCACATTTTCCGTCTTCCCCTGCTGGTGGCTGATTGCGGCCCTGATGTGTTACACCTGTGTCTGAGTGTGTGATCATCTGCACCTGGTGGCTGCACTATAAGTTGGGCTTCAGTTCCCGCGTCCTGATGCCAGTTCGTCTGCGTCTCTGGGTTGTTTTGCCTGTGCTCTCAGTGATTCTCTGGTTTTTCTCCGAGTGGTCACCGTGTTCCACTTATTTGGATGTTGGATTCCCTCTGTTCCCTTGTGTCGCTGACTAAATGAACGCTTGACTTACAATCTGCCCTGTCGGCATCTAGAGTCCCTCCACCACCCGTGACAGTTATCGGATGAAATGCAACACACCCCATAACTCTTAATAAGTCTTGTTTTGAAGCGTTTGTCATCATTTGTCATCACCATCATCATCAAATCGACATTTCTCTGACTCCAACATTATTCCTGCTGCTGGTCCTTCGAGGGTAAAATATGCCTCACACTTTTAAAAAAAAAACCTCGACCGAGCTCAGACCTGCGCATCATAAGCTCTGCTGCCCCCAGGGAGTCGCTATCTAATGAAAATGACTGTATATGATGCAAGTTGCATTTCTTTTTTTTACCTAGAAAATGGTAAAATATTTCACATTATTTGCCATTATTACATCATTTGTTGTGTCCAGCACCTTCACTGGTAAAGAATTATTCTACAAGCTTTACTTAACAAAAAAAACAACTTTTTGCAGAACATATTTGTCGATCAAGCAAGATCGTGCTTTGTTTAAAATACATACTTTTTTTTTTACATGAAAAAAAAAATTCAAGTAAAGTGAACTTGATTTTGTCTTTGTTTATCTTCATTCTATCAGTCTGTGACGCTTTAAACGCTGATGGCTTAAGGGTATTGTAGTATAGGGTGTTTTAAAATCCTGAATGGAACAAGGATCATTCTTTGTTTTTTGACTCCAACACTAGATGTATTTGTGTAAAGATACCAACTTCAATTCTTATTGTGGATTTCACAGATTCATTTAAGTGAAATTAAGTTCTCAGATTTATTTTCCTCAGGGTAATCTCGCAGCACCAGCAATCGATAAATCACAAAATTGGTATTTCACAGGGGGGAAAAACAATGTTAATGAAAAAATATCAATTTAATTTACTTATTGACTGAAGTTGCCATTTTTAAAACTGTAATCACAATTTCAGACAAGGACTGGAGAAGACAAAAAAACAGTAGCTCATACAAATTGCATTTGAAAAAAGCTTTTAAGCAAAATTTAAGTGAATTTATGTCTTGACTCTCAAGATTAGTGTTAATTTTTCACATGGTGTTTTTGGAAAATGAGTTGCCGACCCCTGAACTAGCTGTTCTGAGTCAATATGCTAAGCTAACCTAGCTATTGCACTGCTAACAAGCTAATATTCAACAAACATATACAAGTGTGGTGTCAATCTTCTCGTCTTATTACCGGCGTGAATGTGAATGCGCTATTAGCTGAGCTTCAGATTTGTATATTTAATTATCGGTGATTCAGAGTTAAATCTGTTCAGCAAGTGAAAAACCTCTCTTGTAAAAAAAACAACTGCAAAACGCCCGGATAACCTCTCATCTCTCAAACACACACAGACACACATTTTCCATAGTGAGAGCCCACACCCCATCAGTCACTGTGACACACACATCAACCCCTGACATGTTAAGAGTCTGCTTGGTAGATCTCCAGCGATGCACACAAACAGGCAGGTAACACAAACACAGGCAGTGTCTCGCTCTGTTCACCTCCACGCCAGAAGACCAGCAGATGGGACTCATTTAGAGATAAATGACTCCAGAGGCCCCGCAGGACCGGCTGGGGACTCTGGGACATCTGCCAACACACCTGCCAACGCACCTGACCGACTGACCAAAACATGGTCACAGCTCTGAATCAGCATCTCATCTGTACGATTTCAGTGATAGAGTCGCATCAATGGTCTTCTTTCATTTCTCACCAATCATATATTGAGATAAAATAGGTTGCTAGTAGGAGAAAACGGCTACCCATTTGGAGCTTTTTGCAAACAAATAATAGTTTGCATATTTAAGGAGAAAAATTTAAATTCATCCGTAAAGACAAGTTCCAGCTTAAGTCATTGCAAAACAAGAGATTGCTCACGACGGCCCCGTTTACACGACAGTGTTTTCAAGTGAAAATGTAAAACGTTTGTTGTGTCATGACTCCCAGTTCATATTCTCCTTGGATTTGATAGTTTTGGTCACCCATCATAACTATCCAACTTGGTTTTCGGCCCATACAAATTTACAGCGTGTTGTTTTCTGTGTGTGCGTGTGCGTGTGCGTGTGCGTGTGCGTGTGCGTGTGCGTGTGTGTGTGCGTGTGTGTGTGTGTGTGTGTGTGTGTGTGTGTGTGTGTGTGTGTGTGTGTGTGTGTGTGTGTGTGTGTGTGTGTGTGGTTTCAGTAAACAACAGCACTCACTTGTGGCCCAACATGGAAAATACATCTTTTTCCGATCTGTAAACAAACATTGTTTTCAAAACGTTCCTGTGTAAACATTTCTCAAAAGAAAATGCAAAAACCATGACTTTTTACTTGAAATGATATCCTGCACCTTAGATTTATGGAGACCTCTAGTGGTTGTAATAATTATGACTCCCTTCAGTAGATTGGACACGTGATACAAAGAAGAGAGAAGAACAAAAATAACCAAAAGTAAAACATGTGTTTTCCTGAATAAAAATGAACTCGGAAAACCAACAACTGCCAACAGTTGCTATTTTTAGAAGTTCGACGTCACAAATGTAACAACATTAGCTATCGGGAGCCGAACATAAGGAATTTTACTTCGATCTTGAAACTGACACAATTGCCTATACTCTCGTAACAACAACAAATAATTCCTTTTTGTGTGAGCAGTATTAAATAATTCCTCCCTGAACTGACTGAGCTAATAACTGATGTCTAAAGTTAAAAATGAGGAAAGATGGAGGAACAGAGAGTCAACAGAGAATCAGTGGCGGCGACACAGCTGATGAAAGTGAGGACAGGAAGCTCTGACTGTCCTCTGGTGTCGGCTCGGGTTTCCAAAGCTCCTGCAACATGACCCCCTGTCAATACCCCCGCCATCCTCACACACACACACACACACACATACACACGCACACGCACACACACGGAGTGATTTCATTTGATCTGATCAGTGTGAGGCAGCGCTTGCCACCACTTAGCCTGAAGACTTCCCTTTTAACTCCAATACCCTGAGCAGGAGGAGCCGCTCAGTCTGCTACAGACACACACACACACCTACACACACGAAGGTTCGTGCACAATGACACAGACTGCTGCAAAAACACAAACACACACTCATTATTCACTCATTAGCCGAGCATTTGCTGTGATGCTTCTGGTCTCCCAGTGGACCAATTTTTCATTCTAACACACACACACACACACACACACACGGAAGACATATTTAAAGACAAAAATTACACACAAATGCACACAAACACTCTGAAGACACAAAGGGTGGGCGTACCAGATTTTCTTTAAAGACGTGTGTGTGTGTGTGTGTGTGTGTGTGCGTGTGCGTGTGTGTGTGTGTGTGTGTGTCTTGGAGCGTTTGCTTGAGTGTCTCAAATGAAAGGGGTGGGTGACCGATGAAGGAATGATGGGAGTGGATAGAAACGCGCCTCCATTAGCAATCTGTCTGTGAATAGCCTCCGAGCCAAGAGTCCCATACCATTACCTAAACACAAAGAGCTAATTACCACCCGTAAGAGCACCATCACAAGAACAGATGTATTAGAAATATGCTTCTGCCACAAGGTTTGCACAGACGCACTAATTGATGGACAAACTGGCTGTTAGTTTCTCTGATAAGTAAATCCGACCATTGGTGCTTTTGGCACGGCGAAGCTTTGGGATCCTGAGAGGACATCCATGACTTCCAACTACATTTGACTCATGAATTAAGGAGATCGAGATACGCAAAGTGTACTCAGAATCCAAAAGTGTGTCAATGCCGGAGATATATTGTCATATTTTGAGTACAAGATACATAGTGCCGTCCCGAGAGTCAAAAAGCATTTACTAAAATCTTACAGTCCCATACAACCTCATCTGAGCTGTATTGGAGCTGTCTGAAAAAAATGTTTGAGTCGTGTTTGTATTTAAGCGACTTTGAAGAACAATAGAGACTGTAGTAATGAAATTCCGAAACCCCCCCCACCCCCACATTCCTCTGATTCTGCCTCATCTGGGAATATCCTGGTGAGAATGGTGAGAACGACCTTGAGACGCAGTGCAGAAGAAAAACACCGTTTTGAAGGCTAATTGTGCGTCGTCACTTTACCACATGGACAGGTCGTCGAATCGTGTGCGAAAGTTAGAGTAACTGAAGGAAATCGTCACAGGCTTAGGAGAGACCATTCGCTTTATTTATGTCTCATGTCTGCAACATCACCTGAATGTCCTCATTGGTTATCGTCTACGTTACCCAATATGGCCATGTGTGCTCAAGACCGAACTGATATAACTGTGCAGGTCAAAGTTCAAGGACACTGAGATCTCAGAACACACAGTATGGCATCACAACACCACCATTCACTCATCAACACAAGCTTTACAGAAAGGTAGAGAAGATAAACGTCCTCCATGGATTTTTGTTTTGTCCTTTTTCACAAAGGCTCTCCCTTTAGTTCCTTCTTCGTCTCTGCAGAGAATGTCCCTGAGAGAAATGTGCAGCTTTCCAATGGAAGATATCATTTCAACAAAATGAACATTTCATATGTTGCATTGAAAAACAATAAACTAATAGAGAAATACGGACATGGAATCTGGTCCTTTGGACTTTAACACTTCTCTTTCAGAAACTTTGATTTGTTGACTAGTATGAATAAATTATAATGTGATCTTATTAACAATATTCCTCTTGTTTTTATCTCCTTCAAACATTTGATATATGAATTGAAAATCAAACACCACCTGGTGTGGGCAGCTCAAAGGAAACTGTCTGCCTGAGTCGGTTTTACCTGATTTCTAAAAATATGAGAATTGAAGTGCAGTTCTTGTACGCAAGATGCAAAAACGACTCCTCAAATCAAAGCCAAATTCCTCCTCGGTCACGCTTTGCACACCTTTCCTCATGAAGATGTTGGAGTGAGGTGCTGCCGGTGCCAGGTCTGGCCCTGTCGGTGCAGCGGAGGGGGGCGGGGGTGGGAGGTATTAACCTCCGATGCCTTCCAGCCAAACACTGGCAGGTGAATAGAAGCGGCTGGAAGGCACCATGTGTCACAGAGGAAATCCCCCCCAATAATGACGGCCCAATTAATTGGCAGTTTAAGCCCTCTGTTTTAGCTCCATCCTTACACTGCTCATTTACGACTGAGTGCGGGATCAAACGTCCAGCACGATGAACACCGGGATTATCCGGCAGCTTATAATAAGCCTCTGTTTGCCTTTGACGACGCTCGCCTTTGTCGTGCGTTTTACCAATATTTCTGCACGCGTCCCTGGTGAGATCAGGACAACCAAGGCCAGTGGCTATTGATCCTGAGGGGACTCCGGCTAAATACATGTATGTGGGTGTGGAACAGTAAGGATGCAGTGTGGGATGAGTGTGTGGCGGTGGAAACGTAAAGAGGGAATGGTAATGCAGCACTGAGCCTCAGCTGGGACTGAGAGTGGCAGGTGGACACGGGAAAGGGGGAGTCTGGACCCTCTGGAGCCCCATCAGGAGCATGCTGTGTCGTGTGTGTGTGTGTGTGTGTGTGTGTGTGTGTGTGTGTGTGTGTGTGTGTGTGTGTGTGTGTGTGTGTGTGTGTGTGTGTAGCAGTTGTTACGTTCCTCACACGTCTAGCAGCAGAGAATTGTGAGGATTTGTTGGATCAAAGATGTTGAAATCTTTTGTGTTTATCGTTTGAAGTTTGATCCAGAGAAGAAACAATCGCCAATCACAGCGGCAGCATATTGACCGTGTTCATTATACACACCTGACTGCTTATTTATGAGTCAAATATGAGGTGTGTGTGCGTGAGTGGTGATGTACGCATGCATGAGTGTGTTATTGGGGGACCACTCATCCATTTCCTCGGTATGGGGGAACCATTAAAGGGTCGGCCCATTGTGGTTGTGCCCTGTCCACTTCCAGGAGACATCCATCATCAGGGGGCCCTGGGACCCCCCTCCCACATTTGCCTGTAGGCCCCAAGGGAGGAGCCTAATGAGGGCCAGATCGCCCCGCCCGTCTGGGCCGTATGGTGATCACCTCCGGTACAGTACAGGAACAGGACAGACCCCACCTGAACCCCATTTAAACACACAAACAACCATAACGTCAAAGCCCATACACCTTTTTTTTCCCTCCAACTTTGATCCACACAAACATGTGGGAAATGCCAATAAACAAATAAAACCGTTAATCCAGCGCCCCTCCTGCAAAAAAACCCCAAAACCCAGTTCATAGAAGAAGAAAAAAAATCCGCCTTTCGTGTTCAACGCTAATTCCCGCCCACTGAATCCCGCTGAACATCAAATGTTTTGGCAGCCATTCTTCCACGATTTGCATGGCAATTATATTCCATTGTGCAGACACAGAAACACAAGTAGCACCATGTGCTGTGTCATCGCGGGACAAAGCCGTCAATGTATGGGTATGAATTTAAAAGGCTTGCTTAACGAGTTCAATATGAATTGCAAATGATGCTTGGAGCAGATGACTCCAACAGGACCGAATCATCTCGGCCTTCTTTCTCATGTCCTGAGGCCAAAGCTGCTTCCAAATTAAAGAGGTGCGGCAAAGTTGTAAAGTCTTTTGAACCTAAATCTGGATTACACTTTGAAACCACCGGCACTCAATTTGAGGCTTTTATAACACCTTGCACTTCAGGACATAATCTTTTTGTTTTTACTATGTAAGCAAATCCTCCTCAAAGTCACTGCAGATGAGTCTGTATCTTCCCTACAGACAGTTTAGCCTTCTTCCAAAGTAATGTAAAACTTCTCTAATAATGTTTTGCTTCAGTCCAAACAGAGGCCATGTCATGAAAAATATATATGACAATAGTTTTTAATGATATCATATTACCAGACTATAAATCATAATTTTTTTGTTGTTGTTTGGCTGGTCATGGGACTTATATTAAGAAGCAATTTATAAATCTAATCAAATATATTGTAAGCACCCTTAAAGTACGTTTTATGTTTTGTTTGTACAGATTATATTTAAAACAAAATGCCTCTGATTGGCATGGAAAATATTTTCAGGATTGAACTGTAAGAATCTGTAAAAGGTGGGGTTTTGGGTCTAATGTAAATTGTTTTGTTGTTTATTGGGTGTAAACGCCAGTCGCTCGTTCTCTAGATGTTACGAAGGACTGATTATGTGTTTTGCGCCGAATAAGTAAAACAGAACTCGTTTATATAATCTTCCCCATTACCAACCAAACAACAGAGGTGCGCATATTAGCATGTTAGCTTGCGGATGCCATCAGTTATAGCAAAAAGTGTTTTTGACCAAAGAAAGTCAAAAGAGTCACATCGATGTCATGAAAATTTTAAATAAAACAACGATCTGTAGAGCAAGTAAGAATGAAGCTACATGTTAGCTCAATGCTAACCTTGAGCTAACCTCAGAAAACACAAAGCTCCTGACTGCTTCTTCTTCTTCTTCTTCTTGCTCTCATTTCTTTTCCTTTTCAAATGTGACATCTCAGACAGAAATACAAGTGACATTGCAGCCTCACAGGTCAAAGCTGTGCCGGTAAATCAGAGTCGATATCGTATCGATAAAGCTCACTTTACAGAGAAAAACGACATGAAGAAAAAAAACAGAGGCAGTCGAGTTGTCGGGGACTGTGGCAGAGAATGAAACACACACACACACACACACACACACACACACACACACAGCTCTGACAGACGTCCCCCGGGTTGAAGCAAAGGTCAGCGGCGATGTGTGAGGTTGCGGTAACACCGTCTTCACCTTTAACCCGCCGCTCACCCTCCGTCCTTATCTCTCCTCCGCCTGTTTTCATCTTTCCTCCTCCCCTCCATCGTGTCTCTGTCACGTTTCCTTACACTCTGAAACCATCACGAGTGAGATGTGAATTTCCAGCTGAGCAATTTTAATGGATTCCTCCAGAGAGGGCAGAAAAAAGAAAAAGCAGCGTGTAACGTGACCCCAGTGAGCCTAAGAGAGGGAGCGATGAAGGAAGGAAAGAGTGAGGAGGAGGAGGGAGGGTGGTGTTATCCTTGCGTAGGATAAAGCTTCCTGCTAATTGTAACAGAAGCCGAGCTGACCAGAGCTAACCGCTCTAATGCTGGAGTCAACCCAAGGTCAGCGCTAGGAGATAGCGCTATCGATCCCGGGCGAGCGCGGCCGGGAGGAAACTTCCAGTCCATCTCGGGGCTCATCGCTGAGCTTTTCCAGATCCAATCTCCGCTCCAGACACCATTAGTGCATCTTTGTCAGGGTGGGGGGGGTGTATCTCAATTGCCCCGTCGAAGCTAAATGTTACTCCTCTCTCAAATAGAATAAGAGATGAGGAAGATACACCGTAGCTTATCCGCTTTATCTGATGGAGTTCGGAATAAAAAAGTACCTGCAGAGGAATAACGAGGTCTGTGAGAGCTACAGCCGATGTGGTCTGATAACAACTGAGTCTAGATACTACGATTTAGGCGTTGTTTTCTTTCGTCGTCTTACAATTAATCAGTGGTTAGAGTCTGTAGTACATTTCGATCCAGCTGTGGTTTTATTGCACCGTAAAACTGATGACGCACAAAAAAAAAAAAAAAATGGATCTCAGAAGACTGAATTACACTGGTGCATTCATGCTCACGTCATTTTTACCTTTAAATATGGAAGAAAATAAATTAATCGTGATTACTTTCCCCCCAAAAAAGCTTGAAAAATAAGGATTGACAGCTCTGGTTATTTTCTGTCTGTCAACAGCAAAAAAAGGAAATAAATTGAACAAAAACAACAACCCGGTCACAGTTGGTGCAAATCAAGGGGCAAGAGAAAGAGCACTGTTATTTGGAAGAAACAAATATGAAAGTACTACGACATTCACATTGTTTACATAAGTGTTTGTATTGATTACAAGTTAAATTGTTGTTGCAATAGTTGATATAATTCTCAAGCATTTGCCTAATCCTAAAGTTCCCCTCATGTCTGAAGGTCGGTCAGATGTGTCTGGACCCTTTTACCACCCCTAGACCAGACCCAGTTTCAGCCAGGGAGGCTGACACAGTGTTTACTTTTAAGGTTGGACTCAAGACTTACAGTTAGAGCTGCTTCAAGAGACCTTGGACCATTTTCTAGTGAAGCTGCTGTAGGTTTAGACTGCTGAGAGACTTTCACTGCACTGAGCTTCTTCCCTTTCTCACTCTACATGTTGCACTATTAGATGTCACAAACATTTTGCTCTCTCTCGCTACTTCTCCCTACCTTTTTAGATAAGTTGTTACTGATTGTATTACATTTGAAATGGCTGAAATCATTGCATTAATTGGCTTTATTATGTTTACAATAGATAAAATTGTTATTTTATTGTCTTCATCACATTTAAAAAGGCCAAATTTATTCCATTATTGGTTTTATTCTGTATAAAAAGGCCAAAGTTCTTACATTATTGGCAGGCATGATGTTATTAGTTGTGACAACTGTCCACCTACTTGTTTTTATTCAGATTTAATCTCAGACGGACAAAGTTTTTTTGTTTTTTTTCAAGTCATGGAACAAAACATCCCGCGCTTGTGTGTGTGTGCTTGCGTGCGCTGTTTGTTATGAAGTGGTGTGAACACATCATTAACTCCCAGCGTAAAGTGACCTGGGGTCAGAGGTCAATTGACAGAGCTGACAGTGATGTCAAGTGGCTCAACGTGCAGCGAGGCCCATCTGGCCTGGGGGGGGGGAAATGACAATCTGGTGTCACACACACACACACACATCACCTGGTGCGACCCACACACAGACACACACACACACACACACAGACAGCAGACATGCTGGCAGACAGACGACGACGCGGCAGTTTTCCCAGAACATTTCCTGAATTCTGGCTCTGTTTAGGATTTTCTATCTGAGCGTGTCAATAAAAAGAAAAAAAAGAAAGAAAAAATAATCAGAGTCTGATCCTTTCACTTGATCTCCATCATTGCTGTGCCAAACCGGATCCCAAAACTCAGCTAATACAACCATTGATCCGCGGTAATATACAGTAAGCTGGTTAGAGCAGCGCCACACAATCCAGATCTGGATACATTTTTAATCTCTTTTATTGGGAGCAGTGTGAGGAGGGATCTACGTACGAGCTAAAACGGGGGCCGGAGCAGAGCCAGTTCACACCGGGTGAAGAGCAGGGTCAGTTTAGATCAGTGGTGTCAAACTCATTTTAGTTCAGGTACCACGTGCAGCCCAATATCAACTGAAGCATCTTTTACATGACGTTTCAAGTGAAAGTAGATTTTCTTGCATTTTAGTTCACACAGAAATGACAGAAACACTGAAAGCTATGCAGTTAGCATGCCAGGCCACTAGTTGGGGCTGTTTTTAAGTAATAAAATGCAATGTATGCATGCAGACAACAATATGCTATACACATTAACAATGGCCAGTACATTCGTATGGACAGACTTGCACATGTGCAGAAGAACAGCAGTGATGCGTAGGAGCAGCAGCAGCGTTTCAGAAAAGTAGTTTTTTTCCCGGTTGCCGTGGAGACAAAGTCAGAGCATTTTTGAAAAGTCGTATTTTCAGTGGCTCCGAGCATCATTGTCGTGTAAACGGACGCTCAAAATGCTCTTCGGGCTTTGCATGCTGGGTAATGTCTTTGCTTGTTTCTGTTTGCCAGGTGAGTCTTCATCAGCGCCACTGAATTGAGATTGAGATCACCTGCGAGATGAACACAGAGCTCTGCCTCTGATTGGCCAGTCAATCAGAAGCCCACGGAATAAAAGGACAATGAGCAACTGTTTGGGAAGGAGTTTCTTTTGTCTTTGCGAAGCCCGCAAGACGCTGCCAGTTGTTGATTTGTGTGCTGATGCTGCTGAGCAAAATAAGAAGTTGTGTTGTCTCACTATTGCTCGGAGGGGTGGTCATTTCACACTGGGCCCGTTCACACCTGACGTTAACGTGTGTTTCTCGTGATCAGAGCACATGTGATGAGTCCTGACACAGACTGTTGGCTCTTATGTGCATCGTGTGTTTTGGGGTGACCAATTCAGCTTGAATTGTGTTTCTACCTCTACATCACCAAATGTCACGGCACGCAGTTTTTTTTTTTATTTAAAACACATTGAGAACAAGATCTCTTTGACGAGGGTGATCTGGCCAAGAGTTCTAACACATTTGACAATATATAAGTTAAATTGAAAACCTGATGATTATGTAAAACAGATTAAAGTGCAACAGTTTGACTGATTGACGCTCGCTCTTGGATGCAAAATATAGAATGAAAGTGATTGAAAGAAACCAATTGGGACACTTTGGTTTCTATTTGGAGGGTGTTCCAAGCAGAGAAACTAAAACCTTGCTTTCCCAGTTATGAGTTATGGATATTGTCCTCTGTCCAGGCCGCTATAAGGCACGCCCAGGCATGGACCTCCTCGTTCTTTTACACAGTTTTTTTTGAAACGTTGGAAAGACTTTATAACTCAGACCAGCGCAATGTACTTTCCTTGAATGCCACTGACCCGGGACGCTTTCGCGACGCATGACTGTTCACACTACAAAGCCTATGTGGTCAGATGCGTTCCTGACCACCTCAGGAAGTAGTCTGGTGCCTGTTCACGCTCGTCTTGACGGCTCACCACTCTTGATCTGATCACCTGAAACAGGCGTTAACGCCAGATGTGAATGGGCCCTCTAATCCAGTCGCACTGCTCACTGTCAGAGGTGAAACAAGGTGTTTCTCTTTGTGACCACAAGGTTGAAATACTATTGTTCTTGATTTTCAACTCTTCAGATTCTATTGGCATCAATGTAAGAGGGTTAATATTAACTGTAATATTGACACGAACCGTGGGAAATGGAGTATTCTTTTAAATATAAAAAAGAATGTATTCCACTCATGTTTATTCTTCATGTCATTTGGGGGTACCACGACCCCCTCCCATGAATCTCCCAGACGTTGGGACCCAGATCTTTCAGCCTCTACAACCGGGGAGTCAAACATAAGGCCTGAGGGCCATAACCGGTCTACAAGAGGCTCCAATCCGGCCACTAAACAGCCAAGAAAATGATAAACATTTCAAAGAAATCATCAACTTTTTAACACATTTTTTTTAAGAGTAGCTGACACAACAAAACATGGAGACCCAAGCTGAGATATCGGTGATGCTGCCAGGAAAGAAAACAAAGCATTAGCCTAAAAGCCATGCTGTCAGGGTGAGTTCGTAAAAAAATAAAACCATAACTCAACAGCAATAACAGAAGTTTTATGGACATTTTACTGTATGTTGCGATTACAGTACATTTTTGGTACTAATTCCAAAACTTTAGCAATAACATAGACTGTTTCTGAATTTCAATAATCATACTCGACGCCACAGCAAAAGAGAAACTTTAAAGTTTAAATCTAAAGGTTATTATGGCACTATTTTACCAGTCCGGCCCACTCAAAATGAAACTGGACTGCATGTGGCCTCTGAAATTTAATTTGTTTGACATCTCTGCTCTACAATCACCCAGTGAGTTCACCATGTGGACCAAACGCAGTTCATAGTACATCGTTTCAATTTTATCCAATTTAATGATTTACAGGAGTCATGGGTTCTGGTAAGATGATGCTCATTTTAAATATATTTGCAGCAGGTATCAGAAATGACTTAAATTACTGTATTATTGCATTTATTTCAAGGTAGAAATAAATATATCTTATTTTTTGAAATCAGAAGCATGCAATCCATCCTTTACATGATATTGTCTCTGTAAAATAACGTTAGATGTCACAGGTTTCCTGATGGTGGTGAGGATAAGATGTTTGTGGCCCTCACAATGATCAAAGTTGCCCCTCCCTGGTGAACACAGACTGGGGGGAAAAAAACCCTCCAGTTGGAATCAGAGAGGCCTTCCTTTCCCCTGCAGCCTCCTTCATTCGTGGCGCCTTCGAAGTATTTCCAAGTTTTGAGGGAACAGGCCGAGAACAGAGCCACATGACAACAGTAACATCTGGCTCCCGCTCCAGAGATGATTACTCTGCTGCTCTGTGAGAACTCATCCTGTGAGGCCTCCCTCTCCTCCCCTCTCTCCCCATACTGTACACACACACACACACACACACACACACACACACACACACACACATGTACGCATGCACAGATTGGCATAGCCAGATGGCAAAGTCTCTTTGACTGTCACCTAACCCTCTATGGAATAGCTGTGGATATGTTGGGGTATGCAAACAACACAAAGAAATGCGCTTCACAGAGAGGAAGCTGGGGGCTCCTAATTGGCACTCGGATGTGATTTAAATAATTTAAATTAACAAAAAAACTTTCTTAGAGCACAAGTTTGTTCAAAAGAAGCCTGTTTGTTCGTGTTTCAGACGCGGAGTTTTTACGATTTCAAGCCCAAATCTGCGTCAATAAGACGCCTGCAGCGTCGAATAAAGTTATTAAAGTTAAGGAAATTGTTAGAAAAAGAAAAGGGCATCTCTTTCCACGCCATTCAGATGTAGAATCTCTGGCTCTGTTGGGATGAAACCCGTGCGTAACGTGTGCGTACCTGTACCAGTCCAGTCCACGTGCGTAATGCCGGTCGAAGAAGTGCGGCTCGGAACCCAGGGCTCGGATGTCCGGATGGAGCCTTAGAAACTCCAGCAGAGCCCTGGTGCCCCCCTTTTTAACCCCTATGATCAGAGCCTGGGGCAGCCTGCGAGTGGCTGTCCACTCCTTCCCCGAGCTGTTGCCCTCCGGCCCGGAGTGACCGCCGCCGAGCGCGCCCACTCCTTCGCCCTCCTTCGGGACGCCGGTTCCGTTTCTCTCGCGGGGCCATCCCGATCTGGCTGCCAAGAATTCGCGCAGGGGGGACTTGATCTCGGAGTTTTCCGTCAGCTCCGACTCGCAGCATCCGGTGAGGAGGTAAACTAAGGAGAAGCAGAGGATGCTCAGAGAGGACGCGATGGTGAGCCGGTGGAAGAGGCGCCGCAGGTCCGCGCTCGGATAGTGGTGGTGATGATGGTGGTGGTGGTGATTGTAGTGGTGAAGAACTGCCATCCCTCAGAGATCCCTGCCAGATGAGTGGCCATTCTACCACAAGTTCCGCTCACATCCTAACGCCGTGAACATGCCGCCAACTCTTGCCGGAGTCTCTCATCAGTGCGCGCCGCTTCTCTCATCCTCTTTCTTCATGATGCGCGTCCGGAGCGCGTCGAACCCCCCCACACAGAGAGAAACCACAGAGCAGAGAGAGACTCAATTAATCAGCAGGAACTAGTTTTTTTTTTTTTTTTTTTTTTGCGTGACATCCAGCGGGTGCGCCCACTTAACGCCCACCCTGGCAACGTGGGGTGAAGAATAAAGCTATAATATCCAATTCGTGCGCTCTGTCTGTCTGTGCACTCCGCGGGATTACTAAGCCTCTACAGCACGTCTCTCTCGCTCGCGCTCTCTCTCTCTCTCTCTCTCTCTCTCTCTCTCTCTCTCTCTCTCTCTCTCTCTCTCTCTCTCTCTCTCTCTCTCTCTCCACACACGCATACCTTTGATTGGAGGGTCATGGCCTGAGGCACATTTAATTCCACTCTTATTTACTGGGGGAACCTGGGATTGAATGAACACATGTGCCTTTATCACCTTCTGATTTGGATCTCGCCTCATTTCTGGCTGAATGCTCTGTAACTTTGTGCCTATTGAACAAAGCCCAGGGCAGAAATCCATAGCAGATATGTGGGATTGGGGGCGAGACAATAAGACCCAGTGAAAACGTGTAGTTTTTGCTTGCCGTTTCAGACAAGTTTTGCATTTACACAGCAATGTTCTGAAAGTGATGTCTGTTTCCAGAGCTGGCCTGACACATGCAGTATGCAATGCAACATATGTGGGCCCCAAATCCAAATTTTCAATGACTTCTAGCACTTCGTGCCATGCAAACCGACAACCAAAACGCAACAAAACATTTGCCTTTTTACTTCAAATCGTGGCCACGTCAACAGACCTTAAGGAGAATCAATCCTCAAAGATTCTAGTGTTTCGCTATAGATATATTAGGAGTATAATTATAATTTTTTTCCAAGAAAATTGTCAACAGACCCCTTATTCGCATTGGTTCCAGCCTGTGCTGGTGCGAATACTGGAGGTAAACAAGTGTTGGTGCCAGTCGGATTTGGCTTTATCCTGCTCAGCCGGCCCTTTGCACTCAAATACCTGCGGCATAATTGGCTTAGTGGTCAGACAGTACTGGGCTATCTGGAGCATCTGCCAATAGTCGGCTAATCCTGACCTAGAATGACACCTTGCATGGATAGTCAGTAGTCATTCAGAAACATCTCCAGGCTTCCTGTGGAGTGAGAGACACTGTTGCAAGATTTTTTTCATTTGAAAGGCATGTCAGGGGGATTATCAGGTCTTTTTTCAGTTTTCCAACCTTTTTTTCGAAAAATGACCCTCTAAAGAAAGACTTCTGACCCTGTTTCCAAACTTTTAATTGCTAAAACATTGCAGTCTTGCCAAAAACTCAATGTAAAATGGAAAGTAAAAATCAAATCTTACAACCCTGAGATCAGCTAAAGTGTCTTGCCTCGTTGTGATCACTGGTTCAAAATAACTTGTTTTCCATCCAAATCAAGAAGATGTTCTAAAACTCCACTCGAGCACTTTGTCATGATTCACCAGTTTGGCCCTTTCGTCAGCCTCTCAGGTCACCATCTATCTGATATAAGTTGGAGTTAGACATGTAGCATTGATTGCACGTGTAATTTGACATCAGCTTCACCACCTTGCTTGGATTCAATGGCCTAATAAGGACATCAACTCATTGTAACGTTCTATGTGTGGTAGAAATTCTCATATTATGGGTCCCCTTCAAATAAATCTCAAACATAAACGTTATTAAAGCGATAATCATTCAGATCAATGACTTTGGTCCAAGTTGAGGTTTCCACACCGTGAGCGGAAGCTTTATGGCTTTTGCATTAGCAGGAGTGTGTGTTGTGTTGCAGTCTCCCGCCGCGGACCTCTGCAATGTTGGCTTTTATTATTGCAGAGTGCGAAGCTAAGGTACGGGATAATAGCTCATAGGAGACTCATTAGTTCCCCCTCCCAACTGCCCGTGCGCGAACACACACGCACACACATTAACTAGCACACAAATACGCACATACCTCATGTTCCATTTGGCTTACCCCCGTCATTATCCCGCAGCAGATGTGACCCGCGCCATAAAACCACTGCATTGTCCCGCGATGACTTAAAAGATCCTCTTTCCGTTTTCAAAAAGATAAAACTTTGTGTTATTTGCCGCGTCCACGCGTCAGCAGCTCAATATGACATGTTGCTTTCTCACGTTGTTTTGCGACGATGCGAGAGGAAAGCGATCTATTGTCGTCTGATATTATGAGGCACTAATAGAGCCGCTGTCGTTACGCTGTTCCCCGTCTCATTTACACTCTATTGATCAGCTGCTATCAGGCGGGCCAAATTAATTCCTCCAAGGCTGTTTAAAATCCTGTGAACGTCGAGGGATACAGGGAAGTAAAGTTGAGGTGTTTAAGATAAAACTGAAGTCTGGTGACTTGAATCTCTTTGGGAGTCGTTTGTACTGGAGGTCTAGACCCTTGAGAAGTAACATAAGTGTGATTGATGATGTTTCTTCAATGTTTTTGCAGATTATTTTCATGTATTTTTTTCTTATTTTCACCAGATTGGACACAATGCAACAGCAGATTGTTTCCTGGTTGATTGTTTGGCATGAAGGTATTCTCTGTCACTGTCTCACGACATGCTAATTAATGTTTGCATCCGTAATTGGGTGTGGGAATAAATAATTAATATGTCAATGTGAGAGAACGTCTGTGGGACAGCAGATCAGTCTAGAAATGATTGATGAAATTATAAATCTCAAGGTTTCGAAACAACACAATGTTTTCAAATGAAAAGGGAAAACTTCAGGGTTTTTTTTTTTGGCGTCCGTTTAGATAACAAGGGTGCTCAGTCACTGAAAATGCAACTTTTAAAGCAGCTGTGAAACTTTTCTGGAACGAAAATGTAAAAACGTCTTTTCACTTCAAATGTTGTCTCATAAATGGTGCCTAAATAAAGATTTTTAAGAACAGGTGTAGGAAAAAGGCAACCGCCCTCAAATCTTTCAAAAAGCTTGTTTGAAATCTTGGCAAACATCCTCAACATACCCTTTAAAAACATCCAATGAATAAGTCGAATGAGTTTTTTATTCTTGTCAATGACAAAAAAGACTTTCTGTTTTCCTTCCGCATGAGACTATAAAACTCACGCCCATGTTAATGAATGTATGAACCCATCCAGCTCTTACGAATTAGGGCAGTAAAATGGTTCCACACTGCTCAACTGACCCTGAAATCAGAAAATCATTGGCTATCCAATTGCATAATACTTATCACCAAAGTCATCCCAAAGAGTTCCTTCTGTTCCATCCTGGGGAACATTTACAGGACGGCCTTGAAGTCAAATACACTCCGCGCTGCCTCTGAGGTGACGAACTGTTATTTCCTGTTTGTTTGTTTTTTTTTCCCTCCTGGCCTCCGTCCACGGATCATGAAGCAAGGTCATCAGGTGAGGCTGTGTGTCTTTTGTCTGCAGCCGCCCAGCAGATTGTTCCCTGATGAAGTGGTCGTCTATAAAAGCGTGACCCCCCGGGGTCAGGGCCGCAGTCCGGGCGCTCATTCATTAGCCGGCGCGGGGGAAGGTGAGAAATGATTAAAACGGTTGTGCGCCACAATGTATGAAATGCAGAGGCTTAAAAGGCCATTATTGGAGAAAAAAAAACAGATTTCTGTGACTTTATGTTTAGTGGACATCGTTTTTCTGAGCTTCTCTGCTCACCTTGCATTAATCCCTTCCCAGCTAGTCTGACGGTATCTGTCATGTCTGTCCTGAGTGACAATATAATCAGAGTTAAAGTAATGGTATATGTAATCAAGGTTAAATTACAGCCATAAGTCACCCATGAGGGGCCTTGTACCTACGAGTCTATCACAGCCGCAAACTAATGAACCGAACTCGCTGACCGCTGACCCCGCCATCCATTTCCAACGCATTAACATCCTTCACACATTTAATAACCAACACAGCCGAACTACCACAATATGGCGGCGTTATTGAGCTTCGTGGGACTGAAGCCTCGTTTACGTGGCGTTTCAAGAGAAAACACATTGATTTTGCTTTTTCATTTCAGAAAAGTTTACACGGCAATGTTTTGCAAATTATGTCTACGCTGAAAAGGAATTCATTTTTATGTTGAGCCACAAGTGGATGCTGTTCTTTTATTTATTTTTTTGTAATGAGACCACACACATGCAAGGAGACAACAATACACTGTAAACAAGTTCCACCACGGGCGCCGTTCTAATAAGGTTTTAGACTTGTAACCGGGGCCTGAATCACAGATGAAAATATATTACACTTCAGTATATTTAGCACGTATTCAGCAAAGAATAACACAATGATTGGCCTAATGTACAAACTGGTTTATTCAAATGAGGGTTTTGTGTGCATTAGGTCTGGTAGAAATGTGACACCAGGGAGCTCGACGTGTTGGAGGAGAAGTTATCAAACATATCGTCTTGTTACAGTATATAAAACTAAATTTGGCAAAAAAAATTTAAAATACGATATGGAAGATGATCTGTCATAAAAGCAAAGCACCATCACTGGTACACGAGCCCCCACTGGAACATGAAATTCACATTATCAGATGGAAAACAGCTGTTATTCTCCACGTTGTGGCTTGCTGTCGTTTCTAAGTGATAAACAGCTGCTGAACCTTGTTCGGATGATGAATAATCCTCCGATTGGAAGGAAACTATTTGAACTGTGTCTGGTTATATCAGGTTAGCTTCCATTAGTGTTGTAGTCAAATTGCCTAATCCAAGATCGAGTCAAGATTAAGAGCTGAGGGTCCAATACCAAGACATTAAGGGTCCAAGACGAGAGCATACCAAGACAAAGACTTTAAGGGTTCACTGTAAAAAGTTTGAGAGCCACTCAGTCAAAGTAATAGCCATGCCAGGCTGCAGGTTTCAATATATGCAATAACCCAAATTCCACAATAAGGTCAGATTCCAAGATATTTTCATGGGTGACTTCACAAAAGATTTAGTCTATCTGGTCATGTCCAGACGCAGGTCTCGAGCTCCTTCGAAGAGCCCTGATATCCTGCCTGTGTCACTGAATTGGAAAACCTGCGGGGTCATCGAGTGCTGCCAGAGCCCCACCCAGATCAGAGGCCTGCACCTCCTGCTCACCCAGCACCCTGTCCACCTGTCATTCATCTGCACGCCGGCCAACAAGCCACTCGGCGAGCCGGCGGAGAGCGTTTGTGCGTCAGTGTTGGTCTGACTGACCCACGGGGTGATGGGGGATCAGAAGAAGGTGCCAGATCTGATCAGAGCTTTCCAAGAAAGGATAAGCTCTACTTATGCTGCTTTGGGGAGGGCCTTTTGTGTGCATGTGTATGCCCCCCCCCCCCCCCACCCCCCACCCCACCCCACCCCACCCCACCCCGGCCTCCTCATGTGTATATGGTTTAGGTTTTAATGAGGACGGTTCTTCTTTGACCCCCTCCATGTCGTAGCGGTGACGAGGTTATTGTGCAGTTACAGAATACAGGTCACGGTCCACCGATCCACTGAGCTCTTTCAATTAAGTAAGTCGCTGGGTTGTGGCCAGGTTGTGTTCATGAGCTTTTCAAACCTTCGATGAATCACTACCTCAATTTCTCCCTCGGAAATATGCGATGTGAATGTGGCTAAACCGCTGCGTCGTATTAAATATCTGAAAATAGCTGGCTGATTAGTCAAAACATTCCGGGAACGAAATCGGAAGAAAGGCGCTTGTAATTACTTTTTTTGAGACAGAGATAGCACTTTTAACTCAGTTTGATCATTTTGAACTACTGTAATTTAATGTTTCATGCCGGCCTTTTCACATAGTTCCAATGTGGAAGGAGTCGGTTCAAAGTCAGGGTGAAATCCGGTCGACATGAAAGGGCACAACGAAATGCCTGAAGCTGGTACTTCTCACAAATCCAATCAGACCATAAACAGGGCTTATGTTTTACAATTTGTAACCTTAAAGGCTTGAATGGTTCTAATGAATGAAGTCTGAAACCGTGACGTGGAACTGTGGGCTTCTGAGTTTCTTAAACCTACAGCGGCCGGCAGGAGAATGAGGCTGATGTGAAATTACAAAAATAACACGAAATTATGACCGATGATTAGCAAGTTCGTGTAATAACGTTGGGCCACTCAACATCCCCCACTAACACTGCAAACTCTTTGACTCATGTTAACTGTTCTCTTACCAGACATATTAACTTAGACTGGTATAAAGCTGGTTTAGCTTGGTCTTTGAGACCGGATCTGGAGTGGTTGGACACTTCATGACTGGTTTCTCACTTAATTAAATTGGTTTAAAGATGGTTACGCTTGAGTTTTGAACTGGTCTGAAACTGGTGTTTGGGTCTGGTTCTTAAACCGGTTCTGGGTTGGTTTAATACTCCTTTTCACACTGGCTCTTAAACATTAATTAATCACAACGCATGTTAGTTATTTTTCTTCAGATAAATTAGTGTGAGTGACAAGAAAAAAAAAAATTTTTTGGCAAGCATGCGTCAAATGATTTTTGCCACAATTTGATCACAAATCATCATGTTATATTCACCGAGCTATCTTGACTCACCAAAATATTCAAAAGTGACAAAAACCCGTCAAGTTATCATTTGTCACGAGCTAACATATGCTAATCGTTTTTATGATGTGAGGTTTGCATAGATGATAACAGTCGGCGCTAACTAGATGCTATATTGTATAATAAAGTATTTTCACGGTGACTTCACTCAAGTTTTTGATATGCTGAATATTTATTAGCTAACCAGAGCTGGCAAACATCTAACAGGTTCTACTATTTAGGTTTAGAAAGTTGTACTAATGTGAGTCTCTCACTATGTTTTCGAGAATGGGAACTAGCGATGGTTGCTAGCTCTGTCTTGGTTAACTTTCAACATAAAGATATGGATTAAAATAGATTACAGCTGGATTATATCTGGATATTTTTTTTTTTTTATTAGTTTGACTTTTGGTCCCTCTAAATTTGTGGCCACAAATGAAATTGCAACTTTCCAAAACGGTCTCTAGTTCTTCAAAGCTTGATGTAAAAAAAAAATTGGGCGGGGAAACAGCAAGAATGTGAAAGCCTGAATCGTGGAAATATGTTTGTATTTGTCCAACTACTTTACAGTGATTGACAGTTTTATCTGTGTTAAGATGGCTAAAAGGGTACTTCTTGTCTTGAAACAACTGTTAACAGCTTGGGATTAGATGGATTGGGATCACATGCTAATAACAGTTTTAAAGTGGTGTTATGTGTCTTGTCTCTCCAACGTCTTGGTTAGTGATTGTGGTGTGTTCTGCCTCCTCTAAAGCAGTTTGTCCAAAGGGGGGGTCAAAGAGCCTGCTAAGCCGACCCTAATATGCCCTAATGCCCTACTGCAGGTGCCAAAACAACTATCAGCATGGCTGCTTGGTCTGCTCCACAGAGTGTTGCAGAGTCCAGCTAATCAGCAGAGCCACACCTTTTAACTCCCTTTAAGTCACAAGATTAACACAGTTAAAGGGGGAGTGAAGGTGTTTTTCCACACGGAAGGATAGACAACTCTTACAGTTGGTTCAGGAGCAGGAACCAGCCCGCGGGTGCCGTGCAGCTCCCCCTCCTGTATCGACAAGCATGTTCTTCTATGGATCCTAATGGAATAATAATGAATTGTAATTGCAAAAAGCCTCTCTCCGGGTTTCGGTGCATTTTTTTTGGGGGGGGGGGGGTATTGACCCGTCTGCAGTTAGCTGAAGCATGAACACCTCGCATTCTGTATTGATTTGACTTTTACGAGGGGAAAAAAAGCAGCAACGTGATGCCATTTTCTTGGCAATTTCTATGATGCAAAAATCCTATTCAGTCACAGGAAGCGGCCATGTCCGAGGTTGAATCGGCCTTACCGCGGGACCGCTGGAGACAACAGGTTAATGTCCTGGCACTCACAAAGTACAGAGATAAAAAGTACATGGAAGAGAGAGAGAGAGAGAGGCAAATCAGGGGAGAAAGAAGAGATTAAGATTACCTGCTGGAAAGCCTGTCCTCATTTCCGCTGGCTTCCAGACACATCTGCTAGCATTGTTTAACATCCCTGTTGTAAAGAGGGACGGATTATTGCTCCCCTTGGCCTCTGAGAGGAAGAGAGACTATGTAACGACATGGATTTTATCCCAGATAAATCTGTTATCCAGGGTTTGTGCTGGGATACTATCCACAAGAGGATTAAAGATAGAGGGAGAGTATAGCAATATGGGCGTAATCCCATCCAGCTTCCTGTTTCACCTTTTATAAAAACCTGCTGTCATAGAAAGATGGACGTCTCCACATAAGAGTGTGTTTTGCAAGTCAACATGCGTGAGTGCTTTAATGTTACCAGACCACTTCAGTTTTCTCATTCCATGACTTACTTTTAAGGAATAATGGACCACTTGAGATGTTTTGTGAAGAATTCCCACATGCCAGGATAATCAGCTTCAGACATATTCAATTGACTGTTGGTCATTTTTTTGCAATGAAACCACACAGACATGTGTGGAGAGAACAGTCACAATACTCCACAAAGTGATTACAGCAACATTGTAGAGTATTGTGATCACACCGAGTATTGTGAAAGCATTGTTGGGTATTGCGATAACGCTGAGTAGCGGGATAACAGTTGAGTATCATGATAGTCCCCTCAACCCAGTGGAGATGGCGGGAGAGGAGAGTGATGGATAAGTTGCCTTCTCTCATGGACAACGACTCCCTACCCCATGAAAGACAGCCGGAGAACGCTGGAGAGCTCCTTCAACAACCGACTCCTACATTCCAAGTGCCTGAAGGAGGGACATTGCAGGTCCATCCATCCATCCATCCTAGATGAGAATAGAAGGCAACCTACTCTGAGGACAGTTGGGACTGAGCAGACAGATGAGACCCCCCTGCCCCAGGTTAACTTGAACCCAGTGGAGAGATTACATCTCAAGATCTCCTGGATTTAGGTGCAAAATAACAGGAACATTATAGTCCCTCTATTGAAGCCACGACCCAATTAGAGTTAATCTGTGTGCAAGGACTGTTCAGATTGTCAATTTTTAACAAAGGGATCTTTTACCCTTATTATTCTGTCACGCGACCCACTAACTGTCCATCTGACTATGTTTTTTCTTTGGCGTGGAGAATGTTGTATTCTAGGCCACATTCATGATCACAGAGGAGGGATGCATTAAGTAGAAAACAATCATGCATGGATAAACTAGAGATTAAGTTTCTATCATGAGCAGACCTCCCGCTGACCCCTGGTCTCAAACAGGATTACATCTGTAACGTATTTACTCACCTTTGATCATCCAAGTGTTGATGCAGGAGGAATCACATATCGTTTTTTGTTTTTTTTAAGTCTCCTATTCTCAGTCTGGTTCTGCAGATTTTTCCGTTTCATGTGGAATTTTTTCTTTATTTTTCTCTGTCAAAGTGCCTTGAAATGATGATATTGTATTTCTCGCAATATAAATAAAATGTAATTGAATTGAATAAATCTTTAAATCTGGATTGGGTTTCCGCTTCATTTTCTCAACTGTTTCCTCATGTGGGATTCCTGAGTTTATTGTCTAGACACTCAGATGTTATTGCAGCTCCAGGCGCTGTTCAATACTCAATAGTGGCTTTTCAATGTCATCCCCATGTCCACAATTCAACCCAAATATTGCTCACATCCCCCCCCCCCCCCCCATGGCTCTGGTGCTGACAGCACCAAGCAGTCAGAGACTGATCACCCTGTTCATTTATCAGACCCCCAGGGGCCGGAGTCTCATTAGCCCCTAATAGCACACACACATATGGAGACACAGGCGTGATCACACTGGCAGCAGCACGTTGGTTTACACTGAGAAGCTTCTTTCTGGACATCGCTTTAGGGACTCTACTTTGACATTGATAAAAAAAAAAAATGGACAGTGTTTGAAATTGGAAACATTTGAACCTTTATTAACATGATGGATCGTAGTTTACTGCAAACTGAGTAAAGTCAATGAAACATTTTAAGTTTACTGGCTACCGGAGGCTTCTTCTACCTTAATTCCCTTAATTCTCTAAATTCAGCTTCATGTTGACGTCTTTAAAACTCTGCTCGACCACCAGCTGGTTCTAAACTCAAAGTATCATAGAAAATATCTCATTATTAGAACTATTAGTTATGATCAATAATTCTATACAATTATAACATATAAAAATACTATCAAACTATGATCAGTTATTTAAAACAACTTATTTTATTTTCTAAAACTACTTATAAAATATTAATATCACTTATACAATATTAATATTAAATTCTATTTTGAATAAACATATTGGATTAATACTATGCTCACATTCAAATACAAAAACACATCAAATATAAACTGAGATATAAGGAAATTTCTTTTTTGAATTTCTTACAATTGGTCAAAACATAAAAATAAAAAAAATTTAAACTTTAATGAACAAGAAGAGTTAGAAATTTTAAGTTACAAAATTAAAAGAAATGTGAAGGAAAAAATAAACAATCAAAACGGAAAGTAAAACATATTTTTGTAACTGGAATATTTTTAAAAAATTACAGAACTATCACTTGTTACACGTCTCTGTAACCAATAATGGGGATTCATTTTATACACGTGGATCATTGATAAGGAGGTATGACACATTTCTTTACAGACAAACAACAACTATATAAATGTTATATCTTTTCATTTATTTTAGCTGCAGTTACAAGCCTCTCACATGTTTTGGGAATATTTTCAGAATATTTGATTAATATCAAATTTTACTCTAAATGAGTATTCTCAATGTAATTTAAAAAGTTGCCCATTGATGAGTAACTGTTGTCGAGAACTCTTTTTCACAACTATATTTTACAGGCTTAACAACATAAGAGAAAGACAAATCAGCCAAACTCCTGTTGCAGAACAAGGTCTCGTACAGAACAAGAACATTGTCGAGACACATGAACTCTTATTTTGTTGATAAAATGCCCTAATTTCACCCCGAACCCCACATATGCTCATTATACTGTAAATATAATCCCATAATGTAACCAGGTTAGGGATAAAGGACAGATTAACGTATGTGTGTGTGTGTGTGTGTGTGTGTGTGTGTGTGTGTGTGTGTGTGTGTGTGTGTGTGTGTGTGTGTGTGTGTGTGTCCCTCCCCTGTGAATGCCATATTATCTATATTGTTTTTATTCCCGCTGAGACTGAAGCCCATCTGACTAAGCTCTGACATATGCTGCTCTCACCTAATGCTCACACACACACACACACACACACACACACACACACACACACACACACACACACACACACACACACACACACACACACACACACACACACACACACACACACACACACGCCTTGATCTCAGGTTTGGTGATTTTGACTCCTGCAGATATTTAGTCAACTTGGAAATTGCTTTTTTTTTCATCCTCACATATCTGCAGTCAGAATTGACAGTTTTCCATCATCTGCACATCTCTGTCAGTTTTGTTATTTTTTTCATCGGTTATATAGGAAACTGATAATATTTGTTTCTGTAAAGCAGATTCTGCCCCAGAGGAATGTTTGTAGAGCCAAAATCCCCAAATCTGGAAATGTTTGCTTTGTTTCATGTTGAGGGAAAAAAGTCAATAATGTGGTGGAATCCTAATTAAAACAGAGGAGGAGGAGGATGATGATGAACAAATGTTACTGCTCTGTGATGAACTGAGGCCCTCAGTGCAAAACAAGGGGCCCTGTGCGGCGTGTGTGTGATGAAAAGTAAATAGTTCTTCCGCACATGTGCGAGTAGATGGACAATAACAACAACGTTTCCTCCAGAGTGTCATGACTTCCTGTCCATATTCTCCTGGGACTTGATAGTTTTATAGTCCAGAATCACCTGGAATAGCGATCCAACGTCCTTGTCTGTCCATACAAATGTCCCCGTCCTCGCCATTGTTAATGTGCGAAACTACCTCATCTTTCCTAATCATACGTAATAGTGCAAGTACAGTACATGCTATCGAGGCTCTGTGAATACGTTGACTTGTTTTTCTGAGTGGTCCCATGCTATGGGCCTCGCCGTTTATAAAGCACATTTAAGCCGCTCAAAGACAGCCCTGCCATTATCTACATACTCTAATACTCCCTGAGAGACCTGAGCCGTTTGCCATTATTCCAGCCAAGCAGAGGAGATCACAGCCAGCCGTCCCTCCATCGATCTGCGAGTCCCCGGAGTCCAGCACTGCTTCCACCGGCGTCCCTGTGGTGACCACAACAACAGAGCCTCCATCAGAACTGATAACAATCCCAGATTCATCAAACAGTAATATGCTGCTGCTGTGTCACTCACAGTGTTTCCTCACAAGGCTCAGGCTCGGTAACTACTCATTTAATCACTGGGGAGGGAAGAGCTGGATCTGACTTCTCGACCTGTTAGAGGATATAAAATTGCAAATTTCTCAAGCCGCACATGGTCAAACCAAAATAGGGTAGTGTACAGTGACTCCCAAGAGAATATATAGTGTGTATCAAGCTTCCTATGTCGGTCCAGCATGTGCTTAAACCAAAACAACACAGAAGGTAGTCTGACAAACGGGTTCAGGCGTCAGTGGCTCACTAAAGCTTTTTGTTCAGTGGTCAGTCGACATGTCTACCCTCGACTCCGATCATGAACTTTGGATCAGGACTGAAAGTTCTGGTGAAGAGGGAGATGGTTCGCCCTGGTTTTTGTTCAAGTTTGTTCTTCATCCCTTCACTCGTGAACTTTGGGTCATTGACCGAACAAATATGATCGCCCGAACGGTTACCCATCTACACCGAACTGAGCCGGGCATTCGGACTCCCGATCAGTTGCCCCTTGTGGCCTCCTGATTGGGGCAGGCCGGTCACAGGCCAATTGGCGCAGGGCCCTGAGGTCGACCCAGAGGCCTGCTGGGGAAGAATATTCCCTTGGATTTGCCTTGGAGCAAATCCAGGTTCAACAGAACAAGATGAATGAACTTACAAGAAACCGAAACATCTACATGAGTACCAAGATGGATGGTTTAAACACCAAAAAATCCTTCATTAAACTTCATGATATGTAACTCTTTGGCTAGATTGAGGCATGTGCCGTGTTGTGGGCGAAGATAATTACACCTTTGTTATGTAACACAAGAACTGAACTCGAACTCCGGCTGCACTCGATCCATCTGGAGTCTTTATACCAAATAGAATCTCTTAGGGAATGAAGGCCGTTTCAAAGCGTGATGTACTGATGAGGTGTACCTAGTAGTTTAGACAGAAACATGGAAGACGTGGAAGCCCTATAAGACCTAATAAGACCTGGGACATTAATTGAAATGGGTTTTCCCCATTTTAAGTGTGTATGACATCGAAGTCTTCCACCTTCTACATTTGCCAGCTAGAAAACGTACAAGAAAATAAAGGATACTTTATTATTCCTCATGGGGTGAAATTATTTCATGGGTATGTTACTTTCATCTTTTCAGGCAAGGAAGTTTTTAAAACTGACGGTGTTCTTGGGGTATTGTGTTATTTTTAAGATGTTCAGGCAACATGTTGGTGGGGTTTCGAAAACGTTTGTTAAAACTGTTTTCAAACGTCTTCTGTTGCCATAAACATCCTCACCGGTTGAGTGCCATCCTATTGCTCTGTTAGACACCGGTACCCCCTAACTCATTGCAACTCAAAGATTACCCAACAGCCGACATGGCTTCCATTCACAAATCCAAAATAGCCGTCCGTGCCTGCAGCGGCAGCACATCTCGGTCCAGCCAATCGGAGCCCCGGAGTTCCCCCGGCAGAGACACAACGGCGACCAGCCGCTCTTTTCATGACCAGTGATCCGAGACCTGTTAGTGGCCGTGTCAAAGACGCATACACAAACTCAGAGACACACATGCAGGACCTTTTAGCGGGTACATAAAGAAAAATGCTGTCAGGAGAACAAAAGTCTTCTCAGCAGACAATTAGGATTCCTGCTTCTGTTCTCCTCTACATCCACGCCTCCCCTGTATTCCCACTGCACCCCTCTTAAAAACTGAGCCTCCTTTGGGCCTGGGTTTTTTTCAGGGCTGTCAGCCCCTGCCAGCACCGAAAAGCCACGGAGGGGAGAAGCAGGAGCAGTTTGAGCAAAGTGGAGCGACGTGACTGCGGGCGGCACTCGGGGCTTCGCTTAAACTCGGAATCGGAGCGTCCCCACAGTGTGTAAATTCTGCATGACAGGCAATCTGCTACGCCATAAAGCCCGTTTCACCTTCTGTTGTGACGAGGCGTCCTGGTGAAGACTTGTTTTACAGATGCAATTTTGCCTTAATGCTTCCCCTGGTAACACTAAGCTGTTGTGTTTCACTCCACAGAGCTCATCGGGGAGGGAACGGTGTGAAGGGGGGCGGGGGGGGGGGGGGGGGGGGGGGGGGGGGGGTCTGTTACTGACAGACTCGACAAATTGTGTGTTTTGTGTAGTTTGTCTCCTGGTTAATATTTGTGTGTCTGGTGTGCATTTAAAGCAAAGGGAAATGTGAATCACTCTTTGTTGTGGGGGGGGATCTAGTTTGTGAATCATGATTGTTGTGTTTAAGTTCCCAAATGTTGGTTGTTTTTGTTTTTTTTAATCCTCTTCTGCTGAATCCTTTGCAGATGTGCAGTTAACATCATTGCCAAGCTTTACCAAGCAATGCAAAACCTGGAAATCTACAGACCGGGGAAAGCGAACAAGTGACGTCTTCACGAAGCGTATATCAGACAAGACGGCGGGAATGATTTGTAAAAGGTGAAAACAATACTGATTGTCTACTGAACTTAATTATAGAGCAGTTTATTAAAATCCATAAAACAACATGCGCTATTGAGAGGTGATATATTTGACAGAAGCGATTAGATTTTATATATTATTTACAACACTCTGTGGTTTTACGTCTATGGATTATTAATGAAACTATTAATCTACATTTGTTTCACCTTTTCCATATTATTTATTTTCATTCATATTTATTTCTTCAGAAATCACAAGAAGAAAAGCTGGAAAGTGACCAGAAGACAAACAGCTACCGACATATCGATCATAGTTATTCTCAATTAAAATATAAAACTTCTTATCTGAAACTGTCATGATATGGAAAGCATTATCTAGAGGTAATTGTGATTATATTTAACCACTTTATGAATGTATTGCGCCGGATCTAGAGCTAGAAAGTCAGTCAATGTGCAGTGTTTTTGAGTGAACGAGAGGTTAAACATTCACAGTCAAACACAAATATTAACTACGAGGAAGGAAGGAAAAGGAGTAAGAAAGGAAGCAAAGTCTCTAACTTTTTTTCTATGACCCTGAAACCCTCGAGCATTGGGTTTTCATTCTCCTCACTCCATCTGAGAACCTCCATAGGAAGCCCTCATAAATCCTATGTTCTTCCTCCAGATGGGGCAGTTGACGGGTGTCTGTGGTTCAGATTCCTCATTAGTTGCCTCTTCGTTGCCAAACAATCGTTAGGCCTCTGGAACAGGGTAGATGTCCTAAATGCCAAATGACATATCACACAAACTATTTGAATAGATTGATGTTGTGCCATGTTAAGCACGTACTTGGAGAAGTCTCACTCCGCCCAAAACCACCCTTCATCTCCTCGCTCCGCACGCTGCTACCGTCAAAATGAGCTTGACCACTAGAGGTCCTCAAACTCTGCGGTCTGTTTTCTGGCTCTGGAAGGTGCCGTTTAGACATGTTTATTCACAGTTTGCTTTCCTTGTTTCCGTTTTGCAAAAATGAAATTAAACAAACTTTTTTCTCAAACACTCTGACCCCTTTTCTTTTTGGTGACACTTTTCTCGCTCTCTCAATGAAATACGGTAGAAATGGACATTCTTTTTCCTGAGGTGATGGAGCAGCTTTCTGTTGTCATATATCGGCATCTAGTGGTCCCAGATCCTACACAGCGGTGTATTTTGTGATGTAAATTGAAATTGCATGAGCAGGCCAACAATATTTTAAAAAGTATGCCTTCTGAAAAATACGGTAATTGTTGTGTTACAGTGATTACCGTGACATATTAAGGATCACTTCTAGAAATGGTGATTGAATGGAATCAGAGTAGATTTATGATGTATGAGTGAACAATACAGGCTTTATTTCAATGAGCATGTGTGTGCACAAGTGTGTTTTCCGTCGTTACACGACTTCTGAGAGGTTATTATTTGAGCCTCGCAGCGACATACGACCCACCAGAACAGGAAAGTTATGCCGCGGCACACACAGCTATCCTCTCCTGGATTGTGACTCGAGGTCCTAAGAGGCGTCGTCGCCTGCGTGGATTTTCTTGAAGAAAGAAAAAAAAAAATCCAATCAGCTCCTTTGAGGAGCTTCTTGAGGCTCTGCGGGGGTCACGGTGTGGCGGCGGACGGAGGCCGAGGAGGTGACGAGCTGAGTCGGGAGGTCAGGCACCCGGCTCCACCCGGCTTCAGAGAAATCCCCGCCTGCCCGGTGCCCCTTCTGTTTCATTAGCCGCCCCCCCCCCCCCCCTCCTCCCATTATCGCCACACACTCTAATTTCGAGGAGGGGCGAGAGGGTGGGAGCATGTGTGGGGGTGGGGATAGTGTTAAGAAGAATGATGTGTGCGTGTGTGTGTGTGTGTGTGTGTGTGTGTGTGTGTGTGTGTGTGTGTGTGTGTGTGTGTGTGTGTGTGTGTGTGTGTGTGTGTGTGTGTGTGTGTGTGTGCGCGTGCGCGCGCATTCCTGTGATGAAACTCTCTCCCAGCGAAAAGGCAGCAGACCTAATGACCCCGCTCTAATTGCAAAGTGTCAATATTGTTGCATTTAGATTCCCATAGCTCTCATATAATATGCACAGAGATGGATGGATCATCAGAACTCAATCCACCGCAGCTCGGCTCGTTGGCGCAGGCGCCTCAACCCCGGTGTCACGTTTCAAGACGTCACTGCGTTCGATTCATTCAGCTTCCATGAAAATGTCCGGCGCCTCTATCAAATTAAAGTGCTTTCTTGAAGTGTAGCTTCTCTGAATGTCTCTGCTTCCCTCTCATCGTTTGGGATTAGCAGTAGCATGAATTCCAAAAACCCGAATGTCTTTTTCTTCGTTTCAGTACCAAAAAATAAATAAATAAATCAGTGAATTATGAATTTATTCACATTGAATGCTCAGAACAGATTCAAAACAGTGTCTTAAGATGCTCCCAAAAAGCCTCAAAACAGCTCCGAGCAGGTTCAAAACAAGCTCGAAACAAGCTCAAATCTGGCTTAAAAAAATGCTCAAAACAAGCTTAATACAGGTTAATACAACTACATTACTACATTATTGACTTCGTCAAATTTAAAGATATCATGTTATTGTTTAACATGAAGACGGTCACCTGGTTTAAAGGGGCGATCGGCAATCGTAAGGTTTTTACATATTTTGTTTTTATTTGTCTTTCACTGATATATTTCATATATTCCATCCATCCATCCATTTTCATCAGCAATAATAATCATATGCTCTTACTGCAAGCGTTTTTCACGGTTGATCGTTAAGTCGCACATAAAGTTTGTCTCACCAGAAGATCGAAAGGAAGACTCGGTTATTTACAACGACTGAAATAAAGTCCTCACAGCAGCCTGACAGTGAACATTGAGTTAGCGCCCGATACATCGGCTGATAATAGGCAGCCGGTCAATAAAGACACTCAAACTTTATTAACGTCTCCAGTTGGACTGAGTTAAATCAATGGAGCATCTGACATCCAAACAGAGGGACGTTACTAATGGCCGCTCGTCTGAGGAAAAACTGTCAAAGCCATTAATAGAGTGGCTAAAATAAGACTGAAAAAGGTCAACAGAATAGATGAAACTGCTGAAATTTCTCAAGACTGTAAACAAATTGAACCTAATAAGAACGCTAAATAGACTAAATTGCTTAAAAATGGCTGAAAAAGCTAAAACAGCTAAAACAGTGAAAAAGCTAAAGATGGAAAAAATTTCCAAGCATTTAGAACAGTGGCTAAAAAAATGATAACAAACTGTAACTACTTAAAAAGAAAAGGCAAAAAGAAAAAAAACATCAAATTAGCAAAAGAGTGATTATAAAAATAGCTAAAACCCCAACATTAACTGAGCATGATTTAAAAAAAAACACAGAAAGAGGAAATTGCTGAACTGGTTAAAACTGTAGAAAAATTATTTTAAATTGGTAAAAAAGAAAGCAATGAAAGAAGTTATAAAAGGAGTCAAAACAGCCAAACTTTACTTACAGTAAATAAAACAAAATATGAAACAATGTTGAAGAGCTAAAACTTCTTGATAAAAAAATATGTATAACACTGAAATAGGTAAGGCAATTAAAAAAAAAAAAAAAGAGTTGGTAAAAATGGTTAAAAACAATCACAACAGCTAAAATTGCTTAAAAAAAAAATTTGTAAAGGAGGTATAGCAGCTAATGTTGCTAAAAAAAAATATTTAAAAACAGTTAAATCAATAAAAATAAAGAAGGAAAAGTCAAAGAGCCACTAAAAAGTGGTTAATATTGCTCAACTTTAAAATCTGAAACTTTAAAACTGTAAAAACAGAAAACAAAAACCTCAACTGTGAAATAGCTCAAATCACTAAAGAGCTAAGAATGCTTAGAAATGACTTAAAAAGTTAAAACAGGGAAAAACTCATTTGAATTAGTTGGGAAAACAACAAAGAGTGGTGAAAAAATTTTAAAACAGCTAAAATTGCTCAACAAGAGAGACTTCAATGGTCAAAACAACAAGAAAACGCTAAATACAGATAGCAGAGAGTGTCGCTTATGTCCTCAATCCAACTCTGAAGAAGAAACTTGCTCTCATCTCTCTACTTAAATTAATCCAATGCTATTTTCATCACACTCGAGGGTCGGCGCTTCAATTTGGCTCTTTGTTACGTCTGTAAGGATTTCCCAGTCAACTGTAATGCAAATTTAAATCTCTGTCATCGCATAATTCTATCAGCCTCTTGATTTGAGAGTCATGAGAAACATTATCACGTTCCCAAAAGCAGGAGAACTGAGGGATTAAACATTAAAAGTCTCTAATCTGTAACTGACGCCGCTGTTTGCCTGTGAGAAAGTGTTTCTGGAGCCGGGGATTTATCAGGGATTAAGGCAAAACTTTCCCCTTCAAGATTAAACATGTGTAATCTTTAAACCAAACAGGACCGAGGGATTATGAAGGACGACGTGACGAAGAAAAAATAAAATAAAATAAAAAAATCCCTTCTCAAGATGACATGCTGAGATTATACCTTGAGAGAAGAGTTGGGAGTGCTGATTCTCATACTCCAGTGTGCAGTGGCAGCAGTTTTAAGAAACGTTCCCAGACCGGAGCGGCTGAGAACCAAATCTGGCTTTTTTTTTTTTGTCCAGAAACAGCGTCTGAAAGTTAGATCTGACTGCGATGCAGCAGATGATGTGAAATCAGTCCGAGAACTGAACTTCACACGGTGACTCCGCTTGGTGAAATCCAGTGTTTATATCATACATACCCGTTTTGAGGTCAAGTCACTATTTGATGGGTATTGCTGATAAATCCATTAAAGAAAAGGTCAAAAATATCTCAAACTTGAGAAGAAAGTCAAAGGAATGCTACATTTCTGTTAAAGAAATACAACACTAGAACAATCTGGACAACGATATAAAACAAGCTAAACCAATAAATACATCTAAAACCAATTATAAAGACTCTATAATAAAAAAATACTTTTTTAAGACATACCTCTGACATGTTCCAATGCTATCTTCATCAGAAACGTCATCAATTATTATCAGATGGATGAATGAATGTTTACTTTAAACATGTATAACAATCAAACAAAAACGGAAACCAAAACTAAGTTAATAGAGAAAAGAAAAAAATTGTTGCTGGAATAGTAATGTCTGTCAAAAACTAAATGAAAGGAATAACTAACCTAAAAAAAAGTGTAATTATCAGTAACTCAATAATGATCATGAAAATAAAGAAACCTGAGTGATTGTGTGTCTTTATGCTGATGACATCATGTAATTTTGTTCCGTCATATTGCTACTCTTGACGTTTGGAATGAAATTCTTCTTTGTTCCTGCAGTCTTTGATTCAAAATGGACACTTTTAAAAGTAGTAAAACGGTATTATTTAAGATTCGTTTTTCAGGATATTGTTTCTTTTCAAGCAACTAAAAGAAATGATGTTCCAAAACATTATAAAGTGAGAATCGACAAAATGAACAAAATGCAGCTATGATTATTAATAATAACTACATCAAAATGTAATAAACGAATGTCACTTGCAGGATGTGCAGGATCTTAGTCAACCAAGCCACTTTTGTTTAGTTTTTATTTTAATTGTGGGGTAGAAACTTAGGCTGTTTACACAACATTTCAAGTGAAGATGCAGGATTTTCGCCTTTAGTTTTGCATTTACACCTCAACATTTTGAAAACAATGTCTATTTACACGGAAACGGAAAAAGACAAGTTTTGCGTTTTCTCTAAAAAAAAAAGTTGTGAATGTAAACAAATAGTGAGCAAAGTGTTAAAATCAAATCTGTTCGAGGAGTTGGAGACCTGTTAGAAGGAATACGACTCACATACGTTTCAAGAAGTCAGTCTATACATCACGGGGCAAGTGTGCATACATCCCGAGCGCCAACAGATGGACGAAGAAGACGTTACAGTAATACTCACTGGAGCAGTAAAGTCCGCCACCGTCCAATATTTCAAAATAAGGGCCCAGCCCCTGTGGTGCAGTGTGTGGAAGCTTAGGGAATCATTACCATGGCCTCTGCATAACCTCCATATGTCAGGTTAGTGTCAATAACTCGGGTTTTAAAAATTGATAAGGGTGATCACCTCGCTCATGGAAAGGCCATCTCCGAGCAGCCGACGTCGCCGTGAGGTGATTCTCATTTAGGAGTCATGCTTCAACTTCGGGGATGCATCGCGCCGGATTTCGCCCCGGGGGCAATCGTCCCCGACGTGTTTGGGCCTTATCAACATACCGCTCACCAGAGAGCTCCCGCCCGTTATTGAGGGAAACTATTAGGCGGGGATCGTTCAACAGATATCGCTGCACACCTCGCTGCGTTCCTGTTTGATTCACCACCGAGCGGGAACCGACCTGACAGTCTCACCGCGACGTTAAGCTGGTGCTCAACGAGCGCGATTGGGGGCGTGACGTATGGAAATGGGTCCGATCACAGGGCCAATTTGGGGGGGGGGGAGTCCAGCTGAGTGTTCTGGAGAAATCTTTCCATGCCGTCTGACATGTGGAAATGTCACAGAGCTGCATTTATTCATGCAAGCACTGCGAGGCGCATTCCTGTCCGGAGGGAGACAAAAGACCTGGAACTCCCCAGAGGAGAGTGACCTGGAGGACACGCTCACGCATACCAGCTGGACCTGAGACACACACACACACACACACACACACACACACACACACACACACACACACACACACACACACACACACACACACACACACACACACACACACACACACACACAGAAACCCTGTAGGAAGAGTTCATGTTGGTGACAATAGAGTTTCTTTTAGACTACCTTAAAAGTCGTCTGCAAATGTTTTACAAAGACTCGATTCCTATATTCCTATCTTAAAGAGAGACTGTATTTTGTCAGTACTTGGCCATCGCTGCGCATTTTTCCAATAACCACAAATTACTGTGTGGCGTTCCACAAGGTTTTATGTTGGGCCTCTTATTGTTTTCACCACACATGCTTCCAGGCTACCTAACTTTAACGTAACCCATTCCTTAGGCCAGTGGTCCCCAACCCCCGGGCCGCGGACCGGTACCGGTCCGTGGATCAGTTGGTACCGGGCCGCACAAGAAATAAATAAGTACTTCCGTTTTACGTATCATCTGTGTCTAAACGATCTTTTATTTTGAAAAATGACCGGATTCTCTCGGTTACGTCTCAGTCACTTGAGCGCCAAAGTTTAACCTTACTTTGAACGGCCGGTTCACACCGATGTCCAGCGGAAATGTTCAATTTTCATTTCTTCTGCTAGCGTTATTGCTTTTAGTCGAATGGTGACCGTCGAAACGCTTCTCCCACTCGTTCTTTGTGCGATGATCCACTGTTCGAGATTTGGCGTTATGGTGAGTTAAAATTTTCTTTCACTCTATGTTCGTTTTTGTGGTGTATCTGTATCAGATTTGGAAACGTTAACATAGCGACCAGAGTCAGCGAGTGTTCGGCTGACGGTTCAAACTGGCAACCCCCCCCCCCTCCGGGCCGCGGTAAAATTATCAAGCGTTGACCGGTCCGTGGTGATAAAAAGGTTGGGGACCACTGCCTTAGGCTACAAACAATAACAATGGGAGTACACGGACATTCGTGTGGACAGGAGGCCATGTTTGATTGTTATTACAGGTGACTGTCAACTATAAAACTACCAGCTGGGAGTCATGACACTCTGGAGGCAAACTCTGTTGACTCTCGCATGTGCAGAACTATTAACTACGGCCACGGTGCACATGTGCAGTAGCAGTGTTTCCATCTTCTACATGGAGGTAGAGCCCGAACATTTCCACAAAGTTGCGTTTTGTCCGTTTACATGACGGCCGTGTGTTTTTGAAAAGTTCCGCTATAGGAGCTGTTATCAAAAAGTGGCTCCGAGCGCCATTGTTGTGTAACCGGACACTCAAAACATAAGAAAAGTTTTCTGTTTTCCGTTGATTTTTGATGATTTCCTTTTTGTATAAACGGCATAATTTCTGACCCACCCTCCCTGGTTTCAACCATCACAACAAAGTGTTTAACTCCCACATTCACCTAACTTTAACTTGAATAGGACATAAGCAACTGAAAGTGAAATAGAGCAGTGACATGTTGTGGCCTTGGACCCCACAGTTGTGGACTATCCCCATCCTTCAAACCCCACACAGCAGCTAAAACAAAAGCACGGATTCACACTATTGGGGGAGATTCGCCGTCATTTTCATGCCAGGAATTGTAAAAAGAGCTCGACCCGCTCGGTGACATGTTATTCCTGCTGCAAGAAGCCAAAAGTGCCACAGACAGGGGGTATAGATCACGCTGGGACCACATGGAGGATCATTGATCCCACCTGTCTGGCAGCAGCTCCTCTCCTCCAGCCCTGAAACGATGAGAGCAATAAATCTGTGAGTGACATGTAATTGGACGTATTGCATCTGTGTAAACATGGCAGCAGCCTGAGGACGCTCTTTGGGATTCACTATTTGTTTGGGAGGAAAACAAACTTTGATTTCTTTATTGTTGCTTGTTTGGATTTTTTTCATTTCTTTTCTTTTTCTTAATGGCACAAACATCTGACAGATGATGGAGAAAAATCCAGACAAGTGAGACAATGACAAAGAAGGAACATGTTAGGAAAAAACTGTCTGAAAGTGGGAAGTCTTTATAGTTTTTATCTTCAGTTTCATGGCAGGTAATGAATGTATTTCAGTCTTTAGGCAAAGTAAATACTGAAACATAAAACCACAAAACCCAGTGAATGAAGGTCTGCAGGCTCTTCACAGGCCAGATGGCTTCATAAACCACTGTAGGATGCTGCCACCTACAGGACCTGCAAAGAAAATACATTCAGTTTATTTGTGTGTGTGTGTGTGTGTGTGTGTGTGTGTGTGTGTGTGTGTGTGTGTGTGTGTGTGTGTGTGTGTGTGTGTGTGTGTGTGTGTGTGTGTGTGTGTGTGTGTGTGTGTGTGTGTGTGTGTGTGTGTGTGTGTGTGTGTGTGTGTGTGTGTGTGTGTGTGTGTCCACCTAAGCGGGTGGAAGCAAATTGGTAACACTTGCTGATTCTGGTAAATACAGCAGCAGCACATCACACAATTATCTCTGAGATGCATTCAGGACTGAAGTTCTGTCTTATTCTGCTGATCATTTCAAATGATTACTTATTGCTTCCTGGACCTCAAAGTCTGTGATACTTTGAAGAAACATGATTTTTTTCAACTGTTCTGGTTTATCACAGATAGAAGTTATTCCGGCATCGGCCTCCTGAAGATGATGATGTCACAAAGTGTTGCCAGGAGAAAAAGGTGTATACTCAACTGACCGTCAAAGACATTGCATTGTTTGTTGACCTCTGTTCCAGAAAGTCACGGATCGAGCTAGGAAAATTTCGACAAGAGTTTTATCACGTCCACTTCTATTAAAGGCAAGGCAAGGTAAATATATTGCACCATTCAGACACAGTGCTTTACAAGGAAACAATGGAAATACATTCAAACTAAAAGGCATTAAAAAGAAGAATGAATTGTAAAGATGAATATTTTTCACACATTCTATATTTCTTGCAATGTTTTTCAGATGGCACTAAGCTAATTTGTGATTGTCGTGTTGAATTTCAGGTCCAAGTCCAGTTACTCCACAGATTTGTTGTCTTGTGCAATGATGAAGAATCAATCAACGAAAAAGGGGCTGCCAGAAAATGCAGAGGATCTCCAAGGGAGTGACTTCTTAAGGGTTCGGTCTCTGAGGAAGGCACTCAGTTATTACTGCAATGTCAGCATGATGCCGATTAAAGAGTACGTGGCACTGACACTGAGCTTCCTCAAGCTGCAAGAAGAAACACAAAAGCAGCTTGAAGACAAGGAAAGCCGGCTGAGGACTTTGGAGGCCAGACAAGAGCTCATGGAGTCCAAGCTGCAGGAGAAAGATGAGCAGATCAACGTGCTCAAAAAGTCTCTGCAGAGCAAGGAGACTGAGTCCAAAGACTGTCAGGCTCAGTTGTCCAAGAAAGCTAAGCAAGTCAAATCCATGAAGGTCGTGGCAGACAAAATGCTTGCAGACAGTAACGACCGCTGGAGCCAGAGGTGGGAGAGCAGAGAGAGGGCAATGGCTGCGGAAAAACAGTCTCTCTGCAAAAGACAGGAGGAGGACGTCAACAAGCTCATCTTGGAAACTGACACCCTGAAATCTGTGGGGGAGCAAATAACAACAGAAGACAACGGAAAGTCGGTGGCGGTGTTGGAGGAGCACACAATCTGTCAAGAAAAGAACGAGGCTCCACAGACGGCTGACTGGCAGAACAACCAGCCACTGGCAGAGCAGCTGGAAGGACGGAAGGATGAGAGCTTCTGGGAGAGACATCAGCTGCTCAAGGACTCCAGGCAGACCACACAAGACATCAAGGTTCCAATCCAGAGGCGTCAGTCTGTATTAGGTCGCCTTCAAAAGCAGGAGAAGGAAGATCCAGATCCGAAAAGCAGACAATAAAAGCCAGGATGAGGACGACAAAACAATCTCCCTCTTGTGTCTCTCCTTTATTCATCAATGTATTAATCTAATCTCTTAATTTAACTCGACAATCATTTTAAATCCTGTCTGCTCTGTATGATGTTTATTGTCTTTAAGGTTCCATTGCAGCTCAGTGCAGCTGCATGTCAGTGTTTTAAGATTTTACCAACACTAGTAGAGAACCATGAAGTCACTTTGGTGTTGTGGCCTGAATTCAACATCCACTCAACTTTTAAAGAGAAGTTCAGCAATAATTCAACCTCCAGGAGAATTAGGGACGAAACAGTCTTTCATTACTCAACATTCAGACAGAGAAACTGCCACAGTTCATTTTTATTGTGCTCAACCTTTGATAACTTTTAAATTAATCTAGCTTGTTAAACATCCTCTTAGAGCTGATATTTCCTAGAATAAATCTCTTATTTCACACATTCTAACAACTTCAGTTTGAAATGTTGCTTCGTCATTGTACGAAGACGTCTGGCTTTAATATTTTCAAATGAGAAAACATTTAGTGACATGGAATTCAATAATACTTTTTGTGCATTTGTATATACATTTATGTGTATATAAACATCCTATGAAAAGAATCATTGTTCGCTGGGCCTCATATCCGACCTGGGACAGGTTACAGGACTTCCCTGCAAGCCTCCTTAACTTGACATTTTCAGAAGAAAGTCTGGCCATGTCATTAATAAGAGGAAGGTCAAATTATTTCTTTCTATTGTTTAAGGTTAAATATAAATGAATAAATGTAAAAGAGGAGTCTTATACAATTGCAGTAATGGATACAGAATTCCTGAGCCTCCTATGACTTACGGCCATATTTCAGTGCAAAACATGCTTTTTTTGGACAATTCACAGATATGAAATGTGTAAATGAATCTATTTCTTCACTATATTCATCTCAAATAATGAACCATATTATTTTAAACAGTCACTGATATCAATATTAGAAAAAGTACTTGAGATAATTGAAAACCATAAAACAACAGCAGTATATGCACAGAACACTTGTAGTTCATTTATAAAAGATCAAAACTATCAGAAACATGTTCTGACTGTACTATATCAGTATTAATTAATTAAGTAATTCATTAATTTAAATTTTGCTTTGCAACGTGCATGACAAAAGGTAGAAACAAACAACAATGCGATATCCCAACAGCATACACCCGGAATGATATTTAGAAATCCTTACAGTATAGTAAACCTAATGTGTGTTTACTACGTGTGTGTGTGTGTGTGTGTGTGTGTGTGTGTGTGTGTGTGTGTGTATTTGTGCGTGTGTGTGTGCGTTATATTCAATTTTTATGTGACATCTAAAAATATTCAAACTAAATGTTATTTACGATTTTTGTTTTTACCACCAGTCAAAATCAACAGCAATGATGATGTGAATAACCAACATCAATAGTAATAATTATCCTAATTATTATTACCATGTTTGTCTATCTATCTATCTATCTATCTATCTATCTATCTATCTATCTATCTATCATTTTGCATTCACATTTCTTCACCAGTAAAATAAATAAATAAATAAAATAAAAAACACTTTTTTCTTTTTCACAAGTGGCAAAAAATAAAATGGTAAATAACATTTAACATAAATTATTTAAATTGTAAATGTTTACACAATAATATTCAAATGAAAGGTGAGTTCCGTTTTTTTTTAAGAATTATTTCTTTGATATATAAATAAAATAAAATAATTACATTTTTGATGACTTTGTTGTTGTAACACTACAGTAATAATTCAAGTGATGCCAGTTTTATAGTATTATTAGTTTGAACATTTGTATTCAGAATGTTGCAAACAATATTTATTCAACATTAAACTTATATCGTCAAATGGTCTGCAAATGTATTCTTAATGAAGGGGGGAAAAAAACACTTGGTGATTAAGTATTTCCAGAGCTGGAGGACAAACTGACTCACGAAGCAGACAGAAATGTTTCATCCTGCTCCTTAAAAATTGAGTTCTGTACAGCCGACGGACCAAAAACAAACAATGGAGAGATGAGAAATGGAGAAAAATGGGAAAACTGGTCACGTTTCACGTCTCTGCAACAAACACCACAAATTAGCATTTTATGAAACAAATGACTGAATTCTCAACAGATGAATATACTTTATTTACTTTCACGGCTCAGTTTTGTTCTTCAAGGACATGATCCATTTATACTTGAAAATAATGTTTTTGTGAGTCCACCATCGGAAAAACTTTAGTTTAAAGCACACTTTGCTAGCTTGCTAGCATACATAGCACCTCGATGAGTCAACAGAGCAAATAGACGTTACAGGAATTCATTAGAATATTAATTGTGAATGCTGCTATTGCTATTGAGTTAGCCATATCCTGTTATCCTGTATTGTTTTGCCTCGCACACGTCGGATCCCTTTCCTTTTATTGTTATTGCACACCAGCCTTTAGCCTTCACAAGACGCACGTACGCGCTACATTTCCACCTGATCTGGTTATCGTTCTTCCTCCTACAGCAGCTGCTCGGCCAGCGCCGAATCCTTCACTCCCGCCGCCAGCACGGCGAAGAGGATGGGAGGCAGGAGCGTGCGGAGGTACAGGGCCACCCGGGGAATTGGGTGGGCCAGCACCACCTCCTTCCTCTTCCTGTTCACCGTCTGCACGATCTCACTGGCCAGCACGGACGGCCGCACGCCGTGGGTCAGCTGACTGGCGATGACTGCAGAGAGGGGGGGGGGGAGAGAGAGAGAGAGACTTCACTCAAGGTCAAGGAACTTCCGAGATGTGTGAGCTCACATCAGCCGGTCCTCTTACACTCAGCCAGGGCGTTGGTCTTGGGGGCGGGGTCAGTCACATGGGGCGGGGGCGGCGGCTCCGAGGCGTTGATAAAGGTGTGGCTGATGGTGCTGACGGAGATCCCGTACTCCTCCACCTCGGCCCGCAGGCAGTCGAAGAAGGCCTGGGCCGCGTGCTTGGAGGCCGCGACTGACCGACACACACACACACACACACACACACACACACACACACACACACACACACACACACACACACACACACACACACACACACACACACACACACACACACACACCAATCCTTCATTGACACCAACCCTACAGTTACATAGAACCTGGGACACCCCTGGTAAAGACACTTTTATTTTGAAGGTTCCTGCTCTGTTGTGTTGGTGAAAGTGGGCGTGTCCATCAGAGTTTATCTTCACTGTAACTTTTGTAGCTAATCAGAGATCAGAGAGGTGGTCTGCAGTCCTTATTAGGGCCCGTTCACACAACAACGTTTAAAGTGAAAAATGCCTCATTTTTGCGTCTTCGTTTCAGAAACGGCGGAAATGGCAGAAATACTGAAAATGATATGATTTTCTTGTACGGCCACTAGTGGGAGCTGTTTTTATATAATAAAAGCACCTATGCGTTCACAGAGAGAACAGTACGTTGTAAACATTCTAGCTCATTTAAACAGTTTTTCTTCATTGTTATACTTCTTCCTACCCCTTTTTTGAACATGTAACACACATATTGTAAAATTGGGGCGTGTGCCGTGTGCCATGTGAACACTAGACTACTCATTTGGATGTTCATCTTTTTTTTATTGTTTGTTTGTTTTTTGTTTTCTTTACATGTTCGGAAATGAATAAATAAATAAATAAATTGTTTTGGTCCACTTAGTATCTTTATTTAAGCCACAAAATGTGCGGAGCCGTTTTCAAAAAGATGCATTTTCAGTGGCTTTGAGTATCGTTGCGTTAACGGACACCCAAAGTTATATGACAGTTTTGAGTTTTCACTTGAAAACGTTGTTGTGTAAATGGGGCCCTCATATGGCCTTCAGCATGGTAGATGAAACCTTCCGTTGAAAGTCCTTCTGGATACTCACATGAGCTCCTGAAGGGGACCGCCAGTCGTCCCTGGATGCTGTTCACCAGTATGATGTGACCGCATCTTCTGGACATCATGGACGGAAGTACACCTGAGACATCGGTTCAAATATGTCAACAATCGGATGCTTTTGGAACAAACTCTACCGAGAACTATTAGTCTATCTGGTGAGTCCGGCCCACCTTTAGCCAGGGTGCTGGGCCCGAAGTAGTTGATGTCCATGATGTTTCTGTCCACTTCCAGGGAGACGCTGTGCACCGGGGCCTTCAGCTTCATGCTGCTGTTGCAGATCAGCACGTCCACGCAGCCGTAACAGTCCATCACCTCGGACACCACATCCTCCATGCTGTCCATGTCGCTGAAGTCCAGGATCACCAGCTTCGGGGCGAAAGTCTGCAGGGCACCATTGAGGACTGTGTCAGCATCAAATATCCGACTGGTGTGTTTGGTTCAACCACAAATTTTACCATGGCCAAGAATATTAGTACTATAATATTAGATAAATACATTTAGCTTAGTTTAAGCAAGTCAAGAAATGTAAATGACTTCAGCTTAAAAGAATTTACCACCGAAATGGTCGGCTTTGTGTGTTCAGTTGACACGTGTCCTGTGTGTAGAAGACACCGGGGGACAGTGTGTCGTCGAACAGGATGTCCTGCTATTGTGTTGACCAGAGGAAGCGGTGATGAGGGAGGTGGCGACAGAACAGGATTATGATAAAAAACAAAGACAGAACATGATATTCCCAAATGTTATATCCCGTTCACAAACTGAGGGATTCTCGCGATTTTTTTTTCTTTGCGCTCTCTCAAGAACTGTCAGCACACTTTCAAAGTTTCCCTCATATATTAATAGCCATGAGATAGTGTTTACTGGAGCAGCCATGGAGAGGGATCTGCTGGTCGGCAACGCGGTTTGCCAAAAAGGTGACTCAGCACCACAAAAAAACAGAGTAATGATATTAGTTTGGAGGGGTTTACTCAGGATTTGGCACGCAATGTGACGCTTAAAAACTAAAACAAATGTCAGCAGGCACCACTCATTTGATGTTCTCACCTCTCTGGGGTCCGCGTCTTTAGTCAGGGAATCATACAAAGACTCCAGTTTATCCCAACTGCTTCCACAGAGAATCAGCCTGGCACCACCATTATGGAAGAGCTGGGCACACTCTGGACATAAAGAATCAAACAACGTTAAGTACTATGTTGAAATCATGTGTTATTTTACTAAAAACTCCAGAAGATTGTTACCAGACCACAAATGAACACTACAGTGAGCCGCTAATTAGCTTAGCTTAACTTGAAATGCAGCAAATCCAAACAGTCAAAACATGAAAATAATACAAGAAATATCATTTATACAATAATGTGAGAAAACAGTTTTTTGAAAACCCATTTCTGAGTCACACCTTGAGTTTCTAGTTAGCCCCCTGCTAGCATGTTAGCATTTAGCACCGCGTAAACCCAAAAGTTGCTGGCAAGGGTTAAAGCAGATGTTTTGGCCTCACATTTGAGGAGCTCAAGTGTCATTCCTCTTCGGATACAAACTATTGTAAAAAGACTGCCAATCATTGCTTTAAAAAAAAAATCAATCCTCACATCAAGTAATTAGACCTCCACTTAAGTTGTCCCTTATCGTGGAAACTTCTGTGTGACTGTGTCCTGAGGCCAACAAAAGACGGAGAGAAACCAAACCTCCACGGCTATCAGTGTGAGGTTAAATATTCAAAACACAAGCGGGATCATTTACCAGTTCCCACCCCGGAGACGGCATCGGTGATCACCACCACCTTGTTTTTCACCAAAGACTTGGACATGAACGTCATGACCTCGTTGTAGATGTAGTAGATCCCCGCTGCCACGACGATCAGCATAGGCAACACCATCACCGAGGGGAGCCCCATCTTCTGCGGAGGAGAAAGAAGAGTGGTCACGTGTTGGGGAACGTGTGTGGATCCAATGACCTGGACCACTCAGATCACATTCTGGACTCTACCAGAACTGTCATTTGATTGAAGGACGCAGAACCCCTGTCACATTGAGGGCCCGTTTACACCTGGAACAAACTATGATGTTGCAATGCGTTTGGGCAACAGTTTTCATCAACAAGATTCTGATTGACTGGCAATATGTTTCTTGTGACTCTGCCACCTATAGGTTTGCCATCCTCATAGTAGCTCTTAACAAGGTTTTTGCACGTGTTTGTGTAAATGAAACAGTTTTTTAAAACAGTCTGGTGTTTTCAGAAAGGGTTCCAGAGTGGAGAACTTAGAAAACGCCGCCTTGACGTGCGGACGGGCTGGATGCACATTTGTTGAAAACAATGATGTCGTTGCTTGTCTTCTTTTACGTTTTTGTTGTATTTCTGTGGCGCTATGAATCACAGCGCCACCTATGGGCCAGGCACTACATCATTCTGAGTCTTTTTTATGGTGTCTTGGACACAAATATTCCCTGAACAGATGGTGTGTGGACAAGACGGGAGACTTTTTAAGAATGACAAGGAGAAAACAAGATAATTTTGTCTTGTGTGGATGGATCAGTAACAATCCCTAATTTTGTCTCAGTTCAATATGCATCATCTGTCATAGTCACCCATTAAAGACTTCACTAAATGAGCACAATAGCAGAGGCGGACACCTCGGGCTACGAAACAGCTCTCTGGATCATGTGTCAGTGTTTTCCTCACTGGGAGGGCTGAAATCAGAGCAAAAAATAAATAAAATAGGTCAACCTGCATGTGTGTTTATTAGCAGCTGAACAATATATCGGACGGCGCGTTTTCATTGCCTTCCTGCCAAGAGTTTACTCAGAAGAAAGATTGTGGATAGATGATAAATGAGAAGAAGTATGATAATTGATTGCAGGAACAATGAATGCAGATGCTTCGGGATGTGGTTTCTTGCAGGATGAATGCTCTCAGAGGGAACGAGGAAACTTGGATGTTTGTGGTGGAAGTCACTGGAATGACATGACGTGGCCTTTGAAAGTCGACGAATTGAAGTGATTTAAGTGAGCACCTTTCAGAGCCGTGTCAGGGTTTGATAAAGTGGCAAAGGTGCAGGTGGCTCAAGGTCTTATAGTGACTAAAATATGGAAAAATATAGCCAAAGACCACAAAAAAACCCGCAATACAAATAGAAACAACTGACAAACCAAGATAAAGATTAGTTAGCTTCGCATTAAAACGCTTTCCACTGCCACTAACCTTAGACTCTGTTTACACAACAACTTTTTCAAGTGAAAAAGGAAAACTGTCGTTGTGTCTTGGGTGTCCGTTTACGCGACAATTGTGCTCGGAAATCACTGAAAACGCAAAATTTTTGTATTAGTTGACGTGTGAGTAAAGTAATTGGTGGATTGTGCAACTTTTTATAGCGAAGCTACGCTAGGCTAATATGACTCTACGGGTGTTGGGGCAAAACACTTCAGTCATCTGCTTTTAAACGTCACTTTCATACATTTGAAAGCCATTTGTAGCATTTATATGTAAAAAAACCCCCAAAAAACATTTGCATTGGTAGTTTCCTTGAACTCTAGTACACGGACTGTATTTAGCTGAATTTGAGGTCAGATTTGGCGACGGTTGCTCTTGCTAACACACTTACCATGTAAAGCAAGCACGAATAGAGCTTCTAAATATATTCTGCCGCAGAATGTCTTGTGCTATGTCATCTCCAGGATGTTGTCATAAGACACCCCGAGTGGGGCAACGGGGGAAGCTTACACTTAAAAGCGGCGGCTGACCTTAGCTGTCCTCCTTCACTTAGGTGCAAACACATTAAGATAGGCTCTAATCCACATTAAAAGTCGTGGCGACTCTTGGGATCCAGGTCCGCCTGCTTAGCCTGGACTGATTAGGGTTAGTGGACATCTATAGCGACGATATACACACACAACCACACACACCTGTAATCTGCGTTATTCTTGGTTCACTTACAGCAGGGATGAGGGGCTAATCCGTCAGCAGGACTGGCTCTTGAGGGTTTTTTTTTTTCCAGGTTTAGTTAAGTAACAGAGGCCCTTCTCCTCCCTTTATGTCCCTCGTCCATTCACACAGCCCTGATCTCTTCTCTGTGTGTGTGTTTGAGTGTGTGTGTCCACCCGGCTGCTGTCCACTGGAACCCGATACTTATAATAGCCCCCCCCCCCCCCCCCCCCCCCCCCCCCCCCCCCCCCCCCCCCCCCCCCCACAAGTCAGCCATTAATAAACACATATGCAGCGCATAGTATCCCAGGCTCTTCCCCTTGTTGAGCGAAGTGAGAGTGTCGGCTCTGCTTTGTGTCGGAGGGGAAGTGTTTGTGTTGCGCTGCTGTTTTAAAGCCACTCAGGAATGCCGGCTGACCGATCATGTACTCCGTCGCTAATAAAAACTGGACTCGGGAACAGCCTCGTTAAAGAGAGACTAAACACTTTCTGACACACAATCCGGCTGGTTTTTTTTTTTTTTTTTTTTTAATCGAGCAGGTTAATTTCGTCATGCCGCACTGCAGTGGTTAGCACACTAGCCCTGCGGGAGTTTGCATGTTATCTCTGTGCATGAACAGGTTTTCTGCAGGTATGTTGGTTTTAATCAAGGCTCCAAACAGGCATTTGAGGTGAATCTGTGACGGTAACTTGCATAGAGGTGTGAAGGTCGGAGCCATTTGAAATGCAACTCTACAGCGTATTTATTGATTGAGGTAACAAAACTGTGAAGTAGTGATGTTAAAAACAATGAAAGTGATTTCAATTGAAAACTTTTGGCTGGTTTTCCGTTTAAAGCTAAAAATGTTGAATTCTCTCAAAATTAAAATACGTGATATAAGAGAGAGAGACGGTGTAGCAGTTTGCGGGGAAAAAAAGCTTTATTATTGGTCTAATTATGATTTTTGTTGTTGTTGATTTCTGTTGGATATTAAAAAAACAAAACATGTTCAAAGTTTGGAAAGGCAATCAGATTTATTTATTTCAATATGAGAGGAAGCGTAAACTGCTAACCCACCAACCCAGCTGCAATGAGTGTGTTCTTGCTGTAGAGGGCGACAGTGAGAGTGGTGAGATTCAGGTTGAAAACTCCACCCAAATACCCCCCTCCCCCCAACGCTCTCCAATAACCCCCTCTTTTCCATCCTCTCCATCCTCCTCTCCATCCACCCTTCTGGTGACTCTTCCCTCAGCAACGTCCCCTGCTTTTCCTTCCTCCCCCATTCATTCCACATCCCCATCAGCTCTTCCCTCAGGTCTGCCCTCCCCTCCTCTTCTTCCAGCAATGCCCCATGCTCATGCCTCCTTTCCATCTGCTCCTCTGGAGGCTCTTCCATCCCCTCCGCCCTTCCCTCCTCCTCCCCCATCCACCCTTTCCAAGACTCTTCCCTGAGCTGCGTGATTCCCTCCTCCTCCTCCCTCCTCCTCCTCCCTGCTCCTCCCTCCTCCCACCATCCACTCTTTCCCAGGCTTTTCCCTCAGCTCTGGCCGCCGCCTTCCCTCCTCGGTTCCGCCCTCCCTCCTCTTTTTCTCCTCCGCCCCGCCCTCCCCCGCCCTCTGCCCTTCCCTCTACCCTCGGGTCCTCCCTCCTCCTTCGCCATAGGCTCCGCCCCCCGCCGTTCCCCCTCCCTCTCTCCCTCCCTCCCTCCCTCCGCTCCGCTGGGAAAGAAGAAAATAAACGTCGGGCTGCTAACAGGCTAGTTATGGACCCGAGTCCCGGATCCTCCTCCTGACCGAGTCCTCCACGCCCGGAGCCCCGCGGACCGTGACTGTGCCTGGAAGGAAAAACACTTCCCAGGATTCTCCACACACACCCGACTCTTTTGTTTTCTATCTTTGTTTATTTATTTATTTTTTTAAGAGAAAAGTTGCAGGCTTGTGGGAGGATTCCTCCAGCTAGCCCGGGCAGCTAACGGCGGCTATCCTAACCCTGGATGAAGTTTGCATGGAGCGGCTGCTACTTGGGGGATAAGCCGCCTGCCAAGCTCTTCCTTTCGGACCGGGGGCACCGGGAGCCCCGCGGTCACCTTACGTCCCGGAGCCGGGAGGGTGTAGCCGGGCGTCGTACCTCCCACGGACCGTTTCTACGGGAGTGCTAACAGGATATTAGCCACCTGGGCTAGGCCACGGACTGCAGAGAGCATTGATCACCCACCGAGCCATGGCCAGGCTGGCTCTCTCCCCCCCCTGGAAACACCCGATCCGGGACCACCGCCTCTGATCCGGGCCGGACTCACTACTCTAATCAAGTGTTTCACTCGAAGATGGCTCGGAGTGCTGGAGCTTTGTGCAAGTTGGGATAAGACAGGAGAAAGAAGGGGGGAAAAAAAAAAACCCCAAACTGCAGCCCACCTTCCCCCCCTCCTCACTGAGAGTCCACAAAGTGCATGAAATATAAAATAATGTCTACCGCCAAAGAGAATCCCTGTAGGAAATTCCAGGCGAACTTCTTCAACAAGAGTAAATGTCAGAACTGCTTCAAGCCCCGGGAGCTGCACCTCCTGACGGATCAGGACCTGACCCAGGTGAGGGGGACCGTCACACTGTGTTTAAAGGTTCTTACAGGCTGTCAGCTGAGAGGATCCTCCTGGGAACTGATGGCAAACCCTAGAAAGAGAAAGGGGAAGAAAAAAAAAATCATTGCTGAGGATGAGGAGCATGTAAAGTGAAGGCATATTAATCAAGGGAGTCAAACATAAGGCTTGTGGGCCAAAACTGGCCGGCAAGAGGCAAAGAATTCATCTACTTTTAAACTCTGACATCAGCCATGAAAACGAGCTACCGCCAAAGTTTTTGGGCGATTTTACTGCGTTTTGCGATAGAAAGTTTCATTAAAATGGACTTTATGTTGAGATTGTAGTAATTTACATCAGGGTGTCCAACAAGGCTCGAAGAGATTCCAATCTGCCCAAACCACCCGGCAAATTGTATAAATGTCAACAATAATGTTGATTTGTAGGAAAAAAAAAAAAACATTTCTTGAGGCTAGTGTACACAAAACACTGAAACCAGAGCTGAAATCTCAGTGATAAATCCATGAAAAATCCCTCCCAAATGCAGTGGTTATTCTGAGACACTTTTTTCAGCTGTTGAAATTGTACCAATTTTTGGTACTATTGGTTTTGTTTTGGGAAAACAGACTTTTTTTTACTTAAACTCTGTGCCACAACAAAGAAGATTTTAAGTGTTGTAACACTGAGACCGGAGCTGAGACATTGGTGATGCTACCATGAACGATAGCCACGCTGTCAGTATTTTCAATACCATTTGTTTGGTTTTGCAAAGACAGAAAAAACAGTTTGTTCTGTGGCCCCTGAATGTGTTTGACGCCCCTGTTTTAAACCAACCAACTAAACGCATTCAAGAACAACAGGCCAGTAAAAATAACAGCATGATAATTTATGAACAGCCACAACTCAATTATATTTCACAAGTACATGCCATTTTTTTAACAATGCTTTTTGGTGTGAAGACTTGAACTTTCACACTTTCTAACCTTCTCTCTCAATTTGGTGGCACATCAGACGTTTTAAAGCTTCCAGAATGGGTGTTTAAACAAATCCACCCTCCCATTGTGCTACTTCACAAGCAACAGATTGGGAGGATGGAGGCCTCGAGGCTAGAGAAGTGGATCTGGGATGGGAAGTTTGTAAGTTGGATTCCCACTGCCGACAGGTCATCACTGTAGGTCCCTGAGCACGACCTTTGACCACTATCGGTGTCCCAATGTGGCCGCCCCACCGCATTCTGGAATTAGGATGGGTAATTGCAGAAAAAAGAAATGTTCCTATTCTATACTACTACTACTACTCGTACAAAAAAAGGGAAATAATCAATGAATAAAGCAGAAGAATCGGTTACTTAGAAAAAAAAAAAAATCAAGTTTCTTTGAGGTTTTTACACTTAGCCACATCCTCTTGCTGTACTTTAAATAATTGCAGAGCTTCTGGGGAGTTGTAGTGACCGGCCGGATGTGATTAAAGTGATGCAATCAGTGCCAGATTATCTGGGTGTTTATTTTGGCTCGATCTCAAGACACCTTCCGTCTCTCATCAGGAGCCTCGGTCACTTCTGTCTGTCTTTTTTATTTATCTATTTATTTTTATCTCAAAACCCTCAGAAGTATTGTTTTCCTATAGTAGGCTTGTGTAACAGGAATATTCTGTTGATATGCTCGACGTATGCGTTTAGAAAGTGTTGAAGGTACGTATGGAGTAAACATTAGGCTTTAGTTTACGGTATAGTGATGGAGGGATGCAGGAAATATCTGCACACTGTCGTCTAAATAGTCAAACTGCTTCTGTTAGCAGTGTTAACTAGCCAAGCTCGGGCCACGTTTCCATTGTTTACCCAGAGGCGCTCCGACCCTGCTGTCACAATGACGTCACAAGATCTGCCTCTTTCTACGAAGTTGAGTTAATTTTTCATTGGACGAATCATCAGCATCCTTACTGACGATCAGCGTGCCATTAGCATTGGCAGGTCATCAGTATTGGCCGATAACGCTTTCTACTGCATAGACATGTAGGGTACCACGGTCGTACTTCCATTTTTGTTTTGGATTGTTTTATATGTCAAGCTCTGGTAGTGGCGCTTCACGTTGACTTCGGTCCCGTTTACATGAACAATCTGCTGGAGACGGAATCGTTGTGTTTTCTGTCACATAATCATGACAAAAATGGTTAACTGAATCGTTTCAAAAACATTGAAGCAGTTTTCTGGGGATCAAATCACATTTGTCGCGTAAACAAAGAGCCGAAACGGAACCATGGTTCACCGTTTTCACTTGAAAAGATCGTAAACACGTCTTTGATCTTGTTTGTGATTAAGTTAATACAAATGTGATCACAGAAAAAACTGAAAATGGCATCAAAGAATTCAGTAGCATGTCTGTAGATGGTATCAATGTTATTATAACATTATTATGTTAAGTTTGCAAGCCATGAATATTATCGAGTATTTAGTCTCAAGATAGGATGCAAGCGATGTAATGTTCACGTTTCTGTGTGTTGTATTACCATAAATTGGTCATTCTCAAACTAAATGTGCAGATATTTCGTAAAGAAACAACGATGATCATCCCTTTATTAATATTTTGAAATTTTTCAAATGTTTAATTTGTTCATATTGTCCCTACAACAAAATGTACAATAAACAAACGTAAAAATGCATACAACTCTCCCTACCACATGTATTATCAAGTTAGAAATAATTACCGTACAACATTTTATAATGATTACTATTAAAGCATATATAGTACTGTTCCTGTTCATATAACCGTTAGTTTCACAATCTCTATGAATTTAGTTCAGTATTTATGTTCATTTTTTACATTTTAATCAACATTTTTTTTATTGCTCTATATAGTAGTGAAAACTGGTTTAGAAAATGTATGTTTAAAATAAATTTTTTAACTGTTTCCAGGCGGGCAGCGATTTAACTAAAATTTCCTGTTCAATACTACATTATTATGTTTGCGACTTTTCTATGTTGATTCTCAAAAATACTTCTCACATATCCAGATTGACAGTTTGATTTGTCTCCGTAGTTTATAGTTTATGAGAAGGTTTGGCTTGATCTCCTGTCCTACTTCTTCGCTGGTAGAAATGATTGGGGGTGGATGACAACACTTCCACCTAGTGGCCAAGAAAGGCCCTTTTCCTTTTCTTTGAACGCAACTGGTTATTTCTGTCGAATTCCAAAAAAAGTGTAACCGTCGATTATTTGGGGTCACAAGAGTCTCAAATCTGCTTTTTAATACAATCGTTGGTTTCAATGTCAGCCAGGATTCTGGGATTGATTTGTGTGCGCTTAAGAGGTTTACACACTTTAAACTACTACGTTGATGAGGACCTGAATGAAGATCGGTTAAAAAAAAAAAAGTGAAGCTGCAGTCAGCTGTGTGGGATCGAACACGTCTTTTTCTACTCCCCCTCGCTCTCTCTTAGATCATTAGTTTAGTCTCTGTTGTATCCCGTAATTGATCCCAGATGATGAGGCCCAGATGGGCCCTTGAACGCAGCCCAGGAGCCAAACGACAACGTCAGCATCCTCCTCTTGGTGTGTGTGTGTGTGTGTGTGTGTGGAGGGTTGGCGGGGGGGGGGGGCTGTCCTGTTCAGGAGTGTGTATTGCTTTCTGTGCTGAGTTAACCCTTCAGATGTCAGTGGTTACATCACTTCCTCTAATCCTCCCTCTGACCCGGCCCACGCTCTCTCTCTCGGGTCTCCTGGTGTGACGACACTCGGAGCCAGAGGGGCTTACTTCCTGAAAGAAAGACCCCCCCCCCCAGTCTGCCTCGTCGTCGTCCTGGTTGCCTCATGGGCTTTTGAAAAAATGCGTCCTCGGGCTGTCCGCCGTCCAAACACCTCGCGGGGAGCTCGATTGCACAAGTGAGGTTTTGTAAGGATTTACCGTTGGCCTGGTTCGCGCCGCTGCCATTACCGGAGACCAAAAGCTGCGTTACGTAACGTCACGTAAACAGTGTTAAACGTCTGAGCCTTATTCAGCAGGTCCCGGGTGAGGGTGACGATGGCTTTGAGAGGACATGAACTCGGTCACCTCAACACCCGGTCGGGCCCACAAATCGGTGATTCAAGTCGTCTCACATTAAGTCTGAGATATTTCTAGAAGGGAGCTTCTGGTTGGAAGTTTGGCTTCATAACAGCCCTTATTGAAAAGTTGTTGAGAGGGAAGAGAGCCAGGCATTTAAAAGACGGTGTCCAATACAAACAGTTGAGGAGAAAAGGTGGGCTCGTGGGGGGAGGGGCAGCTGCTGGAGTCTTTTATTACAGTCGGTGTGCTCCAAGAGGACTGCCGTCTTTTCAAGAGCCCCACAAATTCCACCGTCTGCTGCTGCTGCTTTAACTCGGTCGCTTAGCGCAGGTCAGCACCGCGACGCTACGGGAAAGTCATCAGGCCGTCCCGGGAGAGACAGGGAGAGGGGTTCAGACAGGATAAGGTTTGAACGTGAGAGGAGGGGGAGGACGGGGTGAGGCAAGGGGGCAGCAGGAGTTTACGTTTCTCAAACTGTCGGTCATGAGCGAACAGCTGAGATTTTAACCACCGAAGCTCCCGTCGTTTGTACTTTACCAGAGAGAATCGTGTCCACCGGATCACTGCTTGACTCGGTGAATCAATAAAACCTGGGGGTGTTCCAGGCGGCTGAGTTCTCTGTCAGCTAAACAAATTTTTAATTAAGATGGGAGAAACACTTAAAATATGGGACCATGTTTAAAACACTATAAATTGTGTCTTAGGAGCCATTTGAAGTCTTTAACCACTATCGCAATGAGACGCATATTTGTTAAAGCCATCAAACTAGATTGCATAATGTACAGTAATTTTATTGTTATTGAGATAAACATCTGATATATAAATCAAAATAAGACTGAACTGCAATAATTTAGATTTTCTTTGACAAAATATGTAATAAAAGTGTAATAGATGGACATTAGTTCACAAATGATCTGATTAACCAATTAAAGATAACAGTAAGATACTAAGCTTATATATATATATATATATATATATATATATATATATATAGTAGTAGTACTTGTATTTCTCGCAATATTTAAAAACTTGATCACAGGTTCCCCTGAAGTTGTCCCAGCAGATGACTGTAGGTCAAAGTTCATTGCTGACCGTCCTAGAGAAGGGAGCATTCCGAGTCATTCCATCATTGACAGAAGCCAGGCTTTGTTACAGATGATAACATGCGGAGGGTTGAATTCGTCAGGTCCTCTGGGGTTCAACCCAGATGACCTTTTATTTCCTCGCCTCCTGGGAAAGCTCCGTTCTTGGGAAGTATTGGCCCGGGAAAAATGTCTTGAAAGACAGGTTTTTGAGGACACCGACACGGTTTTCCCCGTGATCGAGATCCCCCACGGAACGGCAGCATGAAGACGCCAGCATCTACTTGACATGTCAGCGAAAACCCGTCACACAACCCCGTGCAGCCGCGGGTGTAATTATGTTTACACTGCCAAGTGTTTAGGCACAGTTAAAGTACCGACTGAAGAAGTGCCCAGGAAGGAGTTTTAGCATGACTTGGAGTCGACGCGGTCTCACTGAATATGGGAATTTTTTTTTTGCCTACATGTTTATCGAGATTAAAAAAAGACAAGACACATTACTGTCCCGTTTTTAAATGGGTTTCATTGTTTTCTACTTTTCAGCTAAAACTCTGTGAACCGTGACTTCTGTTCTTTTAAGGCCCAACCTGAGTGGAAGACCATTTTGTCCTAATACAACAGCCTCTTTGCCTTGTTGATTCTTGTGGACGGTTTTGAGCAGACGGCCTTTTCAGGCAGTTATAATGAGATTCAGTTCTGAGTGTTTACATCCAGTTCAAGCCCAATTAGCAGGTTTAAATCTACTAATTGAAAGTTTGCAGCGTTACACATTTGTAATTTGACACCAGCCTCTTTGTGATATCAATTGATGTGCTTTGAGTAGATGTCCTTTTGAAGGAGGTTTTTTCTCAGTCTGTTTGAGCCGTCCAAACTGAGTTCCTAGGGCAACCTGAAGAATACCATGGAGTGCATGTAACTTGACACCAGCTTCTTCATCTTTTCTCATGTTTTTTTTTTGGTCCCTGGGTTGAATCTGTGACATCTTGTGACAGTTGGAAACTTGTAATTTGACATTGTTGTCTTGTTAACGAGCGATACATGTCCAAAGGAGTTTTGAGAAACCCTTTGCAGCTTTGACTGCTTGTAATTTGACGCCAGCGTCAGTCGTCACTTTAGCATCCTGGTGACTCGTGAAAACCTGGAAGTCGGATTTTCTTTAAGGCCCCACGGTTTCAAGTGAAAATGGAAAAAGTTTCCCTGCATTTCGGGTGTCTGTTTACTGAAAACCGAACTTTTCTGAAACGCTGCTTCTTCACATGCGTGACTACATGAACAATTCAGATGGTTTGCAGATGCGAGTCATACCAGTTTGATTGATCTCGTCCACCTTTTTTTAAAAAAAAAAAAAAAAACATTTTTAACCCGGGATCATCACATCGAAAGCGTCTCCTTGGGCACGTCTCCACAGGCTCAGCCAGGCATGTGTGGATGTATGGCAGGCATGCAGTGACACCGCTCGAATAATTGGATCCCTACAGCTTCCAGCGCACGCCGTTTACATTCGAGGAAGGAGCTGATGGTTAACGTTCATGGCGTTCAATGAGGGCAAAGAGCGGCCGGTGGCTCCGCGCTCCGTAACTTCCCTCTCAAACCTCCACATCTGGATCTCCACAACCCCCTCCCCCTCCCTCCTCTCAGCTCACCTTCTGCAGTTTTAATGATTTACCTAAACGGACGTTTGTTTCCACAGGCTAAACCTATTTATGGCGGATGGCTGTGCCTGGCCCCCGAGGGAACCGACTTCGACAATCCCATGCAGAGATCCCGGGTAAGAGTGTCTGCGGCCCGCTGATGGCGGGTCGAACGTGTTCGGTTAAAAACCATCCACAACTGAGCCCAGTCGGGTGTCAGAAACCTGTAAATTACTTGTAACTGCAACCTTTATGACCAAAAGAGCTATTTTTAACACTTTTCACTCGACATAATTCACCAGGAGAAGCAAAACAGACATTAAAATAACGATTACACAGTTCATAAAGTTCTATAGTTTCCGCTATATATATGCTAAAACTGTAACTTAGGTTAAGTTTCAGAAAAACTTTCAAATGTTGTCATTTTCGAGTGGCTTTAGCCATATGGGCATTTTTAGCTGTTTTATTTCCTTTTTAGTTTTTGTTTTGGTTTTAGCCACATTAGCATTTTATCTGTTTTTGATTGTTGTCCTTTTTAGCTGTTCTAGTGCCTTTAGCCATATTAGCATTTTTAACAGTTTTTCTAAATGGCTTTAACCATATTTGTATTTTTGTCATGCTTTTCACCATATTGGCAATTTTAGCTGTTTTGGTCATATTTATGAAATATATATAACTAAATGCACCAAACAGAATTGGAAAAAATCTCATTTGAATCCAACTTGTTGGAGCATTTGCCGTTTCTGCACAATTTGTGAAAGACAACTAACAAATTGTTGTGTCTACTGTAACAAGAGTTGCCCAACAGCAACAAATGTTTAAGTGCGATCTGATGACTGTTACATATATGTATATTATTCACTACATATAGTGCCCTTATGACACATAGTAGGTAAAGCGATTTGACTTTTAACATAGAATGAAAGTACTTTTTTAACCTCCCCCTTCACATTTGAGCAAATTTTGATCAATACACTCCCCCCCCCCCCCCCCCCCCCTAGAGCTTTATGATTTATATCCCGAAAATCGTATTTTATTATTTATTTTTTTTAAACAAACCTCTTTTCTCTCCTGACAGAAATGGCAGCGGCGGTTCTTTGTGCTGTACGAACACGGCTGTCTACGCTTCGCTCTGGACGAATCGGTGAGTAGTACCTCACAACGCTGCCACTCAGTGGCTGAATGCGGGGGAATCTCTTGATCTCCCTTTATGGAAGAAACTGTTTGTCTTTAAGTTTCACGAATGTTTCATCATTGCCTGTTTGAGGGAGGCTGAATCACTTATATCGTTGAATACATCCTGTCTTATGAATGTCCCTGGGACCAAAAAGCTAAATATTGCTTTGATGAATGTTTTGTTGGATATCCTGAACCCTACTCGGGATATGTCTTGTGTTGCTGGATCCTTTCTAGCACTCTTGGTACGGCCTTTGAATCAACAGCAAGATACATATGAAGAGCACCAGTAATTTCTTTTCCATTGCGGTCAGTAGGTTAGTTCATTGGCCAGTGATCATGAATAAAGTGTGACTAGTTATCCGAGGAAATAACTCGATTCTGGCTTGAAAAGATTTTTGTACTTCTGCGGCCACCAAGTATTAACTAGTTTGGGTTGTCGATTCCATTCAAATGAGTTGTAATTGTGCGTTGAATCACACTTTTTCGTTGTAGTGAAACAGTTGTCATTTTGAGTCAGCAGGGTGTGAAAACAGTTCATCAAAGTTCATGCAGTTTTTTTCCGATATTTGTATTTCACATGTTGATTCAGAACATTCAGGATTCTTGGCAGTAAATCGGAGTTGAGTTTGCCAGTATCCATTTAGACAAAAACAAATTGCAGAGAGACAAGTGAGCTGCAGTTCCGTTCATAAACACTGGGAGTGGACAAGAACGGGCCCGCGAGAGGCTGAAATCTGATCCACAGGATGATGATATACAAAATAGATTTGACTTTTTTAATCATTTGTTCACTGCGAGCAGGCGAGTGAAAACACCAAAACTTCTGCAGAATAGGCAAGCTATGTTTTTGCTCGTGGAAATACTTCCGTAACAAATTCGTAGTGTCCAGATGAATCAATCAATCGTAAACCTAAAAGTCTCGTGACCTGAGAACTAAGTTTGTAGAGAAGCAATGACACACAAAGAAATAGTGGTTTTATAAACATTGCCTCAGTGCTCAGTGTTTTGGGAATTTGCTCGTACCTCGTACTTTGTTGTATATATATCTTATACCTCTTTGGATATCGACTCAATATATTGCAAACTTAATATGATGACATCATGTGCAATGTGCTGTACTTATCAAAAAAGATTGAACTGATCTATTTGTTTTCCTGCATAAATTTAGGATTAATTCATAGCTAGAAAAGAGTGACAATTGTCACCTAAGCACCAAGATATAGAATCGTCTTGTTAAGTGTTTGTATTTAGCACAAATCATATCATTCATGCCAATCAACAATATTATCACAGGCCTAAAGCAACAGGAACGATTAAGTTTGTATTTAGAAGTCAAATCCTTCAATTTCACTGGACAAGTGCAATTACAACTGAGAGCTTTGTTGGAAACCTTCCCAAAGGTGTTTGCTGTCATTTCCATGGAGACAGATTTGGAGCATTTTCAAAAGGTTCCGCCTTGCGAGATGTTTTTGAAAAGTTGTGTCTTCAGTGGCTTCGAGCAACACAAGCTTTCCGTTTTCACTTGAAAACCTTGAGACCTGCCAAGAGGAAAAGGCTGGGAAGTCACCTCTGCCCGTGTGTGTGTGTGTGTGTGTGTGTGTGTGTGTGTGTGTGTGTGTGCACGCGCGCGGATGTGCACGCGCACAAGAGAGACAGACACGGGTGACCAACCCCATCCAGCCGATCAGGCTGCAGATTACTCTGCTTGTGTGTAAACAGCGAAGGCCCCACACCACCAGGCAGCTCACACTGTTTCCCTCCAAAAGGGGCGGGGCCTGTCAGCAGGTGTGTTTGTGTGCGCGGAGGCCGGATGAGTCCGTTTGAAGTCACATGTGGTGGATCCGTCAGCCGGCGATGACAATGGGAGGAAAGCGGCGAGGCTGCGTTGTGCGGCTTTCCACTGTGTAATGTGTTTCCAGCGACACCCGCCCCAGCCCCTGCGCACTGCTCTCTTCCTCTCATTGTCGTGGCGATTCCAAAACTGTCTGCCTCATTGTTCCCGCCTCCGTTTCATCTGCTCCGCCGGGCAGAAAAAGTGGGTCAGGGAAGTGGCGTTTTCCAGAAAACCTCGGAGCCGATAACGACCCCCGATCTCGTCGTTTCCCCCGGCGTGTGCGGAGGCAGGTGGAGGTTTCCAGTCGGCCCATTGAGATCATGGCGCTCTGCACCAGCCACACCCATCCATGCTTTTGTTTTGGTTTCTTACTATTTACAGCTTATTCTATCTGCTTTAATTCCACTGATCAACACACCCACCTGTAATGGACGGTTTGCAGCTTTCAGCTTCTGAACCTTTGGACTTTTTGAAGTACCTATTGATGGAATATTCATGGTCGAAGGAATGTACAGCAATCTTTTTTGAGAGAGGAGGAGAGGAAAACTTGTTTACATAAGGTTTTCAAGTGAAAACGGAAAACTTTCATTGTGTTTTGGCTGTTAAGTTTCCAGCACAACGGCATTGGGAGTCACTGAAAGTGGATTCCAAACGTACCGTTACCATTACGTAATTATTACTGTGACCATCATCAAAACTGAACAGAAAATGCATCTATTCCTAGTTCTTTGTTCTTGTAGAAGCAGGAGCGTAAATGGCGGATCTGCTTGAAAATGTTTCCAAATATTAAACACACAGTATGAAAAAGGACGTGTGCTTTGACTGTCTAAACGTAGGGGTTGAAACTTACCGCACCGAGGTTCAATCGGTACTTGGCTGCCACATTCAAAACTCAAAGCCCAAATCTTCAAAGATTCAGACTTTTTTTTGCACAACTTCACAGTGAATTAATGTCAGACATATACGTCGTGGTGCGAATGCACAGTCGCAGCTTGTCCGCGGTCTACATGAGGACACGAGTCCGAGTCAAAAATGGAGACCAATGTCGAAGCGTTTTCAAAAAGTTCCACCTTGGGAGCCGTTTTCAAAAAGTTCTGGCTCCGAGTACCGTTTTCGTGACAAAGCGCAACAAAATTTTCACTTGAAACCGTGTTCGTGTTTAAAAAAAAAAAAAAAAAGCGGATTTTTCACAATTTCAGCTTTGTTTCCATAGAAAGAGAAATCCCTATTGCCCAGAAGAAAAGACAAGCGGCTCTGAACCCCGCTGCGTAGACGTTATGAAATGAGCTTAGTGGAAACAGCCAAATCTAACACGGTCACTCGAGTGCATGCGAGGAATCGGTTTGCATGCCGGCGGCTCAGCCACGGACTCTGACCAGATACAAAGCGGATTTGTTTCACCAGGAGGGGGGCCTGCGTGCTCTTTGTGTCATCGCCACAGACGACGTTGCACAATTTCGAGGAGCAGAATTAGCACGGTTCTCCTTTAAGACCTTTAAACCTAAATCTGAGGAATGCGCCATTGATGGTGTGGAACAACAATCCAGTTGTTTGCCGTCCGTCCCGCTGTGCTGGCTGGGAATCCTCCCCCGCTGTTTGATTCTGACACACGTTGAGGATGTTTTCCAGTATTCGAGTGATGGATTATTTGTGTTTTGGTTCTTACGTTTGTGTCTTGGAATGATGGTGTGTCTTGTACAAATATGAGCCGGTGACATGACAGCGACAGATAACAGGAGCAGAAGAGTGTAACTCGTCTTCCCCGTTGTGATACTGTAGAGAACGGGTGTCAAACATAAGGCCCGTGGGCCAAAACCGGGACACGAGGAGCTCCAATCTGGCCCGCCAATATCTCCAGAGTGTTAATGTTTTTGGGTTTTTTTTTGATGAAGAGGACTATTAGTTGAATTCAAAAGCAAAGCTGATAACGTAATCTGGAGAATTTACCATATAGTTTGTTAAAATAAATTTAATTATGGAAATTACATTAAAATTATAATTTTCATGTATTCTTATAGTACATCTATTCACAGTAAATATGGTTGACCATGATATTTTGTATATTCTACAATGTTCCTTATCTATTGCGTCTCATGGACATTATTTCATCTTTACTTCGTGTTACTGCTTATATTAATCTTCCATTACTGGATTAATCCACTGGACTATCACCACTGTGGGATAAATAAAGAAATGCTCTTGGCAACTACAAATCAATAACAAAGCATCAAAACTGGCACCAGAGTGACTCGTCTTCACTTGTGACGCTTGGCTTTTACAAATCTACATTCGATATAACCAGGATGACTTAAGCATTTTCTACAAACAGAAGGTCCTCTCAACATTTGGTCAATTCAAGGAGCCGCGACGTCACTGGTTATTTTCTGCCAAGCAGACGGCGGTCTCTCTGAAGCAGTAGCCCCCCGAAGCCGAGCTATTTCCACCACAAAGAAACGGGGAAAGATGCTCTCTCGTCTCCAGCGGCATTCCTCTTCCAGTCCTCCAATGCCCTTATTTGGTGAACTGCAGCAAACTCCCAGCTCCTGAGACCACAGAGCGCCAGAGAAAAATGGAGCGCTAGGCCCTAAAAAAAAAAAAAAAAATCCTCTGAGGAAAACATCAAGATATGCCCCAGACATTCCTCGCACACGTTCTGCCACGGCACGCACCAGGCTCAGCTCAGGCCTCAGACGGAGGGCAGCGTCTCTCGAAAGTGAGAATGAGAAAGGCAAAGTCCCCCCCGCCCCCCCAGAGGAGTGGAAACGGAGCGAGACCACCCTGAAAGCTCTGAGGTCACGGGGTCAGTGACCAGCAGTGCTGTAACCTGGAGCTGCTTCTGCTTCGGGCTCATTCCACGTCGTCGTCGTCGTCAGTTTTTTGAAAAGTTCCATCAATCATTACATTTACACCGAGTCTGTGCGTTTTCAAAAAGTTCCACCTTGCGAGCCGCTTTCAAAAAGTCATCATTTCAGTCACTCCCATCATCGCTGTCGTATAAATAGACGCCTCAAAACGCAACGAAAATGGCCGACATTAACGAATATACCAGGTTTGAACTTGTGCACTGTAGCCCTTGGTTGCTGGAGCTTGTGGTCGTAGCACGTTTTCCACTTAAATCCACAGTGTGGAGGCTTTTCCTTCACGGCCGACCCGGCGCGGACTGTGTCGAGGAACAAGCACCTTATTAAACAGCGGTCTCCTCCTCGGAGCCCGCTGTGACGGACTTGCCTTTGGCTCAGGCCTGTTAAAAAAAAACCTCCTGGAGGACTTTTCATTTATGGACTGGGTGTACCCCACTTCATTCTAAAAGCTGGCCCAGCCGTCTTTTCATGCCCCCCACCCCCTCTTTTTCCCCTCAGCCACAGATCTCAAGAGTGTGTGAGAAAAGCTGTTGCTTTTAATAATATCCCACAAGCGAAGTTAAAATTAGTCCGCCCCCATGGAAGGCCAGACACAATTGGAGGATATAGAATTGGCGCAGTCGTGTCGGAATCAAACCCAGGATAATACATTTGCCTTTGAATGGTAGCCTTGGCAAGATCTATGTCTTTTGTTTTGGTGCCAGTAGCAGAGGGCAAGTCTCTAAGCAACAAGTTGCTCTTGTGCTGTCGGCGCGGAGAGCAACTGGACCGTAGTCGTCCAGGCTCCACTCAACAGCAGCGAGTAACGGAGAATCCGCGTTGCGCTCCTTTCTGCTTCCTCAAAGTCGTCCGATCAAACCCCGCATGTTTTATTACGGCAAATCCGCTTTTAATAAGCCTCCGTTTGTTGAAGTCTCTTTACAAGAGTTCTGCTGTTGAGCTCTTTGGTCAGTATGACATTTTACAGTCTTGTTATTGGTTCTGTTGAAGAATAGAACGGCTGGTAACCTTTGTTTTTGTAGTACAGACCCTTTAAGGGGGGGTGGGGGGGGACAATGTCAGGAAGTGCTGACAAGTTCAGTTTTGTGGAAATGTGAAAAGCTGTGGCGGTTATGCTGGAAAAATAAAGAAAGCGTTACATATATGGTGTTACTGCTTATATTAAGTCAACTCCAATCTCATTGAAAACACTCAGAGTAATTGCATTGCGTATATTTACCCCATGAAACGTTTTCTTTTTTTTTCCATCTGCCTGGGATTTCTGTGCAGTCATGCCTATTGCATTGATTTGTCTTTCTCCTTTATATGTAGGCTTGTTTGTGCCTCTGCCTACTTATGTTGTGCCGTTGGTTGTTTTTGTAATGAAACCATGCTTGCACAGAACAATTCGCCATGATATTGCAACTGACACTCTGCTGTAAAACTACCAAGAGAATGTGGACGGGGAGTCATGACACTCTGGAGGCTGCCATTGGTCTTCTTGTCCATGTATTTGTGCAGAACTATTTACTATAGCCGTGGTGTGCACTAGCAGCAATTCAGAAAAGTTGCGTTTTCATCTGGGTACACGGAAGCGCAGTCTGAGCATTTTTGAGAAGTTACACTTAAGTGGAGACAGAGTTGACATTTTTGAAAAGTTGCGCTTTTGTGGAGACAGTCGGGTGTTTGCAGGAAGTTGCGCTTACGTGGAGACGGAGTCGGATTTTTTCCAAGAGTGCAACATTGGAAGGTGTTTTCAGTGACTCAGAGCAGCGAGACCCCAAAACACAACGAAAGTTTTTCGTTTTCATTTGAAAACTTTGCCTTACAACTGGCCTTATCACTCTCATTGGTCTTAGTTATTGAACAGGCTTAATCTGACTATCTTATCTTCTCTTGGCCTTTGCTGGGTTTTTTTTTTTTTAATCCGCTTCGCCAATTCACGGCTGAAACTGGCAAGCTACTACCGTGACTCTTGTTCACGTTGTATTTAACCGTCTTGACTTGTTGACAGTTACCGCTTCCTGATTGGCTTCTGGATAAAGGAACAGTGGAGGAATATATTGGAGAACACCATTGGTTTTAAAGACTGACAGGAAGTCAACACATTCTTTTTTTCCCAAGCTTATAAGAGAGGAACAATGGACAATAAATACTGAAATAGTATTAGTGACGGGAACTGATTACCTGATAATTATTTGAACTGGGTAATTCTAATCAGTCATTCATTATAGGTTGAATTATTGACAATGTTTTTTGGTTGTTGTTTTTTTTACCTTACCTTGCTCGCGGCTACATGTTTAGCATTTTATGTCATACCCACGACTTGAATCTCTTTTGTGGTATGTAAATTCTTTGTTGCATATTTTGCACACAGCCTTGGCTCTTATCAACGCTTCAATCCCGCAGTTTGTTTTAAACCAAAACCTTCCATCCAAGCAACGGGTTTTCGTCTGTTTCCTCATCACGTCCATTCGCCTGCTACCGTTCTTAAATGCTTTTCACACATGAGGTTTGTTGCGTCTGCTGTATCGGCATGATCGGTATGTCGGGAACTAAAAGGAAGTTGTTGTATGTTAAAAAGTCATTGATTCAATGTGGAGTTTGATAATCTGTGTGATTTCAGTATTTCCCAGCCTTCATAATAGCAAAGACTATTCATTTTGGTTGCAGTCATGATAAGTGTCTGCCGCTTTGTAGTTCCTGGAGCAGTCAAAGAGATCCTGTTAGTTAACAGATGCCTAGAGAGCATAATTCTCAGCACAATCGGTTTTGTCACCGTAGCAAATCCAGCAGGCCGATTAAAGTGGCGTTAGTTTCACCGCTCTGAGGGGTTTCACATATCTGTCAGCCGCTGCCACTTCTTCTCACACTCTGTCCTTTTCTCTCGAGTGGAGGAAATTCTTCCACAGCGTCTGAGGTCTGAAGTACGACGCCGCGTAATTGCCATATTTGGCAGCCCCCGAGGATTTTTACAGGCAGATCTTAATAAAGCTGGATCTGTGTTCAGTGGCCTTAAAAGGAGCTGGAAGGAGAGCCAGCACCTGTTTTACATCTGCAGCCCAGCGAAGCCTGATAACAGAGCGGCGCAGGGCCGGAGAGGAAGTGCAGGGGAACGTCTTCGCTCTGATGTTAAGAAGCTCCAAAATACCACCAGTAGACCATCCAAGGAAGTGACATCATGATTTCTTTCACCGAGACTGTAGTTGGCTTCACAAAGCTCATACAGCCGCGTGTCCTTCACCGGGAACACGCACAAAGCTGCTTTAGTTCGGCGTCCCATTCCTGTCATCTCCTCCATTCAATCGGCCCGCTCTACAGTCAAAGGGATGTGCACGGTTGCCATGGTGATCTGGTGTTAACAGGTTCGTACTGTAGGGACCCAGCATAGCTTGACGAAGAAGAAAGCTTGGTGGAGACTTTGTTTGAAACCTGCCGAGCCCAGTCCACCGAGGCCTGCTTTCCCCTGTTTGGGTTCTGGAGTGTTTAAAATGTGATATCCATGATATCAGTGTTTGGTCGGTGGGGCAGCCACCCAACGAGGAAACGCAGCAGTGTTTCAAACATCCCTGTTCTGTGTTTTTCTCATGCCTTAATGTCGGTGACAGGAGTGGGCTCTAATGTGGATCATCCATCCATCCAATCACATCTCACGACTCACATCTACTAGTTTGTACAAAGGTTCTTTTCACGTTTATTCTCAGACTTTGAAGGAATTTTTGTCCAAAAACCAGATAAAGTTTCAAAGGCCACAGATCAAGAACATTTGTGGTATTCTCAGGACCGCTTAAGGAAGATTGTTTAAATTTGGTTCACATGTTTCATCTGACTGGAAGTGATTGGATTTCTCTAGCTAAAGCCAATGAACTGGTTAAGGTTGGAAGCTAAATGTCAATATCATTGTGACCTTGCATACTTTTGTTAATGTGATATTTCTGTTGGGATTTTCTTAACGTTTGAAGCAGACAAATCTCAAATAGTCACATTTGTTTTGTGTGGTCATAAATGTGAAACGATTATGTCTGGTTACCTCTCTTGTTATGGTAAAGTTAGCCAAGTAAACTGGAGGAATTGGTCGATTTGTGTCACTGTCGGTACTAAGTTATGTTTGAACTTGTTACGAATGCAGCATCACTTGATGGTCTTTAGAACACCTTCTGATTTGGTTCCAATTCCAACTCATAAATAAACTGGTTGTATTGTTAAAGGTCAAAGGCTTTCTTAAATGATCTGATTTATATAACTTCCAAGCACTTTGGGGAAAAAAACGGATTTGATGACTTGGGGCACATTTAAAAGTCATTGTAGTTTTTCAATCCATTGGGTTTTTGTTGAGATTCCTGTGTTAACTGGTTTGGTTCTGGATGTCAAATGTGCCAGTGGCTTCATGATGGTCCAGTTTTCATGCATCTACCCAGGCACAAGTCGACCAAATGAGATTTTTGGGTCGTCTGTCTGCTTTTTATATAATTTTAAGTGGTTCTGTTTTGCCTAAACTCCTTAAAGGAATTCATTGAAGTGGAACATTCTACATGCCAGAACACAAACTAATCTGCCTTGTTGTGTCTCCTCTAGCCGAGCACGCTGCCTCAGGGCACGGTGAACATGAACCTTTGTTCGGACGTCATTGACGCCGAGCCCAAGACGGGCCAGAAGAACTCTCTCTGCATCATCACTCCCGACCAGGAGTACTTCATTAGAGGAGAGAATAGAGAAATCATCAATGGGTAATTTCTCTCTGTCTGTCTTTTTCCTTTAGAAATAAATGCTTTGAGGTGAATGAACATCTAAAACTTGTTTTGACTGATTTCAGGTGGAGCGAACAACTGATTGTGTACCCCCGGACCAACAAACAGAACCAGAAGAAGAAACGCAAAGTAGAGCCTGCAACATCCCAGGTATTGTTCTCGCATGCTGAAGGGGCAGTTGCTTCATGTCACATGATCTTCTAGTTTACATCTTTATTTGTTCCTCATCCAGGAGCCGGGTCCAGCCAAGGTTGCAGTGACGGGCTCGGGTATCCCCGAAGCGGAGAAGGTTCCAGACTCCAGCTCCATCATCTGGCAGGAGGAACTGAACCAGAGGGAGGCTGAGGGGGCGGCAGTGTGGGCTGCTGCCGACCTGCCTCCTGGGTCACCGCTGCCCTCTGCAGGTATGGAGGCTGCCACCTTCAGTCAGTTCAATGAGATTCAGACAACAAATCAAATGGTTTCTTTCTTGTCCCTAGGTGATTGCATGTCCGTCGGACAAGGCTCCGACGCAGGTTCAGTCAACGGTGATGAGGTGGACCGTGGCGTCCTAGTGCTGCATGGCTCCACACCTCAGCCCCCTAGTGACCTGCTCTCCCCGACCGGCTCCTGCTCCAGCCTGGGTGGAGTCCCCCGATGCTTGTCCCCGGCCCCCAGCGATCCCTTCCCCTCCGGAAGCTCCTTGCTCTCCAACGGCTCCCACATCAGTGGCTCCGTCAGCTCCCTGGACTCGGACGCCAGCGGCAGCACAGTAACCAGCACGGACAGCCACCCGACCAACCAGAGGGCCGGCGGCCACTCCTACAGCCACCACGACACGACGCGATCCCGGCGGCTGGAGGCCGAGGCCAGGAAGGCGGAGAAGAGGAGTCGGTTCAGGAGTCCCGACAGACAGGAGAGGGAGGCCGTCCTCAGCCCCGAGAGGAGGTGAGCAAACTGTTCCTTTCTAAGCAGAGTGATTCAGTAAGAATCGGATCATGAGATGTCCAAATAAAAGGATTTGATTTCAAACAGAAAGCTCCCAAACATCTGTCAATGCAAACAAAGGTTTTCAGCCCAGTTTGGAAGTAGCTGCTGTGCTTGTGTTGTCATGTTGATGCCACCGTGCCTATATGAGCGGCTTTTGCTTTTATAGAAGACAAAAAGTGAACACACAGTATTCAATAATGATTAGTATTACAATGACAAAATGATAAATAAAAACACTTACATTGGAGATATTGGTGTGTTTATGTCCTGAGATTTGTTCTTGATAATTAGAGGCTCTTTTTCTGTCAGTTGATTGGAGTTTTTAAATTAGTTGATAAAACAATTTTCACAAAAAAGTGAATTAAACCCTGCAATAACTATAAATTTGAGATACCCATTGCAGGCCTAATAAAAGGCCAGTATGAGATAATAGGTTTAGTTAAGATCTACAGGTCTTCAATCAGTCTGAATCTGAAGACAAAAGCTGCTTTTCCCCCCACATATAGAGAGAAATATTTAAAATTCAACTCCTGCATGACTGCCTGTTGTTTAGTTCCACCCCCTTTTGAACGCTGAAGTGAAAACACTGGCGAAGAAGCCCGAACCACTCACCGGTGCGTGACGGTGTTTAGTCAAAGCTGTTATAACTAGCCTCCATGTTGCACCCTGAGAGCGGTTTGTAAACAAACACTTTTTCGGCGTCTCGATTCGCCTGATCCACGTGGCGAGTTTATGAAAGCAGGTCAGGCTGTAGGCGCAGAGATTGAGTTTCCGCGGTAACGTCCCGCGGGCAGGTTGGAGCGTCCAATTAGCCCCGTGGTTTAACCTGACGCACCTGGTTAGCGCGGGGCTTTCTTGGAATTTCACCTCCCGTGCTACAGACACTGGTCTGGAAATACTTGAGCCGCTGGTTTATCCTTTTAAAGGCATGCACACATACACACACACACACAAAGTCCTGTGACGCAGGAGGCTTTCAGTCTACTTCATATATACATGAGTGAGACATCAGTGGGACGGAAGAGATAAGACTGGATTTGTAGAAAACATCCCTACCGCTCATCCTCTCCTGTGTTTTACTTGATAATCTCTCTTTCCTGTCAATCTTTCTAAATCAACAGTATCATAGTGAGCGCAGACTGTACAAACACACTCTATAATTTCCATTCAGTAATCTGCCTCCTGGCCAGCGCTGCTGTTCACCAGCAGGTCACAGCGTTTCAAACAAGCCCAGTGGGCGAGGTGGGAGAGGGTGGGATTTGTGGTGGGGGGGCGGGGGGGTCATCTTTTTCCTCCCTGAACTGGCTTCCTGCTTCTATTCACATCTCTTTGTGTATACCGGGTCCGGGAGGAAAAGGAGGAGAGGAAAGTAGTAGGAGTGCCCCATAAACACACCGCTCTCCCGCTCCACTTGAGCCAGTTCAGGGTTTGGGTTAGCCTGAGGAAGCGGGGATCGCCACACGAGCCCCAGATATCCACCTCAGTAGTACAAAACATTTGTCAGATTAACTCGTCAGTCACAAATTACAAGACTCTGTTTATGACTTGAGGCACTACAGTATCGATTTAACTTTACATTTACAACCACTTTGCCTCCCTTGCAGCACATTTTAGTGGGAACTGATCATTGACGAGTCTCTCTTACACACCCACTGTCTCCTCGGGAACACAACCTTTCTCAAACATGTGCACAAACGTTGCATTCAGTTAATCTGCAAAAACACAAGTAGACTTGACAAAATCAAAAGAGTGTTTTTGATGCTCACGCTTCTTGAATTAACAGTTCTGCTCTGATAGAAAGTGTACATTTATTAATGTTTACTCAAACAATATTTGGATCAGCAGAGATACATTCTTAGATGCACTGGATCAGACATGGGCAACAAATTTTCCCAGAGGGCCACTTGAAGAATTGTCATCAAGCTGTAAAATGGACATTATGGTCAGATTTTCTCTGGGGAACCAGATCGTCACTCTTGCTGCTTAAGTGGAAATTCAGTTTGAACTGATTGTTGACACAGACTGTCAGCCAGTAGACAAAAACCTCCTCCTTCACATCATCTAGTGCCAAGTGTCGTTCAGACTAATCGTCTGAAGAAATCCAGCAGGAACGTTTATGTAACAAGCGAGAGAAACTTAAGAAACAAATTCCATCGTCATCAATTCATCCCAATCAGAGATCGTCTTGCCCACCTGACATCTTTACTTCTGGTTGCTTCGGAAATGATAGGATTTTGAATAATAGAGAGAGAGAAAAAAAGATGCCTGACATTTGTCGTCCAGCCTCAAACTGTCCCTGTCCTCCTCCCCTCGCCTTCATTCCCTTTTAAGGACGGCCACTTTTAGCTGCAAGAGTCCCCAAATAAGGGCAGCATTTAGGCTAAAGTGTAATACAATATTTCCCACTGCCTCTCGCCCCCTTTCCCTCTGTATGTCAGATTCCTCGGTCACCAAACAAAAGGCCTGTGTGGGAATGTGTCAGAGCAGCCATATCCTGTGTCACGGGGAGGTTGCGAATGGACACTGGTGAGCCTCGGTCATTCTCAGATCTGTGGTCAGGCACTCGGCGTACCCTGGGGAGGAATCGCCGCAGGAAGTGGTTCTTCATAACAGGGACGTTTCATAATGACGAGTTACAGATGAGGAAGGCAGGTCAATGTAGAAGGGACCGAAGCTGTTACCGATGAGGCCAACCGTGATTTAGCTGCTTCTGTTTACACCCAGTAAATCTGTTGTGTAAAATTAACTACTTAGAATAAAAAATATACAATCTGATTAAAAAGTCAAAACTTAAAGAAGCAGACCCATCACGGTCAGAAACTGGAGAATCTTGTTGGCACAAAGAACTATCTGACCTCGTCACAGCAAGATCGGGTCAACCGGCAGCCTTCATGGCTTCCTTACTGTAACTACCAAGAAGGTTGGAGTGAGACGCAGTCTGTTTGGTAACAAGTTATTATCAAAGCATCAGTTCAGAGACATCAGATTGATGTGTAATGTCATAAAAAGCCAAAACTCTGAAGCAATTTGCTAAACTGTTCTTGAGGCATCTGTTTAGAGTTCAGAGATTAACAGAAGTGGTGAACTGTTGCAATTATGTTACTACAACTCATCTGATGTTGTGTTCACAATGTCTTTACAGTAAAGTAATGTAACATTCTTTGAAAATTGTCTGGACATTTTTCACAAATATCTTCCAAACTTTGACTTTAAGTTACCAAACCGAGATTCAAAAACTGAAGTTTGAATTGAATCATGTGTCGAAAACCAAAGCCTCGTGGTTCAGACTGTTCTTTAGGTGAACCGATACTATAAAGTGTGAAGCGAATCTGAGCTGTTTAGCTGATCTCAAAGAAAACAAAACATCCCAACGAGAGAGGAAGCCTTTAATAAGAAAAACCTACCAGCCAATCAGTGAGGTGTTTGGTGGTGTTGAGAAACGGTTCATTGCCATCCAGTTGAAAGGTTTTTGCTCAGATTAACGCTTGAATCCACAATAAAATGAAATCTGCTTGTAGCTCAAATCTTGTCTTTCAATCTCTCTATAAGAGAAAAAAGTGGCTGTAAAAACACTGAACGCCACGTGGCGTCTGTGCGTTGCAGTCGCTCCGGTGTTATCGAGAAGCTGGAGGCCTTGGAGCTGGAGAACCAGGAGAAGATGGAGGTGGAGGAGTCTGGGCGGAGCGGGGCCAGACTGGGGAGGAGCGAGCACAGGCGCTTCCACCGAGAGGTAAACGCCGCCGCGTGTTTGTGTGGATCTGCTCCAACAGGGCCGACCCCGTGCGTCCATTTACGACAGACGGAGCGAGGAACACAGAGGGACACGGCAGAACAGAAGTCGTTTCCCTCTGTCCTCCCTCTCTCAGAGGTCAGAGGTCGGCATCATGTGTTTCCAGTTTTCATCCTGCGGCGGGACTCGCCCCTCATATCCCAGCCACATCCACTCAAAGCTGATCTCAGCAAGACAACAAACCCCCAGATCATTGTCAGTCATACACTCATGAAAATGTCTCAAACACACGCTGAGGTAATAACGCACACACCCAGCGTCGCACGTTGAGCCTCCTGCTGAACGATTCGGTCTTGAGATGCGGTCGCCTCGTCCTCGCCTACCCAAGCACAAGCAGATTCATGACAAAGCACCTGCCATGTCTTGTGTGTTTGATCCGTGTGTGTCGCGTAGGGGCAGGACCTGGGACAGGGGCTGGACTTCCCCTCCACTCGCCCCCCCCTGAGGAGAGCCAAGTCGCTGGACCGGCGGACCACCGAGTCGGTCATGACGGTGAGTTGAAATGCACACAGTCACATCAACGATTCAGATGCTGTCAGAGCAGGTGTGAAACGTACGACATCATGATATCGTTTCTTTTTAAGGGACATTTAGGAGGGAAAGGTGGTTTTTATCTTGCTGACATGTTTCGACCGTCTTCCTCAGAGAGTCATCTGACGTCGCTTAAAAAGAAACCATGCCATCGTCGTATCAAGTAAAAAAATGACAAAAGGAACGAAATTTTGTGAAAAGTGAAACGGTTGTTGTCGTCGCTGACTCCTGCCCTGTTTACATGGCGTTCCCAAGTGAAAACGGAAAGTTTTAAGTTTGGGTGTCGTGACATGACAACGGTGCTCGGAGCCTCTGAAAGCGCATCGGTACCACGGCCGCAGTAATTATATCTTCTGCACATGCTCAGTAGCTGGACAACAAGAACAATGTTTGCCTGTAGAGAGTCATGACTCCCAGTTCGTATTCTCCTGGAACCTGGTAGTTTTCTAGTTGACAGTCACCGGAAAAACAATCCCACTTCATGGTCTGTCTATTAGAATGACCGTTTACTCCCATTGTAACTGTTTATAGCTTATTGTTCTCTGTGCGCATGTGTGTGTGTGTGGTTTAATTTAAAAAAAAAAAAAAAAAGGGAAGTGCCAACTCGTGGCTCTACATACAAACTACACCATTTTCAGCTTTTCTGCTGTTTTTGTGGAAAATATCGATAGTTTCAACTATCACGAGAAGAGCTGCGCAGTTGTTGACAAAAACAGCTTAAAGACGCCACAAGTGAACCCTTTGACTCCGTGTTATGTAATAACGTAACTCGATCAGGGGAAATGCTACTCCGGACACTTGCACGCTTCTCTTGAGGTTTGTAGTCATTCCTCAGCGCCGCGATCAGAACTGCTCAGAGGAGCCCGGACCAAACGGAGCGGGTTCAGATTTGCTCAGATTATCCCGACCTCGGCGGTGAAATATTGAGAGGTCGGCACGTTGGAGGCGCTCTCCGCCAGACAAAGCCCGTCCTTGTTCTGAGCGGCGGGACCCGGGGTCAGCCGCAGTGCCAGGTCCGGGGCTGATGGGGAAGGAGGTGGCTGGGTTAGGTAACACAGGATCGAAATGTTTTGGGTGGACGTCTTCTAGTACTTTCTGATGGTTTTAATACCGTTATACTTAGAAGGAAAAAAAAGTCATTTGTCTTTAAAATAATGCAACTATCTGACGAGAAATTGTGTCCTCTCAGTGAGTTCTTTTTTTCTTTTCTCTTTTTGACTCATGTTTTCATTTCCGACATTTCTTTGGCGTTGGTGTGGTTGCGATAGAACAAGCCTCCGTCCTGCAGGGGGCCCTGCAGCCCCCCCCTGCTCCCTCTCCTCTCCAGGTTATCGTCGTCCCTCTGTGTGTGTGTGTGTTTTTCTGCACTGTGTGTGTGTCGGTTGGAAATAAGCGACGGTGTGTGTTTGAGAGAATCACGCTGCTTCCTGTGGTCACCCTTCACTTGTGTGTGTGCGTTTCTGCCACCGCCTGGATTCACAGCAGGTTCCGACGGCAGTACTTGAGCGCATGTGGCAGAAGTTGACCCCGGCCCCGCAATTTTTTTTTAACGTTTTTTTTTTTTTTTTCTTCCCACATTTCTCATGATCACAATCCTGAAGTTTAAATGGGTCGGGTCAACTTCTCCCCTCGGCCCGAGCGAGCATGTGTCGTCAAACGGCAGCGACGCTGGAACTGATGTTGTCCGGGAGCTCGGTTGTTTGGTGTGAAATCAGCAGAAGACGTCCAGCGCATCATGTTGGGTTCAGTTATCATCATACCGGAGGCGGCAGGAGCGACAGAAGACATATGGATTAAAAACAGAAAAAGACTTTTGAACTCTTCCTGCTTCCCTGGCGACTCAAAAAAAACCTTTTTCTGTTGCATTATAATGTAAAACTTTTGAATAAAACTGTTTTGACTTGTAATGACGACGAGGCCCCTTTGAACCCACACCCTTTTCCCCCCAACAACCTCCATTCTTTCCGGGACCAAAGAGAATTCAAGCCTAACGTTTAGCCATTTACCGACAAATTCAATCAGAAAATCTGTTGATTTGACACAGAACGACTCGTCGATGCGTCATTCTGAGGTCCTTTTGCACCTTCTTCTCTGTTCTTGTTTTGACTTTTCGATGTCCTCTCTCTTTCTTTCAGCCTGATTTACTCAACTTCAAGAAAGGTTGGATGGTGAAACTGGACGAGCAAGGCCAGGTACTTCTACGAGGTCCCAGTCTGCCCATGAGGACATAAAGCAATGTGCATGCACAAACACTTTGTGGAGCAGTTGTGCAGAGGTGCTCGTCGTCATCAGTTCCTTGGATGTTCATTGTTCAATGGACTAAACAGACGCTGTTGTGGCCTGAGGGCTTTGACATGTATCTGTATTTAATACTGGCAGAGAAACTCCAGCTGCTGCCATGTCGGGAAAGTTGATCGATCGCTTGAACTTTGTCTCTCCTTGCTTCCGCAGTGGAAGAAGTACTGGTTTGTGTTGACCGACCACAGCCTGAGATACTACAAGGATTCCATCGCAGAGGAGGTAAACTCCTTGATCTGCACTGAAATCTTTTATCTGCGACGGCGCCGTGTCTCTAAAACCTTGTGTAACCTCAGGCCTCGGACCTGGACGGGGAGATCGACCTGTCGACCTGCTACAACGTAACCGAGTACCAGGCTCAACGCAACTACGGCTTCCAGATCCATGTGAGTTTCTGTTTGTGCTCCTTATAAGGCTGCTAAAGTGAGGGAAGTGGGCAATTTAATTACTTGATGTCCTAAAAAATTAAAAGGAAGATAATTCGTTGATGGAAATGCTTCATTGGTTTGTGACCAAATGAAGGGACTGACGGAACTCAAGTGTTCAGTTTTCCAGAAGTTGCATTGGAATTCTGTGTCGTCTCCGTAGTCATAAAAAAATCCCATCTTTTTCATTAATTATTTCTTTCATTGTTCTTTCTAACTGGTTGGCTTGACTCCAGGCTTGGCAGGGGAATTCTCATTAAACAGGATGTTTCCACTTGTGTTTAGACCCAGGAAGGAGTTCACACTCTCTCGGCCATGACGGCCGGCATACGCAGGAACTGGATCCAGGCCGTCATGAAGAACGTCAGACCCTCCACCGCGCCCGATGTAGCAAGGTACGCTACAAGTCACGACATTTTGAATTGTGTTACACCGATTCATTATAAAAAAAATAAATAAGAAAAGAAAACCGTTGTAAAGCTGCCGTCTCTCTCTGCTCTGTTCACTGAGCTCACCGTTAGCATTTAGCATGAGCTATTTAAGCAGTTGGCGTTTCACTAAAGTGCTGTTTCCTGGAGGTTTGCACGTATAACCCTAAAGTAAGTCTCTGCTCTCCTGACGGCAACATGGATGGCGTGCGTCTGTTAGCAGCAGTGGCATTAGCATTTATCCATTAGCAGCCTTAGATAAAAGTGAGTTTCCTTTCTCACAGCTGGCTGCATTTATGTCAACTATTTTCATTCTGATTCTGCTCTTTGCCATTAGTTCAAATAAAATCCTGATTTATAGAGCATCTTCCTCCCACTAACTGATGAATTTAATGAATCGGTCATCAGACACTGATGGATCAGCTTGGCAAGTTTCTTTATAAAGTAACTGTTTGCTATTTATTAACACTATGAGTTGTTAACCTTCTCCTTGCTCCCCAGCTCGATCGAGGACCACGGGTCCTTCTCGGCCCTGGAGGGCCTGGTCAGGCCGGACGTCACTCAAGACTCCCCCTCCTCCGAGGCTTCGTCCGTGGAGAGAGAATCGGGCCCCAAGCCGAGCCGGGCGCGGGAACGCCGGCGAGAGGGCCGCTCCAAGACGTTCGACTGGGCCGAGTTCAGGCCCATCGCCCAGGCGCTGGCTCAGCAGCGGGCGCAGGAGGCCGAGAGCCTCCAGTCGGAGGCGGGCGAGGTGGAGCGCAGCCGGAGGAGGGAGGAGCGGCGCAAGAGGTACGAGTCCTCCGCCAACTCGGACCACAAAGATGGAGGCAGGACGGAGTGCGACGGGGGCGGGGACTCGGACTCGTTAGGCCTCGGCGGCTTGGAGAGGCAGCAGAGAGTGGAGGAGGTCATTGAAGAACACTGGCGACAGGTGGAGACGACACCCATCCGGGAGGAGAGGAGGGTCCCTCTGCCCACCACGGCTCAGTCCAGAGAGACCGCGGAGCTGACGCAACTACTGGAGAACTACAAGCAAGGGGTACGTTCACCAGAGATCATATATCATCCATGTTCTCTGATTCTCATTTCATATCATGTAGGATGGTGCTAATTTGTCTTTTAACTGAATTTACTGGTATTTGTTTAAGCAGAAACCTGACAGTAGCAGCTTATTTCTTTCTCATTTAACAGAAATCCTTTACACTTAATTAATCAAGTGTGAGTGAATCTTCTACCCGGATAACAGTTGTTATATTAAACTATATTGTTTCTGTTTTGTATGTATAATTATGCATGTGGATGTTTACTCATTCTCGTGGATTTTGTCCCAAGAAAATGATCGTTGCGTAAAAGAAAGTGACTCCTTTTCTTCTGTCATCATAGTTTACATTGAAAACTTTGATTGATAATTATTTTTCTAGTGTTTGTGGCAAAATGTGCTCCTCGAATTGTTAAAGAGCGAAAAATCAAAGAGGTATTTTAAGGCGAATGTGGTCCGTTCTTACGTTAAACGATAAGAAAAGGGTTTTAGAAAATGTTTCAAACTGAGGCTCTGTTCAAAAGAGTGACCTGCTGGAAGACTTGCACGTACAGACGTCAACATTCTGATCAAATCCACAACATTTAATTCCCTGTCATTTTTTCTTTCTGTGTTGTTTAGATCCACTCAGTATTTGATATATTGAAGAAGCGTGTCTCCACATATGCAAACGCAAAAACAAAGCTTTGTCGTCGAGGCGACCAGAACCTATAGATGCTTTTAAACATTCCTAGAAAAATAAATGGATATAAAACTATATTAATTCTTATCGATCAGGAGTCTTAATGTGATTTTCCCAATGAAACCTGGACAATGAACCGACTCCCCTCCTGCAGATCGAGGACCTGAAGGCCCAGTTGGAGAGCTGCCACCAGCAGCTCCTCGACTCCAACAAGCACAAGCAGGAGCTGGAGCTCCAGCTGAGGACGGCTCTGGAGCGGGAGCATGATGTCCGGACCGGGTACATCTCTCCGGTGAGTCGCTGCGGCACAGCGGCGTCGGGACCGGTCCCGCCGCCGGCCCTCGGCCCAGTCGCATTTCTTCTCTCTCATGTCGTAACACCTTTCGCTGCATGTCGTATTTGTACCGCGACGAAAACATCCAACCAAACTGACCTGGAAAGCAACAAAGTGGCGACAGATTCTTTTGCATGAGTTCATTGCATGTGAAGAAACATTGAGATCCTTTACATCGGCTTCTACTAGTTAATCCTCTCTGTCTGTGTTCGAGATCTGTATGTGGACTCGTGCTCGCAGCAGTACGGCGCAAAGCATCCGTCAAAGAGCTCTGGCTTTATTAAACCACTTGAATTTGATAGGCTTAGACATTATTATCGCTGAACCTGCACAAACATAAGCACAAAAACATGAGAAAAGCCACTAAATTGTATAAAGATGCATTTTCCAAAAAATTTGAAAAATCAATGAAAAGTGAATTATGTCAGCTATTCCTGCATATAAAAAAGTTTGAACGGTTTTCTAAATTATAACATTGCACTCTTTAGTTAAAAAAAATGTAAATATCTAATTTTATTGAATTTTTTTATTGTATTTTAAGATGTTTTTATTTATTTTTGATTTTCATGTTTGAAGTGAAAATGATTTAGTTATTTTTTTTAAGCCTTCAAATATTCCCATTTGTATATTAAATCTTAAATATATGGATATTTCACTGTTCCAATGAAATAATGGAAAAAGATTACTGGCATCTATATATTGTTTTTGTATGAATCTGCATATATATATATATGTGTGTGTATGTATGTAATTTTCAAAAGTGGTGTTCAGGTGTATAAATATTCATATACTTGGTTGAATGTGGCTTTTTTTTCCCCACAATCAAAGAAATGAAGAATGAAAATATAATCTGGAAAAAGAAAAAACAAACGATAGTATTCCATCATCCTCATATAAACACATCTTTTACCAAACATTCATTTTTCGCATCTTTGAAAAGTTTTATTTTTTCCCGTGTTTAGGTTCATTTCTTCCCATAATATCCATTTTAGATGTTAAACCGTCACTTTTTTTTACGTTTTATCATCATTTTTAACCGTTTAATTTGGAGTGAAACCAACCCTTGTAGTCGACTCTTTAGCTCGACGTGTAATAATAATAACAATCTTCTTGGCCTGAATTCTAATGAGCTGCATGGACGTCCGATCTTCATCTTCTATTAACTGCTGTACAAACCATTCATTTTATTTTTGGAATACTGTATGTAAATGTGGCGTGACCAAAAGGTGAGATGAATAACTCTGCTTGTGTGTTGATGTGTGGACAGATGTACCAACGTGAAAATGTTGAAGTTAGATATTAGGATAGAAGAAGGGCCGTGTTATTGCACTTTTTGTCTTGCTTTTTGGAGAAAATGAGCAAAAACAGAAGAGTTACACTAAGGTTGGACAATACGTATAGATGACTCCCAGAAAACCAAAACGATTTGGTTTTGTGTAAAGAGCTTAAGAAATGGGTTTGTAGGACTTTGTATGCCTTCTATCCCTGAGTAAACCATCGAGCTGACACTAATGATGCATTACTGACCACATGAAATAACCTTTAACCATTTAATGTGCATGCCCTGTTGTGATTAACTAACCTTGCCCATTTAATCTTTCCTCTTCTTTCGCTGCACTCCATTAAACTCAAGAAGCATTTAAAGTTTGTTTTTGAATCAATGTCATGTTGCAATGCTACTAGTAATTTCACTTATTTCTATAAATGGGAGGGAAATGATTGGTAGTTAACCCTGAGAATTATTAGCAAGCTTCATGTCTCCCCTGCTGTGTGTTAACCAACGTGTCTGGTCCCCTTTTCCAAGCTGGAGCACCCATTGGGTCTGGAGGCCGATGTGGCGCCCCAGACGAAGAGGCCCGAACTGGTTAGTTCTCAAGCGCAGAGTTTAACAAAGAAGTACCAGGAGACCAAAGAGCTCCTGAAGCTGCAAGAGCTGAAAAAGCGCAATATGCAGGCACAGCTTGGCCTCTCGCTTTCTCACCTTGCCAACAAGGATCCTTACTTTTCTGAACCCCAAAAAACAGCCACTCTGGAGGGTCCCCCCCCTGAACCTGTCCAAAAAGCTGTTACTTTCTTACTGGAGGACAGTGCCTTGGCGATTCAAGAGCTGGAAGACCTGATAACGGGTAAACCTCTCACCCTGAAGGAGCTGACAAAAGTGTTAAAATTCCATAGTTGCATTCAAGAATCGCCGGAAAAGATTGAGCTTCACAAGCTCTTGGAGACCTGGAAGTACCAGCAGGAAATAGAAAATGAAACGATAAGAAAATGTTTAGCCAAAGCAGGAGAGAGCATCCGTGAATACGAAGCGCGTCTCGCGAGCATGGAGCACATGATGGATCAAGTTCAGAAGCAAAGTCTTAAAAGCCCTTACGGTCCTCTGTCTAAACTGGAGAATCATTCAGAGGTGAACGACGTGACTGTTGGGATACTCTCTCAGAGGATCGAACTTTTATTGAGCGAGAATGAAGCGCTGAAACAACGCTGTCAGGAGATCGTGAACCAGCTGACCGAGGCCGACCGCGAAATCGACCGGCTGAAAGCAGAACTCGTCGGGCAGCAAGGCGGCAAACAGCATCATCTCGTCGTGGATGAGCTCAAAAGACTGAAGGCTGAACTAGCGGAAAACCAAGCCAACGCCATCGACAGGGAGTATTACGAGAGGGAGCTGAATGAAAAGTCCATGAGGCTCCACGAAGCTCTGGTTACCTTGGAGGAGCTCGGCAGTACCCTGAAAGACACCGAGAAGAAGCTTCAGCTGAAAGACGCAACGCTCAAAGGCCTGGGCTTCCACGAATACGAAGATGAGGAAAAGCAGCCAGAATTCAATGAACTCCTTCAGGCATCGCAAGCAAAGTTAGCCGAGACGGAGGCGAGGCTTCAGTCTTCAGAGCAGTGCTGTCTGGAACTGGAAGCAAGGAACCGCGAAATCATCGCACAAAACCAGGAACTTGAGAAAGTCAGTAGAGGGAAGCTAGCGGAGGCAGAAAATGAAATAAGGATGCTCCGTGAGAAGTTAGAACTCAAGACGAATAGAGACGAAGACGACGTTGAGAAGTGTGTTGAGGCAACAGAGAAGCAAGTTGATGAGAAAGGACACTTGAAGCAAGTAGTGCAAGAGTTTGAGATGAGGTCTGAGGCGATCGGCCAGGTTGTAGATATGTTAGCAAAGGTAGACGTTAACGTGGAGAAAATGCTCGGTGATTTAAGAAGCACTTTATTTGGTTCTTTGACAGAAGAACCCCTGGGTATCAGTGGCAACGAAATGAGTTTGTTGTCAGAGGGAGAGTTCTGGACTTGGCTTCTGGGCATCGCTGAAGCAAACGACCATGAAAGCAGGCACAGCTGTGAGAGGGAGGCGGCAGAGCAGATGATGGCACAGAAAAGCTTAATGTTCTTGATTAACAAGATTTGCCCACCGGCTGAAGCCGAGAACGAGGAACTGGCAGGTTTCTCCTCGCTGTACAGCTGGCTTGACGATGAAACAGACGCTGTCATTCTTAAGCAGCTAATTGGGAGCTTGGAGAGAAAGATGCACAGTTGGAAACTGATTGCCTCGAGGTTGTCGCAAGACCATGATGACAGACTGCTCTCCTTGGCTCTCGCCAGTTCTGATCTCGGGAGAAAACAGAGAAATTCTTCAAAGTATCTGCTTGATTCCCTGAAAGAAGCCTTCACATTGTATATGATCATACGATTTAATGTCCAGCAGGAAAAAGAAGTGAAGCAGACACCAGAGCAAGTAGGTTGCTCGGATTGTCCAAATTGTCCTAAATTAAGAGAAGTTGCCAGCAGTCTTGAGTCTAAAGTGACAGAACTTCTAAAGCAACTGAATTCAATCCAGATCAAACGTGATCCCTTAGATGAAGGGGATCAAACTGTTGAGCTCCATGACATGGAAGCCAGGCACCGAAAAGAGCTACAAGATGTGAAAGACGGACACGAGCTGGAAGTTGAAAAGTTGAGAGAGGAAATCACGAAAGCCGGCGAGACACTCCGCCGCTGCTCAGAAGAGACTGTGAAAGAAATCGACTCGCTGACCAGCTGCATGGAGAACCTGAAGAGGAACCACGAGACGGACAGAGCAAACCTCGTGGAGAGATTCGATCGGGAAATGGGAGAGTTGAGAAGCATGATGAGTCCAGAAGCTCCCAGTAAGAACGCCGCGGAGGACGACTCGCCATCGCGCGGCGCCTCGGCCCAAACGTCAACCCTGAAGGAACGCATCCAAGAGCTGCTGACCCAAGTCTCCGTTATGACGGAAGAGCTGAGGCGGCGCGAAGGGCAGGGCAACATAACCACGCTCCGGCTGAAATACGAGAAAGACCTGGAGAACCTGAAGGTGGAAGCGCTCCTTGTCCTTGTCGTCCTCCATCTGTGATGCCTTGTTTTCCTTTGTGGCATTCCCAGTATCCCCCCACCCCCACCCCTCCCCTCCCTTTTCCGCCACCCAGCGTCTACCCCCCTCCCTAACCTAGCTCACCCTTCCCTCTCTCGCTCCTCGTTCCGTAAACCACCTTCTCCTCTTTGTTGCATGAAAACTAACCTTGTTTTGGTCGATGTGATCAGTGACGCTGCTGTAGCTGTGAAAGGAGGAACCCATTTTGTTGGAGCGACGTCAGTAAATCTAACATTTTTATTTACTGACGATGGAAACTCATGAAAAGTTCTTGGCCCCTGTAAGATTACATCATCCTGCAATCCTGTGAAATGAGTTCCTCTGTTGGTAGATCAATGTGCTTACTAATCTCAACGTGTCGCATCTAAAGTGTCAAGCAAGGAACCGACGCTTTGCAACTTTTTGGAAACTTTTTAGAATTTCCTTTGAGAAGTGAAACGGTCTTTATTTCATTTAAATAGGTCGCGAAACATTCAAGTCGACTCTGATTTTCTGTGATTTCATTCAGTTTCCTACTAACCGTTTAATGTTATCCTAAACAAAGTAATCCTAACTCGGTCTACTTGCCAACCTTTTCTTGAACTTTCAGTTGCATGCCATCGCCGTCCTCAAAATGAATCAATACGTCTTCGTTAGCCTTTACCCAGCAGAGATTGGACAGTTGACAAGTATAACGCATGAAAACCCCAAAGCTCCACCCGCCGTTAAACTTCAACTGGTCAATGTCGAGCGAGCGACAGGATGTTGCCATAGTTACCTGAACATACGTGCATGTGCGTGCCGAGTGTGGCTAATTATTTACCGGGCTGTTTTCAAGGAGGCACACAGTCCACAGTTGTAACTATTCACTTTAAAAATGACATGGAATCCGATAATCACTTAACGCTTTCTTGGTGGTACTACATGAACGACAAGTACCGTATTATACATGTCTGAAGCTTTAGTGCAGTACTATTTATTTAGACATCACATGGGACCGTGAAAATATCCATTTGTGTGTGTCGAACAACCCTGCTGTGTAAAGGCCTCAACATGTTGACCAAAGCAACAGCTGCTGACTATGATTTTTCTGTCGGTAAGAAATCAGGGAAAAGTTTGGGAAGCCCTCGTGATGAAGTGTTTCTTTGTCCAGCTTGATGCCTTTGCATTTATTTTTCTTTTGTTTCAGCCAAGCAGATCATTTTTAAGCGGTTTTCTCCCCAACGACGCGAGCGAGAGGAATTTAATTCAAAGGACACAACAAAAGAATGTCAATCATGATTGAGCGCAAGACGTTTACCGAAACCAACTAATGAATGCTGTGGACTTTTTGAAAGTTTCAAATTAAACCAAAGTTCCTCTTTGACGTACATTTTCTCATAACCTCGGCAAAGTAAATATCTCCGAGGCAGAACAAAACAAGAGGGATGTGGAAAATTGTGTCTGGTTGTTTGGAACAGCCGGCCCCTTTGTGGTTTGATTGAACTTTGAAATTAGAAGTGGATATTTTTAGCTGATCTTGTCAGAACCAGCTTTACGTTGCCCAGTCTGGTCAGTACTTTCATTACTCCCCTTAGTTTGCGGTATTGAACCCAAAACCCCTCTGTTCTCGACGATGATGTAAACACAAGTTAGACTTGTAGTTTTGAAGAAACCAACTCCTCTGGGCTGTGCAGATTAATACACGTCGAGTCGTCTGGTTAGTCGTTCCAGGATCTCGCAGCCTTTTTTTCTGATTGTAATGGTCCAACGAACTGCAGGCGAAATGAGATTCTGTGATATTCTCATGGAAAATCTGGGGAACCGACACCATGAGATGTTGAGTTCTGGGTTTTCTGCAGGGAAACCTGGCCAGGTACAAAGCTACAATTCACAAGACATATATCCAGTCACCACAATAAAGAACAGCATAATGACACACAGTACAAATATACACATGAAACTCCTCCAAGAAGCAGCAAAGTGTTTCCAACTGAGATCGCTCAGCAAAGTGTGGCGTTTAATCATGTAGTTTCCACCAAAATCAGTTAAAGATTTAGGACATTAAAAAGCCAACAAGGATTTAAACTGAGAAGAGCATCAAGGTAGTTTGGATGTTTTTACTTCTTTTCTTGATGAACTAATTTAGGGGTGCGTTTAAGAGTGCTCTCTGAAATTTACTGTATTTTCCAGACTACACGTCACACATTTTGTACTTAAGCGTTCCGACCAACTATAATCAGAAGTGTCTTGCATTCTGAAATATACATGTTTGACCACTAGATGTCACTGTATGACAACAAAATACTGCTACAGTACAATAGAAAAACCTCCAATACGACCGTATTTAACTGCCAGCAGAAGCACGATGTCGCCTCAAAGGAGGCAATAATTTAGACAAATTATTAAGCATGAAGAAAGTTCAGAGTGTGTGAGGAACAAATCCACAGCAGGTTCTGGACAAGCAACAGCTTTTTTTTTTTTTTTTCTTCTTCCTAAAGACGCATTTTGCAAAAAATACAATTTGAACTGAAAGGTGACTTATAGTCTAGAAAATACGGTACATTATTTACAAAGGAGTGGCTTATCAGATGTAAGTCAGGATTTCTTAAAGGTGAACAACTTTTTATAACTTCTGATATGAAGAAGAAACCGTTTGGCAGAACCATTGGAACGCTTTGGCCTGATTTTGACAGCAACACGCCACTCCGAAAGATCTTCAGCCAATCTTTCCATCTCGTGCCAGTCTGACCCAGTTTGATGCGGTTCCTGTTCCACGTCTCAGTTGCACATAAAATACAACCATGTCGGCTACAATGTTTTGGATTTGAAAGTCTTAACTGACGAACAGCTGGATAATTGTTGAAAAAGATTGGTAGCTTTGTTGGTTCAGCGCTCAGTCACGATCGCAGTTGTTTTTAAGAGGAATTGTCTCACAGCCAACCTTGTTTGGTGTCGTTTCTCTTGCCGTGGCCTAGAATACCCCCCCCAACCCCCCACCCGCACAAAAGCCTCCAACCTGACACGCTTCCTAACGGAGCGGCTGATCGCTCTGATGTCAGAGCAGGAAGTTTACATTTGCTCAGCAGGGACGGCTGGTGGGGTTAGAGGGGCGCGGCACTCGGTTCCCGGGTCTGTGCGCTCTCGCTCTCTCTCTCATGGGGGAGGTGGTTTGTCATCCTTGTGAAAACACGCCGGGCCTCCGTTTTTTTTTCCCATGTGCGGCTGGAGTCGGGTCGCGGCCGTCAGCCGAGAGCTCAGATTAGCGGCGGTGAATAGAGGGCGGAAGCGGGGTTGGGTTTTAGGGAGGGGGGGGGGGGGGGGGGGGGGTCGGGGAGAGCCATATGAAATCCCTTCCAGTGAAAACTTCGCAGGGATGAAGCGCTTCTGTCCGGTTTGCTTCCGATAGAAATGACTTTAGAAATGCCAAAAATACTTTCCCTCTCACGGTGTGTTCAATAATCTTAGATTTGACCTGCAATCCGCTCGGTACTCTGGTGGGATTAAAGCCCCGGGGGGCGAAAACTTAATTTTGCAAATCAAACAATCCTAAAGTTTGTGCTGTGGGCACGAAAGGCCTGGCTCCTGTTCCTACCACCCGTCCCTCGCCGTCTCCAGTGTGTCGTGTCCTGCCTTTCCCTCTTGATAACCCTCGTCGCACTCACACAGGCTCGAGTCGCTCGTGGCTGACCGCTTGCAAGTCGTTTGCTAGAGATAAACCGCTGCTGTGTGTTACATTATATAAAAGTTGTGAGCCCGGAGCTCCCGACTGAGGAGAGACCTCTGGGTCCGAGCTCGGGGTGACGCCGTCCACTCAAACCTTCCTCGTCCTTTTGTCAAAGGCCACCTGCGAGAGGGGCTTCGCCGCCATGGAGGAGTCCCACCAGAAGGTGATCGACGAGCTGCAGAGGAAACACCAGAGGGAGCTGGAGAACCTGCAGGAGGAGAAGGAGAGGCTGCTGGCGGAGGAGACGGCGGCCACCATTGCAGGTGAGCGCGGAGACGGAGGAAACCCCGGGTTGATTCCCATTTACGGACGGACGACTGAAAGATTCCTTCGTTTATCTCAGCGATCGAGGCGATGAAGAATGCTCACCGGTCGGAGCTGGAGAAGGAGCTGGACAAGGCCCGCAAGGCCAACAGCAGCGTGGAGAACGCAGACGTGGAGGAGATCCGCAGACAGCACGAGTAAGTCCTCAACGCCACACTACTGGTTTTATTAAAGACTAGAATTCCCAAGCAGTCGGTTGTGGGGAAACGACGGTCACCTAAGTTTTCCAAGAAATGCAACTTCGTGGGTTCAAATAAAGATGAGAAGATGGTCAGAATAGTGAATGAGTGAGACGCTCACCGGTTTTCGACTTGAAAAATTTACAGTGATTGGAAGGGTCGCACCTTTTCTGTGACTTGACTCGGCTCATTTTTGTTCATCCCGATCAGGAAAATTCAGTCCAGCACTCTAAAATATTCCTGTCACAAGGGAACAAGGTGGCTCGTCTTTTCCCGCCACAAAGCTCCCTCGACTCCGCCGCCTAATTCCCGAGGGAATCGCCTCACTTCATAGTTTGCACAAACAAAGGCCTCGGCGTGAGGAAATCGAGATAAGCTCAGACAAAGGGATCCTTGTCGGGTAAACTATTCCCTGAGCTTTTTACACCTTTTCTTCAGGCCTTTTCTGAAATACTTAACAAAATCTCTCATTTTTATCGTAAGAAACCTTTGGTGACGCAGCATTTACTACCAGTCTAGACTTTCAAAAAGTTTTTCATCCAGTTCCACTGAGTCAAAATCCACTGCGATGGTGCAGTCTGGAATAGGCGAATGCAGAATTTAAACTCTATTTATGTGGTTATAACAATGGATTTCAGTGAAAGAGCAGAATTGGCATATTAAACGGTACCAGGTGAGGTAGATTTTGCAGCGCAGGTGTTTCTCCCGGCAGGCTGCGACTTGCTTCCCGCCGCTGCTCGTTCTGTGCTCACCTGTCTGTCTGCAAGACGTCACCCGACGTGTGCGGAAGTGCAGGTGTGGACAGTACAGCGAGCAGAGTTTCATTAAAGCGAAGGGCGTCTTCATCTGACGGGAGTAATTAATGAACAGTTTCTCAGGCTGAACCCGGGGTGATGGATTCCGGGGTTGTTTTGAGGCGGCGTTCTTGGCACCGAGCCGTCGCCAGTCCAGAACCTTCCGGATTTCGCTCCCACGGCCGCCGGAGCCGTTTTAGTTCTCCTCTGAGCCGTGTTTGTGTTTCAGGGAGGAGCTGTGTTCCTTCCAGCGGGAGATCGAGGTGCTGTCGGAGCAGTATTCCCAGAAGTGCCTGGAGAACGCCCACCTGGCCCAGGCGCTGGAGGCCGAGAGGCAGGCCCTCCGGCAGTGTCAGAGAGAGAACCAGGAGCTCAACGCACACAACCAGGTACACACACACGTCTTACCCTCACTTCCAACAAGTCAAACGCCTGAAAACACGCTGAGCTCCATCTTCTGTGCAACGTTTTTCAGGAGCTGAATAATCGTCTGGCAGCCGAAATCACTAAGATGCGCTCGATGACGTCCGAAGACGGAATGTTGGACACGAACACGACGATACAGGGGAAGGAGCTCTATGAGTTAGAAGTAAGGCTCAAAGTCATTATTTAGTCTTGAGGTCTTGAATTTGTTCTTGCTGCAGTGTGGGAGATCTGCAGGTTATTTAGTGGGCTCATCTATTCTTCCTTCTTGTTTGCAGGTGATGCTGCGAGTGAAAGAGTCTGAAGTCCAGTACCTGAAACAGGAGATCAACTCCCTCAAAGACGAGCTGCAGGCTGCCCAAAGAGTAACCTACTATTCTCATTGTTAGACCTAGCTTACACGAAACAGCGTCGTCTTTGCATTATTATTCCAGACGATTTTCACTTACAGACGGAAGAGACTGAGACACTGCGTTTTGAAATGCTCGTCTTTTTAGCAAACGGCCAAAACGCGCCGAAGGTTTCCTGTTTTGACTTGAAACTTAGTTGTGTAGACGAGTCTTCAGTTACATTCAGTTGATTTCTACTAATCGGGTTTTAGACACAGTACAGTTTAGGCATACAAGGTAACTGGAAAGGTGATGAGGCTGGTGTCAAATTACATGCACCGCTGTTTGAAGATATTTAATCCAAAAGCTGGACTTTTCGTCCTCATGCAGAATCTGCTCTTGTGGCTTAATCTTGGAATTGGAGTCAAAGTATTGTGCGTCATCACTTGTGGAAAAAATTAGGTTTCCACTACAAGTAACGCATGTTTGTAATTTGACACCATCCTCATTGTCTGTTCAGCTTCTTCTTTTTTTTCTTTTTTTTTTGAGAGAGGGAACTCGATGAGTTCAGCTGAACACAAGCGGTGACTCTTTGTCTGCGTTTCCAGGACAAGAAATATGCAACAGACAAGTACAAGGACATCTACACGGAGCTGAGCATCGTGAAGGCCAAAGCGGAGCGGGACCTGGGCCGGCTCCGGGACCAGCTGCAGCTGGCCCACGAGGCGCTGGGCGAGCCGTCGCTGGAGGAGGTGGAGCGAGGAGGATACGGTACTGACGCAGGAGCACGCTCGCGTCAAGGTCACACTCTCCCTCCTTCCGGTTTGACCGGCGCCTTTACTTCCCCGAAACAGATATCATGAAGTCCAAAAGCAACCCCGACATCCTGAAGATGGCGGCCGCTGCAGCCAAACGCTCGGAGCGCACCATGAGGTCGAAGGTGGGTTGTTCGGGTGGACTCTGAGCTGAAACGACGCTTCATCCCACTGTGGTGTGAATTCAGGGATCCTCATTCAACTGTTCAGTCACATAACAAGCGGAAGTCACATCAGTTACCCCCCAACACACACACACACACACACACACACACACACACACACACACACACACACACACACACACACACACACACACACACACACACACACACACACACACACACACACACAAGTGATTTGGTGCCATCTACTGGTCACTGGCAGTATTGCATGCAGCAGCATGCCCGCCTGCCCCACCACATCCATGTTGTGAGCCAATGAGAAGCTGCGTGGTGTGTTCTGCAGTGAGTCTAACACACACTCCTGCTGGTGTGTTGCTGTTCTCTCTGTCCCTCCTTCTGTCCTCAGTCTGTGAGTCGGGACATGCCCTGGGACAGTTAGGGGCCACTCAGGACCCGTAGGCCTCCCTCCCCCCCTTCTCCTTTAGGTAACGCAAAAACCACGAGTCCTCCTGTGAAGAGCAGCACACACACACACACACACACACACACACACACACACACACACACACACACACACACACACACACACACACACACACACACACACACACACACACACACACGGTGGTGTGAAGCTGAGATTCATTCATTCGTCTGTTACTAACCGGAGCGTCTTTTCAACACTGTCAAATCAAACTGTTTCTAATGTTCGTCTGTGATTTGATGAAGTCGAGCAGTTAAGTGAGAATCAATAGACAAAGTCTTCATACAAATGTGTGTGCGTATAAATATACATACCTAAATCTGAATGTTCTGATCTTTTCACTGTGACGGTGTACGTACATATTGGAAAAACATATAGATCACTGTTGTCCCACAGACACATTTTTTAGGAAATCTTTATTACTTCTGTGTTTATATAAAAATAAAAATCAACATGTTGCCTGTAAGTGAAAACTTTCTAAATGACTGACTCACATGACACACAGGAATCTTTATCAATCTTAATGATCTCCTTATAGTCGGGGTTTTTTTTTTTGAGGATTTTATGTATGTGTATTTATACACAAATGCACTTGTACACATAACTACACTTAATGTTTCACACGTGCATAGAAATAGATGAAAAGATGTTCTAGAAATCTTCACTTTAATGAGTGATTATAAAGTCAAACTTTGTTGTGTGTGTGTGTGTGTGTACACATTCTCACACACACAGACACACGTGTGTATTAAGTGAGAAAAAAACTTTAACTAACACATTGTGAATCTTTGTCATTTGTTATACAATAACTGTGCATACACCTTTCAAAATTAAATATAGTCTTTATTTATATTTAGAAATAAATGTCATCTATATCATTGTTTTAAGTTGAAATAAGTATGTACTTGTTGAATTTTTTTTTCGTCTTAAAATCTAGACATACAAATCAAAACAAATCTTTTTAGTTATTTGTAGTGATATGTAAATATATTTATACTGCATATACTAGTATGTGTTTATAGACAAAGATAAAGCTTTTCTAATGCTGTGTTAATCTTTGTCACATGTTGAGTTTATATATTTAATTACTAAATAAATAAATCGAAACTCGTCTTTATTCATCTCTTTTTCCAGTTTTTTTTTTTTTTTTTTTTAATAACGATAAGCTTCAGAAATATTTGGTGTTTTTTTGTTTACATAAATACTGTGTGTTGTGATTTAAACATTCAGGAAATAAACAAGAAAAACAAGCTTTTTTTTTTTTACAGATTAGACTTTATTTTCATAAGTGTGTGTGTGTGTGTGTGTGTGTGTGTGTGTGTGTGTGTGTGTGTGTGTGTGTGTGTGTGTGTGTGTGTGTGTGTGTGTGTGTGTGTGTGTGTGTGTGTGTGTGTGTGTGTGTGTGTGTGTGTGTGTGTGTGTGTGTGTGTGTCCCCTGCAGAGTCTGAAGGAAGGTCTGACGGCTGAGCAGAGGCTCCACCTCTTCGACAACAAGGACACTAAGGAGTTCTGACGACCGCCGCCGGCTGCATGTGTAGAAGCCCACGTATATTTTAGCTCGACTTATTTAGTTCCACCACACACTGGCCACCACACACGGATCATTTAAGAGTTTAAAAAAAATAAAATAGAAAAAAAAGAAGAAAAAAAAAATCTTGGTATGAAGTTTGATGTGTAGACTCTGCATTCCCGTGCACTTCAGTTAACTGTGACTTTTTTTGTTTTTTGTTTTGTTCTTACTGTAAATACTGTTTTTAAATGTCCCGCATACACTAAAACTCTGACTGTGTAAGCTACTGTTTTAACTCTCCAGACTGTTGCCGCGGCGACCGCCGCCTGCCACTCGTCTGCGTTACCATAGGAACCGCAACATTCCAGAACCGATCAAAAGCAGCTTGGGAAAAAAAAAACACAAAAAAAAAACCGCGTAGATCGAAGAAAGAAAAGAAAACCAACCTGTGGAAAGGCTGAACGCACCTGGACGGGATTCACTGACTATAATATATATTATAAATATAGAAACTCGTCATCGTCGGTCCGGCTGCACTCGAGTCCCCGGACTCGCTTTTTGTTTCTAGTCTCGTTCCTTTTCAGTCCCTTTGTATTTATTAAAATGGCTGGGATTTGTTCTGTTTTTTTTTCTCTTTCACATTCCCATTCATCTGTACTCTATTATTGTAAATATAAAGCAAATATACACCATCTGACTACAGGTTTATTAGCAATAAATATTTTTGCACCCTTCGCATGGTTTTTCTTCTCACTTCCCGAGTCACGAAAGCTGCACCATAGTTTGAAATTGTTGTCTTATTGATTTGTGTTCGTGTGTTGGAAGTTAAAGTAATACATTTGGAGGAACTTTCTGTTCAATTGACGTCACACGTCGCTGCTTAACTCCGAACGATCCTGAGCTAATCCGGCGACGTTCTACTGGTCCGGCCCAGATTGAGTCGTTGAGCCTATGACGACTCTGTATGACAGTCGCATTGAATCACAATTTGTTGACAATATTTTATAACCGTTCCCATAAATATTTATCACTTTACACTGTGAGACAGTCGTACTGAATCAGATATGTTAATATTTTAGAACTTGCAGTGTGAAATGCGTATCGTACCACCCCAACATCGACAGGCACATTTCAAGCTATGAATTATGAACTATGAGAAATCTCTAGAAAATCGTTGGTATAGTTGTAGTTTATTACCAATAACATCAATTTTTCCATTTTGAAAGTCATTCGGCCAATAATGTAATAAAAGATTGTTTTACAGCCATGATTGGAGGAGAGCTGCAGAGTGTCCTCAGTGAATGAATCTTGTCTATAGTATGTCAGTTTTAGATAGAAAAAAAATGCAAAAATGTCCAAGAACTGCAGCCCTGTTCATGTATTACTACATTATTGCCTGCATTTATTTCATTTTGCAAGGATTTTTTTTTTTAACGCTGCTTCAATCCTGCAATGACTTAAGATATTATTGGTTGTTACATGAAGTATAAAGACTTCAACTAATAGTGATAAATAAAAGGTTTCTTTCTGAGTTCAGATCAAAAGGATGACATGAAGATTAATGCAGATGTTTACAATCAAGACTTAACATTTTATTAGTTTAGATGCAACCTCATTATTTTAAATCCAGCCTCTCGCATGTGATTTCAAAAGTGTGGGTTGTGGCCTCCTGGTGGTCCGCAGTGGTACTGCAGTTGGCCCATGATTGAAGTTGGGTATAACGACACAAATATATACTTATCAATATAAAAAAACGTTTTAACTGATACTACTGAGTGATGCAATAGTTCATATATATGACCGATATCCACCCAGTTTGGAGTTGAAGTTGGTTTCCCATTAGAAGGTTCAACACTGGACTGAAGGCAGCGAAGGTAAATGAGGATATACTTTTTATCACTATTAGTTCCGGAAACAGAAAAACTTAATATGAAGATGGACTGAGTTGAGAGAGACTGATGCAGAGTGACATTTGCTCGTCATAATCATGTTGCAGCCGCTTTATGTTGGAAGTTGTTTTTGATTTATTGCGCACTGTCAAAGGCCCCCTGACATACTCCATCACTGTGTGGTACTCTGGACGATCCTCTGCAGAAAAAGGTCAGAGAAAACCATCCCTGTGAAAGTCCCGCCAACTCACATTACCTCAGTGGAGCGAACCAACACCACGAGAGACTCTGGCACCTTTCCCACCACCCCTGAAACGTGTAGCAACAGACACTTCCTTCTTTGAGTGTCAAAAGTCATGACAAGAACAGGTCTCACCACTTGACTCCCATACTGGAGTTCTGTTCTCTGTGCAAACTTGCTCTGTCGTGTCAAGTCACCTGGCGTTAGAGAGCGCGCAAGGGAGAGTACGACTGGAAAAATAAAAATAAAAAAAAAGAATCCATATTACTATTACAAAATACAGCTCGATCGTTTAAAATGTATTATGTCTTCTGGAGCAGAGTTCTGATTTCTTGAGCAGAAGAGACATTTATACAAACAACATATTGGAATGTTTTAGTTTACTTTTGCCAACAAAAGTTGAAGGTTATGTTTTCGTCTGCGTGTAGTTATTTATTTAGTGGTTCGTATGTATGTATCAGTGGTGGCGGGTGGTACATTTCGTAGGTGGGGCTCTTGATTATTATTCAATTTCAGCCTCTGTTAACTTAATTTAAATACAGTGCATTTATAAACATGACAACAATCTTGCCATTTTTAGATTGAGAGAGGCCTAAGTTATGATAATTATTGTACTTTTACCCAGTGAATAGAGAGCACTTATTAGGATGACTCTTTTATTGACATACTTGTAAATAAACATAAGCAGATGCTTCATTAGTCCCTTTTAAAAATGTAATGTGTTTTGGGGCTGGTTTAATTGAAATGTTAGTCTAAGTTTAGTGAAAAGCTAAAGCCAACCTCAGGTGGATTTTCAAACAACACATTACGCGATTTAATTTAAAAAAACAAACAAAAACAAAGCAGCTTATTGACTGGTGCTTTCATTCTGAAGACCGGAAGTGAGACGTGTTCACGTGTCTAACTTGATACGATCAGGAGTGTGTGTGCATGTGTGTGTATGTATGTGTGTGTGTTTGCGTGTGTGTGTGTGTGCGTGTTCCTAGAAAGTGTGTGTATCTGTATTTAATTCGGGGGTCTTTCTTCTCTCTCAACACTTTTCACGGGCTCCCCCCGGAGCCGACCCGCCGCGGACGGAGGATGTCCGGAGGCACGGATTCCTAAAGGCCCGGCTCGTCCTCGCTCTCTGCCCGGGTAAGTGAGTCTCTCTCCGGCGGAGCGGCGTCTCACCTCCGCTCGGTCTTTGTTCCATCCAGCCGGGGCCTTCGCCCCGACGCGCGCCGTCCGCTTTCAACGTGTCGCCGAACTCCATGAAAAGTAGCCCGCAATTTAACAACCGCTCGTTCTACGTTTTGCTGCGACACCTCGTAAACACACAACTTTATTCCTTTTCATTAATGGCAACAATTATTCAATTCGGAGTCGATTCGAGACAACAAAGAAGACGATTTAACCCGGAACGTGTCATTATTTGTTTTTCTTTGGCCGCCGTTCAAACGTCAAACTTAATAAATGTAATAACGAGCAGCGTGTGTCACTCAGCCGTATAAGTTGACCTTTTTCACGCAAAATAATCAACTTTACACGAAGAATGTAACGCCGAATTAAAGAATAGTTGTTTTAAGTCAGTTTTACTTGTAAAGTTGTGTTTTTGTGTATCGTGTGACATTCTGTCCGGAGCGAAAAAAGCTTAAATTAGTGAAAAGTTAAACGCAGTTCTGCACAGCCGGAGCTTAGCCCGGCCTAGCTATAGCCTGCTAACGTGGCTAAAGCTAAGCTACCTGTCGTCAGCGAACCTGACCTGTCAAATAAAGTGTTCCGCTTTCATGTAGCGGGTGAAACAACACAAGAATTCTCTGAATGTTTCCATAAAATCTGATAATCTGTAAACAAGCCGACGTGTCAGTTGTCATTAAACCTCCCTGTTAATGAAAATCAGCATACGTCAGGTTTCTAGCTAATGTCAACCTCAGCAATGTTTCCCCCCAAAAAACATAAAAATATAATACATTTATCCTAAAAAAAAATCGTGAGCAGCTGATTGGCCAACTTAAAACTCAGAGGGATAAAACTGAATGGTCAAAAGTTGAACTTTGACTTAGAGGAGTTTTGGAAGATTTGGAAATCTTCTCTTCAAAGCTTGAAGGAGGTACAAAGACAATATAGGAGGTTTTTCTTTGTTTGTTTGTTTACGTTTTAACCCAAAACTACGGATTTTAAGTCAATTCAGTTAAATACACTTCATCTAGTTGGTTGAATTCATGTAGATTTCGTCTCAAATAATGTTCACAAAAGAGTTTGGAATTAAATCAGAAGAGTCGGACTCCATTCAAATATCGCCACCAAACTTTTCTGGAACGGACAATGCAAAAACGATGCATCTTCTCTTGAGCTGGCTGTGAAAACGCAAAACTTTTCCAAAGCCAAGTATATTCATTTTCACATAAGCACGGACATTTTCAAGCAAAAATGATGCAGTTTCCCTTGAAATGTTATGTCAATGTGAAGTTTTTCTGAAATTAAAATGCCAAAATGACACGTTTTCACTTGGAAATGTTTCCGTACACACAAGAAAGGAAACGAGAATCGCTGCAAAAACGCAGCTGGCGATTTAAAAAAAAAAAAAAAAAAAGTTAATTCAACACTAAACCTCTCCTCGCAACTTTTTTCTTTTTTAACTTTGTGGTCATTTTGGCATTAATAAAATTTTCTACACTCTTTCTTGTCATTTTTATTATTCAACACAATTTAGTCGTGGTCGTAGCCATAAACAGAAAGTTGCCGATAAAAGTTGCATTGTCTTGTGATTGTTGTGGTTCAATTCAACTTTATTTACATAGCGTCAAATGCAACACAGTCATTTTGAGGCACTCTTACAGCAAAAACCCCAATAATTCCACATGAGCAAGCATAAGCCACTGTGGAAAGGAAAAACTCCTTTTTAAGAGGAGAAACCTGCAGAACCAGGGTCAAAGGAAAAACCTGCAGAACCAGGGTCAGATGAGAAACCTGCAGAACCAGGGTCAAAGGAAAAACCTGCAGAACCAGGGTCAAAGGTGGCCAAATTACGAGAACAAATGCAAGTTTTGATGAATTGGTTTGATTTCTTCCTCCTTTTTTTTTCTCACAGTAATTCAATATTGTTTGGATAATGAGTAATTAACATTCTGAATTAATGAAATGCTTTCACTAAAGAACAAAAACACTGAAAACGGTCCTTTATATTACTTTAACATGACGAACAAGAGATTACCAGGTCTACGAATATGTAAGGAAATAAGCTTTACTGAGGCTGACACAGCTTCTATATTTTTAAATATACAGCAATTTTGAAACATGTACAAAAACTAACTTGTCGTATTTTTGATGTTTCTATGACAATTTAGGATCGTAAACATTTTATTACATTTTCGCCTGTTTTGGTACCTGTTTTGGTACCTGATTTTAGTGCGTTCATCCTTGTTTTCCGGCATTTTTCTGATGATTTCGGCAGAAAAGATTAGAAATACTTTATTAATCCTAGAGGGAAATTCCTTTAAGCATTGTTCCACACTGAATAAATATAAAGTTTGATATCAAATAAGGCAGGTTAAAAATTACATAAGTAATTTTAAATGTTATGAACAAGGCTTATCCTGACTAATAAGCACGGAGAGGATGAACTTGACCAAAACAGCAATCACTATTTCCCGGTAGGAGTTTCAGAGTCTTATGGCCACAGGAAGGAACAATATAATTTGTATCTCCTTTCTGAGCAGTTTTGATTTTCCTGCTATTTTTTTTTAAATCTTTCATCTGCGAGCGACACACCAATACGCTGCACCGCTCGTCTGCACACTGCAGTGTGGCAGCAGCAGCCAAACGCATTCATGCAGAAAGTATAACCGGCCTTCAAAAGTACATAAAACACACCACAGTCCCCCCCTACTCTTGTGTAAGAAAGACATTTAGAAACAGTTTGTTATCTTTGTTGATAAAAGCCAACGTGAATGCGGAAATAGAAAAAAAGCTTTTCAACGTCACGGTCTTAATCGCATGACGATTGGTCAAAATTGCTGAAAAGTTGCAGGGATTGGTTAAAGTTGCTGCGAAAAAATGTGGCCTGCAATTGTTGAACTTGCATTAATAGTTGTGATCGCAACATCATGAAATCCTGGAGGGTCTGAGAGACACACAAGAAAACTGACAAACAATCAAGACGGACCTTTTTTTCATTTCCAATGGAAGAAAAAAAAACAGAAAACATTTGACACTGCTGTAGGACACTAATATACTGTGTATGTGGCGAGTGTGATTTTACTCAAGATTCCTTTATAAATTGATTATATTCAAACTGTACCTTCCTTGTATTGACCCAACATTCAGTGATAACAGGTTATACAAATATAACTTCATTATGCTGACAATCTTTTACAATCAATGGAAATGAGGCCACTTTTATGTACAAAATAAGAAATGCAACAGCAAAATTTCTCTTAAGTTCAGATCTCTCAAAGTTTGTTTTATTACACATCTGTCAGTTCTGTACGTCACATTTCTTCTTAATGGGACAGTGAATGAGGAATTTGTTCTGTAGTTCCTCTGGAAAGCAGAACTTGCACTGCTTTTCACGTCAACTTGTATCCAACATCGCAGAATTTCATTTTCATACTGAAGAGAAGTGACATTGAAAGGAAATGTGGTTTAATGGAAGATAATAGGGTTGACATTGAGTATCTAGTACTACATGAAAAATACGAATGCATTCTAATAAATGTTACTTTTAATATTTGACTTATTCCAGATTAAATCCACAGCAAAGTCCCATCCGCCGGCTATTTGTTTCATGAAAAAAAGAAAATCATCAACGAAATAACTGTATTCTACTATAATAATTCTCATTTACAGTATTAAGTATCAAAATCCTCAAATGTTTGGTAGTTGTGGAAAAAGTATCAGTAGGACATTTAGTAAACCCGCTGCTTTTCTGTTGCAGCTGTTATGGAGCAGCCACCCGGGAGCTTCGATGACCTGCAGCCTCAAGACCTCTCGACCTCCGGCCTCCCCGCAGTGATCGACCTGACCAGGAAAAGAGGGGAGGAGCGAGTCCTCAACCCCGCGTCCCTCGACGCCCTGCGGATGGTCGGGAGCCCCGGCTGGTACCCGAACCCCGGGGCCGGCGAACCCGGATTACCGTACTCGGAGAGCGCCTCCTCGGGTGTTGCGCTCCAAGCAGGGGATCAAATTCAACCAGACAATGCCTTCTCGCACACTACAGTCACCCTCTCCTACGTGAGCAGGTCTCACGTCTTCTCTCCTCACAACTCCCTATCTCGCTCGCCCCTGTACAGCGTGCCCCCTATCAGTAAGTTCTCCCTGCACCCTCCCTGTGATGCAGATAAAAGGCTCGGGGAGAGTGGCTATGCACTTAGCCAGCATTACTTGGCTGAGGAGGAGGCGCCCATGGACCTCGCCACCCAGACTGGGCTGTTTCTTCCGCTGTCTCAAACTCAGACTGGAGAGCTTCTGGTCCAGGAGCCTCACGAGTTGAACGGTGGGGTAGTTTCTAGTGATCTGGACATAGAAATGTCTGCACACGGCAATGATGAAGACAGAGCTTCTCTCGAAAAGAACGAAGGCTTGGAGAATGGTCAGGGTGACAGATGGTCCAGTTCAGGCGTTTGTGCCGATTCTTCGCCGGAGACTCCCGCACCAGTCGCAGAGGAAGAGGAAGTGCTTTTCCTCCTGTCGAAGAAAAGCGACCCTGGATCAGAGAGCGTGGGCGCGAGAGACATTTGTTCGTTGCGCAGGGAGTACATCAGTCCTTTGGAGGACCCGGTCTCTCCTTCCGCTACCTCACTGGGTGATGTAGAGGACGTGTTTGTCCTGCCTCAAGCTTCTTGCTCGCCCAGCGGTGACAACTCTTATCTGGAGGAAGTAGTTTGTGACGGCTCCGCTACAGAAGGGGGCATTCAGTCGAGCGCTGGCATTGATGACAATGAAGTAAGATTAGATTCAAGTGAGCAAAAGAAACAGCCCACCAGAAGACGGAAGGCCTTGTTAGCGCCTTTGATTGACCTGACAGATGACGTTTGCCTGTCGGACCTTTCAGAGAACCAAGCAAACATCTCAAAAGTTGTACCTCACGTTAACGGCACCGCAAAAGTGCTGGAGAAAACTTTTACGGCGAGAAAGCTGCCGATGCGTTCTGGAAGAGGGACGCGATTAGAGGCAATAGTCATGAACATAAACTCCAGCAGGTATAGAGTGTCTGGGTGTGTACGTTCCAGTAAGAAAGCCAATGCGTCCCAATCGGCAAGTAGTGATTCGTCTTTCGCCAGTCCTAAAAAAAAGGATTCTCCATCGGTAGTTAAACAGAAAGGCAAAGTCAAAACTTCTCCTTCAGTTAAGACAATAGAACGGAAAAAGTCAAGAAGACGCCAAACTAATCACATTAACAATGACTGTTGCAAAAGCTCTACCTCGGATTCTGAACCCATCAACACTGCTAAGAAGCCACATAGCAGCCCACCTCCAAAACGTTGTACGTTTACAGTGCACACGAGGTCAAAGAAAGCCCCCGAGAGCGTTCCTCCTCCTGTGACCCCGCCACGGACCAGCCCGCTGAGGCCCAAGAGGACCCCCTCGTCGCAGTCAAGTACTCCAGCCACCAAGAACAAATCAAACAAGGAGCCAGAGCTGAAAGTTCTTCCTGAGCCCTCTGTGTCGATTAACGAGGGAAGACCTTCCTCACCACCACTGCCAACAACTTCTCCAAAGAAAAGCCCGGGCAAAGCCAAAAGCAAATCTCCTCGTAGCAAATCGTCTCCCCCCGCCAAGACGAAGGCCTCTTGCACTCCCAGGCGAAGGCGTAAGAGACCGAAACCGAGCCTCGCCTCCTCCTCCATGTTCTTCCCCAAAGAACCGGAGATCAAGCTCAAGTACCTCAGCTACAAGGAGGAGAAGCGGGACACCAGGTTGGACAGTTTTTCTCCGTTCGTCCATGTGGAGCGTAAGCAGACGTCCCCCTCGCTGTGTACTGTGGTCAACTACCCCGATGAGGTGCGGATGCAGCACAAGAAGGGGCAGCAGCCGGCTGCCGGCAGCAGCTTCATTTCTGCGGTGATTCCTAGCACCTCCTGCTTGCGGCTGGGCCGGGTGTCCATGCACAGCCAGCACCAGCGAACTCTCGTCTGCTGCATTTGCGGGCAGTCGGCCAACGCCATGGACCTGGGGGACCTCCACGGCCCCTACTACCCCGAAGGGTACCGGCCAAACACCAAAGCACCGGCGAGCGCGTCTGGCCTCAAAGTGGAGGATGACTACAGTGACTCGGACTCTTCGTCCTACAGCATGAAGGGCCGGGGAAGGAAGCGCGCCGCTCCGCCCACACCGTGGGCCGGCCGGCCGGGGGCTCAGCTTGAGACGAAGGGCGTGTGGATTGGTGAGGGTACCGGCAGCTCGGCGGCGAAGCAGTCCCGGTCCGATCCCGGTTCTGCCAACTTGGAGGACTGGTACAGCCCCCCCGTGCTGCCGCTGGAGCCCTGCGAGCGCTGGCTCCACGAAGACTGCGGCATCTGGTCAGCGGGCGTGTTCCTGGTGAAAGGCAAAGTGTACGGGCTGGAGGAGGCCGTCAAGGCGGCGCAGGAGACGGTAAAGACAGTCACTGATACACAACAGCACACGATCGAGATGGCGAGGAACAAAACGTTACAGGTGTTAAAGCGTCACTGTTGGCCAGGAAACATGAATAATGTGCTGTAGTGCAAGTCGGATTAATTTGAAATCATCAGGAAGACGCAATCATTTGTGTCGTAGTCCAAGAAATACACTGAATCAAAAGATAGCAGACAGCAGGTACACATTGAAGACCACCTCATTTATTTTTATTTACAATCTAATTTTAATCGGTGAAACAGTTTTGGCTCAAACCAGGGAATAATTATGGAGGGAGGCTTTCAGGTACAACCCATCAACAACACTGCAGTCTACGTGTAGAGTCTACTGAAGATTAAATTACGTCCAAAGGTCTGCAACATAACTGAACAACACTGCATATTGATGAAGTGGCTTTTATCCATGTTTCAGGCCTACAAAACAACCGGCATAGAAACATGGGGCTTAACAAGTTCCTGCACAATCCAAAGAGCGTTTTTCTGCTAACGCGCGTTTGATTCCACCACTATTTTTACGGTTATGTCTTAGAATATTGTTGAGTTCGGTTCAGTTCAAACCGCATTTATCCATAAATCTATTCCTGAATCCAGTCACGCTTCATGAAAGTTTTCTCCCGAAATGAGGATGAAAACGAATAAGAGGAGTTTAAAACAAGTAAACACCTTTTTAAAATACACATTTCGAGAACTAAGTACTCGAGTACCAAAAGGGGACAAAACTAAAGCCCCTGCGTAAGGAGAACATGCAAACCCCCAGACCCAACCCTGGAGAGCAATCGTCAACTTTTCATCAATATTCAATCCTTCGAAACGTATGCAAAACTTACTGAAGACACGCAAATGATGAATGTTTTTTAAAAACAAAAAATCCCAAGAATAATAACAAATAGAATGAAGATTTATCAGCGTGATCATTCAGTTTTCATTTTCAAGGAAGCTGATTGGTCAGGAGGTGGTGATTGTACTTATTGTAGTTGATGATCTCAAACGCAAACTTATTACGAAAAGGTTAGTTATGCCGCTTTGGTTACCATGGCGATCAGTCTGTAGAGTCACTGTGCTGAAACGTCCTCTTGAACCCCAAATCCTGCTTTATTATGCGACATACAAACTTTATGTACAATGTTAGTTTGACGGTTGCCTTTAAATACTGAAGCACGCAAGGCTTCTGTCAAAAGAAATCAGAAGACTTCTTTATAAAAATCGACTTGATAAGTAAATGACTGCGACCCGTTCCCACACCAGACAGATTCCCACCAGCTTTTCTCTGTGGAGTTACTTCTAGCAGCTGCCTTGCGATCGTACTCTTCTTTTCCGTCCTCTGGTTCTGTGAAGCTCCATGTTCTCCCTACAGAAGTCACGCCAAACTTCAAAAACTGCTCTGAAATCAACATTTCTGTGAAGCTCGTCTCTTTGTCTTTGATTCCTTCTTAAGCTCTCTTACTAAAGCGCCGGTTCCCTGGTGAATATGGCCTCTTAAGGTTCCACTGTGTTCCCTTGTGAGCTACTTTGATACCGAACCCGAGCCTCCATCTTTGTTTGTTTGGGTGTGAAATCGGTGGAAGTGTCGGTCCTGACCGTTTCATGGTGTTTGCAGGTGTGTTCAGCGTGTCACAGTCCCGGCGCCACTCTGGGCTGCCTTTTCAAAGCCTGCCCCAACAAGTACCACTACAGGTGTGCTCTGGAGTCAGGTGAGGAAAAAGAAGACGCTCGAATGAAAGGATCTATTTTCTCACTTGCACAGGAGAACATTCATGTTCCTTTTGTCGCTTCCCAATTTATCCTTGTTGGACCCGAGCTCGGGTTCTGTGTGAGTTCATGTGTGTCTGTTGGTGTGGAAATGGCTCTTCAGTGTAGCGCTCTCAGCCTCCACTCGGCTTGAAGTTGCACGTGTGGGCGGCGGAAGCGTTCAGACGAACCAGTGGCAGCGTCTTCACCTCCTGTTCTCTTCTGGTTCTCCACAGACTGCGTCCTCATTGAGGAGAACTTCTCCATGAAGTGTAAGAAGCACAAGGTGAGCGGCCACGGCAAGCCGAACTGCACCAGATCTGTCTGCAAGCGCGACGCTCTGCCGGGTTTCTGGTTAATCTGCTGCTTTACCTTCCAGAACAAGACATTCAAAGGTCCTCCAGGGAGCCGGTGGAACGACAGGTGACACTGAGATGAAAACTCCCCAGGTCAGTACTGAAGTTAGCGCCCCGTCCCGTCTTGTAAATGCAGCAAGTCAACTGTCAAACGGTGTGTATCTGGAACTTAAAAACAAAACGCAATCCTGCTCTACAACGTGGAACTTTACCTGAGGAAGTTCCTTTTTACAAAAGACAAATATCAGACCTCAATCACTGCTCGGTCAGAGTGGCGGCCATCTTGGATGAGTACCCACATCTCCTCCAGTGCCTTCACCTCTGTGACGGAAGGAGGTCTTTACATGATTAAAATAATCAGAACTGACTTTACAACACGCCTTCGTGGGATTTTCAGATAGAGAACGAGGCGTTTCACTATCTCAGACAAGCAGCTTTACAAACTTCACGTGGACTCATGAAATGTCTCTTAATGTTTTTACCACATTTTCACTTAGCCTGTGGTTTGCCTTCTCTTCCAGATGATCTCCTCACCTGTTCTCTCCTCCTCCCTGCCGGTTACCATGGCGACAGTGGACCAGAATTATTCTGACTGACAGCTAGCACCCGCCAACCTTAACTTCACCCTCTGCTCTTCAGCTGCACTGTTATTCCAGCGACGCTGTGACCCAGAGGGGAAGAATCGCTCCTCCCGGTCCGGTCCTGACGGCACCCATCAGCCAACAAACACCATGACGGCCTGAGGAACTCTCCAAGTGCTTAATTAGTCCTTCGTAGGGTTATTTATATGGGATCTTTTCCTCTTTTTGTTGAATTAAATATGAGTAACAATCAAAGATATTTAATTTTTTTAAAGATTTTTTAAGTATTTGATTATATCTGATTTATTTATTCCTGGACTGTTTATTCGTATCAGCGCCTTTAGATGGTTTGTGTGTCGTCGTGTTTTTTTCTTAAGTTATTGGTGTAACAGTTTGATGTTGTGGGGGGGGGGCGGGGGGCTGCAGTCCCCCCAGCAGGGGTCCTCATGAAACGGCTCCTCAGATCACCCGCTGTGACGGCGTGTCATCGGCAGCACGGCCGTTGGCGAGCGAGCCGAGCGCGTCTTTGAATGTATCCTCAGAGGAAGCACTTTGTTCCTCGGCTCCAGCTGCAGTATTGGCGTCTTTCAGCCGGCCGTTGTTAGCCTGTCACGCCCTCGCATGGGGCCACAGCTTGGTGAAACGTGGTCTGCGTGTGTGTTATTTGGCTTACAGCACTTTGCCCGTCAGGTCATTTACGTTTGATATGAGGCTCTTTTCCAAGCACATATCGGTTTGTTTACTTATTCGACATCAACTGAGGTTTAAGTTTGGATCATTCAGCTGCAGATTCTGAAGGTAGAACCAGAACGCCGTTCACAAGGAGACCACAGAGGTTACGGTCTAACGCACCGCCTCCAGATCAGGAAGTAGATCCAGATTGAAGGGTGAAAGTTGGAAATACAAAATTGTGAGTATAAAGTCAAAAATGCAAATTTCTGGTTTACAATAGAACACTTCTGAAAAAAGTTTTCTAAAATAGTTAATGCTCTGGACGCTTTGGGGTTCACTGCACTGCGACGTTACTTTGAAACTTTAGCTGGATGTTCGGAAGGCGCGTTGACACGCCGACGTCTCTCTAGAGCGCCCTTCAAGGGTATCCGCTCTCAAACGCATCTTTGTCGTGTCTCTCGGCTGTGCTTCGATGCTGAAGCGTCCTCTAGAGACGCGTCACAGTAACGATGACGCGCCGCCAAGAGATGCAACAATGTTATTGACTCTTAGGCGTAACTTTGTCGTGTCCCTCGGCGACGCTTCATCGTTCCTCTGATGCGTCTCGGTAGGATGTTTTGACGCAACCTTCGCATCTTGGTGATACTTCAACGTTACTGACGCCAAGACATAGATTTGACGTTCCTCTCAATGTTAAGGAGTGTTCTGCGTTGCGTTAACGAGGCTCTTGGCAACACTTTGACGCTACTTTATCATTGAAGCGTCACTGCAATGCTTTGTGTCTCTACAGGACTCTGACGTACCTTTGACTTTATTCTTTGGTTTTAGGTTAACTCTTGAAGTTCCGTTTCTGCATTAACTATTGTTCTCAACTTAACATTTTGACTTCATTCTCAAAATTGTAGTTTTGACTTTGATTGCTGACATGACTTTTCCCGCTTTAATCCCTTTTTCCCGCTTTTTTGAGTTTACTGACATTTCGAATTTTTCATCGTATGAAAATGTATTTTAACTTCAGTCTCAACTATTTGGGTTTTTGCTGGAAACAAGAATTGCTCTTGTATTTAATGCCTGTACCATCGGAGGTCATGAACGTTCTCTCCAGGCCTTATGGACAGTGTTTTATTTCTTCACCATCTTGTGGAACAAAGACAAATCAACTGGAGACGGCTCACATTTACTTTTTTTTTTTTTTTTTTTTTTTAAGAGGCTCTTGTGTTTCTCAGCCATTCTGCTTTTAATTCATTGTTTTGTGGCCCATCATCCACTGTTTCTTTTCCCTCACAGCATGCGTGTTTGTTGTTCCCCATAGGGCCACTAGAGGCAGCGTTGCTCCGTCTTCAGGCCTTTAAGAAGCAACACACACACACACACACACTCACACACACAAAACCTCCACAGCTGCTCTGTTTGTGCCATTTCTGTCCTTTTTAGTTGAATAACAAAACGTACTTTGTTTTTACCAGCAGCTGCATGAAATGCAGATCCGTCAGTAAAAACTGCATTTTCAGTCGGTGTGTGAATCTCGGGGCCGAATCTCTGCCGCTCTGGGTTGATTTCTCTCTGGTGTTGAGCCCATGTGGACTGAATGCATGTGGTGGATGTGGTGGAGATGAGAACCCCCCCCCCCCCCCCCATGAAATATAATCCTCAAACGTCACATTCCAGCTCCTCCTCTGTGTCCATCGTGTCTCTGGTGTTATAATTTGAAGGTTTGTAACAGACTCTGACTGCCAATGTCACATTTCTGTCTGTCTTACTTTAATGGAAGCTCTTTTTTTTTTTTTTTTTTTTTTTTTTTGTACCGTCTTGATCGCCTCGCCGTGTGTCGGAGGCTCATGTAATTGTCGGACATTAAATATTTTGTTGAGCCTTGTTTTTTCTTTGGCGACTCATTGGGAAACGTGGGATTTCTGTTTTCTATTAAAACTTTTAATTTGACCTAAAACTCAGAATATTACGCCAGAATGATGAAACAGAGGAATGAAAAGACAAACATTTCTATGGCCGTTGCTCGTCAAATCGTTGTAGCGCTAGATTTCCTTTTGAGAGGTACATAGTGCCTGAATAGAAACAGTCAAAACCATATGAATGAAAACATTCTGGGTACTTTCTGTCAATGTTTTATCACAACTCAAAAAACCTTAGGTGAAGCTGTGAACATTTTAAATGGGATTACAATTACCTAATTAGTTGCTACATCACTCAGTGGGAGGAAGATGCTCTACAAGCTGGATGTTTGCTCAAATTGGTTAGTGAGAAGGAGAGTCGGTATAATCCAGACATTTGGTCTTGGACGACAGTAATTTATGAACCAATGATGGAAACTAAGCGACAGCTGATATTTATTTTAGGTTACGAATGCTAATCACAGCTAGTCTATACAGGCTAATGCTAATGCTCGTCTGTCTTATTGCTCTGAGTCGGGTGATTGTAAACAAGAGTTTAGTGCCAAAGTCGCCATTTAAACAGCTTTGGTTGAAACCAGTCAGTTCGGTGAGCGGGACGAGAAGTTCAGGTTAGTCGGAACGAGTTCCTCCGTTGTGGAAACTCTCCGGGAGAGAAAGAAACGACAAAGATCCCAGATTCACTCCAACAAGACTTCTGGTTTTATTGACTAAATCTCAGCTTACAGGAAGACAGTTGTATTGCAAAGACGAAACCGCATACGAGTTCTAGTGCCGTGGTCATCTACTCACTAAAACTCCACAAATAAAAACCCAGGGATGCTCGGAGTAATGTCACCGGACAGAGAGAGAGAGAGACACCGAAGCTCCATCACAACACGTCACGTTTATGGATGAGGAGGAGAGGCAGCAGCGACCGGCTCGGACACGCGACGTTCCTAAACTCTTCTTCACCCTTTTCCTGACTGCCGGCTTTTTTTATTTCACTCGGAAGACCTCGACGTGCCGCCGAATATCTTCAAGTTGTGTCAACGACACTGATATTACTCCTGGATGTAGTGACGCTAACTCACTTTGGGCAACTTCGTGGAAACTGTTGAATCATTTACTTAGTTTTGTAGAATTTAGTGACTCAAGATGGTGATAAAAGGATATTTCTCGCCCAAATATGGACGTATATTCTTATATCCATGGAAACGTTACGTAAATTGAAATCAAAATCACGTGTGAACGTTAGCTGGCTACGTTAGCGGCAGGCAGATTTGGCACTTTAAAAGTATTTATCTGTATTTACCAGGAAACAAATATATAATTCTGGAGATGGCTGATCAAATTCAAATTTAAGTGTTTGAATATTATAAAACTGGTTGTTGTTAACGACTGTCGGACTCCATTATCTGTTGTTACCTAAATAGTAACCGGTACTTGGCAAATACTAATTATTAAAGTTTAAACTTTGACGATACATTCTAAAGAAAGTTGTAAAAATGTGGTGACTCAGACACAAAAGAGCGTTTTAAACATGTTTCCGTACAATATATCAATGAAAAGTATATCATATTTGTCAATGAGGTCTGGAGGTAGGCTAGCTGTGGTAGCTACAGGCAGAAAGGGTGCTTTGAAAATAAAATAACCTGCAAGAAATGTGAAAATAGAATCTGAAAAACAATTTCAAAGGAATTTTGTTAAAAGTACATGACGGTTGTTATCGTAAAACTGAGTTATTCTTCTGGACTATAATCAAATTTCTGTCAGTGAAATGAGACGTCGACATTTTCAGTTGGTTTTTCTGAATATTTGATAAGGGATTGTTGAAAAATATTCTAACCTCAGTGTGTCACAAAATGGAACTTTCCAAAAACAAACTCAAAGGTTGTCTAGTTTGCAAGCTAAGCCAGCGTCTGGTAGAAATTCCGTGGGAAAAAATGTGGGAATTGATCTTATTTTGGCTGAAATGATCAGAATTATTGTGTAAAAAGAGTTATTATTTATTACTTTATGTTTTATGTGGACAGTTTAGATAGATTTCATCATTAGTGACACAGAGGTGTTAGCTGGAACCGGTTTACCCCGATTCAGGAAATTTACAAATCTGAAACTTGCCAAATGGTGTGAGCCAGCTGCCAAACTACACACCTATCATCAGTTTTGTAGCAAGTCTTGATTGACCAACTTAACTTGAGCATGTGGCCTCGGTTGATGGTTTCTCTGATTGGATTTTCTTTTCTTTCTTTTGTTTAACGGTTGTTCATTCTAGCAGCCGGCACAATGATGAGGCTGGTGTCAAATTACAAGCATGCGATGTAAAAAAAGAAAAAAGAAAAAAATTGTCTCCCAGAGACAGAAACCAATAGTTATCATAAATCTTCAGTTCTGACTGAAAGAGGTAAACAGAAGCGAGGTTTTATGTGGTGGATTGACGACAGAAGGCTGGCTTTGGAGGCGAGTACTGCGAGAAACGCCATGTACGGTCATGTGAGCGAGTCGCCGGGTGTCACGGCGCCGCTCGCGGCCGGCCGGCCGGGGGAAACAAGCGCGGCCACAGTTTCCTGGATGAGGACTCCTTTGTTCCGGCTGCCGATGAGCTCAGAGATTGTCACAAGACGTGGTCGTCGTTCGGCGGGGGAGGGGCTGAGTTTGGCGATTCCTCGGTTGGGGGGGCGGGCGGAGCGACTGTCGCGGGATGGACGAACGCGACACTACATCTACAGCTGGCGAGCGGGTTTTTCCACGACAGAGCATCGGCACATACAAGTTCATGCAGGCTTATGACTGGAAAGCACGAAAACACGCATTCAAAGGGTTTTTCTTCTCAAAAGTATTGAGGGGTTCGACTCAAAATGAAATTTTTCTTTGCTATTTTAACTTAAATTAAAAAGAATCCAGGCCACGCTACTCAGTTTAAATCGGCCTGTCAGAAGAGAAAATCTTCTTTAATCTTCTCCTGACCTTTGATTGCAATTCAAGCCTCTCAAAACCGTAACGTCCTCATGCTTAGCTAGACTTTTTTTTTTTTTTGGTTGCTGAAGGTGGTGAGATGAGTACACAACATTAATAGCACTACAAATACATCACACTGAATAGAAAGTAATTCTTCAGATTTTTTTCATCTTTTTTTTTGTTTGTTGTTTTTTTTTTTTTAGCCCTAGGGATGTCTCGAGAGATCATAACAGCAAATATTCACTCTGGGACTGAATGCAAGAAATTGTGCTACTGCAAAAAATTCACATCACGACATTTTACATGTTTTTTTTTTTGTTTTTTTTTTTAACCTTGTCGTCTCTTTTTTTTTTGTTTGAGCTACTTGTCATGCAGTTGTTTACAAAAGGTGACTCCTCTGTGACTCTTTTTCTGGGCTGAATTGATCTTTTAAGGGGTTTTTTGCGAACAGTTTCAAAGAAAATGCGTCAAATGAAAACGCTAGCAACGCAAAAAAAACGGAATCATTTTTGGGGGGGAAAGAAAACCCAGCTTCAACAAAAACAGAAGCTATAGAAACAGAACTTTGAGAGCAAGTAGAAAAAAGTCTGTGAAGTAGATATGTTTTTCATAAACATTTGTCATGTCATTTTCCAGAATATACAAGCGTCCACACAGTCCTGTACAGCAGCCCGCCGCTCGTGTCGCGCAGAGAAGTGGATTTATTTCCCCCGCTGCGCCCGAACGCCACACGCGAATGGAAAAAAAAAAAAAACCCAATGAAAGCTACTTTACAAAACACAAAACAATAGAAAAAATAGAGTGTGGTCTTCTTAACAGAGTGAAATAAATAATACAATCAAATCACAAGCAAAAGAAAATCCACTTCGTCTCGATTCACACGGACGTAAACAGACATGAGGACACTCGCACCGTCACATTTTTTTTAGTTACACGTGAAACACTTAAAACCAGCGTTCGCTGTTTTTTTTCCGCCTTTAAATCTTACAAGGCATTTTTTTTTTAAACTCTTCCTAAAAAATAAAAATCCTTTGTCCCTTGGCTTCGTGAAAACTTGAAGAGATCACACAGCGTCCTGCTGCCGCTTTTTCACATTTGTTTTTTTTTGTTCTTTTATTTTTTTTGCTGGAAGTATTGCTTTAAGAACATTTTGGTCTTCTTCTCAGATGGTATCAGTGACAGAATCTCTAATGGAAGCAATTTTTTTCTCTCGCCTTTTTTTCCGCCCCCCCAACACTCGTTGGATTCAAAGTGTAAACGGGGTTTCGCCTCAAGGTCGTGTAAACAAAAACCCTCCTTCGTCGTGGGGAATGTTTGCATTCTCTGGTGAGTCCACCGTGCGTGTGCTCCTCCTTCCCTGGGATGTTTAAAACAGGACACGTGTTAGTACTCTTTTTTTTTTCTTTTTTCTTTTTATTTTCTCCATGCATGCACATCTACTTGGGTGGATGAGAGGTATAAAAGCGTGTAACCGGTGAGTCTGTGACGCTTAGACGCAGATTTCGATGGGCGTGGCCACCAGCATTCGGCCGCCCGGCGAACTGTTCTCCCGCGGCATTCGGTCGTAACTGTTGGTGGACGACACGGAGCTGTTGGTGGAGACAGAGACAAAATGGTGGCCGCCACCTGGCTCCATTATCCCCCCTTTGGCCCCGCTCCCCCTCTCCACCGCCATGGGCGACATGGGAGAAAGGGGCGACAGCGGCGAGCAGGGCGACAGAGTCTGCTGCTTCATCCTCTCAACCAGAAGCTCCTCATCTTCCTCTCCGGATGAAGACGACGAGATGGTGCCGTTCACGTCCCCTCGCCCACCTCCACCACCTCCACCACCACCACCACCTCCTCCTCCTCCTCCTCCTCCACCTCCTCCGCCGCCCCCGCTGTTACCAGATATTCTGTCTCCTCCGACTGCCGTGTTGCCGTTGTTGTTGTCGTTCTCCGCGTCCAGCATCCAGGAGTGGCTGAAGTATCCGAACACCTCCTTGACGGAGCAGCGGCGGTCCTGCTCCACGGACAGCAGCCGGCGGAACATGCGGAGCGCCTGCTCGGTGAAGCGCCTCCACTGCGACGGCACCGTGTTCGTCCTCCTCCTCTGCCAGCGGATGAACTCCTGGTAGAAGGAGTCAGTGGGCAGCGCCTTCTCCCAGGGGAAGTTGCCAGTCAGCATGCAAAAGAGCAGCACGCCGAAGGCCCAGACGTCGGTGCTGTAGTCCACGCAAAAGCCCTCATGGCGCGACACATCGCAGAGCTCCGGCGCTGTGTAGGGGATGGTGCCGCTCACCTGGAAAGGAGAACCCGGCCGGTCATAAAAAGTGTCAAGAAACCGTACGGGTCGAGACGCAGCAGGGATACTCACTCTCTTCACCGGCGAGCCGGCCCGACGTGTCATACCGAAGTCTGACAGCTTGACCTTGCGGCACTCTCGGTCAAAAATGAGGATGTTCTCAGGCTTGATGTCTCTGTGGACCAACTTCTTGCAGTGCAGGTAGTCCAGAGCGATCGCCACCTGGTGCACACAGCGTTTCGCCACCGCCTCAGGAAGACCAATCTGAAGGACCGGGCAGAGGAAGACCAGGCATGAGTTTATGGTCAAGAGAAAACTGAGGTTACATTCAGAATACGTATCTCATGAAACTACTGTTGGTTCCTTTATGGGTCCAATGGTGAAGCTGTATTGCCTTGAAACATTGTTAGAATGAATCTATTGTAGTCATGCAGGACAGATTATCTGCCACTAAAGTGGATAAAGGCGACTAGAACCATTTCTAAATGCATCACTTCAGACTTTTGATTGTGTGCTTTTGATTGGTAGACTAAGGCTTTGAGTCTACAAACTGGCCTATTGAGCTTCCAGCTCTTTATTATCGGCAGATTACTATTAGCAGTGGCAAAATAGTGTCAATTAATTCAAGAAATGAATTGAAAATACACTGAAAGAACTGCTGACAAGACAAAATTTGATAGTCGGGAAGGTGATTTTGAACTGGTACCTGTGGAGGAATGATGTCGAAGAGGTCCCCTGCGAGAGCGTACTCCTGGGCGAACACGTAATAGTCGTCCGTTTCGAAGGCGATGCCGAACATGTTGATGATGAAGGGGCAGGGGGACAGGTAGAGGGAGATGCTGTACTCCCGCAGGAAAGACTTCAGCTTGGTCGTCTTCTTCTTCAGGAACTTCAGTGCCATTTTTGTACCTTTTGGAGAAGACGTGTGACAGAGCTACCTAAGTCCATGTGTCTTATATGTCTGTAACATGTGTGATGTGTCTTTCGACCCCTCACCTCTGATTTTGTGGATTACCAGGTCCACCTTGCCGTAGGTGCCTTTGCCCAGCTCCCGGATGACCTCGTAGTACTTGTTGACCTCCAGCCTCTCCAGGTTCTGAGCAGCGATGAGCTGCAGCTCGTCCAAGATGTCCATGTTGGCTCGGGAAACCAACGGAGAGGAACTCATGCTGGGGGGACAGCTTCAGGGGACGAACCGAGCGGGAAAAAGAGCGAGGAGCCGGAGCTCAGGTGAGACGGGAGCAGCAGCTATCAGCTGGTGTCACTGCAGAGGAAACACCAGAGTACGTAGACTTTAATGAGGTTTGCTCATTGGAACCATTTGGGTGGTGCCCCTAATGTTAAAATAACAATAAAAATATATATATATTTCGAGAAACAAAGTGTAATTGGCTGTGTAACCACATTAAAAAAAAAAATAAAAAATGGCTCATGGTGCTCTTTAGACAGACATGTTGTGTTTGTGTCTTTTTTTTTCGAGGTCGGTGTGTGACAACAACGTGTGCAGGCTCAGATCTGCAGTGATAGTCACTGAAAATGCTAATTATCTGCAGTGAGGGCTTAAGTCATTCGAAATGCTACTCGCCAAGGGGAGGGATGCGAGCTGAGTCACACACACACACACACACACACACACACACACACACACACACACACACACACACACACACACACACACACACACACACACACACACACACACACACACACACACACACACACACACACACACACACACACACACACACACAAGCACGCACGTACAAAAAGCCGATAGCAGTCCTCTCTAGCAAATGCATTCCCTGCTGCAGTGTGATTATTCTTAGTGATTGCTTTCCCTTTTCTTTGCCTCTTTCTGAGCAGCCCAACCTGCCAAATCCTGACCCTCCCTCCAAACCTCCAGGCACACACGTGGAGGAAATATCAGCGTTTGCACATCATCACACACACATACACACACACGCTCATTACATAACCTACAGTTTCTTTCTAATAAGAGACGCATTGGTATATTTGCCCCTTTGCAAATCTTCCCCCCTCATTCAGTTCCCACGAAGGGTTAAATTTCCTCTCTGCCATTTGGCTATGCGATGCAGAAAACCGTTGCGAGTGCAAAGAGACATGAATAGAGAATGACAAAATTTCACATAAAATGCAATATCTTTTTGCTGGCTTTATGCAAACGCCACAAAGTCAATAAGGTAGCGAGCTTCCACTGCAGCGTCACCGATCTGTCGACTCAGGCCTCCGTCTTGAGTTGCTTCTGCCACTCTCACTAAAACACTACAAATCCCCAGTAAAAGAAAGAGAAGCAGTAGCTAGTTTAATAGAAACATTGCAGAAAATGTCTTTCTGCGTTTCTCAGTGAAGTGTCCCAACGGGCCGGATTGGACCGTCTGAAGGGTAGATTGTGGCTCACGAGTCATACGTTTCACACCCTGCAATTAGAGGCTCAAACTACGTGACAAAACAAAAAGCAGCTTAGGTAGATTGTTCACTTTCCAGTGTTCCTCAGTGGGGGTGTAAAATGTGTGTGTGTTTAAGGTGGATGCCAGCAGGTGAGAGAAGCTGAGTCAGTTCGGGTGATAAATGTTCAGACAGGATGTGCTGTGTCCCCGATTTCACACGTGTGTGATACACACACACACACACACACACACATCGAGGACAGGACGTTGTAAACAGAACGGTTCAGTTTCTGCTGCCCTGGATCACAAGTGGACACTGTCGCAATGCAGAACCGTGTGTTTGCATTTTAGTATGTTGAGTCGGCTTCTTGTTCGACGTATCACGTTTCTCAGCTCATGATCTTAACAGAAAAACAGCTCAGAGTTCTTACTGCATTGTTGTAACGTCACTAAGATAATCTGATCGAGGTAGTATTGACGGCACAGCCTGAGCTTCTATCGATATGCAGACGACACTTCTCTTTATGTGTGAGGGCGAATAAAACCAGTCCAGTCTGACAGGTTGCTTGTGCTCCACATTGGCAGTTTGGTTTTGGAGTAAGTACGATTCGCTATTGCCCCTGTGGTCTACTTATTCATTATTTTCTAAATATTTACCACAAAGAGGAAAAAAACATTTACCCTCTTCATAGTGACTAGATCTACTTCACCATTAGACGTCCTTAATGAAATAAAAAAAATAAAAAAACCTTCAAGATAAATGTACTTTGATATCTAACCCAAATCGATCTGCCAACTCTCACTGGATTATCTCTACACTTCAAACCTTAGTGAAAGCCGGTCAACTATTGGAACGGCAACTTTTGGTTTTTGTCTTCAGTTGCACAAGAAGGAAGTTCAGCTTGCATTTGAAAGAAAAACGGCATAATGCCATTGCAGAGAGGAACACTCTCCTGGTGGAATGAGAACTTTGAAGATTACCATGGCTATCTTGGAATAAATGTGAGTCACCAAGCTTGAGGAGGAGGCTGAAGACAAGACAGCAACAGTGTTTTATAACAATCTGTTAATGTGAACGTGGTGGAAAAAGACCCGACAGAACCAGAAGATTGAGATTGTTCTTCTTAGAAAAGAAGTAAAGAGACGTTAAGAGCGAAGAACTCAGAAAATCATTGATGTGAACCGACACTGGATGATGATATTTGGCCAACAGAACAACTTTACAACTTTGTGTGAAAAAGCACAGAAAGTCAGACAGTTCGCTTTAGAAACTCAATCTCGACTAATTCTCTAGACCCAGAGTGCAAAACTTGCAGATATGGGAAATTATGAAATCTGTTGAGAAAACCATCATGACAAAATAACAGCTTACGAGGGGTCGTTCAATCGTACTAGAACGAGGTGGATTTAAAGAGTGAAAACGAGCCAAAAGAGGAGCTGCCAAAGAGGCCAAAACCTGATATCCAGGTCCAAACTGACAGGATCATCAAGGTAAGTAACCTGTCGTCTAAAAGCGATGAAGAGATAAAAAGAATATAAAAGAGAGAAGAAAGCCAAGGAAATGCCTGCCAAAAAAAGAAGGGAGGAGCGTGATGGAGGAGAGAATTATTGAAAGGGTACTTGAAGAGGAAGAAAAAGAGGGAGAAACGTGTCTCACGTCCCTGAACAAATCTACAAAATTATATTGGTCACATTGTTCCACTGCTTATCCAGGGTTTACAAACTGTAAGGACTTCATTTAATAGAGATTGACGTGTTATAAAGTCATCTTTTGATAAAAGTAGTTTTGTAGGTTTGATACTTTTATTGCTATAATCAATAACATACCTAATAATAACTTACCAGTGAGACCGACATTTGCTGAGTCATCATTACAGTCTCATAGTTTTTTCTGTTTTGGACTGAGGAATCAAAGTTGATTTGGATGCTTCGCTTAGAGGCGATAATTTAAACTTCGTTTACTTCAGTCCAATTTATACATTTTATCTCAAACTTTTGACTTGTTGACTTAGTCGTCAGGAAATGTTTTGAACTAAATGGTTCCATTATTATCATATTCAATCATCAATTCAAATTTCACATTAACAACAGAAAAGCTTCTGAAGTTACTGGGTCAGTATGAAAACAGAATCAGAAGACAGAGTTGGGCTTCTTTTTACACATTCACCTAGTCATTAATATATTGACGGTTACATAAAAACAAGGGCTGTCAAACAACCCTGGCTTCATCCAGGCATGGCCGTTCTTAGTCTTTACATGACCCAACTTTCTCAAAAAAAACTCTAAAGATGTTAAAAGTTCCGATGTCAGGTCAGGACTGAGGCTGCCAGGAGGCGAAGCCACATCACAAACTGGATCGTCAACTGACCTGACTGTTTTTACTGGCAACGATAACGAATATTGTTGTGCTCATTACAATATTAGTTAATGTCTATTTGCGCAGTCAGCGGATCTGTTCGGACCAGGTCCGGAGCAATACTGGCCATATCACAACACTGAGAAATCTCAGGACGGTAATGGACTAAAATGCCTGATTACAATAATCCAAGACTTCTTGAGACTGATTCATAGCTCAATGACCAATCAGGAGCAACACACAAAATCACATGACTGCTGTAGACTGACAAAGGAAGAATCACGTGGGATCCCCGCTGAAACAAATACAGTCCTTTCCTCAACCTTGTCCGGGTCCCGGGGAGAGTGCAAGGCTACCCAGGACATTTAGTCCAGTCCAGCTCTACAGAATCTGCTGTTTGGAAAGCAAAACCCAAACTTAATCCATATCCATTTTGGCCATCATCTAAAGCAGGAAAACTAATCAGCGCTTTCATTCTGAACGGTTGTGTAAGCTTGTTTGGCTTCACTGCAGCGTTTCGTCGAATCAGAGATCAGAGAGTGAGTCTGCAGCCCGTCTTAGAAGCAATCTGTGGGCGCGGCGAGAAAAAAACCAGGGAGGGAGCCTCTGATGTGTTAGACACCCCCATCACCTGAGCCAGGCTTCATCAAACACTCCCCGCTGTCAGGTCTGTGTCAGCACCTTCAAGGGATATCCATCCATCCATGTGTGTGTGTGTATGTGTGTATGTGTGTATCTTATTTATATAGATGCAGCCAGATTAGACTCATTGCTGGATGAGTCATCAGGTCAGGATGAGAGCTCACGCTCCATGGGGAGAGGAAGTCTGACATCCCACCGTGTGTGTGTGTGTGTGTGTGTGTGTGTGTGTGTGTGTGTGTGTGTGTGTGTGTGTGTGTGTGTGTGTGTGTGTGTGTGTGTGTGTGTGTGTTAACAATAGAAGTAACTTGATGCACGATTAACTGCACTCCACATGCAGTAGAATACCTGGTAGGAACAGGTGTGAGGCTGCTGATTGGACGGCGGAAATGAGATGACCGTTTGAGATTCTGGGTGTGACGAGTGTTAGAAGGTGAAAGTCTGGTGAAGATCGTTGGTCATCACAGACTTCTCATCAAACATTGAAACCCATTGAAAAACCTCTTCAATACCAGGAGGTCAGAACCAAAAGTGCATAACTGCTGGTTTATCTGTTTTAGGTTTAAAACTGTTTCCTGTTACCACACAATTCATCAGACCCTACTTTACCCAAAGCGGTACCTGCCTCCCGCAGAGCAGAGACGATGCCATGAAGCCAAATATGAGTCGGAATGGACATAGAATGAAATGCTCATAAAGATTACTGAAAATATGACTAAGTGTGGAGCAGAGTACCAGGGGAGTGGGAGTCCCCATGGAGGAGCAGGGGCACGGGGCCTTTTTGGAGTACCAGGGGTACGGGGGTCCACTTGAAGTACCAGGGGCACAAAGCTTTACCTCTATGTGGCAAAAATTGTTAGCTACAGCATGTGACTGATATCAGGTCACCTATTCATTTATACCGAGAGTGAAATCAGGTCAATCGCCCGAAAATTTCCAAAATTCAATAAGAAGCAATATATTGTTAATGATTGTTTGATTTCCATCAGCAACATTCACAAACTGAAACCTAGACATACCCTGAAATCGCCCAAAGGTAACAATGAACCAATCAAAACCATAGTAAAAGTACCTAAAGACCTTTCAGATATTGGTGCCGCTAAGTTATTAGGCTCTTTTTAGCTCACCAGACCAGAAAGATGATTTGCTGCCAAAAACTCTTGACTGCCCCCTGGTGGGCTCCAAAGAAAACTTTTCTCGTTATTTATTAAGAGGGTACCTGTTTCCATAAAAGAACAAAAACAGAGCAGAAAAGACTGAATGATGATCAACATTCCTGATTTACGCTTTAACATTCTCTTGTCAATCAGGTCCAAACTAAGTAGATTCTTAAAGTGAAACCTGAACACTTAACATGACCCGGACTTTAAAACCACACATGGACTCTTTCAAATAGACTCAGACTTGATGTGGAGTCTATAAACTCAGCCCGGATATTTTCATAAATGGTTACAAACACCTTCAATGAGGATCCACCGGAGTCTGGACACTTTCTACCAAACGCCTGGATCGATAGATCGACACCTGGACAACTACAACTGGACCCAGACGCTTTCTACCAGACTTTTTAAACTTATTTGACTTCACCACGACTCCTTAAACAGAACCCGCTTTTAAGAAAACAAGATGACACAGACTCTTAAAACCAAACCTGGAACATTTTCAATCACCTGAACTGATCAAACCACAGCTGGAATCCACAAAACAGATCCAGAACTAGTTCTCGTCTTTCAACCAAACACTTAAACAACTGAGTTTCTGGTAGTTTTCTAGTGAAATCAACACTCACCCCCCTCAGGACTGTTTTCCCTTAAAATTCAACGTCCTCTTCCTCCTCCTGTCTGAGCACTGTCACTCTGTGCCACCAGGTTTAATGCTGTGGTGGTGGCGGTGGTGTGAGGGGGGGGTTACATCTGACTAAATCCCAGTGGGCTTACGCAACCGGCGGGCAGCATGGAGCGGCTGAGCACATCCAGCCTGGCAAGGCGATGATCGCACCCATGCCAGGTGCCCCCCCCCCCCCCCCCCCGCCCATCGATCACAGTGCCATCTTCTTATGTTTCAGTGACCCACTGCTCGTCCTCCAGAATTTTCTAGAAACAGGTACACACTCTTTCATAAATAGACTAGAAAACTGTTTAAAACACACACACAAGTAATACAAATCACATTAATTGAATAGTCTTTGTTTATTCTGTCTATTCAAAACAGCTTTGACTGGGCAGTTTGTTGTTTTGGGGTTTTTGTGCTATTTTTTATTTTTTTTGCTTTGTGTCCAGGAACGATGTAACATTACAGTAATGAAGTTATATACAATACACTTCCTGTCTGTCTCAATGGCACTGCTCCAGATGAAAACAGGATTTTTTTGTCAAAAAAAAATACCATAAATAACACACCCTTCGTCTCCACCTAGTGGACATTTTGAGCAGCAGGACTCAATCCGATTAAACAACTATATTGCTATGAAGCGCATAAGCGTGAAGTGTAAGGTAACATCAATTATCAGTCTTTAACTTTTTTTTTCTCTCTCGTCTCTGTACCTACTGATGTAATAACCACTCAGATGATTGGCCAAAAGATCAAACATGAAATGATTCAAATCCAACCGACTTTTGACCTTAACCAGAGTTAATGGTCTAAAAATGTACATGAAGCTCATTTTAAAAGACCGGGGAGTCAGTGTGGATTTTATACTATCGAAAGGATCAAAAGACACTAATTAAAAAAATGTACGCAAACGAAGAAGGAAAAAGGTCAAGAAATCCTCCTTTTTTAAAATAGAGATGGAGCAGATTGGCGTCCTGCGGACTCCCGAAGAACGATAGGGTAAGTTTGTTGTAAAACGTACTAGAATACAAAAAGTCATTTTACTCATCAAACATCCTCAATTACTGACACCATAAACTACTCGTTCCCAACCTGGGGTTTCCTCAACAGCGTCCAACTGGGAATTTCCCAGTTTTCCACTGGAAAAGTGAAACAGTTCCCAAAACTCAGTGGTGAGTTTTGGGAACTGGTTAATGTGCTTGTAGATAAGAAATATCCTTTCTGAATGGCGTAATCTGGAATACAGCAACGTAGTTAACAAGCTTTAACTGGGAAATGAGGCTTACTCAACTGGTAATTCCCACCGATATCAATGTCCTAAAAGCTCTTAAGACGTCCCGTTATGAACGTCTTAATGAATTTAGCATATTTACCAGTTTTAGACCTGAAAATAGCGTTCACGTGAAGTTATATTTACAATACAAATGTTTCCTAAAACTTTAAAATATTTCATGTATTATGATTAAATGCTAAAAAGAAATCTTTAAGATTCATTGGAACTTGATGATTATACTATATTGATTATGATGATTGGTCATAAAAAAAAAAATGATTACATGTCAGATTAAATCTGCAAGTCGAAGTTGATGCATTGAATATACAGTATGCACAATAATTAAAGCAAATTTACATGAACATGTGTATTTTGCACTATACATATGTGTAAACTTTTACAAAACTAAGACAATAAATAATGGGAATGAGGAATTATAGACATCAATTGAGACATTTGTCCATTTTCTAAGACAGATGTGTTGATTTCCGGTCAGTTTGATGCTTTTCAACAGACTTTCCCATTAAGAAATGACAGTAAAAGACGTTTAACCGACTTTAAAATCGCTACGGTGTTTAAATCTGCAGGAATTCTCGTGAAATGAAGTCATGTCACAGTCTGTGTCAGAGACAAAAGTTAAATCCCCTCACTCCTCACACATTTCAAACAATCGTTCAGCTTTTCCAAAATAAAGCGTCTTTGTTTCCTGAATGAAAGTTTGAGGCGTGGGCGGATTCTCAAAGTAACACCAGATGAGATAGAAGACCGTGTCAGACTTTGATCGGAGGCTGGTTCAGTACTTTAAATTGAGTATAACACGTGATTGAAAAGCATCATATCGACCCAATTCAGGATTTTGACCTTATAAAGACTGAATTTGATCGAATTCTCACTGGATTTTAAACTATTCCATGTATTACTTATGATATAAGCATTAGAGAGCACTAATCTCCCTCTGACTACTTAATTACATATTATATGACTATCATTAATTATTACTTTGAAATGTTACCCGAGTTGGCTAATCAAGGAATAACTCGTGAGACAATCCGCGTAGTTACAACAACGGAAAAAAAGCAGGTTGGAAACATTTTGTGAGAAAAATCAACAATACTGACGTATTTCGTTAGGTCAGTCTGATACAGTAGTAATGGAAGTTTTCCAGGGATGAAGCATCTATCCGTTGTCATATGGAGACATCTAGTGGTCAAACATGGTATGTACCGCTTTATTTCCATATATAGGGCTCATAAGTAGCCAAACAATATAAAAATAGAACTTAAAAGTTTAGGCTCATAGGCCCAAAGGATTCCGTCTGTACTCAACAAAACATCTGAGAATGGAACTGCTGCTGCAGTACCTGTAGTACCAGCAGGAACCATGCAGGGGCAGTGTTGAGGTTAAGCCAATGAAAAGCATCTTTGAGGTGTTTAACGGAATCACACGCCACCCGAGTGTTCCTCTTTCTTTGTCAGCATTAGTCCGACTTCTCTCTAAAAAGACGAGTGTGTAGATGCGGAGCGACGCCCTCTAGTGGACGAAAGTGAAGGCATGGAAGTCGTTTTTCCCTCTACGACACAGAATTATACCATTTAAGGTCATTCATCGTCTTCACTGGTCCAAACCAAGAACTCTGACCAGTGTGGGCAAACAGCAGCCATGTTTTTGTAAATATTTTCACTTGAAAACGCGTAAACGTACCATTATACTGCTTAAATAGAAGGAATAACTGGATCAAAGACACTTGACAAAGGAGAAAACTCACTACTCTAATAGAAATTCCGTTACAAGGCAACTTTGTTTTGCTTCTATAGAAAAAAACAGATACTGCTGATATGTAGTTCTGTGATAATGACCCCCATGTTACTGTTGGCATATTGATTATATGCATATTTATGGGGGGGGGGGTTACATTATATTTATCCAATTTGTTTTGTGAATATTACATTTTGTGTGTTTTTCAAAGAGTTTCATCTTGTCTATTCTTATCAGGAAACAAACCACGTGGGAAAGGTCCAGAATGACAAGGACCGTTAGAACTGTTCACTGAGGGTGAAGGTACCGGTCCATCACAGAGAACTGGTAACCAGAGCACAGGAAGAACATGCAAACACCTGTGAAGCTCTGGAACCGGAGCCCTCCTCACTGTGAGGCGCGAGCACCAACCACTACGCCACCGTGAACGAGCTCGGTGGCGTTCTTCTGAGAAAACGCCCGTCGGTCCAGTTCTGGTTGACCTACATTGATCTGTGACTCATCAGAGTGTGTGTGTGTGTGTGTGTGTGTGTGTGTGTGTGTGTGTGTGTGTGTGTGTGTGTGTAGACCCGACCCACAGCTTATCAAAGTGGGTTTTAAAAGCAGACATGATTACAGTCAGATGAATTAATTACAGGCTGATCTGCTTCCACGTTCACTTCCCGTTCTCCACAAGGTGAGATGATGACTGGATGGATGGATGGATGGATGGATGGAGGGATGGAGGGGGGGGGGGGGGGGGGGGGGGGGGGGTGTCAGATGTAAACATGATGTTCTGGTGCTGATTCCCGGCGCTCTGCGGGCCTGCGTCATGCCGGATCCCACCTGCAATGTGTCCTCGGAGCGCACCGCCGGGGGGAGAGTGGGGGGGGGCACACACACACACACACGCACGCACACACACGCGCATGCATCAGCTGCTGCAGAAACATGACAGCCCCCCCCCCCCCCCCACAAAAAGAAATAATCCCCTCCTCCTTCCAGTAAGACAGGATGCATGGATCAATAACACAAATACATGGTATCGCTCGCACACGCACCCGCACACGCACCCGCACACGCACGCACAAGCTCACCCTTCAGTCCGTCATCCTGCTGCAGCCGCACGCACGCACGCGCACATACTAGAGCAGCCAGCAGCTCACGCGGCGGTCACGGTCCAGCGGTGCGTCCTCGGCGGTCTCGCGGAGCATCCTGCAGCCTCCTCCGGCTCTGCGTCCTATTGTCTCCGCATCGCTCCGTCCTCCAGGAGGGGAGAGGAGCGGAGCAGAGGCCCGCCCCCTACCGGGCACAGCCGGCCAATCAGAGCCAGGCCCCGCCAGTTGCAATGAGTGTCATTCGCTGGATGTGAAAACGGAGTCCCGCCTCCACCTCGGAGATCCAGCCAATCAGAGCGCGGCTCTGCTCGGCGCCGCCGCGGCTCTGTCTCCGTACAGACTACGACGCCTTCATGGCCAGTCGGAAATAACACAACCACTTTCCATCAAATCTGATCATTCTAAACAACTGGACACAAAACAAATAAAAGAAAAAGAAGAAAAAAAGAGACCGTGTCTGACCAAACAAATCTAATGCGACTATAAGGAGTTAGAAAAATACAAGAAAACGAAGCAATTACAAAGAAAAACCAACAAAAAACCTCATCAAAAATATGCAAACACCCAAGAAATACAGAGACAAAAAACAACTACAAAGGAACAAAACAACTACAACAAGACAAAGAACAAAGACGGAGAGACACAAAAACAACAACCACCACCTGTCGTACCGAAGACGAGTCAGAGGCGAGTTCAGGATGCTTCAAGTTTATTTTATTTAAAGGAATGCTCCAGTACAGGTGACGCAGGGAAGCATACAAAAAGAGCTACAAATGTATACAACATTAAAAAAAGTGTACAATATTTGTCATTTAAAAACAATCAACAAGCAGGCAAAACTTAAAAGACGTCAGTGCACGTAGTTTGAACCGTAAAAGGCAGAAGTGGTCAGTGCGGGACGCCGGCGCTGCGAAGACCCTCGGTGCTACACGAACAGGTAGAGACCCACGTCTTTGGTGTGCAGGTGCTGCGCCAGGTTGCGGATGCGGCACAGGCGCACTCTGTGCGAGTCGCCGGCGCTGTAGACCCTGAACAGGTGGTAGCGCTCCTTCTCCTTCAGCGCCAGGTCCAGCTCGTTGGCCGACAGGTGGATGAAGGCCTTCTCCCGCTTCACCGTGGACTTCACCTCCACGAACACCAACGACTCGCCGAAGCTCAGCCGGAAGTCGTACGGCTGCCCGCTCTCGCCGCTCTGGTTGCACCAGCAGACCTCCGTGGGGCGCCGGGGGTCGGCGCCGTCCCGCCACTGGCACAGGAAGGAGTTGACCAGCTTCTCCCCCCACTCGCCGATGGCCGCCTTGTCCGTCTGGTCGTCGGATAAGATCACCTGCGGCAGAGCGGGACGCCAGTCAGTGTCAGGGTCTGCTCTGGCGTTCGTGTTCTTGGTTGTTTTGAATGATTGTTTACGGGATGTTTGTCACACCGGTTTAGTTCAGGAGCCACATCCAGTATTTGGTGACGTTTTGTTTGCTCTGCCTGCTGTTTTCTAGTTTCACAATCATTACTGTACTTCATTCTACTGTGTAAAGTTGTGTTAGAGTAAAAACACATGAATGAAGACAGATCTGTTGCACTTTTGAAAATTTGGTTTGGAGGGTCAGCCACTCGTTTTTACTGTTATTTATTTATTTTTTATCGTTGTGGCGTAAACAGGGACTAAAACAGTTCTGTTTGCGATGCTGTTGACGATAGTGTACATCTCTTATTGAATCAGGAGCTGTGTGTGTGTGTGTGTGTGTGTGTGTGTGTGTGTGTGTGTGTGTGTGTGTGTGTGTGTGTGTGTGTGTGTGTGTACTGACGGTGGTGGGCCTCTGGCAGGTGAGCTCGATGTCCTCCAGCATCGCCTGCGGAGGCAACAGAGGGAAGTCCAGGTTGAGGGGGGGGCGCTGAGCCGGGGCGGCGGCCCCCTGGAAGGTGCTGGGGAGCACGATGGCGTCTGGAGCGGCGCTGAGGAGAGGAGACAGGAAGCGTCAGGTAAACGCCGACATCAGTTCAGGAGATGAAAGTTTGACGGGACGAGGAGGAGCCAGGGCCTACAGGGTGCTCGCAGCGGGACGGTTCTCGGAGGCGTCGGCGGGGGCCGCAGACGGAGGAGGTGGGGGTGGCGGAGGAGGAGGAGGCTGGACAGATGAAGGAGTGGGCGGGGCCAGGATGTCATCTCCCGGCTTGGTGGTCTCTCTCTGCTGACTCAGCTCTGTCACACAGGTAGTTACTACGTTTTCATCGATCACTGGAAACAACTGGAAGCTTTAAACTGAGAACATGAACTCATTTGCTTCGGCACTTTTTTGATTTAGGTCATTTTTATTTTCTTTTTGTGCCAATAATGTATCGATTCCTGCCATTTTAGCTGGAGACGTATTGAAGGAATCTTTTCTTGAGGTGTTACCTGGAGGCCTGGGGGAGCTGGGGGACTCGGAGTGAGCGGGATGTCGGAGGAATGTGGGAGGATGTTCGGAGGGTCTGCTGCTCCTGATGTTCTCTCCCTCGTGGCTGTTCGGCCTGTCGGCGTCTTTCGGAGGAGCCGGAGGAGGCCACATCTTCATGACGGCCTCCACGGCGCTGTTTTCTGTGGGAGCTGCTCACAACCCAAAAAAAAAACATGTAGCCTCCACAACGCCACCGCAGCAACATCTCCCCAGATGTGTTTCTGATGTGGACTCACCTGTGGCTCCGGTGTTGTGGAGAGGCGCTCGGGGCGGCCAGCACACGAGCGTCTGCTCTCCGTCCGCTGATGGTCGCGGCGTCTCTTCCACCAAGCTGCTGGACGGCACCAACCAGGACGAACCTTTTCAACGGACACAGCTTGTGAAGATTCACCGGACGGCCACACAATGTCCACATTTCTCCCGGCGGTAAATCTCAAAATGTTGGTTTGACACAATTTTTGACATTTAGTTTTTATTCTTGACTTTACAACACAAAACCGTCTTGTCACCTAATTTTTCTTCTTTATTCTTGAGATTTTGACTGTGTCACGCTTTTACTTCATGATTGTCTTCTTTCCTTCCTTCATCACAGTTTCTGCTGCTGTTTCCACATATTTGATCATTTATAGTCTAAAATCTGTTGTGGAGCTTGTCAATGAATTACGGTAATAATAATAAAGATTTTTCTGTGGTACTGTAGCTGCATTCTGTTGTCATACAGTGGCACCTAGTGGTCACAGATGGTATCTACAAGTATATTTTCATATATACAAGTCACTTCTTAATAATAAGTCACATCAGGCCAGCTGACAGCTTTGCTGGGGCCCAGGGCGAGATATCTGAACTATTGTCATCCCATCTGTAGAATTTAGTTTACCAGTTGACTTTATCTCTAATTCACATACCATGCCTGGTATGAAGGCCTTTTTTGAGCGGCTTTATATTGTCCAGTCATCAGTTTTTTCCTCGTCTGTTGTGGGATGTGGAAAATGCACAGCCAAAATTATTTGGGAATTCCTTCGCCGTCTCAGAGACTGATGTTCGTTTTGTTATGACACATATGATGTCCACTCTGACTGTGTCGGTCACTTTATTTGGCAAAATGCAGGATCACACAAATCAAGTGTCTGACCGGGTTCTGTTCGGCCAACTCAGGCCCCGTCCACACGAGCCCAAACTTTTTTCATCTTTTGTCTCCCCGCCGTTCCGCCCACACGCTCCCTTAATTCGTCACCTGTAGTCTCGGGTTGCACAACGATGTAGTTCAGGTTAACGCTCTTGATTCAGAGAGAAAAGACTTTGTGCGTGCGTGCGATTGCAAACTGCCTTCATCCGCTGTCGACTCCAGGACTGAAGGAGCAACGATCGCAGTGAAAACACGGCCTGTTTCAGAGAAACTGAAAAGTCTTTGATCAAATTAATCCTCCTTTATGTGTGTGTGTGTGTGTGTGTGTGTGTGTGTGTGTGTGTGTGTGTGTGTGTGTGTGTGTGTGTGTGTGTGTGTGTGTGTGCATGCTCTGCTCTGCTGCAGTTGGGGATCTGCTCCTCTCGCTCTTTGAGCCTTGGCAACAGCTGCTCTTTTATGTCGCCACACACAGACGTGAACACAAACCCAAATTAGCATAAGCAAGAAACACACCAGTTATCTTTCTCCATAGGTGTGTGCGTGCACGTGTGCGTGTGTCTGTGAGAACATTATGAAATGATAATGGGAACGGGGGCAAAGTGTCACAGAGACTTGGAGGCGGTGCAGATGCAGGACTGAGGAGCCGTGAGGATTGATGTTCTGCATCCAGCTGTTTATTCCCAGGCAGCAGATGAGGGGGGTTTTGTTCCGTGTGTGTGTGTGTGTGCGTGTTTGTTTGTGTCGTCCAAATGTTTGATTGTGACCGTTTAAAAATGGCTCCTCACAAACACAACTGCTCCCATTGAACATATTCATGTGATTATACAACACTTGGATCTCACGTCACACTTGGCAACAAATGCCATTAAAACAGTGGGAACGGATCCTGCATGTTTACAATCTTTCTTTATTAATCTTCTATCACGTTTCTTCTCTATTGAGAGAAACGGTCTTCAGTAGAAGCACCATGATTACCGTATTTCCCTGACTAGAAGTAACTTAGGTTGTCTGGCCATGAAGTTTATATCAAGAGAAACGCATTACCGTATTCTCTGTACCATGACTCACACTTTTTTGTAGTTGTTTGGTTGGTGAGGTGACTTTTTATTAAGATAGCTTCACCTACCATCTGTGACCACTCCATGTCACTGTATGACAACAGAAAGGTGCTACAGTGCCACAGAAAATCTCCATTACTTCCATATTTGACTGACAGAGCAAGAAAAATTGTTTTTTTTCTAAAAAGAATTTCAAGTAAAAATTGAAGACAGTTTGTGAGGGACTGGAGAAAAGAGACTGTTACCGTGATGAACAAAATAGAGAAGGCTGATCGTGGGCTAACGTAACAAATTCATAGAAGGTTCTGGAACAAGAAAAATTAAATGTTCTCTTATACCAGTGTAGACTAACCTGCATTTTTGCCAAACATTTTTGAAGGATGCAACTTATAGTCCAGAACTTATGGTAATACAATTATGTCTAGAAGTGTAACAGTCACAGCAGAGACTGTTTAAACGGACATTATGTTATGAAGGTTCTGTACCTCTGTCCAGGCGTTCCTCAGACCTGGGGGGCTCCGGGACCTGCCACTCCTCCTCCTCGTCAGGAAGCTCTCTGATCTCCTCTTTATCCAGGAATCTGTTCAGGGCTCTGGAGTCCTACACACAGTTCAGACCCACAACCTCAGTCTGTGCAGAATTTCCAGTTGAGCTGGGATGTTGTCAAAACCTACTTGCCTTAAAAGAGAGACGCTAATTCTCATATCAAGCCTGGATTAAAGTGGACTCATTAAAATCTTTAATCATTCATTTGTTTTGGGGGAAATCCAGAAGGGATATTCGGGTTGAAGCAATCGGCGCGGTATCAACTGCGTGAGGCGGCTCGGAGCGGCGGCAGCTACACGGGGTAGGTAGTTGGCTCTGTCGCGTTGCAATGTAATAGAAATATGACCTTCCCTCCTCGTCACCCCCCACCCACCCCCATCATCCCGGTGTGGAAGAGTCACTCACGTTGAGCGAGGAGATCAGGCCGCTCACGAAATGCATCAGCTCTTTACTGTGGCTGCTCTCTTTGCAGAACAGTTTCACCAGCTCCCTGAAACACACACACGCAAACACACGAGATTACAAGGTATTGCAGGATGACTTGAAAGACGCGCAGTCAAACAGCTACAGGAGAGAGAATCAAAAGCCGACATCGATAAAAGGAATTAAACCTCGTGGGCTTAAAACGTTGATGGTTTTTTGCAAAAAGTTCTCGACCTGAACAGATTCTTAACGCTCACCGCACAGGGGGCGCTAACCCACTACTTCTACTGCAGTTTATGTTTTTTTTTTTTTATGTATTTAAGACACATGAATGACGGCAAATGATCCAGTCTGGTTACTGTGTTCACTGGATTGGTGTGAGCCTGGTGTCAAATTACAGCCACGTGTTCGGAAATATTTTGTGAGAAGAGGAGCTCATTTATTCATTGTGCATTTTCAAACTTTATGACTGACTGAGTTGTTTGTGCCTCTTTCCACCGGATGGCCGTGCGGAGATACGAAACATTTCAAATCAAAACTCATAAAGTTCTAAATACGTCATGTTGAGTTCAAGTTATTTTATCCAATTACTCCTAATCTCAATCTTACAATTAGAATAAGAGACCAGAACTCTATCTTAACCTAATAGAGCAGTCAGTCTTGATTCTGAGCCTAATCTTGGCTTTGGTTCTTCCTCTGATCTAAACCGAACCTGAATGACGGCGTTAATACTGAACCTTACATTTAGGGTTCAAGTCAAATCTCATTGTGATCTTCAAACTGGTGTTAGCGGTAAACCTAAACTGGGAGCAGAAGTTCAGTAGGAGCCTGAATGCTGACGATCTGACTCTAATACCCAACGGATCTCCATCGACCATGAAGGAGTCTCTGGTCCACACCTGCAGATGTCCAGCTGGGCCGTGAGGTGATCCTTCTGGATGTAGAGCTCCTTGTCGTCCTTCAGCAGACAGATGACGTCCTGCAGCTCCACGGCAGGATCCTCGCCTTCCGCTACGTCCAGCTGGTAGCGGATGTAGAGCCTACCCACCTGTGGAGCGTCATCACAACAACATAAACACACACTTGCTCCACCAGCGTCCACTTTATGATCTGTGTAGAATTCTGCCGACACTAAAGAGGGATGAGCCTCATGAAGCCGAGCTGAGCGACCTGGAAACTCTCCCCACCTGTCCGAAGGAAAGGTTCCTGATCTTGGCCGCGATGTTGCTGTCAGTCAGCTCTACGTAGAGTTGGCTCATCTCGTCGTGGTGGTAGAGGAACCTCTGGATGTACGGGACGACCGAGCGCACCAGGGCCTGCATGGACGAGCACGGCCTGAAGTCCTCCGTCTGGGGGTCCCGCGTCACGCACTGGGAGAGTGCACGGATCCCGCAGATCTCCAGGAACAAGCCACGGTGCTTCTCGTCCCAGAGTGGAGATCGATATCCTGCAGCGATCACAAAGTCATCAGGATCGTCTGCCACCGACGTCAGCATCCGACTTTAGAATTGCATTAGAAAAAAAGGAAAGACTGAGAGAGCAGTGACGTACCGGCGCCCCCAGTCCTGCCCCGGGGGTGTTCCTTCTGCTCTGCTCGCGGCAGGTTGAGCAGACACACCTTGCGAGGCTTGAAGATCTTCTCCAGCTCTTTGTTGTCGCTGATCATGGGTTTACGAGCCAGACTCACCCAGTTGTTGTCCTTGGTGGGGAAGACCCTCTTGTCGGAGACCATACCTTGGCGGAGAGTACGAGAAGGGACAGAATAAGCTCTTGATTTGAGAAATGTGTCCAGACAAGACTTTGCTGGACTGGCGGACACCTCTGAGTCCGTGACCTCGTCATCAGTAAGTAGTCCAGAGGATTTCTGGTGCTTGGAAAAAGAACGTCGGACGCCTTTTGTTAAATAGACCAAACATTCTCGCTCCTCGTTGCCTCGGTTGCTGGTTGCTTTGCCTCGAGGCAGCGGCATACACTCGCTCCTCATTACCGATCCAACAACCACCAGGCGCTGCTCTGCTTCACTGTCGCAGTAAGAAAATCAAATACTCTCATTAGGAAGATTGAAGAAAGGTTGCTGTGATTTTTTTTTTTTCTTTTTTGCCACTTACATCTTTTTTAAACTACTGAGACACAGATGCAGTGAAAGCTGTCATTGGATTATTGTGGTGCTAAAGATAATCTGATCATTGCTATGCGCGCTGTGGTTTAAAGCAGGTGGAAACATGTTTATTCTCTCAGCGTGCTCAGATGTTAGTTGCACGTCACAGTTTTGAGGTACATTAATTGTCTGATCACAGCTGCAGAAGCTGCTGAGCAGATTGCAGTAAATAACTGTGCTGTGTTTTTCAGAGCAGCGGTTTACACCTGTGCCCTTTAAAGCACCTTCACATCACACATCTGCTGCATCACTATTACAGGATTAAGCAAATTTTTTTGCACCGATAAAGAAAACCCCCAAAACTGATTGTCCCCGTCCAAGATTCTCTGATGGGAACGTTTTATTATCCAAGGATCCTTCTGAACTGAAAAAAATAAAAACTAAACTCACCTGCATCTTCTTGTTCTTACGGTTTCATTTTCACTTGAAAACGTTTAAACGGGGCCTTAAGAAGGCGGTAACACTTTTTCACAGTCATCTGTTCAATCAAATATGAATTCCAAAGTATTTTTAGGGAAATTTTCCTCCAAAAATAAAGTATTTTCTGCACTGAAGCAAATGATGGACAGACCAAAATCAACAAATAATATATATAATATAATAAAAACAAACTAAAAGCAGAATGAACCTAATTGAACTATTAAATTGGATAAATAAAGTATTTGAATCTTGAAGTCCATATTATGGCTGAGGGTTAATATAAAACTCTGTAACACGGAGTTTGGGGTGTTCTAGAAGCTGCTGCAGCCACTTCTGCGGCGCAGTTACCTTATGTGACTGCTTGTCCACTTCCACAGCGCTGCGGCAACAAATTCTCCCCAGCCGCTTTTAAAACTTCCGCCGCGCTGACAGGCGGGAGATGGAGCTCAGATTGCCAACAGAAAGTCTGTCAGAGCGGCAGATTGAAGGGGCGGCGAGGGCCGCGCGCTGCGCTGGCCATGCCAGCATTACTCACCTCTCAGAGTGGAGCAGTAGCTGGGATTGAGAGGAGGCTCAGAGATGCTTTCATGCTCGCCCGCTGCTTGGGGCTTACACTTCAGAGCTGGTAAAAAAAATAAAAAATAAAAAATTAGATGTTATTATATTGTAGGACATTGACAATAAAAAGAGAGGCAGACATAACGTTTGCTGAGCTTAACAAGCAGCAGACAGATGGGACGCGAGGAGCTGAGTCACCGGATGCGAGGAGATCGGGGACAAAAGACGGACGGTCTGAACGTCCTTACCGAGTCTGGCGTACAGCACAGACACGTCCTGCAGCACTTCGGCCGTCGGGATGGGAGACGACGAGGAGATCAGCTCCAGCAGTCCCACGTACTGCCTCATGTTCGGACCGGAGTCCACATTCAGCAGCTACGGAACAGACAGCGTGTAAATTAAGGCTTTTTGAACACATTTGAATAAAACCGTGCAAATTCAGGTAGGAAACGTGGTCTCCTAATCAACTGTTCAACAAAAACACAAAGTCGGCACTTTGGTCGCAATGACGATGTCGGCGGCGATCGCTGATAGCTGCGATCTGCTCGTGGAGCTCCCAGTGTCACAGGGAGCGTGATTAATGATTAGATTTCAGCACATATAAATAGCAGCAGATTTGTGTGATTCCAGCAGCTGTCTGAGGAGATTAGGTCTGGCTAAGCACCGCAGAGGACAGGAAAACAGGCCCGCAGGGGAAAGACAGGTGTATGGACACACAAAGGTTTCCCTGGGTGAGCGACTCCGGATGAAGCCTCATGAGAATGTATATTACAAAAAAACTGTAGAATCTGATCAATTTTTTAATGAAAGAATAACATTATCAGGCTAGAACTGTTAAACGGTCTATTTCAGACGGCTACTGTAGCATCAAACCAAACGGAGCGGCTCACCCTGAGGAAGAAATCGTTGAGCGGCCCGTAGAAAGGAGCCAGGACTCGCGGCTCCTGGACGGGGCTGTCCGGCGTTTGAGTCTGCGCTCTGTAGCGCTGGAACATTCCGGTGGCGTCGCTCCAGCACACCTCCTTCAGGTGGAAGAAGCGTCCCGACGTCCAGCCGTTCTCGAGCCTGAGGGAGCATGGGTGTCTGATCTGGCCTCTCGTCTCCGACACAAACATTGCGGTGGAGCCGACGACTTACTTGGTAGTCTCCACAAACACGGCGGGCGTGTGCTGAAACAGCTCCTTCAGGCTGCTCTGGGAGCAGTTGGCCTGCAGGTACGTGTAGACGTTGTGGATGTGCTGGACGGTGGAAGTGAAGCACGCCCCCACCAGGTCGTCTTCGGCCGACCTCGGCCCCCGGTCGTCCGGCTCGGCGTTCACACACCACTTCTTCAGGTAGTCGATGAGAATCTCCACCGAGATGGTTTGTCTCATCCCTGAGGGAGACAGTGAGGGTGCGTCAACGCTTTACAGTAGAGCCTCCGGCTCAGAGCAGCATGGCAGCTTGAGTTTATACCGAGAGCTCTGCTGAACTCGCTGGAGTCCAAGTCCAAGTAGTCCACGTGCGTCCCGAGCAGGTCGGAGACGTCGGGGGACATCAGGTACACCGAGCTCGGACAGAGGTACTTCCTCTCGGGCTGACCCCCCCGCTGGGGGCGGAACGCCGGTACCCAGTCCAGACGACACAGGAAGTGATGGAAGGACGACCGGATGCTTCTGAACGCTCTTCCATCGCCGTCAAGCAGCTGCGCTGTGAGGTACTGAGAGTAGCGATGTCTGCAAGAAGGAAAGAGACGATCCTCTAAACCCACGATCATGTTGAAGCCTGATTCATAGTACTGCATAACACCAGTGCCAGAGAAATAAACAGGAATTTAATTATTAAAGCATGTGACTGTAATAACATTGTTTTTGTTAAACAGACTAAATGGAATGAAATTTGAATGCGGAGGCAGATTGACAGCCAGTGATCACGAATCCTCTCATCATCACATTAAAGTGTCGTAACATTTTCAGCTGGAGCTCGCTGATCTCCAAGTTGCCTTCGTCACAGACGTGTGTGACCTACATTTATCTACACAACTTCACTCCCTCAGCAGTGCCGGAAGATCGAAGCTAAACGCAGTGAGAGAATTCTCCAGTCTCCTCTCAGTGCTTTAGATTCTGCCTTTTATCCTTCCATTCCATTGCAGGGTGAGAACCTTTCAGACGGTTTGTATGAAATGAAGGACAAAATGCGAGTGATGAAGGATGCCACTTTTGAATGGTATGATGAAAAGCTTGATCCCATTTAAAAAGGCCTAAACTATTTAGTTATTGACCATTATTGGTTGGTCTAACGTGAATAATCCACCAAATGACTGCAGACAGTTGATTTTTGCACATGAAGCCTTGTTGTTATAAAACATGCAGGATTCAGACTGTGGTTTGAAATACACAAGACTTCAGCTGTTGAAGAGCTCCTGTGCTGTATTTGTCTTTTTGCCCATAAATGATTGAGCTGGCTGACAAACAGAGGCTGCGAGCATTTCAGTTTGAACACCAACTCTTTCACAAAGGAGACACGCTGATAAAATGCAGGCTCAGAGCATCTTTTGATGCGTTTCTTTTTTCTCTATCTTGAACTGGAAGAACCTCAGTGAAGCGCCTAGAAACTTTCACTGAAAGTATCAACAACAGCTGGTGGCAACAGGCCAGAAGTCCGATGCACAAATAAAGCTGCAGCTGGTTGAATAAGGTCCAAGAAGAGAAAGGGCACTGTTACCTGGAAGAACAAATCTCGATGTTTCTCTCTAATCAGGGATCGACCGCCAAGCTCGACATTTTGTTTATCAATGAAAATGACCCTGTTGTTTATTCACGATGAAAAATGTGCGTGCGTGATTAAGCGCGCTGGGGTGTGACCTCCTCACCGACAGCGATGTCCTCGAGTCGCTCACATTCGCATGAGTCACCAGACGTGACTACACTAAAAGCCCATAAATCCAGATTATTAATCCGATCCCTCCAGGGTCGTCAAACCCAAACAAAACCCTGCCGTGCCACGGCGTTTTTCCCTCTCAAGGAGGAAAGTGTTTTTTATCAGAGTAATCGCTTAATGGCCACAGCAAAGAAATAATGAAAATTACTCCGGTGACCTGAACTAATCCCAGAGCCGTTATGTCCGGCTTCTCGGTTCCCCGAAGTGGATGCGCACCTTTCTAAAAGTGGGACAATGTTTGGACGCTGTGTGAGTGTGTTACCCCGTGTCCCAGTTGGCCTCCAGCAGCTTCAGCAGAGACGTCCGCTGCTGCAGGAGCCGGGAGCCCGGCAGGTCGGCCGTGGCCAGGGCGTGGAACTCCTCGCAGGGGTAGTCGTCGATCACGTAGCCCTCCGCTGGTTTCTGATGCCACATGGTGCTTTCCCTCGACCAGGGGCTGGAGGCCTGGGGGGGGAGGGGGTGGATTCCAGATCATTCTTTTCAACGGTTCTGGTTACATCCTTTATATTCTCCCTCTGTCATCTTTCCAAAGCAGAAAACGTGTCGTACAAGAGATCTGATCACGTCAAACCCTCCCTGATCTCTGCGCATGTCAGTGACCTTACCCTGGTAGAGAAGCTTCTGACTTTTTTTAAGCCTAATTTGTTCTCTAACGGAGACGTAGAGGTTGCGTGTGGCCTCAACCCACCGCTGTTGAGGCTGTGTGTCGACCGGCGCACACCTCCAAAAATGTCTAAAAACGTGTCGAAGCGGCACAGAACACACAGCAGCCATGTACGTTTGACACCCCTGCTCTCGAGCAACTTTGGTTTCAGCCAAAAAGGTTTCATTTTCACAACCAGGGGAAGACATTATAATTGACTATCTAGATGCTCAAATACACAGGCTGGAATATAACAAGTGAGGCGTTAAAAAAAAAAGTAAAAAAAAAAAATTGAAGAAAAGAAAAGGTTGAAAAAAAAAAACAAAAAAAAAAAGATTAAACCAATAGAAACGAATCCAAAAAGACAATTTTGTGTTATTATTGAGAAGACACTGATTTTTATACGTTCGTCATGCAGGTCCTCTACCATCCAACAGGGGGCGCTGCAGTAGCTCAACTTTCTACGACCTTGGTTACGATAAATAATTAAAATTAAATTTTTTATGACGATAAACATTTTAAATGTGTTAAACTCCAATGAGACAGAGCTGCTTTCATTAGACGATGATAAAGTTGTCTTCCTCTTTAAGATAAATACAATTGACAGATTGTAACCGGAGTGTATCGTTCAAGTAGGGATACTGTGGGTGACAACTTTCCAACACATTGTAGTGGACACACGATCAGTGCGGCCATTAAATCCACGCTCATCCCCTTTATCTGCAGCCAAGGCTAAAACAGGCACGAGGAACGTCGGTCCCGGCGACATCCCATCAGCACCTGCTTCTTCTGCTTATCTCTAAAGCACCTATTGATCTCTCCGGCCCTGGTGGGCGGCTCGTTATCGGCGGCCGCTTCATTCTTTAATCATCGCTTCATTGGTGGCGATGAGTCACGGATGCAGGGGAATGTTCGACTCTGCGCAACCGGTAAATATTGTGTTCTTACGCAATGACTGTGCCTACAGGTCAGTCTGAGCTGAGAGTGAATTCTAAACGGCTGAGGTAAGTGCGAGGGGAACGTCCCGCTCACCAGGTCTGCGGCGGCGAGCGTTCGCCTCTCCTTGCGGATGATGAGGCCGTCGCCGACTCCCAGCCTGCCGAACAGCTCCCTCCATCCGGCCATGTCGCCGTCTGTCTGCACGTAGCACGGACTCAGCAGGATCCAGTCGTGGCCTGGGAGGAAAGAAAGCAGACACTCTGTAGAAGAAGCACAAACTCAGCAAACAGGTCGCGCAATGGACGTTTTTGGTTTCCTGTGGGACAGTGATGGTACAAACGTCCATGAAACAGGTTCAGAAATGCTAATATAAGTATTTACAACGCTGTTAATAATTTGTTGCCTTGTTTTTAACTTTGAAGAGGTTTGTAAACACGTGATGCAATTCTGACATAATGGTGTAGATTTGTTTGCCTTTCTTCCCTATTTCTGTTGTTTTCTTTGTTCCTTTCTCTGGTCACACGTGAACGATACTACTCAACACTGGCCCCACAGGTCATCTGTGGTATTACTCTGTTAGCTACACATCCGTAAACCAAATTACGCACATACTGAACGCAAAAGATGGACGGAAGGCTCCATCTGTATCCTTGTGAAGGTTTGATAATAACAATGATAATGAAATTACATCAGTGAGAAAGCCCATAAGTGACTCTGGACAGACGGGTGTGTTTGTTCAGACTCGTGAGGTTTCTACCTACCAGGCAGTTCCTCTGGCAGGTCGATGTTGCCGTACTCTTTGGAGAAATGCACCTTTTGGCTGGCCGGACAGAGCAGGCCCCTGCTGGTCAGGACTGGTATTGCAGTATCTGAGTCCTCCTGAGTGGACTTGGAGTGTTGCTTGATGAAAACCAGGTAACTGACAACCACCGCCTCGGGCTTCGACTTGGGAGGGGAGTCCATCGCACGCAGAAAAACAGAGGAAACAGAGACGTTTACTTGGATGTTTTTTTTTTGTTGTTTTTTTTAAAAATAACTAACAGGAAAAGAGTCTATCATGTGTTCACCTTCCACTTGTTGTTCCGTATTGTGGGGTAGATGTGTTGCTCCAGCAGCTCCTGAGGCTCCAGTTCGTGAACCCCGAGTCTCCTGAGCAGCTCGCGAACCTGCTGACTCTCCAGAGGCTCCAAACAGTTCAGAAGGGACGGGTGAACCACGCTCACGTCCTGGTACAGAGCAGACAGCGGCCCTGTGGACAAGAAGAAACATTCAATCAAATGCTTCTGCACATATTCAGGAGAAGGTAGAAATTTAACAGACTTTTTTTTCCTTCTTCAAAACATTCATTCACTGGGACACGTCACTTCAACCCGACTGTTGTTTTATTCAGAAGAGCTGAATTGTGTAGAACAGTGGTGACGTTTAGTATGTCCGTGTGAATGTGTTATTTCTGTTTCATACATAATTGACTCCTTTCAGTCTTGCTTCATTGTAACCCAGTTTTAACAGAAACAGGCTCTAAAGTCAGCTGAATCGGTTTCATTTGCCTCTTTCACAAAAAGCTGTGCGTGTGACACAATTCCATGCAAAGATTCATAAACGTGATACCCTGCATTACCCTTCGGTGACCTACTTTCCTTCGTCTGAAGGGGATGCTTCCCCCTGGATCTCTGTACTGCTCAATATTTCAGAGGAACACTATGTTTAACTTTTCCGTCTCTTGGAAGCTATCGCTCTCAGCTCCGTCCACTTGACTTCACCTTAAGGTACGCGGGCTTTCGCTGGCTTCGAACCGCTAACCGCTGACCTGGAAACAAAGTCAAGACTTCGCTCTCATTGATATCATGTCCTGCCGACTCTTCGTGCTGCATCTTTCTTGTCGACAGTCGGCCTCCGCAAGTGTCGTGTCGAGCGTCAGGAATGCTATATTGTACTGCACAAATACAAGTACCGTATTCTGTTGTCATACAATGACAACTAGTGGTCCTAGATGGTATGTACCAGCATATTCTCATGTATAAGTCACTTCTTAATATAAGCTGCATGAGCAATCAAGTAACTTTAAAAAAAAAGTGTGACTTACATTCCAGAATATACGGTATGTAGGGGACACCAAATCAAACATTTCAATAAATCATAATTACATAATTATTGTAAAACCATCAAAGAATTGTGCTGCATGTGCCTCGAATGTGTGAATTACATTTGAGTATACAGTCTGTATGTTTGTTCCATATATTTATAATGCTAGTGTTTTCATTTATCTTGCTGTCATTCAGAAACAGCAGTAATGGAACTTTTTCTGTGGTACTGTAGCTGCATTCTGTTGTCATACAGTGACACCTAGTGGTCACAGATGGTATCTATGAGTATATTTTCATATATACAAGTCACTTCTCAATAATAAGTCACATCAGGCCAGCTGACAGCTTTGCTGGGGCCCAGGGCGAGATATCTGAACTATTGTCATCCCATCTGTAGAATTTAGTTTACCAGTTGACTCTATCTCTAATTCACATGCAGAAGAAGAGCATGCCTGGTATGAAGGCCTTTTTTGAGCTGCTTTATAATGTCCAGTCCTTCTCAGTTTTTTCCCCGTCCATTGTGGGTTAGGTTTTATTTTATTATATCTTACAATATCTTTATTGTATCTTGATTTCTTCTTCAAAATACAGTCACCCCAGTGAAAAGCACAGGTGGACACTTGATCCAACAAAAGCTTTTCTTTGATATGCAGAAGCTTGGTGTCCTCAAAGCTTCAGGCCATTCCCTAAGACTTCTGATCTCGCATCCCCAGCTGGGAGTCACGAGCATCCAAAACCTTGCGACCACTTAGACTCCTCGATTATTAAAGCCAACACACGGCGGCGGCGTGTGGGAATCCATTATTCATGCTTGCCATTGCCAACGTCTTCTTTGACTGAGGTTTCTGAATGTGATGACGCACAGGAAGCATCGTCTGCTTATTCTTAGAAAGAGGTCAGGCTGGACCGAGACCCAAATGCAGCTTTTGTTTTACACCCCCTCCTCGACTGACCTGGATATTGGACTGGGCCGACTCCTAAAAACAAAAAGCTGACGCAGAGCCTTTCGGAGGGTTTACAGTATTTGACCCACATTCTGTTTCTCAAGCAACTGAAACATCAGAGAAGACAGAATGATTTTCATAGCTTTTGATACCAAGCGTCTCCCTCTGAATAAGTCAGATCATCATAGCTGGATAATTGAACATAAAAGAACATTTATGATGTTTAACAGTGGCTGAGTTTCACTAGAAGTGTAGGTTGGTAGGTAGTGAAAACAACAAGTGCTAAAATTGCTAAGTTCAAATATGTTCGGTTGTTTACAAACGCAAGAAGCTCAGACACTAGCTTTTCTCTGCCTGTGGTGAAGCAGCACCACGCTGATTTCCAGCTTTCACAGGACCTCAAGCACAGATGGAGTGTTCCATGTGCACCTCGCACCATCACCAAGGTGATACATATTTATCTGGGTTTGTTGGTTTTGGTCACATTTTTAGAAAGTGGGCCCTGTGCTCTCCTCTCTCCATCTGCTGTGCCGGTTTGTTGTCGTCGCAGCGGGTTGATTTAGCACCGTGCTATCAGCACATGCGCGCGTCGGTGAATTCTCTGCAGGTGCAGAGTAATTACCTACAGGAAGTCACAGAAACTGCTGTGTGGATCCACGTCGTCCCTTCAGTCGAACTGCATACTGAGACTTATTCCTCTTGTAGTACGAAGCTATGGAAGTTATGATACATGTACATACTCTCACTGAGCTTTACGTTATAACTAAACGTAATAAGCACTTCCCTGAACTCTAGGCAACCACTTTCCCCAATGGCAGTCTGTGTCTATAACCCCATCGAGATTTCAAATACCTTTCTGGGATTGAGCTTTGTTTTTCTTGGTACCGCTTTCTTCAATTGGAAAGAAGACCCCTTCCCCGCTCAGTGTCACCATACGGCCGTCAGCCAGAGGGATTATGGGAAGATCTCGGAGGGTTTCCAGGACAGAGTCGGCCTCTCCGTAGCCGTGCTCCAGAGCTCGGAAGTTGCAAACCAGCAGCCTGGCCAGTTGACGGAGGCCTCCATCTAAGTAATAAAGGAAGAAGGCAAAAAAATTAAAGATTCAACTTTAGATTTGGGCTTTTCAAAATTGGGCTGCATCACATTTCGCACATGCTTTGTGAGGTCGTATGTAGGCAAGTGAAGCTGAAAATCAGTAAAAGTTAATCAAATGCAGCATGACATTTTATCTGTTGTGAAAACGCACCAGAATGGATTCCATCCACTTTCATCAGCTCCTTGGCCATGGCTGTGGTTACCGTGGTAACGTCCGACCCCCGAAGGCTTCGCACTCCCAGGTGGGCGAGCAGGGAGGCAGGTGGCGCGGGACTCAGGCCGGGGTGGAGGTAGGACAGAGACAGATGCCGCTCCAGCTCGGCACCGCCAATTACGTCGCGGATCACGGCGTCCTGACACACGGCCACCTGGGACGGAAACTTGTGCACCACCTGTCCGTCTGGGGGGAACGCTCAGAGTTTTACACTGGGAGGTTGAGAGGAAACGTTCAAAGCTGCATCTTCAAATCCAGACTGAGTTTGTGAGGAATACCTGAGCTCTGTGTGGGCAGGAAGGCCTTCCCCTTCAGTAACTGAATAATCTTCCCAGCAACCGGCTTGAAGAAGTCCAGCACCTCGTCAGGAAGGGGGACGAACTGCAGGAAGTGGCAGAGGCCCTTCAGCCCGTCAAACTCTGGGTGATCCTGGAACAAGGAAAAGCAGGATCACTTGTAAAAAGGCCAGAAAAAGACAATGAAATCTTCAAACCCTCAGTTATATATCAGTCTTACTGTAAATACATCCATGGCCTGGAGGAAGAGTTTTGGTATTTCAGAGCGAAGCCATTGGTTCCACGAGCTGTCTCGGTCAACGTCTTCCCGAGACGACGGGATGTCGAAGTCGGCTGGAGGAGAGACGAGCTTTCGTTAAGAATCGTACTTTAACTCTGACACCCGGAGCATCTGAAGGTTTTGTTCCCACCCTGGATGATGAAGCGGAAGCCGAAGCTGCGCAGGGGCAGGTAGGCGAAGACGGGCTGCTTCTGAGGCTGACAGGCCGTGTCACTTCCTGCGATCTCACCGCCGAGCTGGAAAGCCAGAGCGAGCTCGGTTGACTCCACATCCTCTTTGGTCTGAAGGAGGAGGGGAACAAATCAATGTCACAGCAGCTCCACACACCAGGAAACAGATATTGATCTGAATGTCTGTGAAGAGTGAGGCTGTCAGGAGAAAAGAACGGAGCGCTGAACTTCTCGGAAATGTTCCGCTCGCTCGGCTTTGTTCGTTCTCTTACGTAACCCGACTACAGGTAACGAGTGGCTGCCTCTGGGAGACTGAGGGAGGAAAACAGCTGAAGGGAATGTGGAGTCACTTCAGGACGGCGGGTTTTTAGTAAAGCCGACATCGAGCAGGATCGGACACTGTGAGATGGATCACCTTGGCTGCAGTGGGCCGCAGTGTGCTTTTCACCACCAGCCAGCGCTCCACGCCGTCCGTGTGCTCCACCTCCAGGATGTTGTGACTCAGGTCTTTACGGGTCATCGTCACCAGACGCTTCTCACTCTGCAGAGAGGAACATGTGGTTTAGGGCCCCGGTCTTCAAACCGCATTCTGGAGCCACATGTGGCTCCTCTATAATGGCTCCCCGAAGCTCTCAGAAAATTCTGTGTAAATAATATTTTATCTTAATTTTTGTATTATTTGCAGAGCACACTGGTTTTCAAAATTGGCCTAATCTCCAGGATCAAAACAGCTAAGTGATATAAAAAAGCCAAAACAGCCTGGACAGCAGGAACTGCTGAAAAAGGCTGAAATAGCTAAAAACACACACAAAGAAATTTCTGGAAAAATGGTCTAACTTAAAAGATTTAAACTGATAGAACAGCCTTTTCAGGAAAAGAAAGAAGGGAAAAGAAAAAAAGTATAAACAAAGACAAAGAATTCAAAAGAAACTTTCAAAAAGGAGGAAAATTGATAAAAGAAAAGAAACAAAAAACAAATTGAACAAAGGACAAAAAAAAAAAAAGAGAGAAAAAAAGAGCCAGTATCTCTAAATCTGTTCAAACCATTAGGAAACACACTGCGGCTTTAAACAGCCAAATAGCTAAAAAGGCTAAAACAACCAAGACGTACAAAATGGCTAAAATGGGAAAATCTATGAAATAAAGATGAACAATCTCTAAAAATGACACAAAAGATAAAAATGTAATACAATATTCTACACTGTAGCTTAGAAACTTCACAAAATCAACCTCAGTTTGACAGAAAATGGTGAAAACGGCTCTTTTGGTCCTAAATGTTGTCGATCCCTGGTTTAGCGTCACATCTCACTGTCCCACCCTGATTGGTCCTCACCTGGTTGCAGATGGTGATGGAGCGCAGGCGGTGCAGGAAGAGCAGCAGGGAGGGGTGCACGTCGTGGAAGAGGTTTCTAGTCTGATGGCTCTCAGAGCGCAGCGGCAGGCTGATCTTGGTGGTCCAGCTGATGAGAGGAGACGTCATTAATCCCGAGTCCAACGTGATCAATTCAAGATTCGTCATGATCCACAAAAGGAAGGAAAAGGCCAGATACTGAAGAGTTACCTAAGTTCATAGTTTCTATACTGACGGAGTCAACTTGCAATCGACTTCTCTTAAGGACTGTGTTTCTACTACAAGTCCAGGCCTTTTTATTGGAGGATGATTGATTGATTTATTTTTAAAGAAACGGAACATTACAAATAAAAACAAGTGAAATCTCTACTCCACAGTCATATCAACAGGGCCAGCTGGTGTAAAATACTGTAAGTATTTCCTCGATCTGCCTATTTTTACAAATTCACACCAACAGTATTGCTCCGATGCTGTTATTTCATTATTTCTCAGCGAGGTCTGCGTCAGTTTGCTTTGCTTGCTAATACTCAAGAATAAATCCTAAATAGCAGAGAATTTCATACAGTCATGCTGCAGGCTGGAATAGACGCTCTGACAGACTGGTAGAGGATGTTTAAGTCACGCTTCGGTCCACTTTGCTCTCTGAATGCAGATAATCCGTGTTTCGGAAAGTTAGGATGACTGGAGTTATAGAAATGAAGAGAACTTTTCTTTCGGCTCAATCTGACTGCTGTGGTCTCTGCCTCTCGATCGCTCGGTGGTCTAACCTGTGCTGACTTATGTCTTCCATCTGTGCGCCCAGCGGCCTCTTGTCCTCGCTCCAGTGGGGGAGGATGTATCCCATCGGGCCGCAGGTCTTGTCGAAGCGCAGGTGGAAGCCGTTGGAATGAATCTCGGGACAGTCGGTGACCTTAAACACCGACTTAAAGCCAATGCCCTTTTGTCCTACGGTGAGTACAACGGCCGCAATCAGTAACGGCAGAAGCGAGTTTGAGCTTCCCAAGGAAAAACGCTTTGATTGCGGGTTACCTATGTATCCAAATTTGTGTTTGCCCTTGGTGCTGCGGCCCACGTCGCAGATGGCCCTGATGTTCTTCTCTTGGAAGCCGGTCTCGTTGTTGAGTACGGTGATGCAGTCTTTCTCCACCACGAAGGCCAGCGCGGCGATGACGCCGGCCTCCGACGGATAACTGTTGTCGTCGGCGTTCTGAACAACAGAAGTCAAAGTTAGATCTGTTTTCACTTCTTACAATTGTAGAGTCTGGTTCTGTCAAAACGGAGTTTTTATCTTTCATTTCATACTTGCTCATGTGGAATTGTTAGGTTTTTCTCTGTAAAAGTGCTGTGATGTTGTATTTGGCGACAGAAATAAAATTCTATTGAATTCATATCAAAATAAAACCTTCATTGATTCATGGATAGTGGCTATTTTCCTTGAGTTTTTAAGAGATTCTCTCAGGTTTGTGTTAAACTTCCTGATCTGATCTCCTGCTTCTGGTAAAACTGCACCTGGTGAGAGACCGTGAGGCTGGTGTCAAATTACAAAAGGGACTGATGGGCCAGCATGGGAAATGATTGAGGCCTGGCAGGCATATCCTCGTAAGTGTTTTTAGGCCAATCAGATGGGCTTTCCAAGAGAAACTAAACCTGGGATTTAAAAAAAAAAAAAAAAAAAATATGACTCTCAAAAGAGATTCAACACTATAAGAAAATGTATTTCAGATCTCCTTCATCACTTGAATTCTTTTCTGTGTTTTACGATGTCTGCATTTCACCTGGATGAGTTCCAGGACGAAGTGCGTGTCTTTGCTGTAGAGTTCGGTGGAGAGACGATCCAAGCTGCGGCCCAGCCTCTCCTGGTGGACGTGCATCAGCTTCTGGCCTTCGGCGGTCAACTCCACTCCGATGCCGAACTCACTTTTCCTGTCAGGAAATAACGAGACACGAGGTGCAAGGTGCTGATTGAGTGAGGACACCCTTAAAGAAGAGTGCAATTGAAGGAATGCGGTCAGGAGGAACGAACCTGATGTCCTCGATGACGGCTCTGTGGGGATCGAACGCGGCCTCTGCGGCGTCCTTTTCATCGCTGTCGGACTTCTCCAGACTCTCTTCCTCGCCCTGCGCTCCCTCAGCTTCACTGCTCATATCCGATGTCGCGCCATTAGCAGGTGTGACCAGCTCGTACATCTCCTCTTCGTCCTCCTCCTCTTCAATCTCTACATCCTGCTCGACGTCGACTGGAAGCATAAAAGACATTTAGCAGAGGGGAATTAAGAAAACGCTCTATGCTCACCGTGGTGAGACTCACCTCGCTGTGTGCTCTGGTTGAGCTGTGAGGACGCGGAGCTGTCGTCCATGATGCTGTCCTCCAGGAATTCGTCTTCGCTCACATTCAGAGCGGATTGGCTGCTGCTCACGGAATCTATCAAGTTAGACTGAGATCACGACAATGAGGTCAATCAGAGGTCAAGAGGACAGCCGGTCGAAGTTGAACTTTTTGCAGATGACACTTTTTATTTATATTATCGCGTGACTTATGCAGACTATTGCTAGAAGTTCTTATGTTGTGTTTGACAGTAGAAACTAACTGGTTCAACTGGTTTGATTAGGATGAAACCGAACGTTGATGCTCTGATTGAACTCTGCCTTCTTTCTTTATCGCCTGGATTCTGACCTTGACCTGCTCCCGGCTCGAGCAGTAGGTGTCGTAGTTGTGGTTCCTCTCCGGGTCCAGCTTCTTCTGGTAGTCTTTGACCCAGTCAGTGACCCCCATGAGGAGGCCGAGTCGGTGCAGACAGTTGAGGTGCTTGGGGTCGGACTGGGCCGTGGTGATCAGGACCCCCTTCGACACCGCCTGGCCCACCACTCTGGAGAACGGCTCCAGAAACACCTGCCGGTCACAGTCCAGTCAGAAGGGTGGAGCCGTTCCAGTTCTGTGCATTTCCTGCTTTAGTACAGACAGCGGCCCCAAACTTGCACCGAGACAGAAAAACTGTTGTATTTAAGTCAGCGGTTGGCATGACAACTGTGTGACAGATAACAACCACCTCCTCAGCAATTTAGGGGAGCGGATTAGATTCGCCGGCGCTCGCTGCCCACTCACTTGGTCAAGGAGACACTGAAATGTTGTCACAGTTTTTATGTTTGTTTGCTAAAAGCTGTGCACCTGCAGCTGCTTGCATGAGAAGAGCATTTCCTCATTACACACTCCGAGTATCTCGCAGGAAGCTCAATGTCCATACGCTGCACACTTTCATTTTCTGACTTTAAGAGTTGACTCGGGCGCTCCTGCAATACCAGACCTTGAATTTCTCTCAAATTAAGCCTTTTTTTTTTTCTCTTCTACGTAGCCTCAGGACAAATTTGCAATATCCACTCCTGCTTTCACCATCTGTCCACTGAAATTAACTCCAGTGTAGCGTCTCTCCAGAAATCCACCGACAATGAGTGGCTTCTCTAATCTATGTGGTTAATCCGGTGAGACCGACCTGCTGCAGAAGAGCCTGGCATGTTCTGGCGGGGATCCGTGTCAGACACGCCAGAAGGAATTTGGCCACTGTGCTGTAACACAACACATCCTCTTCAGCCGGGGACAAATCTGAAAGAACACAGGTGCTTATTTTAGGCACAACGTCGCAGTCGGGCTGCAAGTGAAACTGACTTTTCCAGTCGTACAGATATTCTAGATTAATCTTCTGTTTCTTTTCGTGGAATGTTTGCGAATCTTCCCCTCTACCTTCTTTCGCCATGGCCGCAGCCAAAGACCTCTCCATGTGATTGGCCAACAGGGCCGTGGGAGTGTTGTCGATGCCGTCGGCCACCGCCACGGACACAAGGTGCCCGGCGGTGCCGACGGGATCCAGGACCTCGGTGGCTCTGGAGAAGTGCCTGTCGCTGGTGTGTGTGGTGATACGGAGCAGCGAACCCGGGGTCACTTCTAACGCCGCCAGGCCCGTGTTGTCTATGTAAACACACAACAAGAGAGATCAATCAAATATCGATATTATGATGACACATGATAAAGTGGAACACGTCATCATTCACTCACGTAAACATTGGATCAACATGTACATGTACATATACAACAACAATGTGTGGGCGCAGTGGGCCACACGACACACAAACAAGGCCGCAGGCCACAAAAAACTTGTGTTTATGCAACTGATCACCAAGTTGGATTCAAAGTATTAAACATAATGAACATTTGACAATATGATAATAATCTATGACAATCTCAACATGAAGCCAACTTTAATTAAACTTTCTGGTGCAAAACTCTGGGGACAGAAAGTCCGGAGGGTGAACTGAGTGCTCTGTAGAGTAACAAAGAGAAACAGCTCATGACTGAGGCTTTACAAGCCCTAAGTGGGTGTATGATGCCCCACTGTGGTCTGGGAGGGTACCTGCATTCCTCTCGATGAACTCTTTCAGGCTGCCGTGCAGGGGTTTGAAGATCAGCTCCCACTGGCTCCACTCGTTTAAGTCCTCCAGCAGAGGGCAGGACAGGAGGGCGGCGAGGGCTTGAGCCTTGGACACTTCACCCAGGTGTCCCACTGACTCGCTTCCACTTTCAGAACTGCTGCAAAGACACACAAATGAAGATGACGTGAAAATGGTGGTATACTTGGCACCTTTTAATTCCATCTTCTTTCAGACTTTTCCCACCTATATTTGCTCTGCTTGGCAAACATGGCTGACTCGTAGAACACCGGGCTGAGCCCGCCCCCGGACAGTCCTCTCTGGCGCTGCACCAGGCCGGCCAGCATGTGCAGGGTGCCGTAGCCCAGGTCCCGGCTGTCCCGGACCCTGTAGTGGGACCTCAGCGCCGACTCTACGTGGAACAGCTGAGGGACAGAGAGAGAGCGAGAGAGAGCGGGACGCATCAGTGCTGCTTCCAGGCTGAAACCTTCAGAAACCCACAACACTCACAACAACTCTCAAGCATTTCAAAGCAAACTTTTAGCATTCACGTTCCAAGTTTTAGCATTTGTGTTGTAACTTTTAGCATGTCTGTAGTAACTTTGAGCATTCGTGTTCCAAATTTTAGCATTCGTGTTACAGGTTTTAACATTTACGTTGTAACTTTTGCCATTCGTGTTCGAACTTTTAGCTTTTCAGTTTTGACATTTGGGATTGATTTTGGTACTTTTGGCCCTTGTGTTGCAACATTTAATTCTTGCGTTGGAACCTCCCACACCTGTGACGGGATTTTTAGTCCAGCCAAGTCAAAAACAAATGATTTATCATTATTATTATTTATCCCCTACGAGCAAATTTGAAAGCAGCACACTGAGCATTTGTGTTGCAACGTTTAGTTTGCTTTCGTATTTGTGTTGTAGCTTTCTTTCCGTGGAGGAACAGTCTTTTCTGACCGTACGAACAAGGACACATCATGTCTGAAAGTGTGCGTGCGAGATGGTGTCTCACCTCGTCCGGATCAGTGGAGGTCAGGTCCCCGCACTGCTTGATGAACTCGAACACGTCCTGTCTGGTGGGCTTGAACCCGGTGCCGGAGAGCTGCGCCCCACTGCTGCCCAGAATCAAAGCAGAGCCCAGCGAGTCCTGAAGGAGCTGCACATAACAAACCAGCATGTCAATGACTCCGTCATCATCATCATGGAAACATCAAGAAACTTTGAAAAAAAAAAAAAAAAAAAAAAGTCCCACCTGAATGTGTTTCACCAGGAACTCCATATAGCTGCCTTTCTCTAAAGAGAGGAAGTCTTTGACGTGGAAGTGTTTGGCCACTTTCTTCTCTAGAGACGCGATGTGAGCCAGGGTGATGGCCGAGTTCTGGACAGACAAGCTGTCTTTCAGGAACTGCTTCACTTTGGCTGAGAGAAAAAAAAGAGACGTCTTTCAGACGACGCTGGATAGACCCAGGGGTCTCTGACCTGCGGCTCAAATGATTTGTATTCCACAGCGATTTTCTGAATCGGTCTAATCTCCAGGCCATAAACGGCGAAAGGAGGTAAAACAGTTAAAAACAGCCAGGAGAGCTGGAATTGCTAGAAAATTTTAAAAAAAATTCAATTACAGAAAAAACAATCAATCCACAATGACTAATATACCGAGCACAGCTTTTTTTGTGAGAAAAAGGAAAAAGAAAAAGAAGGGAAACAAAAGAACTAAGGAAAAGGAAAAAACTAAGACAAGAAAGAAAAACAAGAGGGGGAAAGCTGGTAGATCTATATGGCTATAAACAGCTAAAATAGCCAAGATGCATAAAATGGTTTTAGTGGGAAATTCTATGACAAAGAATTTCTAAAAAAGGTAACTAAAAAGGTAATATATCTAAATTGTAGCGATGACACTTCCAGAATGCAATCAGCCTTTCTTTGTTTAACATTTTTTATCTTCATTTCAGATCATAAGCCTGTTTTTTCTGCTCCAGACAAACTGTATGAGGAGGCTGGAGAACTCTGGGATAAACAGCGACAGCAACAAGTATGTGAGTTACAAAGCATTGGCACCTTCACTGGGGAGCGACAAGGCACAGTTGTCCTCGGCTTTAGTTTGTTCCGTGCCTTTGGGGGTCTTTTCTTTGAGCACCAGGTCCTGTGGGGGGGCCAGGGAGCCCCCGCAGATTGCCAGCTGAAACAGGGCCGTCGACAGCCGGTCACCTGAAACCTCCAGCAGGAAGTTCTGGACGTGCTGTACGGGGGAACAAACACAGACATGGAGTCCTTTTTAATGCTGCCAACGCAGATCGAGCCCATCACAGCGTTTTATCAACACTATTATCCAGCTTGTTTATTACAAATGCTCTACAGATTAACTGGAAAACACACAAAACTGATTTTCCTTTTTCTATTTTTGCCAATTTGGACACATGGACTCCCAGCACAGCCTTGTTTCTTTGTTTTTTGTTCCTCCTTTAATGTCCATAGCCAGCAATCATCAGTTTAAACTACTTTGTTCTTCAAGAAGGCTGAGTGTTTTGAGGAGTGACGTTTCATTAATGAGTTCAAGAGTCCTTGACGGCTTGTGTTCGGAGGCTTAGACGAATTAACACCCAGCAGTCTGGAACAGTGAATCAAAGACATGAGACCAGAGTGTCATCGTCACTAATCCCACCCAAAAAAAAAAATGTAATTAAAAATTATGTAAGATTCCCACACTGTGCAGGTTGGTTAGCGCATGAAAGCCATTTTGTGATGTCACCCACCTTGTTCTTCTTCAGGCTGAACAACCCCTCCGTGTTGGTGAACACCTCCAGCACCACCTCTGCTGCCGTCATGGAGGCGTACTTCTTCCTGAGCTCCTGGTTGCCGTGGTGGGAAGAGAAGGAGGCGGCATTCTGCGCCGGTTCCAGGATGTTCTTCTTCAGCTTCCTCAGCCTCTCCATCGTCTCCTCCTGCAGCTCTCTCAGGATCAGCTCCCTGGCGCTCTCCAAGATGGCGTGCTCGTTGCGGGTCACCTTCATCATGGTCTGAAATGAACGGGCAAATGTCCAGACTGAGGATCGGAACAGGAGGTCAGAGTATGAACCATCCCACTCTGTGCTTGGCTTTTTTTCTTTTCAGGCAGGTAAGGTTTTTAAAACATACCGTTGACGTGCTTTACAAACATGTCAACGGTATGTTGTAAAAATAATGAGGTTTTTCCTCATTATTCCTCAAATGAACGGGGAAATTCAAAAAAGAAGTCCTGGGGGTGTGTCAAAACTGAAAATCTAATCAGTTTGCCTTTGAATTAAAATGAATAAATGCCGAATGTAAAGGAATCCATAAATGAACTGAGCGGATGCAGCGAACAAACAAATGGATGAACAATCCAGAGGAGCAATGCTTCCGTTTGGTCTTTTTCCTTTTGGAGACAGAAAAATAAAACATGTCTTCATGGAACGTAACCAAACGTCACATATTATACCGATATAGGCAGCGCGACGCCATGTATCCTGATGCCCAGCTCGTAGGGAGAGTCGCAGTCGTAGTGGTCGGCAAGGTGCTTCATGAACTCAGCCAGGTCGACCCGGACATTGGGATTCTTCCTCCTAAAATTGCGGAGTTGCTAAACAAGAGGAGCAGAAGAGATGCATTTAAGTACTTTGTTCACCAAGTCCAAGCTCCATGAAAGCTTAGACCCCGTTTACACGACAACAACACGTCGTTTGTACCTTTAATATGTCGACAGTCTCGATCTGGTGGATGTCATCGTCCTTCGTGTTGCCGTCGATCTTGAACATGCGGTGGACTTTAGGGAGTTTGCAGAGAGGGCCCAGGTTCAGCTCCTCGTAGCGCTTCTTGTCCTTCAGTCCTGCCAGCGATTGGCCGAGCTCGTACAGAGTGCAGATGGACGTCAATGCTTCAGTGCACTGATTAAAAAAAACAAAACAGTCCATTATGTGGTCAGCCGGCATTCAAGAGGATCAAGTCAGTGGTGACGTGTTCATGTTCACCTCGATGAAGGTGTTGATCTCTCTCATGATGTACTGAAGGTTTTTCAGAGCTGGACAGGTCTTGGGGTTGAGCAATCCTGGATTCAAAGAGGGATTGTGCCTGCACACCCGGGATATCACCTGGATACAGTCGTGGACGTCAGTGAGAAGACGAAACATTCTTGACAGTTATAAAACAAACAACCATCTTCTCTAGTAAGGTAGCATTATAATCCTGATCAACACTCATAATTTCTACGATTTAATCTCTTTCCTCACCTTCTGCTCTGTGACCAGATCTCCCTCGGCAGCGATCTCTCGAATCATGCCCTCCATCAGACTGTTCACCAAATCCATATCCACCCAGTTCCTCGCCCGTCTCAGTCCCCTTCGCTCCTCGTCCTCCACGGCCTCCACTGCCCTCATGTTACCTCCGAGGACCTCTCTCAGCTGGGCGTGATAAGCGTCTCTGAAGACGGGGAAGGGGGATTGTTTTCGTTCTTTCACTTTGTTCTTCTTCTCCGGGGTCACAACTCGATGTTCCTCCAGTGCTGGGAAGTCGGAGTCATCGAGGAAGACGGGTCCAGCTTTTACCTGCTCCTCTGTCGTAGGACCCTTTGTTGCTGTGAAAGACACCGTCACTGATGGCTCAATGGCAATCGTTTCCTGAAATAATGGAAGCATCTTAATGCCACTGCACTTGCTTACCTGCCGACACCGGACATGCAGCGTCTGCCCTGGCTTCTGCTGCCGGTTTGGGCTGCGAGTTCACCTTCTTGGCCTCCAGGCTGTCGTACAGAGACATGTACTGCTGCAGAGGGAACGTCTCACCAAACTGCCTCATGTAGAATTTTTGCAGCAGATCCATTGAAGGTGCAGTCAGTTGGTGCTTCTTTATCACCTGGAAGACGTCAACGTTTAGCATTAAAAGGAGGCGGACTGTTTAGAGAAGCAGGTTTTGGTTCAAATGATTTGCCGGTTTGAATCCCACTGCCAACAGGTTACCACTGTGGTTCCCTGAGCAAGGCTCTTGACCCCCAGCAGTTCACTCACCTCTAAGACTCTCTGGTGCAGCTCCTCTTCGGAGATTATCTTAGTTGGCTTGGAGGCCGATACCAGTGGGAATATAGTGGGAGTGGTCAAAGGAGTCAAAGGAGCGCCGACATTTGCGCGGTGAGGGCTGCCCTCTCGGACCAGGCTACTGGCACCAAAGTAGGGTGGCGGTGTTTGTGACTTGCAGGGCCTGTTGAACTTGGAATCCTCTGTTGGCACTGTATTGTCACGTTGATCCTGAGCCAGGTGCTCCTTGTGGAAAACCGTATTTCCATTCACCACGAGATCGTCCTTCAAGTATTCAATCAAACTGGCCATGGAACTGAATCCCAGAGAGGACACGGTCAGGTTCTTGTGGTACGTCTGGCTGTAGACTATGGCCACTTTAGGCAGAAGAATCCCACCTGGATGTTGTTTCACCATTTGCACAATATTTCTCAGAAACTTGTCTGGCTTTTGCGCTTTGGCTTTTGGGGATTTTGCCTTTGTTCTATCCCCAGTTGTTGGTCCCGCTCCACACTCCTCTCTGGCCTCACCCTCAGTGCGATGCTCTCTGTGGAACACCAGCTGTCCTTCCATGAACAGGTCCTTGTGCAGAGAAGCCACCAGGCTGGACATAGAGATGAAGCCCAGCTCTGACAGGCTCAGGTTCACGTGGTACTTCTGGCTGTAATACGTCGACAGCATTTTTAGTGGGATCCCAGCCGGGCACTCCTTCACCAGGGCCACAATGTTTTTCAGAACCTTCTTCATGTCTAACTGCGAGGCGAAAACAAAATAAAGAGATTATTATTATTATACTGTATAAACACTCGAAAGCAGATACTGAACAACAGAGTCTTCAGCTGAGAAAGGTCCTTTTAGTTCCCATCATGCGGACCACAGCTTCGCAGAACCGAGGAACGTTTCACATCAGAGTGTAAAAATAAAGGATGATATAATCTGTTTTTTTCTTCCTGGAGTTAATTATATGAAATGAATGACTTTAAGACCCAGCCCGATCTATTTTGATTATTTTCATTGGTCTCCGTTCGAATAAATTCAATTACTAAAAGGAAAGTCTCAATAATTAAATAATCATTTCAATACTAAGTGTTCGCGCTAAGTGAAATCGTTCGGGAGATTCTTGCCCATTTTCTTATTTCATGTCTTTTAAAGCGTCCTCTCTTTTAATACTGAACTAGTAGATTTAACGTGTAGTTTTATGTAGTTTTATGTACAGTATTTGCTTTGATCTCTTCGTATTTCTATATTCATACCCTTTTATTTGACCTATTTTGTCAGAAGCTGCAAAACATGTAAAGCAGCTCAAAAAATTAATAAAAAAAAAACATCTAATAAATTGCATTCATGAATTCATGCATTTCGTGCAAACGGACACCTAAGACGCAACAAAAAACTTTTTGGTGTGAAACTTAAACACAGTATTAAACACAGGTATTGCTGCAATTTTCTTTCCCTATTTTTCCTCTTTCTTTCCCTATTTTTCCTCTTTCTTTTCTTGTTTTTCCCCTTTTTCTTTTTTTCCCTCCATGAAAATAAAAAAAGCTATACTAGCAATTGTAATCATTTCAGTTTGACCACTTTTCCCTGTATTACTATTATTTTTTGAGTAGTTTTAGCGAGGGGGCTTGAGAAGTGGACTTGGAATCGGAGGCTCGCAGGTTCGATTCCCACAGTGGACAGGTCACCCTGAGAAAGACCTCTGACCCCCTCTGACCCCCTGCAGCTCTCTGGCAAATGCGAAAAAAGGAATTTCCCCAAGGGGATTAATCAAGTATCATTAGTTTAGTTTGTCCTGGATATTTTAACTGTTTTACTTTATTTAACAGTTATTAGACAGACTAGACCAAAGTTTCCAGGAATCTCATCGCCAACGACACGTATCACAACTCCTCAGCTTTATAAAACAGGTATGAATGTGGTTATCTAAAGAAGCAAGACAAACTAGTTTTAGAAGCTCGTATAGGATTAGTTTAGATCAGATTAGTATCTCTTTTTGTTTTGGTTTCAGCTCATTTTAAAGGGCACTGAAACCACTTTTTTGACTGAACTTCACATTATGATCAGAGAAAGTCGTAAAACCCGCTCAGTGACGTTTTCATCTCTTACTCGACAAATAAACAGCTGATGAAGGCAAATAAACAAAGTAGATTGAATTAATTCTTCAGAAGCCACACAGGCAAAGACACCATGAGTTTAAGTTACACTCCCACAGCTGAATAACAAGAAAAAGTAGGAAACGTTACCGGTTCCGGCCAAAGAAAAGATGTGCTATCCTCCTCCATCATAAAGCTCCTGAACAAGAACAAGGAACAGTTCCTGTTCCAGTTTATATACCGCCCCTCCCCTCCCCTCCTCCTCCTCCTCCGAGCCAAGTGCAGGAGAAACAAAACCGAAAGCCACACTCAGCCAAGTGAACAGCTGATTGTGGGCCTGGCATCACTCTCACATTCCTGGAAACGGTAGCGCCTGGACAGGCACAATGACGGCGCAGCATCACAGTGACGTCACTGTAGACGAAGTCTGAGTTTCACATTCCTGCTTTCAGCTGATTCACCTCAGTGAACCTAACGTGTGAACCGCCGCGTGACCTCGTGTCTAGGCCAGGTTGATTTGTCCAAAATAAGGGAACAACGAAGGGTCATAACCTCTGTGAACTTTGACCATTTACTGAATCATCCAACCCCAGCAGGAAACGTTTCCAGATAACCTCGCTACCCTTGTTCTTAAAGATAGAAATGTCAAATTCATTTTTGAGTTTGGTCTCAATTGGGCTGGGTACTGAACTGCACTTTTTTTGTGATATCTCAGATTGCACAAAATAAATAAAAAAAGAACTGCTTTCTTCTTTATAATATGGTAAAACATTGTCGTGCATCGAGATATGTATGGCTGACTATGTATGGCTGACTATAGACGACTGACGCCTTCGACACCTATAGTCAACATGTTTTCTGAGGCCCTCCGTTTACACGACAATGTTTCAAGTGAAAAACGCATCGTTTTGGGATTTTTGTGACAGAAATGTTTTGTTTTCACGGCAATGTTTAGGAAACAATATATGTTTCCAACTGCAAAAATGACAAATTCTGAGTTTTTATGTTGGGTCACTAGTTCTTGTGACACAAGAGGCGTACAGAAAACAATGTGCTATAAATACTAACAATGGCGAGTACACAGACAATCGTAAGGGCAGACTACCAAGCTGGATTTGTCACCGTAGGAGGCTGCCATTGTTGTTATTGTCCATCTACTCATGCATAAATAGGAGAGGTATTCACTACGACTGTGGTGCGCACGGTTCAGAAAAGTCCCATTTCCATGGATACGGAATCGGAGCGTTTCCATTGAGTTGCATTTCCCCCGGGTTTGAGACTTGGTGTTTCTGATAAGTTCCACTATGGGAGCAAATCTCAGTGACTGCGAGCGCCGTTGTCGTGTAAACAGACGCCCAAAACGTATCAATAGTTGTACATTTTCACTTATTACGTTACAGATAATGCACAATAGGGTCTGAATCATTTGATCATCCCACGGTGCAGGTATAACACAGATTTGTCGAATACGTGTTGACAGTGCTCTTTCTCTTGGCCCCACGACGACCTTGTTTTGTCACTGCCTGTAGTTGGGATCCATCTGATCTCGGAGACATACTGCAAATCTTTCACAATATGTACATTTCTATCGCGATACATGGTACCGTGTCAGATGATGGGGTGTGTCGATGCGCTGGGACTTTCCTGACAGGCGCTAACAGACCAGATGACTTGAGGTCGGTGGAGGGAGGGAGTGCAGCTACCTGTTCGCAGAGGAAAGCAGCCGTGCGGGGTCGGTGTTTGGCGTGAGAGTCACCATGTTTCCTCCTCTGCCCCTGAAGACATAGCGGCTGCAGGACAGCCGGAACTACCGCGGCTAACGTGGCTAACGTTAGCAAACATTACCCCAGTTTGTGGGATGTTTTCGCTCTCTAATTCCATAAACGCGTCATTAAAGGATGCCAAAAAAAGCTCCCGGGGAGCCAGCACTGGTGTACCCGATCTGCAGAACCGCCGTATCTCATTAAGACTTTCAACGTTTCACGAGAAACGAAACTTAAAAGATATTGCCGTTGTTGCCGGACGCGAGCTCAGGCTACGCTGCATTCACGTGTCATAAAGGCGGTAGGAAACCCCAATCTCCATTCTGCTAGTGGTATTTACTACGGCATGATATGGAATTGTTTTAGTTGCCATCAACCACTAAATGCTTTTTAAAAAGAAGCATAATGCCTGCATGAAATGTAAAAAAACAATAATTTTAGGTTCGAAATGGATTCGAACCAGTTAGGTTTTCAGGCCGATTGTCTTCTAAGTACCATGAATGCAGCACCATACTGAGGAGGTCATTAAGGTGAAAAGGTCCAAAAGTCAATAATTAATAGTTTTACTGACTTAATTTAATAAATGCCCGTTTATTTATGGAGCATATGTGAAGACAAACGACAGATCGACTGTTTTTTTACAGCTAATTCTGACTGTGTTCATGCATACTTGAAGCAAATGTGTCCTATTCTTTCCATCACTATTTATCTTCTGGAGTAAAAATAAGACTATAAGCGACAGCGTCAAAACATTGAAGGGTAATGTGATTAATAAAAAAAATCATATTAATAGCAACTTTACATGAACTACAGGGGAGATTCTTTACTGAGCAAACACTAGTGCAAATAAATTCTCATTTAATGGGTTAAAGTCCTGAAAATTATGATGGAAATATTTTCATGATCAAGATTAAAGATGGAAACAAGAATGAAGAAAAAAAAATTCTAATATTTATATTCGTATTCATATGTGATACACAACGTGTATGTGAGGGTCTGGAAAGGGGGAACAGTTTTGAAGATGCTGTATTAATTGACTAAAACCAGTTTATTTATAGAACATGTGTAAAGTCAAAAGTGCTGTATATTGGGGGACAACTTTTAACAAATGTGATAAAATACTGAGTAATAATACTTCATGAAGAAAACAGACACACACACTTATACACATATAAGCACATACACCCGTTGACAATCATTAAAGAAATGTGTTCGAGCATTCGTCAAGCTACAAATGACCAACCTTCCAAATTGGTAAGTTCCAAGCTGAATAAATGCACCATTTGGTCTATTTTTTTCCAAGTGTGTTCCCATTAGGCTCCGCTATAGAGAAAATATTTGTTGGTTATAAATTTTTGTCTGGGTTGAGTTTTCATTTTTTTAAGGAACTGTAATGATGTAATGTACTTAATCGGTTCCAGGATAAGGTTCTCCGATGGTAAGAAGATGTAAGATAAGGTAAAATAATATCTTTTATTTGATGCACAATCCAAAATGTTTTTTTGTTTTTTTTTAACAAGTCTTCTACTGGCATAAATTTATCATATCCCAGCTCCATATGTATTTGAAGCATGAAGGGCAACTTGTAACTCAGTGTGTTGTCAGCATCCGGCCTGAAGTCTGGAGCAGCATAGGATGGATTCAGGTTGTGAACGTACAAGCTGAATACAAATGGTCCGAGTATAGATCCCTGTTGAACACCACACAAAGGATCCGTTGAGAAGTTACATCACAAAATCATCGGCAGTCTATAACGTGAATACAAGTGTAGAAAGTCTTTCCAAAGTCAAGAATAAAAAAAACCTTTAGGGCACACCATGATCAGCTATTTATGTTTCGCAATGTTATGGTGACAACGTTGTATTGTTGTGAACCAAACAGCAGAGGGAGCAATCACACATCCGTCACTCTTCAAAGTTTAAGCTACATATTTCATGAGATGACCGTGTTGTATTCGGCATCGTCTTTGTTGGTGTGATGTTCAGCGTCAAGTCGGACAGCTCCAGTAGGTTGTGACTGTTTATTCGCGATGCGATCGTCTGATTACCGTTGAGCGGGAGAAGAAATGAACTGAACGCCGTGCGTCTTCTGCCATTCATGCCTTCTGAGACTTTCTCACAATGACTCACTGCATCTCTACTGTACCTGAACGCATCCTGCACACACACACAGACACACACACGCACACAAACACAAACACGCAAACAAAACATCAAAGTCGCCGCTTTCCTCGACTGTGGTCGTTGCTAACGTGCTGCCGTTCACGCTGCATCCTTTTTTGGTTATAGACAGAGCTCTGGGGAAACGGGTTCAACCTCAGCATGGAAAATAAAGCACGGCAGATGGCCTACTTTAAAACTGAGAAAAAAGAAAGATGGAAAAAAAAATTAAAAATGAAAGTGGGTGGTAACATCTGGATAGGTGCTTCTTGTATCCTGATCCAACCTGGTGGAGAAACAGAAAACCCGTTGAAGAATCCACGTCTGACACGTCAGATCACAATCGTCACATTTCAGCAGTTACCTTTAGTTATTTCATGGTAGCCAGTGTGCTGTACGTGGCATGTGTATTCGTCGCAGCAGGGACTCTCTAGACGTTTGAAAAAAGTACAGATGGAGGATTGTGATCTATGTCCATTGATGCACGTTTGGACATTTTGAGGTTAATCCATTAAAATGTGATGATGTGAAATGCGTTTCGAACTTTGACTTGAGTTGATTTCACCCACAATCGACTCGCCGAGGGAATTCCTTGTGAACCTGACCTCGCTGTACGTTACTTCTTCTGCAGCCTGTGATAGAGAAGACAAACACAGGTGGAGATCACGAGAACGACTCAATGAACAGTCAAAGATCACGTAAACCCCAGACGGGGACAAGACCAAGACCTTGTGGGGCAGAGACCAAACCAGGACCAAGTCAAAGTCTTGAAATGCCCCTCTAGGTATATTTGCCATTTTGGGTTTTATGAAGGTGATTCTGGCCAATGGTCGTCGTCATATAAGGTTCTTTCATTTTTGCACAAAAATTCATTTCGCCATTTGAAGTTACGCTCACAAAAAAAATCTGTTCTAACAAAGTTCTAATTATGTGTGTTTTATAGAAGTTTATAATGAAAATCCCACCAATTCTTCTCGATCACAATGCTGGGCAATAAAAAGATAATTTTAACATAATTCATCATTAGTTTCTATTTTAGTTAATTTTATTGGAATAATAAAATTTTATGCTAAATTTACATGTATGAATTTGAACATTTTACTACCTCTCTTAACAAATACAATGATTAGATACATCACAGGGTATAAAGATGTTTAGAATATGTTTGTGATATCATTAACGAATAAAGAATAAACCTCTGCAATTAAATTAAATTTACACAACATTAAAGTCACAATTATAACAACAAGGTGATGCCTACATTTAAATGATAAAATCAAGCACATTTATATGATATATTTGCTTGATATTCCAGTGTATTTGTCTGATTTGATGAAGAAGGCTTTAGTAACGTTTGCAGCCTTCCTTCTTCCTTTCCTATCATTCGCGAACATAATAAAAAATGTGAACATGATTTAAAATTTTTTTTAAAAATTGTCTGTTCTTACTGTTGTAGCTGGTGAGGTCCGGATCTTCTCTGAATATGAAAGAAAACTTGGTGGTTAAACTGTGTCATGACCACAAAGCGGCACACCTTTTCTTTTTTTAAACTGAATTAACGAGAGGAAACTGGGAACTTACTGCACTTTTTCAACACGAACAAGATGAAGATGGTCACCATCACAATGAGGGCCAGACTCACAGTGACGATGGTGGAGATGAAAATGATGCTCGGCGAGTAACTGCAGGTCGCGCAACACAAGTAAATACATGTTGATGGTTAAAATGCTACAGCGTAAGGGTTATGTTGACTTTTATGAAAAAGCAGCAACGCTGTTACTGTATTAGTGTGACTTCTATATTTATATTTTTATTGACGGATGTGACTTAAGGCCCAAATAGGACTGATGCTATATCCACAAACAGATCCAAATAAAGCCTTTTGTCAGTCTTCTGCCTTCATTACTGTGTGATTCGGTTCTTTTCTAGGTTCTTACAGATGTATAGCACACAGAGCAATACCACTGATGACCTGTAGGGGCAGTGATGTACAGCATAGCTCATGTGTGGCCAGAGAAAAGAAGGATGGAGGCCTCGTAAGGAGCTCAGTCTATCAGTGTATCTATTCACTGTCTTGCTCATTACTGAAAACTATTTTAAATACATTTTTAGGCTGTCAGTGATTATTATGTGCTGTTAAAATAACAAAAGCCTCCTATAATTTATTGGTACCTTCTGGGGAGTCTTCAAGTCTTGTATTGTAACTCGTGGCCAGAAAACAGAAGTGCGTTATTAGTTAATGGTGATAATTCATGCAAAACACTGATCGCTTTGTATCACATGAAATACTTTATATTTTAACTACATGATGAGGTTTGTGAATATAAATGGACTAATTCAATGCCAAGGGAGGGTAACATGAGCAAAAACGTGTGTTCTACATTGATTTACATTCCCTTGAAATGTGTAATGTCACGAGACCAGACGCTTCAGTAGTTTTGAGAATCCCCCTAAAGCTCTCATGCGGCCTTTCAACAGGCGCTATCGCCCTACACAACTCATCTGTAGTCACACGAGATGCTCACCTTTTCTCACTAGTTTGAACCGTGGTTGGAACTTGGCTTGTTGCAGAGACAGAGGTAGGGTTCACACGTTCAGACGTGGGTAAGAAGGTGCTTACCGTTCTCGAATCTGCAAAAGTAAAACCGCAGGTTGCCAGAAGTTTCATGCAAAAGGTTAATTCCATTTGTCTGTTTAACGCAGAGTGCTGCGCTCACTCTTAGGAGGCCTCTGCTCAACACTGATGTGCACAGGCATCTTCGGCGCGCCCTTGCTACAGAAATACCAGCCCCTGTTCTCGGTCCTCAGTGTTTTCATCGTCACAGTGAGGAAGCCGCTGTGGTGCAAAACGATCACTGCGGTTCCATCGATTTCTCCAGAGCGCCCGCTCACACAGGGTCCTCCGAGCCGGCACCACTGAGTTTCTCCAGTGTTGCTGTGGTGAAAGTTGATTGTCAGGTCTTCTCCTACAAACCCTATCACATCCTGATTATCAACACGAAGTCCGGGTACACCTTGACGAGAAAAAGACAAAAAAAAACAAAAAAAACCCTACTGATTCAGGGATGATATTCAAGTTTTTCAAGATTTTAAAGGAAGTTAATCTTCTTACCTGGTGTAACGATGAGTTCAAAAAACTGCTTAATATCGGAATCTATTTTCTCCACAGCACACCAGAAGTGGGTGTCCAGAGTCGACACATCACGGATGGTCACAGTGAAAACTTGTTGGCTCGGGTCATCGTTGATCATAAATCTCCCCAAGGAATTCCGTGCTTGGCTCGCTTTAATTCTATATCTGCACAACAGCCAATCGTAACCCTCACACAAGTATTTCACATGGTATCTGTACTTTGGCTCGTACAGACATGGGATGGTGATGGATTCTCCGGTCTTTACCGACACCCCGCTCACTGTCGTTAAGCTCCGGGTTCCTGCAACAAGAAACACGCTATACAGAGGGAATCAGCCTTGAAATGCAGCCTTGAAATGAGCGAAGTGGCTCTTCGCTCACGGAATCCGTGATCCAGAATTACGGCGGTTCTGTGGGGAGTTTGTGTGTTCTCCTTGAGCATACTGGGGTTTTCGCTCCCACAGTCCAAACATATGCAATTGATAGTAATTGATAACACTAAACTTCCTTCCTTGATGTGGCTGTGTGTGGTTGTCTCTTTACATATCTAAATATATACTACTTACCTAAATATAAATACACCTGAATATAAACATGCCTAAATACAAACCTACCAAAATATACACAACTCTAATTACAAATATAAACATACCTAAATATAAATATACATAAATACAAACATACCTAAACACAAATCTACCTAAATATACACAAATTTAATTACAAATATACCAAATATAAACATGCCTGAATACAACCCTTCCAAAATATATATATATACATATACACAAACCCACTTAAATATAAACCTACCTAAATATATACAAATCTAATTATAAATATACCTAAACATACCTAAATACAAACATGCCTAGATATATACATATTAATCATTTCATTCATTCATTTATTTGACCATTATTTTACCAGGTAAGTTAAGGTAATTTAAATATGAATATTCCAAAATGTAAACACACCAATATATTTACAAACCTAAATATAAATCTACTTAAATATGAACATACCTATATACAAACCTACCTAAATATATGTAATTTTGAGCATGCTTGAATTGATACATACCCGAATACTAAAATACTTAAATATATACAATATAAAAAAAAAAAAAAGCTAAATAAAAATGAAACACTACATGAAGTGCCACTTTTCGTCTCTTGCAGCTCTCTTCAGTCGGCACTCTTGCCTCTTCTATAGACTGCAGCAGCGTGCCTGCTCCCTCATGTACATCGTTAAGAAACAGAAGTTAGTCTCAGAACGCTCTTCTGCGCTCCAGATATCTGCAGAACAACTGTGTAGACCTGAATCGTTGCAGCTCAGCTGGACTGCAATGTTATAAGCCTACATACATACAAGGCGTTTCAATATTAAGGCCAACGTGTAAGTTACGTTGACAAAAAAAAATACACGGAATAATGAACAACAATTATCCACAATAACAAGCACAGCCACTGACCTGTGAGTGCAGTGAGGAGCAGGAGAAAGCTGAAGTGAAGCAACATGATGGCGAGCCGGAGCAACTCTGAGAAGCAGTGATTCTCAACTTCCTGATGGGTGAAGAAAATCTCTCTTCCTTCTTCTGTAAAGTGGCTGAGCAGCTACATTTCCTTCAGTTATCGTGAACATACTCAAAAATGCACTAACTGAAATTGTACAATTTTGTTGTTCAGTGTTCGTACATTAAATCAAAAATCTGAAACACATTTACTACTACAGATTTTACTACAAAAAGCTTTTTTCATTAAGCTTATTGAAAATGATCGAAAATGTTATCATTGAAAACCCTTTATTTTAAACATTCCTACTTGAATAGGTGACTATAGGCCAGACAGTTCATTCACATACGAGGTTATTAGTAACATCTGAGTTCATACTTTTATAGCAATGGCAACAAAAAAATAAACAAGACTCATAAGTATATATAACTGTGAAAATCTGTTTGAGAATATAAAACTATTCAATAATTGAGCCTGAGCACTGTTTAGTAGACCACCAATGACATTACAAATGGTAAAATACACATTTCAAATATTCTTAAACAAAGTTGTTTTGAAGATGTCGACTCTTTGACGTCTCAACAGTTTGCTTCGCACGGAGCTCGATAAAAAAAACCCTCGTTTGGTACCAATTTAAAAGTCAAATTCAAAGAAAAGAAACGATGTGGTGCAACAGGCAGTGGTGAAATGAGAGCATAGACAGGAAGTACAGGCGTTGAAAAGAAAGAAACAAATAGATCAGAGCTAAGTTAGTGAGGAGAGTAGTACTATTGATTGGAAACCCACAGCTCAGCTGATGTTGAGTTTAATATTACAACAATTTAAAAAGTCAGTGTACTATAAACCTGTATTGTCTATTTTTACTGTCGAACAACTTTTAGAATAATAATTAACCTGCCAGTACAACTACAAGTTGTGATGAAATCAACAAAGTTAAAGGCGGGCAATTGCATACACTTATAATGAAGTTACACCAGATCAGACAAAGTTTAAGCTGGAGAAAATTATTTTATCAATAAATTCAATAAATGAATATTAAAATCCTAAATAGTGTGAATGATCCTTTTTATGTAACATTCTCATTTCTTTACATTTTTTGAAACAAGCAAACAGAAAAAAGTCAGGATTCTGAAATCAGAACTGAGAATTATAATTTTCTTAAACTAATCTTTCCCTGTACTGCCTTGAGCTTATTTGCCGATTTAAAGAAAGGATCAGTAGATTTTTGGTAGGTTTTTTTTGCTATAAATATGCAACTTTTTTAAAACTGAAATCAATTTATATAAATGACCCACAATTTTAATAGTCAGCACTCTTGTCCCATAATGGAGTTATTGATCGGGCCTCCGCGTGTGTGTGTGTGTGTCCGTCCTGTGGTGAACTGGTGGGTTTAATACCTCTTGCAAATATAACTTTTTCCTTTCCACATTTAATATATCCATTTTTATATTCACATACTTTTAACATGCAGATCTAGTTTGTTTTCAATGTTTCTTTTTTGAAAACATGCATATTGACGTGTTTGTCTCCAATCGCCCGTCGGGGGGGTAAAGTTATGGAAACTGGATAGAGAATAGAGAAGTCCATTTCCATGTCCAACAATGTTCCATGTTCACAATTTTTTTTTCTTTCCTATCAGGGGTGCCACTTTTCTGTGACAGTTGACATGTGGGAACACACACACACACACACACACGAATGTACACTCTACTAATGTGAATAATCAAAACACACAAAGCAAACGCAGAAACTTTAATCTGAAAAAGAAGTACAGTATTTGTATTGAAATGTAATAGTCCCAACAAAAAAATGCAATCAGTTCAGTTCATCAAAAAGAAAGTCGGTCTCGGTTCCTTTCCAAACCATCTTTCTGGCAGGTGGGGTGAGAGGACGTGCCGTAGTGCGCAATGCATTCTGGGTAGTAAACAAACAAAGCTAACCGCACAAACAGAAGAAGCTGTTCACGTAATGGTAAACAGGTCTGTGTGTTGTGTGTGCTGCCAGGATGATCGTAACAAAAATCAAAAGACAAAAGAAAGATGTTAGTAAATTATATATCAGCACAGAAGCAATTATTATTGCAGCTGTTTTAGTCAGTTACTGTTAGCACCAGTTATATTCCAATAAGAAATTACTTATTAGACCATCACCATTTTTTTTCAAGCGTCATTTGGTAAAATGTCTTTTAGTCCCATGCAAATTTGTACTGGACATCTTTCATTTTTTCTTTATAAACTGCATCAAAGTGCTCCGCTTGCTCTGCAGTTAGCAGGTTTTTCCAGTCTCCGGCGATTCCTGGAGAGAGAACACACACCGGTTTTAAGCTAAATGTAAAGTTTTTATTGCTTTAAGACTCTGGAAGTCCCTTTAGTTGGATTTTATTCATTTATTATCATTTCCATTCATTCATTCATTAGTTTTTTTTTTTATCTATTTCAGGGGAAAGTCGTTTGCTTTGGGCTCGTTTTCAGAAGTCCGTTTCTCCCTTCAGGTCTGTCAACACTGTTCAGTGCTCATCATAAATAGATCCAAAGATTTGCACTAAAGTAAGATAGAAATCGATTGACTGAACCGACCTTTTCGGAGGAATGCGTTCTTGCTCTGGTCCATTATTTCAGCGGGAACCAGCGAGTAGTTGGACATTGGGTTTTTCTTCATGTTCTTGAACAGACACCGTTCTGCGATCATCTCGATGGCCTCAGAGCTCAGAGGTTTTTCCAGGAAGCCAGCCATCTCGGCCACCACGCCCTTCAGGTCCTGTTCAACACCACGATCCCGTCACCGATCGCCGCCGCGGGAATTCTCCTGAAGTAAGAAAGACGCTCCTCACCTTGATCATGCCTTCGTAGGCGACGTGCAACACGCGCTCCGTGGGCTCGGCGTCGAGCCAGCTCTTCAAGTGATCGAACCAGGAACCAAAAAGGACTGGAAGGGAAACAATACATTTAATTACTTGCTTTGCATCTTGAGGCCGTTGAGTCTTCTCGTGTTTGAGAGCAACCTTCTCCATCGAGGAACTTCTGGAGAAAGTCGCCAGTCGCGCCCGGGTTCACCAGAAAGGAGGCGGTCTGACTGTAGTGGTACAGAGATGTGAACACGTCTTTGGGGTTCCTCATGACGTAGATCACCTGCAGGTACGTAGTTTGATAAAGTATAAAGTCTTTTCACGCCTTTTTTTTTTTTCATATTGGCTGCAAAACATGTTCACAAGTCGATAAAAGGAAAACTTCAGCACTTTCGGCTTCACTTGGAAGTAGGACGCCGGCATCAGGTCGTGCCTGAAGTGTGTGGTGAACGTGCGTGGAGACGGCCTCTCCTCCAGGCCCAGGATGGAGGCTCGGTTCTCCTCCAGCCACGGGACCCGGTCCCAGTTGGGCACCGTCTCGACCAGAGTCGGATCCCCTCCGCTCACGACCTGGGGGACGATCTCCTGCGTCCAGGTCGTACCTGCAAACAGGAAAGAGAAGCAAATGCTTTGTTTGCAATGCAGTCATTTTAGCAAACCGTTCAAACACAACTGTTGTGTGGGAACAATGGGGCTCATTTACTAGTAGATTATGAAAGATTGTCACACAAAAATTGTAGAATGTGTGTACATCTGTGTCAAACAGTGACAACATGAAGTAATTCAAACAACTGTGACAAATGGAAGGAGTGGTGGATCAAATCACCTTGAAATCTATTGGGACAAATGCGGAGTTGGCGAAGGTTTACAAACGATCTACCAAGCTCTAGTTAATAACGTGACTAAATATAAGTGTAATGTTGACAAGTGTGAGACTGTGATGTTTAGTGTTGGCTGGTTTTCATTTTTACTCTTTAAACGTTGCTTGTATTTTATGATTTAAAAGAAACACTTTTTAAAAAAACACTCCGTTTGATTTTTTGAGGTATGGAGGATTTTTGTTTTCCTTGTATGGTAGGGTTGTTGTCTTTTTTAATCCGTTTAATTTGCCCTAGTGGCTCAAAATTAGCTATTTTAACTTCTAATATGCAAAGTTATCAGAGGAATTCTGAATTCGGTCTTGAATTTTGAAAAATTAAAAACACTGTATTCCAAATAAAAAATATCGCGGTCCATATTCTAGTTTTATCGTCCATATCAGTAGTCCTAGAGTTGAGACTCTCCCCTGATAGCATCCGATGCGTCATCAGTCCATGCGGATGTCAGGTTCTCTCAATGTTCTTCACATTTATAGCGTATTGTTCTCTGCACACAAATCTGTGTGGTTTTATGACAACGCAAGCAACAGCGCCCTCTTGTGGCCTGGCATACTAACCACATTGTTATTAGTGTGTCCGCTGCTGCAGTGTACACACTCTTTTAAACGATTAGGTTGTTATCTCATTACATCAGTTCAGAATCAATAATTTATCTTATTAATAATACATCAAACTAGTACAGCGTCTTTTTGGGCACACAAAGACGCTTTACATATAGAAACAAACAAAGAGAAAATAAAATAAAGCGTTTATGGAAAAGCCCGTTTATTTATTTTGCCAACGATATGACAATAGGTTCAATATGGTTCCATATAAAGCCCTAAAATCAACGAATGTTATCATGAGTAGCTACAGGAAAGTTTTAACCGATTATTTTTCATGTACTTATGTGATGGATGAACCCAATGCGCAGTCTCGAGTTTGTATACTGTACGTCGATGACGCTTTTCACTCACATTCTCAGCACTTCTCTGCCGAAGCCACGCCCCCCACCCCAGAACAGGGCCAGTTTGAACTTGAACAAATACGATCTGAGAGAAGGTTTTAAAAGGTGAAAAAAAAAATCTATAACCTGAGAACAGGTTTTGAACATTCAATCTGCAACTGGAAAAAAATAATTATATTCAAGAGTGAAAAAAATAAAATTCCCAAGAATTCCAGAGCTGAATCAAAATGATATTTAACTTGAAATAGCTTTATATACTGATCTTTATTGTTTTCGATCTTTTCTTCCTTTTTTTACATGAACAAACCCCTGGCCTGGATTTAGCGGCTTCAAAACACTGCGAACACTTTGGTGCGCCGTGCGTAAAGGGCGCAAAGCGCGCAGCGACTGACGCGTAAAAGCCCTTCACAGTTGGACTTTGAGCTTTTAATTGCGTCTCCAGCTGCAAACAAATCCGAAGAGAACTCACCCGACTTCGGGTAGGTAACGACGAGAATGTCGTCCGGGCGGAAAGTGAAGTCCTCGTAGAACTTGAGGCAATGCGGTGGATGCAGCTCCGCAGGGACGTAAACGCCCCTGTAGCGCGTGTAAAGGTCTGCCTCGGTCATGTCTCACGGGCCTGTCGGTTTACGTGTGGCTGCGATTGTGGCCAGCTCCGGACCTTCTTTCAAACCCTGGAGCCTCCCGAGCTCGGGCGGTCTCCTCCTCCTTCCCTCACTTCCGGTCTCTCTGCACGCCTCTGTTTTATATTTCTTTGTTTGTCTTTTCTTTTTTTGATTATTCTTTCTTTCTTTCTTTCTTTCTTTCTTGTTTTTGTGTATACTTATTGCATACTGCAAATATAGCGTATATAATATCTATCTATCTATCTATCTATCTATCTATCTATCTATCTATCTATCTACCTACCTACCTACCTACCTACCTATCTATCTTTTCTTATGTTGAGGGTTTGACTGACTGTCTCGGACTGCATGAATGCTGCCCATTTGTGTGCTTGTTTGTTTATGTCTTTGTTTGTTTTTTATGTATATGTTCTTACATTTGACAGAATATCGATATTTCAAATGTCACTATTTGTAATAATTGTGTCATTACACATTAAGGTACAAACAAAGCAAAGGTTAAAAACACTGCTGTTCGATTTCTCTTGACTCGCCGTCAACTGATTCTGATGGTATATAAAATATTCTAAGCAATATATCTAAGCAGTGAAGCTCAAAACTCAACTTTATTAAAGGAATAAAACTGCATAATTGCAAATGCTCTAATAGAATATATCAACACATTGAACTGAATGGCAATGTTTGTGGCACTACTAGAACATCATAGAAGACATTTATTTAAAGCCCTTAACCTGAGTAGTTATTACAGTTTTGTTAATTATTTGACTGTGAATTTCAGAAAAATCATGTCAATTAAATTACCCGACCAGTTGAGTACCAGCTGGTCATACTCGACTCTTACTAGTCATCTTAACCCTCCACATTTTGTATGTGTGTAAAAATGTGTGCGTGCATAATTGGATTTATGCGTCTTCGGGAACCTGTAAATGTCTCTGCTGGACTCTTACAAGTGGATTTTACTCTTCGACCAGATGTGTCTTTAACTTGACTGGAAGGCCTGTTTATCTGCTCTGTGCAGATTTCATGCCAGCAGGTGGCGCTGTAGCGGTCATTTCAATAGCTTCAGATCATTGAGGAGAAGACAAAAAGTGACAGAATGATTTAATGGTTCAACATATCCAGTCTGCATGAAGTAGAAAAAATAGAACAACAGTGTCAAAATCTCAGTTGACCAATGTTGCAGGCGCCTCAAACATATTGTCTGCTTCTTAAATGACATATATAGCCCAGAAAACAACAAAGTGTCATTAGAGCTCATGATTCTCTATGGAGTTTTATGCTGAGAACGTCCGAGTAGGCTTTTCTGGATGGTTGGTAGTTGAATACTATTGGTTCATTTGCACATGGGGGCGGGGCTTAGCCAAAGGTCACTCGTTAAATAAAAACAAAACAAACAAACACTGAGTCGTGAGCTGAGGTATCGCTGATGCTACAATAAAAGCCAGCAAACTAGCATTAGCCTCAGAGCCATGCTGTCAGGCCGAGTTTCTAGAAACACCCACAATGCAACAGCTGTAGGAGAGGTTTTTATGGGACATTTCACTGTATTTTGCATTCTTGAAATTGACTTTATAGTGATTTTCTGTAGTGATTGTTTGTTTTTGTGATGGTATATTTCAAAAATGTGTGCGACAACAAATAAAAACTTTAAAAGTAAAAGGTTATTATGGCACTAAAATGTTTGACACCCCTGGTTTAAAGGCACGGTACACACCTTTTAAAGAAATATGTAACACGATTTTATCTGGAAGAAAAGAAAAAAAAGAAACATGACGCAATGTTTTATTATTTCACATATAGAGAGTGCTTATTTTAAACAATGTGTCTTCGTAGGCATGGACAATTATGCCATATTAAGGTCACAGCTTCTATATAACCAGAATACCTTGTAGGACTTAAAGGTCATGCAGAAATGACTGAATGGACGAGTGTTAAGAAAGTTCAAATAAAACAAATCAAATAAAAAATGAACATATCAAGCAAACTCCTTCAAATCAGTATCTCCATCAATAACAATGTAAAAAAAGAAGAAGCTCTAAATCCTTTTTAACCAGGATGTGGCTTGTTTCATAGTGCATTTTGTCGTTAAGTCGCTGTCCACATCTTCGAATGTCCAACAAGCTCTCTTGGTCAGCGGTTCCTGGGGCAGCGTCAGCATTCAGCGCGGATCGCTTTGACCATCCACTCGGACCTGGAAACCAGTAACCTCAGCCTGGCTCCGGACGACTGGATCAGCTCCTTCCCACTGAGGAGGTGAAGCACAAGTCAGCGAAAATTAAAAAAGAAGAAGAAAAAGAAGAAGAAGGAGAAAATAAGACACTGAGCAGGTTTCTTTTGACCTCTGGTAGTCCAACCCAAGCAGGCTGACTCCGTTCACAGCCAGGATCCGGTCTCCTGGGAGCAGCTTCTCGCACCGAGCTGCAGGAGAGTCTGGGACCACCGCTCGGATGAAGACCCCCTTCACCTTCATCGACGTGTCCTGGAACCGTTGAGATGAAGACGCTGAGTCCTCAAGAAAACACTCAAGATGGGCACAAGTTAACGAGGAAGACATGGACTCTAAAGGTTTGAAATGAAAATCTTCTACAAGTTCTGGGGTTAAATTTGTTGGGTCCATGAAGTGGGACTGAAGGTTGCTCTTCATTTACCAGTCTGTCCAGATTCCTACCATATTTGAATGTCTTGAACATCTACATCTCTTGGGAAGATGCGTTTTCTCACTCTTAGGACTTAGTTCTCTTACCCTTGTGTCAACCAAGGCAAGACCAAGTCCATTTTGGCCTCGCTCCAGCTCCAAGCTGAAAACCTCATCGTTGTCCTCGTCATAATGATCATCCGCCACCTCCTCCTCCTCCTCCACGTCCTCCTCCTCTTCCTCCTTTAGCTCCACAAGTCGTTGCATAATGCTGGAATCTGACTTTAAGCGGTCGACTTTCAGTGCAGCAAGACATTCAAACACTAATCCGCCTACGGAGAAATCAGACGAGTTCCATTTAATTTCTTTATACTACAAACCCAAACGTCAAACACGTCAACGTCCTCCTGTACCTTCATCTTGCACATCAACAGCAGAGGACCAGGGAAGAGCCTCGTCATCGTCCTCCGTCCTCTTGTCATGGTTCATGAGATCAACAGGATCCTCTAGGCGAGGGGTGTTTGGGGGAGTGAGGAGACATGAAGGGTCCAGAGACGACCTGGTCACACTCACTCTGGTCTGCAGCTCAAGGTTTCTCAACTTCTGGGACAGAATGTTTGTACCACAGGAGTCAAAGTCATCCAGGTAGCAGGAGAGGGAGGGAGAAGGGGGTGAGGGGGGTGAGGCAACAGAGGCAGCACAGCTTGGTTGGTGGTTTTGGACGGATAGGATCACCTCATCTGGCGATGCATTCAAAGGTTCCAGAGTCGTGTTGAAAAGAACTTCTGTCCTAGTTGGTTTTCCCTCCGTCTGAATGGAACAACCCTGAAGGAAAGATAAGAATCCACACGAAAACCACATTTTACCATAAAGTGTTATTTTGACCTTTAATAATCATAACTATTAGCTGATTACGTCAAGTCAACAGTCTCCATTTTTAATCTATATTGGAATGCATAGCGACACATCTTCTACCTCAACCACTAATGAGCAACCTTTATGACTAAAAGAGACATTTTCCTTGTAATTTTCCACCAAATAAAATGTGTCTGAAGCCACAGAAAATGCGAACGATCGAAAACAAACAGCAGCATCAACTGGTGGCCTGGCATGCTAACTACATCGTTTTCAGCATGTCTGTCATTTCTATGTAACATGGTTTTGAAAACGCTGCTGTGTAAATGCAAAACTAGATGAATAAATGAGAAATTCAACAGTCGTGGCAAATCGACCCATTCAGTGATCTTCTATTCTTGCTTTATGCTGGAGTCTTGAGGCAGAACTTAATCTAACATGTGTCTCTTTGGAGTTGAGTTATCCGTCGAGAACCCTGGGAAAACCTATACACACAAACACAAGTAGAACATGCAAACTCCAACCCTTATTTTAAGAAGTAAATGTACATTTTTGTGTGGCGGGTTCTCCTCTGCAGCTGTGACGTTTAACTGGGATATAAACTCCCTCAGCACGTCCAGCTGTTCCCTCAGAGAAACATCTGCCACCGGCCGCCTCAGCTGGAGCTGGTAACCCCCGTCAGGCAGCACCAGAGGATGGTGGGTGTCGAAGCTCTCCAGGAGGTCGGCTGAGGAAGACATGAGTGTTAGAAGTGAGACGTTCCTCGTGTTTCGTCATGCAGAATGATCAGACGCTCACCGGTCTGGACGGCTGCAGCCTGGTCCGGAGCCGCCGGCGTCCAGGCGTGTCTGCAGGGAGACATCGGGCTGTACAGGGTCAGCAGGTGGTTGAGCTGAGCTGGACTCAGGGCGGGGTGGTCGGAGCGCAACGTCGCCCAGGATGCCTGCACAACAACCGGGATTAGAACTTTTAGTTTCGGCTAAGCTGTTATTCCACTAAACAATGTTTAACCTGCTGCTGCTATTTGCAAAAGTCACTCAATCCATCCTTTAGCAGCACCCAATGCTCATCATACCAGCAGCGAGTGGATTCAAGACTTTAGGATAATCTGTTTGATGACTATGGTCCACCAACCCGGAGGGGGCAGAACTCTCAGGCTCTATTATGCAGAGTATGGCCAGAAACCACAGGGTTTTCTATGCCTCTGGTGTAAAATCCTACTGAGTCACTCAAAGAAGCATCAAGAGGAACAGTAACACAACAATAACTGAAGCTTTGGGCTACTACGCAGTGGTTTAGTCTACATTACCAGCAAGTTTACAACATTTACCCACTAAACCCAATTCGATCCACTGCAAAAAAGAAAGAAAGGAAGAAAGAAAGGAAGAAGTGCCAAAACCATGAAAGGGAATGTTTACTTTGCTTTCATGTCTGTAAGCTACTGTTCCCCTCTCAGCTGTCTGCGACTGCAAAACGTCTCAAATGACTCCTTCAGTCCTTCAGAAATGAAAGTCTATTCTTGTGGAACTATAAATACAAAACCGAACAAGAGTAATTTATTATTAAAAGAAATAATTTTCTGTCCACTCAGCAAAAACTGTGTGATTCAGTGTCCAATGATGATTTAGAGCTGGATTTGTGTTGAATGTGTGTGTGTGTGTGTGTGTGTGTGTGTGTGTGTGTGTGTGTGTGTGTGTGTGTGTGTGTGTGTGTGTGTGTGTGTGTGTGTGTGTGTGTGTGTGTGTGTGTGTGTGCATGCGTGTGCGTGTGCGTGTGAGTGTGTGCTTTGCCTGCAGTAAATTCTTTCTGGGCGTAGCCAACAGATTGATGGCTGATGACAGAGTGTGTGTGTGCTCCAAGGCCAGTTCTCCCAGTCCGGCTGCGTGGGCCCAGTCCAGGATCAGGTCCAGGTTGGCCCGCATCCGCACGCCTCTGGACCACTGGTAGAAACCTGGCTCCGAGCCTGTGTGCACAAGAGAGTGTCTGTTCATTAAAATGAAATTACAGCAGCCATCCCCAGTCTGCTCATAAATCTGGAGGCTCAGTTCGCGGTGCGTGGGGTTGGAGCTCCACACGGCCTTTTAACCACCAAACTCTAATCAGTTAATGTTTGACAAAATTCAGACGATGCTGCATTCACAAAACCGGAACAAATGTGAGGACTTACCTTGTGATCTTTAACCAAATCAAATCAGTTCAGTTTATATAAACACTCACACATCTGATAGCTTTATAGATGTGTTATTGAAGCATCACACTCATAATAATTGGATTCATGGGTAGTTTGTGGCTGTTCATTTTCAATCGCCAATCAGTTAATTATTGTGTCAATGTGAAAATTCACACAAATTGTTCCCAAGTCTTTCTTGAGATGCAGTATTCACATAACTGGGAACAATTAAATTTACTTATGCTGTGATCTTCCACAACAAACACCTAATCAGTTTATTCTTGAGTCTATATAAACGTTCCGACCACATTTGATAAAAATATAAACGTCTTAATGCCTTCTTCGGACGTCACAGCTTTGAGAATGGGACAATGTGACGTCACAGTGAAGTAATCTTGTGACATGTCAGCATCAAACTCTAATCAGTTCATTCTTGAGTCAATGTAAAACGTCCCACAACTTTCAAAGACATTCACAAGCTTTTCTTCCGATGTAGCATTCATAAAACTAGGACAGATGTGAAGCCTTACCCTGGAATATCCAACATTTAATCAGGTCATTCTTGAGTTTATATAAACATTCCCATCACATTGTATTTGTAAACCCACAATTCAATTGCAACTTCTCACCACTCACAATCATTCCATCTTTGACTCCATGCAAACTTTCTTATCATATTTCCAAAGACAATTCCTAGGTCAGAATGAGATGCTGCATTCAAGAACACAGGAGACAAACCAATAAAATCGAATCAGTTCATTCTTGAGTCTATTTGAACTTTTTAACCTCATTCATGAAAATCCCACCGTGTAACTTTGAACAGTTTGGATCAGATCAGTTTATTTTCTATTCCCATTGGGATTTATCTAACTGACACTAAGATTGTTGCTGTGTTTGTTGACCGAAAGTCCATTTGAACAGTTTGTCCATTTATTTGCATCCTTTCAATTCCACTGGCATCTTTCCAAAACCTCCAGACCTGGAACCTCCTGAGTAGTCCTGATTTGTTTTTCCTTCTGGGTGGAACACCTGATCCGACAAAGAAAGGTTCTCACCATATATATTCCTACCTGCTAATTACCACCACAACACCTAATACTCCGAATACCACAAATAACTTATCGTACATTCTGCTCCCATACCCAGTAAAGATTCTCAGAATGTCTAAAAACACCTCTATGACCTCAATGACCTTAACACAGAACGTAGAAATGCTGTTTTCATTGCACATCAACTGTCATTTATTGAACTAGAGGATATATTGGGGGAGTGGGAAGGAAATAACACTCCTTCAGGAGGAGTGCTTAAGTTTATTACACTTTTGAGGTCATTTAAAGCAGAGCGGCTGTAAAACTGGATGCCCACAAGGGGGCAGGATGGTTCCAGCTCAGCACGCCTGCCCTTTGGGGTTTGAGCGAGGGAACATGTTTGAGGTTAGCAGCTCCTAATTGAGCAGGCAGGTATCAGACCACAGAGCCTCATGTTGGGCTGAGTTTCAGGACACACTGTAACTCCACACTGCACAGTTAAAGAGAAAATATCTGAGGAACGTTATTCTGAATCTACAAGTTCCCTCCGAGAATGATCATACATCATGCCAGACGTTTATCGGGTAATATGTGTATAAAGTTGCTACACACACACACACACACACACACACACACACACACACACACACACACACACACACACACACACACACACACACACACACACACACACACACACACACACACACACACACACACACACACACAAAGTGCTCCTGAATGTTTACTGAGACTTTATACTGTATTTGTCACCAGTAGTTTGCATGTTCTCCTTACATGCGCATGAGTTTTCTCAGAGTATTCTCATTTTCTCTCAAAGTCCAAAAAACATGCTTTTTACTTGAATCATCTAGGGTCTACAAGATTTACAACCTTTTTTCTTTTCTTTTCCTAATTTCCAGCAAACAAAGTGTCATCTGGGGAAACAACATATATTTATTCATTAAAATAGAATAACACAGCCCATGATGTCATTTGTTTTTACTACAACCAAAAGATATTTAGCTTTTTCATTACATGTTCCAGAGGTTTAAGTTATTTTTGCTGCAAATAGTCATTTTAACAATTTCAGCAATTTTGGGGTAGTTTAACAGTTTTAACTTTTTGAGTTGTTTTTAGCAATTTCAGCAACTTTACTTTATTTTGTTTTTAGAAAGGTGTTAAGAGTCCTTTTAGAATGTTGTCTGTGGTGCAAATATAATAAAAATAGCTATTTACAAATGATTTTTTTTGTAAAATTCAAGGTGCCACTGCAAAAACCCTTATTTTGCTCAAAAGCTGTGGGTTGCATTCTCCTAACTTAGAGTCTCTAAACTGGAACGTTGTGAATGAGAGTGTGGATCCCCGTTGGATTAAGTAATATGGGCAAGAGGCTCTGGTGCTCTCACTCCTGAACCAAGTGAAGCCCTCCGTTGCCTGACCGGTGGAAGGTTGCAGGTTTGATTCCCGATTTCATCCTGTCAAGGTGTCCATGGAAAGCATGCCGGGACCATAACCCGGAGGTTATTGACAGATTATGTTGGGGCAGTGGTGTCCCAGAGACCAGAGGCTAATGACCTTGGGATCAGGAGTTTGCAGGTTTGATTCCCACAGTGGACAGGCCACCACTGCAGGTCCCTGAGCAAGACCCTTGACCCCTATCAGCTCCGCAGTGCCCTAATGTGGTTCTGGATTACAAATCTCTGATGAAATAAGGCTTTAAATTCTCACAGGAATAATGTCATGAATTGTGAATCAGTATGAATTTGGTTTGTGCCGTCAAGTAATTGTTGTAATCTGTTGTATTTTGGGAATTTTACTCGATTTAGAACTTGTGCAGCTCTTTTACAGAGCCAGGACACAACATTGACAAGTTATCACATCATGAGATAATTAAAATAAAGACCCTTTCATGTCTGAGAACAATTACAGGTCTCTTATTATTAACCCATCGTGTTGTCGTTAGATTGAAGGAGGAATCAAACTGGGGTTTTCTTGTTGTGACAGAAGACCTGTCCCACCACTCTTTGGCCTTTTTTTCACAAAACTGCTTGCTTAATTTCTTTGGTAGAAATTAGTGGTAATTTCTTCGACTCACATGAGCCAAACTCAACATCCCGAAAGCACGGGTTGGTGCAGCTGACAAAAAAATAAATGTTGCTCGTACCTTTCTCCATGAGCGAGTTGAAGAGCGAGGCGTTGATGAAATAGAAGAGGTAGCCGAGGAGCTGAGAGGAAATCTCTGGGTGAACCTGGCAGTCTGACAGGAGCGTCCAGGTCTCGGTCAGAACGTCCAACACCCGCCGGATCTCCCCGGGGACCCACAGTCCACAGCTAGCCACAGGGAACCCAACACTTTGGACGGACTCTTGTGGTTCGGAGTTCTCCCTGAACGGGTTGCAGTCCAGCAGTCCTGGCAGGATCGGATACAAGAGCTGAGGGGAAGACATAAAAAAGTGAATGAGTCCATGTGGAGATTGTTGATGATTCCTGTGGGTCAGTTTGAGGTTGGAAAAGTTGACAATGCGCAGTGGCTGCTCTGATCACCGAACTAAAACATGAAACCCACCAAATGAGATTTCAGACCACCCATACAGCACATGCATGTCTGTCTCTGACACTGCTGCAGAGCTGATATAAGATTAATTTGACACAAACTGAAAAAAGACAAAGTCTTCCACATTTCCTCTAGCCCAACCAAAGGTCCACTGGTGCTCTTTAGAGGAACCTCGGACAAGGACACCTTTGTTCGGGCTAATTGTACACAGACATCCCCCCTTTCCCTCCGATCTCACTCTTACACCCACCGAGCATCCGAGGCCAGCGCCAGCCGGAGATCCACATTCCTGAAAAGCTGAAAGTGGCTGATGTGGGCTTGGCATGGTGCTGCAACAAGGACTGCTGAGTGAAGACTTCTGAAGGAATCAACCCCAGAGGATCGGTTTACATGTAGGCCAATGGGGCCGAGCCCGAACAGCAGAACAGCCGCAGCTCTCGCTGCACATGAGACAATGGAAATGGGTGAGCATTAAACTGAATAATAATGCAAGGGCTGCCAGTTTGGAAAATATCGCTCAGCTGAGCCAAGCTGGAGAAGATCCATCCACTCGACGAGAGCTGGGTTCTGGGATTACCGCATGCATCCATGTACTAGCCTCGGGGTCACAACATAAAGTGCTCCGTCTGCTTGTTTGTGCATTCATCGTGATGGACAAGTAAACACACAGTCTGCCCACAAGCCTGTTAAAGTGCGCCTTGATTCATCCCAACATGTCTTCAGCCGGAATAGCTGTTCACCAGTGGCGCCTTTTGTTTCCCGTCCCGGAGCTGAAAGACGAATATCGCGGCGGATGAGCAGGAAATCTCCCAACATAAACACAGATTTAGCAAAATGCTACCATTGCTCTTACAGTTTGGATAAAAGCTTGTTGCGAAACTAGTAGAGTAGAGTTTTGAAGTCTGATTTACTGAGATCTTGTATGAAGCATGCTGATTTGCATGCTCATACAAACAGATTACTCTTTTGGTTTTTCATGGAGTGATCAGATGGGGAGCTGAGCCACGACAAGCACAAACTGAAATGTGATTTTAACGTGTTGGTGAACGAAGTTATGCAACAGAGTGTTTGGGGGAAAAAAACAACAATATGGGAGATGATCTCTCACAGTCAAAGCTGTGGTAAAAAGAAGAGGAACTCACCCCAGAGTTTCAGTAACGATCCCAAGAACTAAGAAGGTTTATAATACTGAAAATACATTCTAATAAATTCTACAAATAAATGTCTTTCACCACAATAATAACAGCATCCCTGTTAAAATGCTGTTCGTTGGCTACAAGCAGATTTACTGCAACATCCAGAGGTCATGTTGAGATTTATTAGTGGGCATGTCCATTAAATCGAGGGGTCACAACGGAATCCATATATCGAGATACAATGTTCGCATTGTTTTTGGCTATATAGAGTGCTAGCATATAATTCCCACTACTGGGATTGAGTCAGATTGACTCCTCCACAAAAAGCTCAGCTACAAATCAACAAGTCCTCTGAACCCAGTGAACCCGGTGGGAGAGGACAGCCTAGAGGTCTGAAGTTTCTTCTGTCACATTTTACAACCCTTTCACATACTTTACACAAAATAAAGATTGCCTGTCTATGAACATGTAATCTGAAGACAAACTCACCTAAAATATTTCATATAAGCTTATTTGTATTTACAAGAAGAACTACAGATATGATTTGCTGATATTTTATGGTTTTTAGCTGTTTTACCACTTTTAGTGATCGTAGCCGTGAGCTGGCCATTCTGTAGCTGCGGTCACTCTTCACTGTTTGTGATAATGGAGCTGTTTTGGCTGTTTTTGGAATAATTTGCTATTTTTGTTGTTCAAATAGCAGAAACAAGTAATGTTTAAAGTATTTTTTCCATTTAGCTGATTTAGCCATTTTATTTCATTAACTGTTAGCTATCCACTAGTTACCTGCTACAGCCATTTTAACCATTTTTGTTTCTTTGGCTTTAAAAAAAAAAGGGGGAGGGGCAATTTTTTACATAATTGACTTTTAGTGGTTTTAACTAAAATAGTTTTTAAAAAATGAAATTTGAGGTAGTTTAGCCATTCACTTGGATGTTTTAGCCATTCTAACTATTAGCTAGCCATTAGCTAGCTGCTGCAGCTGTTTTCACAATTTTTGATTTTTGTTTACGCTGCTTTAGCAAATTTAGCTGCTTAAGCTATTGCTACCATTTTATTTACAATAGCTTAAACAGCTATTGTTTAAGCCAATTTAGCCAATTAGCTGTTTCAGCCATTATGGCATGGTGTTTTGTAAGTGTATACTGTTTTAGTGCTTAGAGCTGTTTTAGTAAGTTTCGTATGTTTAACCATTACTCTTCTTTTTCTCCACGCATCCAACGAACACGCAAACAAGGATGTTATATAGTGAAAGCATCTGTCATTGAATAGATTTCTTGTATTTTCCACTGAGACTTTTTTTTATTTTGATTTAACCATGGTCAGCATATCAATAGATGCATTAAGAAACTCCACATTTAGAGATAGTGCCAGAGAGGCACACGCACTACAGTCTCTACTATATTGTTATGAAGTGTTTACTCACACATAAATTAGTGAGAAATTCAGGAACCCAGTACAGAGGGCTTAAAAAGCCACATGTGGCTCTGGAACGGTGGGTTGCAGACCCCTGAGACCCCTGAGTGGGCAGCACAGGGGAACCACCTGGTTTTAGCTGAGGCTTTATAGATCTGGGTTTTCTGAGAAATGACAGTGGTGATGGATGGTGTGACACGCCTGGAAAAACCAAGACGAATCGAGACCATGTCCGAAGAAAACCAGCCGAGTGTGAAAACAAGCAAAACATGTGGATCAGTGGTCAGTGGGACAACTTTTTATGAAGGGACTACCTGTTCAGTTCCCCGTTATGTACTTTCTTTGCTTGATGTTTGTACTTTTTGTTCCCAGAGGTTTGATTTAGCTGCTAGCTTACACAGACACCTGCTCCGCACCACACACCACTTCGCTCATCCTTGTAAACTCATTCCTTTCTACCATTTCTGGTGCTTTTTCTCTGCTTCTTTGTTAACTTTTTTTTTTTCTGCACGGCCAAAGCTAACTTCTGCTTTTGCCACATTTCTTAGATAAAATGTGATGATGAGTGACCCTCTCACAACGCTTTACTTGCAGTTCTATGCAGATGACACACTACTGTACGTCTCTCTGAAATCTGGAAGAACAGATATTTATGTGAAACTGGATTATTTATTTATTTTATTTTTTTAAGATGAATGACTCCAAATCCAAAATCATCCTCTTCGCAGTTTCCTGACCCTGCACCGTGTACTTTCTTGTCATAGGCTCACGTATTCCTCCTGAAAGCCTCGCACCTTATCAGGAGCTTTTTTTTTTTGAATTAGACTTGCAACTGTGTAAATTTAAAAAAGTTGAATATTAGCCACAATGAAAGGTGAAATGTTCTTTTGAAAGCTTATTTTGATTAATTATCTCTCTGCTGCCATGTAAAAAGAATGAAATTCATTCTTTCAATCTTTTTTTATCTTGAAGTTGCCATCGGTGTCTTCATTCAGATTTCAGCTCTAAGCATCTCAGAGTTGCATTAAGACAAAATGAGTCATAAAATGTTGCATTTTTTTTAGATTATTTCTGGATTTGCTCACAAACGAGTAGTTAGGCGACCACTTCCTCCAGCTGAAATGTATGAGGAAAACTCCTATAGTTTCCTCTTCAGCGATCCAGTGTCTCCTCGTTGCCTTCCTTCCTGATACAGGAGAAGGATTTCATCAGGACGTGGACGTCCGGCTGGCAAGAACCAAACTCATGCTAAACTTCAGGCCTCAGACACACTGGCAGAAAGAACGAGCTGGATGTCATCGTATGATCGTAAATAAGCCGATCTCCTCATTAGTAGTTCTTTTTGGACCCACACCCGCACAGTTCCACTGGAAATCTGTCTGAAACTTTCCTGGGCTCGCTTCCATGGGTGTGGTGCACAACTGAAGGCTACCATGAAATATTAGTACTGTGGGAATAGGGCACATCGTACACAAAGACACATGTTCACCACTCACTGCTTAAACAGCTTCAGTAATGTGTTAACTGACATTTAGAACACATTCATTTAAATACAATGCACAAGGGTGTCATCGGAGGACTTCAAAGTTGCTTAAAACTTTTCTGAAACGAAGATGCAAAATCACTGCGTTTTCACAGGGAACACTGCTGTTGCCTCAGTCTGCTTACACACTTTATCGTCCTCTATCTGGATTTATCAGATCGGGCTACTGCTCGCGAACACTGGGCAAAATGCAGGAACAAGACGACCACGGACAGACATACTTTCACAATTATAGCCAATTTAGGGGAACTAATTCTACACTAAGGATGATGTTCTTGGACTGCGAGAGGAAACCAAAGAAAATCCATCCAGTACAGATACGATTTAACTATTGCTAACCATCCAATCTCAGTTGCACAAAGAGGAATGTGCATTTTGTGTACAATTTTTAGTCCGACTGTAAAATTTCATGTAAATTTGAGGACCATTTTTGTTCCCCTCCTTATCATAGATGCTGCTCTACAACCCAACATGTGGGATTGGTTTATTTGTTTGGGGTCTTTACATGGATAAACATACAAAAAGGTGCAATGCGAAGGTTGATGTGAACGGTATTCATTCCCCATCGCCGGCGTAAAAACACAAACACTGAGACTCCCGCTGTCCCGTCTGTCTGCAGTGCAACAAAGCCCCCCAGTGTGGACCTGCGGTTGCAGTTTGCTCTATTAGAAGCTGTCAATGTGACTCACAGGGCTTCTTATTCTCCACTCGGCTCGGATTATTTACTTTTCTTAAGCTACACATCATAATGGTCAGTGAGCGGCTCCATCACTGTGATCAGACTCTTCTCTGTTGGCTCTTTATGGTTATTTCTGGAGCTACGTGCAGCCTCTATATGGTGGTATCCTGCATGTTTAACATGTGTACCTTTACTTTGATTTTCTTGATTCATGGCAGGTATTTTAAGCAGAGCAAAATGTAAATTTCAGTGCATTCATTTCTTCCTCTTCCACTCTCGTCCAACAATCGCACCAACTGGTGCCTTTTGTATCTCAAGTTTGTGAGTACACAAGGTGCAGTTGTTCTTTCCACGCTTGCATCGCACCAGAGTTTGATTGGAGTAGCATGGTTCTCCTCTTTAATCCTGCTGCAGTGGGTGTGTGAGGTTATAAGTGTGTGTAGAAAGCTGAGTGAGCATTGTGGACGAGACAGAAAGAAGTGAAGTAATAATAATCCTGAAATCAGAGACACGTTGTCATGGTAACATAATGCTAACATGTGATCCTGGTTATAAGCTGCGCCTCACATACGAACCTTGGTGATGTAATAAACACACTGCTGGAAGGCGAGCATGACGACCTCCTCCAGGACGGCTATCGTTTCTTCATTGGCTGAACGGACACGGGAGAGATGAAGCTCCAGCAGGGCTGGAAAACACATTCACAAATTCATAAACATCTTTACTGTTTTATGCAAAAGAAATGTGAAATATGGACAAAGATACGCGGTAAATGTAGCAGTTTTTGGCAAAGAGAAGATTTTTACGAATAAGATAGTTTCAGTTTCTCGTCTTGGTCACAATTAGCTTTGAAGAGGATATTTTGCAGTCGTTTACGTTCTTAACGTGCTAGAAAATCACCAGAACCTCTTACTATTCACAGGTACCATATTTTCGGGCTTACAGATCACCCTTCTTTTAGTTTTGACTGATCATATGACTTATATTAAGAAGCGACTTGTATATCAAAATATACCACAATGTACCATCTGTTACCACTAGATGTCACTGCGTGACAACAGTATACCGTGACAGCACCACCGGTAAGCATAACCCTGCACATTTAGCCCAAACCGAACAGCAATACTCCGAAAGCTAATTTTAAACCTGATTTCCCCCAATAATGCAGCATATTTAATATGAGCACCTAAAAATATGGAGAAGCACCTTTACTTATTAGATCAAGCACATATTGAAGTACAGTTCAGAGGATGAGCAAACTCCCGAGCCAAAACGTAACAAAAAAAAATAAAAAGAGTTGCTTTTCATTAGTGACTGACTTTGAAAACCCCCAAGTCTATAAAACTAACCTAACTTCTTAGCTTCTTTCCTTTCTTCATCTTCCTCCTCCTCGTCCTGTTCCTGCTCCTCTCGGACTCTCCATTCCACAACAAGAGGCAGCTGGTACTGAACCATCTGCAGCAGCTCCAGACTGTTTGACATCCACACCACCAGAGGGCGCAACCCTGACGTCACCTCACCGAGGCTGAGAGCAAGGTGGTCCTCGGGGTTCGTGCTTTCTCCGCCGAGGCTGAAACACAATTGGAAACCATCCACATTGCTCGCTGTGTATGAAGAAGTGATCAATGGCTGCGGTGAAACATGAAGTTTAGCTTACGCTTCAGGCTGAACCGCAGCGAGATTCTTTGTGTGGTCCTACATGAAAACACAAACATTTTTCAATTAATCAAGCAAACAAAGAGATGGTATCTTATTCTGAAAGTGAAAATGACTAGCTTAATTAAAGAAATCTGCTTGAATATGTTGTGTGGCTCCAGTGAGATTTCCTTTGGTGGAAAGTGACCAAAGAAAAAGTTTCTTCTTTCTTACAGGTTGCAGACCGCTGTGGTCTATGCAGTCACAGAGTACTCTGCCCAGAAAACATGGCACCGTTGACTTCTGACTGAGACAGATTAGACGAGGCACAATATTTGTAACCGTCTGTTGCTTGAAGATAACAACATGCCCCCCGTGTGCTTGACCGTGCTTGACCATGCCTCATTATAGGACCAAAAAGCTGCTTTTACCTCATAGAACAGGGATGTTCAACTTGAGGGGGTCAAAGGTCACAAGATTTTCATCCTCTCTACCAGAATGCTCGTTTGAAACACATTATCTAATGATATATGGCAACTGAAGGTTTGATTTGTTAAGATAAAAAGCCAATTCAGGATGATCTACTGGGAATTTCAGTCAAATACCAACATACAACTGAATGCCATCTGGATAAAAGTATAGATTCAGGTAACTTTACAAAAGTCTACATTTTTATTAGCCTTCACTGAAATTTTGAAATATTGACATTTCAAAAAATTACAAAGAGATTACCATTTTTTGGCATCCCGAAGATTTCAGATATAATATACTGAAGAAGATCCAAAACTCAGCTTTTTCCATCAAAATACATTAATTTCATCATTTCAACTTATATAAATTTGAGGAATAATTGCAATTGATATTGGCTTCCAAATTTGGTCAAAGGGCCTTTTAATCCCAGCATCATATTTTTGGGAAAATTCCTAATGGCCTGCGAGCAGAGAGACGGGAAGTCTGTCGGTTGAATGTGTCTCCAATAGAAAGTGAAAGATTCTGGACACGATAACAGCGAAGACCAAACACGCTTTGCACACAATGAGATAGAGCCCTTAAACTTCAGCTGACTTCAAGTGTAAATTGAAACTGTTTCCTACAGGTGAAGTGGACCTTTGACTCTGACTTACCCACACGGCACTCTGAACGTCACTGGAAATCAGTAGCAGGAGCCTGCGGAGGCTCGACGCTTCAAGACATGCTGCTGAATACTGAACGCACATGCACAGCAGAAAGGAAACAGTCAACGGTGGCCGGTCGATGACGCTGTGGGCACTTCCCATAGCGACGATCTCCTTGACGACGCGGTCCTCGTACTCTGCTTCATAGTTTAGAGTCAGGCTTCGTCCTTCGGGGGAGGTTAGGAACGGAGCGGCGCAGTCGCTGATGCGCCGCCTGCAGTCTGAGCTCCGGAGGTCGGCGCAGGTCGACGTGCAGGTGCTGCAGACGAGTGTTTCTCCATTTTGGCAAGTATTGTGACCGAGCATCCAGGGAGGAGACGACAAGCCAGACTCAGGAAGAATGCCACTCACCCCCTTCATTCAAAGAAAAAAAAAAGAAAAAATCAAGAAACATGAAGTCAATGTGTAATAATCATAACTGGAGCAACGTCTTACCTTGGGGGTCGACGCGAGAGGATCTTTGAAGAGAAACAGGTAGTGCTGTCCCAAACCGATCACGTCGCCGGGGCTGAGCTGCATGTCGTTTTGCAATAATTCTCCGTTCCTGGTGACCACAGCGTTCTGGCCAGGGCAGAGCGTGGTGGGACCGCCACCGCCACCGCGACGGAAGCAACAGTGTCTGGGATGGATGTCGGAGGCAGATAGAAGAATGTCTGCTTTCGATGCGTCTTCAGAGTTCATCTGTTGACCAATGGTCATGTTTGGTGCCACAAGAAGGTAAATGACAAAATCCTGAAAGGAGAGACAGGGAGCAGACGTTATCCCTGGAAAGATTCCCAGTTCAGTGGATTGGTTTATTACAACGTTTTGAAAATGATGTCCTTTTGCACGGAAATGGCAGAAACGACAAAATGACGAAGCTGGATTGTTATTACAGGCGACTGTCAACTCTAAACTACCAGATCCCAGGACAATGTGGACAATATGGACACTGTGGAGGAAAACATTGTTGGTGTAGTTCATCTACTCGCACATGTGCAGAAGAACTATTTACTACGGCCGTGGTGCGCATGTGCAGTAGAAGTGTTTTCGAAAAGTTGCTTGTCATTTCATCATTTCATTTTACTTTCAAATTGGCAGAACTAAACTAACTTAGTTAGCATGATGCTCATGGACATGACAAAGTTACATTTCAATTTGAAACACTGGCATCAGCAGACTTGTGATAGAGTTGTGTGTACTCGTTAAAGAAGAACCTTGATTGAGCAAACTTTGAATTTGTCCCACAGTGTAGCTCCAAGTTCATGTTAAATATCAGGACCTAGGCCTGATGCAAGCAGTTTTGTGGTCTTGAGAAACAAAGGGAATCCGTCATCAATAGTCAAGGAAAACGTGTAACATCTCACAATTTTGTTAATACATAACAACGGTCCCTCTGAGCCAAAGCTTAGCAGCATGGTCATGTGCCCGTATTAAAATAACAGTCTTCACCCAAGCCCGATTAGGCAAACAATGTTTTATGAAACCCGGTGAGTGGGGGGCACAATGTGAAGGGATTATTGTGTTTGACATTCCCCTTGTGATGCTTTGTCTTTTCCAGCCGGAGAGATTTAACCGGCTGAATTAAGACAAACACGCTCACTAAGCCGTGTCGGGAGCGCAGGCCGAGGGTGTGATCGCATTTTGGTTATGGGTCTTTAGGGAAAACAAGTGTGACGCAGAGTGAAAATCAACTGTAATGTGTGAGAGGTAGCTGCTGTGTGTGCAGCAGTTGAAAAAAAAAAAAAAACTCCACGTAATCAGTCAGGAAGCAGTGGCAGGTTTGTCTTTTTCTGTTTCCTGATCGCAGAGTTTTTCTACGAGCAGCTCCCTGACCTCTGGCATCAACATTTCTGCTGTCGGTTTCTCTTCGCGAAACACCTTCTCTGAGTGTATTTTCACTGTAACTACAGGGCACCTCGGTGTATTTTGCCCCATTAATATAGTTCCAGTCTAATGCAAAGCACATGTGAACATTTGGTCAAGAAGCCAAAAAAACTGCATGTGAAGCAGCTTTCCATGGAAGCTGAATTAACTGTTACCTGTTCCCAGATCCGCTCGGTTTAGTTCCCTGTTATGGTGCCGCACACTTGCAGGTTGGGACGTACGGCGATGAGAACGAGAAGGTCTTGAGTTTGAGTTCCAGTACCTTTCAGCGTAGCATTTGCATGGGTTTCCTTCACAGTGTATGTGAATCCAGATTCTACTCTGCCTTCACCCACTGTTAGCTGTTATTGCCTCCAGCGCCAGATCACCACTTTTCCCTTGTAGTTACCCTAAATGAAGCCCCTTTATCTCTGTAAGGTGAATTAATCCATTTAATCCTGATTGGTCAGCTTCCAGGAAACCCCTCGGTCGGGATTGATGGATTTACTGAAAATCTGTGCTCACTGTCGTTTGACACCGGGATCATGGTCTTAACAACTCATTATCGTTTTTAATCATCTGAGGTGTTTGCCTTTTCTAAACTATGAATCAGCAAAAGCTGCCTCAATTATATATTTTAACAAATGTGTGACTATGTCTATAAATGGTCCCATTTAATGCCACATGGGCTGAAAGTCAAAACCACCAACTGTTTCTTTGGGAAAATGACCAACATCATTTCTATTCCCCTCAACATCACATCGTGGAGTTAGTTCAACGCAAACGATGGCACTGCTGTCAGGAAAGCTGACTTGGCGAACTCGTCAAATCATACAATGTGTTTGAAAATAGCACGATGATCATTGCCTCTTTTGAGACTGAAAGATTATTGTTTTTACAAGCCATTAAATGGTGACAAATTCCCAGGGAACAAAGCTCAAATGAGAGGAGCACACCTTTCCTGACACTTTACCAACTATCCATTCATCCATCCGCCTTTTACACTTCTTTCTTTCAACTCGGGTTGGACGGGACTTCAGCCAATCACAGCGAATAGAGGGGAACAGACAAGGTAATGCAAAAACAGACAATCATGACATAGACACACATATCAGCAGTAATGTTTGATCCATGGTGGTGATGATGGTCCATGGTGACCCATGGTGAGCCAGACATCTGGTGACTCTGATTCATGTTCATGTGGCATTAAAAGAACCAATTATGGTCATTTTTAAGGCTTTAACCATGTTTTGGAACTCCACAGATGTAGATCTTGATGATTCACAATCTGAAAGATTCTGATTTATCTTATTTTTGGGATCAGAAAAGTTGAGTATTCTCTTTGTACGCGAAAAATCTGGAAGATTTCAGTGACTCCAAACGTTGTTGTGTTGAAAGCTAAGTGAGTGTGACTGGACCCCTGGCGTGTTTGGATACCTGTGTGAGGCTGCGGCCTTGCAGCAGCAGCAGGTAGGGACAGTCACGAGGAGGGTGAATCGAGTACTGTGTGGTGTTATCATCGCTGCTCTCCGTCTCCTCCCGCTCCGACTCCTCTCCTTCATGCTCGCCGCGGGGCCCCGGCGGACAGTGGCTCTCTGTTCTGGCCGGCGGTCCGTTGTCCCGGACGGCGGAGGCCGCCGGTGTCTGAATGCCGTTCTGTTCCAGACGTTGAGTCAAACTCTCGCGCCGATCCTTGACCCCCCTGATGCCGCCGGGGTCCGGGCTGCCGTCTGAATCCAGAAGGTCCATCTCGCTCTTGCTCCGCCATAGTTTCTGGCTGCGGCCGACGGTCCTCTCGATGAAGGTGGAGGTCACCCTGGAGCGGCTCTTCTGAAGCTTGCGGGCCTGGGCGTTGATACCTGAGGGGGTGGGGATGGATAAACAAACACGAGGTCCTGGGAATGTAGTGAAACTGTACCAAGTGAGCTGCTATATAAACACATTAGGCACACTGGCAATGGAATGTGGTGACAGAGCAACACGTTTAATTTTTTTTCCTGAAGCTGGGTAAGGTTTGTGTGTGTGTGTGTGTGTGTGTGTGTGTGTGTGTGTGTGTGTGTGTGTGTGTGTGTGTGTGTGTGTGTGTGTGTGTGTGTGTGTGTGTGTGTGTGTGTGCGCGCGTTCGGTCAATCATACATAGAGTGCTTATGCCAGAGTCAACAGGGAAAGCTCTGTATAGGAAGCAGGCCTTAGTGGAAAAAAAGACAGTGCTAATGGAAATTTTAAAAAATAAGACCCCCCCCCCCCCCCCCCCCCCCCCCCAACAATTGGCATCCGCCATCTGACTCTGATAGAAGTCCATCCAATGTTTAAAAAAAAAAATCACGATCTACCTTATTATGGCCGTTTGTGAAGCTTCTCACTTCACCTCTGGAAGCAGGTGATTAGATTCTGTCTCTTTAAAAGTACCCTTACATACATGTAACCCCAATTCAACAGCTTTTAGTAGCAAACTGAATTAGTCTACAAACGGCATCAAGTGCCAGCATCGTCATCTTGCGAGCGTGACAGAAACAAATGTTTGACTGACAGATATTTAGCCTCTACACAGGTAACACTCTCTGTGAAACCATGCGTTTCTTTAAGGCCTGCCATCCTGAACATCTTCTTTTAATTCAATAACGCCCAACATGTCGAGAAGCTGCATGAAGGGCTAATTGTAGTTTGACACCAGCATCATCCTAACAAAACAAGTAAGAGGTTTTGTACAGAGGGGAATTCTCAATGAAAGAGGGGAAAATTTACCAAATCCACATGCTGACCTTGATGGAAGTCCATCACAAGTAGAAATAAATCTAAACAAAGGCAATCAGTTCATCTTTGTTCTAAAACCAGCTTTGCTCAGCATATTTAAGGCCTCGCTTCCTAAAAGCCTTCATCTAATCTGGATCGGCTCACTCCTTAAAAGCTGAGCCAAGCGCGCTCTGTAATTTGACACCAGTCTCATCATCTTCGTAGCTCTGAGTCTCTAACGGGAGCAGACGACTACAAAAAGGAGTGCGCGACGAGCTGATGCCGTCTCGTGCATATCTGGTCATAGACAGCATGTTTATGCTGGAGTCGACGTGCAAAAGGAAAAGTTTTGTGCATGAACAAAGACCTCCCCTGGAAAAAAAAAAAAGAACAGCTCATGGAAATGGGGAAAAAAAACAACAAAAAAAACTGAGCTCGCACAGAAGCAGGATTCCACAAGCTGACACTGATAGAAGCCCATCACAAGCAGAGCCATTCATAAAAACACATAACAGGACACGCTCTTACAGAGCGACCGCAGCTGTGTCAACCACGACCGGCGGCCGCTCCCCAACAAACGGGTGTAAAAGTGAGAGAAAGCGTCCCTCCCTCCAGCTTTACCCTTTGTGTCGGGCATTGAGGCGGAAAGTTGTGGGCGCTTTCTGTCACAGCACGCTCCAGAAACGCACAGTCTTCTGCGAGGTAGGGGTTTGCCCTGCAGTATTAAAAGAGGGCGTGCCGCCAGAGGAGGCTTAATTAACTCGCAGTGTGTCTGCAGCCTTCATCACATTTCAAGTTTTACAGGTCACGTTTTATGGCAGAAGGGGTGATACACAAATCCAAATTTGTAGCAGGAATTGAAAAGAAAGAAATAAGGCAACAGTAGACGTATTAAACTATAGTTTGGTCTGCGTGGCTTGGCTGATATTCATTGGAAAAGGAAAAAAACACAGCGTGCCAGCAAACCACATTTTTACTGTGAAAACTCTGAGGCTGTTCTTTTATTCTTACAATGCCTCATGTAATAGGAAAGATTCAGGCAAGCAGACAATCTCATTCAGGATTTCAAGACACGATTCTCATCGCTCCAGGTAGGAAGCGTCTCTCAGAAAACTTATGATGGAGCTCAGTTGACCAGATCCGATGGAGTCTCCACTCATTAGGAAAGTTCAAACGTACCAGCAGTGACGGTGTCCTTCTCTTTGGATGTCTTCTCCTCCACCGAGCTTCTCTTCTGGATTTCGAAGCGCCTTGCCAAACCCTCCCTGGGTTTCCACAAGGACTGCAGGAGGAGAGGCTTCTCGTGGTCGCCCAGCACTCTGAACCCTTCGGTCCTCCACTGATGGCTGCCGGTGGTGCCAATTGTGTCGCAGAGAACAAAGGCCTCGGCCTCCTCTTTGCTCTGGCCGTACCTGCGTCACATCCGATGGAATCAGAATGTAAATACTTGACAAAACAATCACAGTCAAAGACACGGTACCATAACGAACCAACTCCCACCAAGTCTGCCTTGGTTCTTGATTAAAGGAGAAGAAGGAACCCAAGATTTCCTCCATGAAGCCTGTGAATTCATTACGTATCAGTGCTGGATGCTGAACTGTACCAAACACCTTACTTGTAGATGTGTTAGTCTTCTGGTGGCAGCCAGGTGAGTTATGTGTTTGCAGAGCCTTAAGGCCTTGTCTACACTGCTAGAACCCATTTTTATATCAGAAAAGTTTCACATTCACACATCGTCCTACTTCGTCGTACACTTTAGAGGAGATGGAGAATTTATAAAACATTGAACTCAATTGAGCAATAGAGTATTAGACACTGAAGCCGTGTAAAACCCAATGGAAAAGTTTGAAAAACCTAAAATACTTTGTTCGGGTAAGAAAAAGTTGCAAAATCTGTTGGTTCCTCGCAATGTGCAAAAACCTTTCCCAATGCACATACTGTACAGGAGAGTATTATTATTAGTAAATGATTTTAATGATATGGATCAGATTAACTTTGTTTGGTTTCCAATTGCTTCATCATGGATTTTTTTTTTTTTATCTACATACATGCTGAATGTTACAGTACTGTATCTTAACCCTGCTGGCAACAGCCAGGTATAGTGGATAGTTGGTTTTGCAGAGCTTTAAACTGGAGTTGTCCTCATTATATTGAAGACAGTAAAGTTGCAAATTCCTTGTGATGTGTCATGCTCATCCTCCGGTACTTGAAGAACCCATGGTGTAACTCAAGAGTGCTCAAAACGACAACTCAAGAAATATCTGCCATTAATAAAGCCAACTGTATTATCTGATAAATAAACCTCAATACAACAAAGCCAGTAAACCATCAGGAGTCTGATTGATGGTTTTTTTTTTAAGAATGCAGCACATCTAACTTTCACAGTGAATTTTATTCATGGAGGGGAAAAAAATAGTCCTGACTTCCCCCTTCCTCTTCAAGCCGAATACCACGTGCATTAATCATCCCATTATGTTTTTGGCTGCAACGTAAGCTGAGACTGACAGACATGCACTCTCCAGAGAGGCCGCCTCGCTGGCTGTCTTCTCATACCAGTCTGTGGTTTTCCCTCGACCTTTTCAGTGCTGCTAAATGAAGAATCTGGCACGCACACACAGTCTGCATTGTACGGCAATTAAATGAAACACAACAACGGGTCGAGTCGGCTTTGTCGGTCCAAAACACAGCGATCGCAAACGACACGGAGGGCCCAACCTTTCACACTTTTACAAAGCGGTTTGATATTTGGACGACGTAACATCCGCTAGGACAGAACTCGCTCACATGGACACATGAGGACACGCACGCAACATGTGGCGCGCAGACAGTCCGCGTGCTCACCGTTCCAGGGCCTCCTTCACCAGTTCCTTGGCGCTGGAGTGCATGGTGGCCAGAACGCTCTTGTAGTGAGCCCCCTCACAGATTTCGTTGCCAAAGATCTTGAGAATCCCCGGCGCCGTGATCTGATTGGACAGCTCAGACGGGTCGTCCGCCACTAATGCATCCGTGGAGATCACTGCAGAAACAGGCTGTGGTTCATAAGTGACCATGCAAGAGCGTTTGGCACGTTAAATGTGTCTGTTCAGCAATCATGCAAAGCCAAAGAACGTTAAAAAAAAAAAATCACGTTTAGGACATTTTGACCAGTGATGTGCAAGATTACATAAACTAAATAAGTAACTAGTTGCAATAAAGCGGAACTTGTAGTTTGTGTTACTTTTAGGTCCTGTTTATATGACAATATTTTAAGTGAAAACCCTTTTTATGTTTTTATTTAAATAAAGATTCACGTTTACTTGCAACATTTTCAAAACAATGTCCTTTTAACTGCAGGAATGTTGAAATGAATGGAGTTTTCATGTTTTTGTAATGAACGCTATAAACACGAACAATGGGAGTACACGGACTTTCGTATGGACAGATGCTGAAGTTCCATTGTTATTCCAGGTCACTCTCAACTATAAAATATCAAGTCCCATGAGAATATGGACTGGGAGTCGTGACACTCTTGAAGGCAAACATTTGTGTTATTGTCGAGCACATGTGTATAAGAACTATTTACTGTGGCCGTGGCGGGCATGCACAGTAGTAGAGGTACAGAAACGTTGCATTTTCCCCCCGCTCACATGGAGACACAGTCAGAACTATTTTGAAAGGTTCTACTTTGGAGCCATTTTTAAAAAGTTGTGTATCCAGTGACTACTCCACATTCATGTGTAAACATGGCCTCATTTGTGTCCCTGGATGTTAGTTAAAGTTACGTCAGTTAGAGGGAGGAAGATGGTCTGGAGATGCTCTCTGAAATTAAAGTCAGAGAGACGTACTGCTTCCCTTCCTGGTCTGGACGGACAGGGTGGACTTGAGTCCTGCTGTCAGAGACATGGCGTCTGAGCTGGAGGTGGGCCGGCGCTGGAAGACCCCTGAGAGGCGGTTGCTATGGCGACGGATGCGGCTCTTGCTGGGCTGTCTGATGGCGACGGCCTCAGGCGAGGAAGACGCTGACCTGGTGAAGGACACCAGAGACACCTGGTCAGGTGGCTTATCTGTGGGTTAGTCAAAGTTAGTCAAACTAATTTGAAGGATTATGAAGATTAATCAAAGAAATCTTGATAAATCTGATCCAATAAACAGATAACAAACCATATTTTATATGGTAACATTAAAAGTGTGCAATTAAACTACAGTAAAACCAAATGAATGGAAATAAAGATTTTAAAGCAACATAAATAAAATAAAAACAAGTATGAAGTGAATAAAATCCTTTGTTAGATTTTTGTAATCAAATTGAAAAAAATGGGAAACTTTTAAAATGCAATTAATTAATGAAAAGAAAATGATCTATTTTAACCTAAAACAAAACCCCAACAAACTCAACCCAATAAATCCATTTAACATAAACTAACATTAATTAGTACAAAATTAATTTTGGATCTTCAATCATTGTTTATAAATTGCATAAATCCTAATAATAAAATCAGATGAAGTTATTTTTTTTTTTAATAAAATGTACCATTAAAGGATTTTGAATATACTGTTTCACAGTTCATAAAAATTAACAAAATATTATAAATTACAGTCAATGAGAAATAACATTAATAATATTTAAATGACTCAGACATCTGAAAAGAAAATAATTAAATTGATTAAAGAAAAAAAACACACAATAAATTAGATCAGTTTAAATTAAATTAAATCAGATGAAGTGAGATAAGATTAAATAAAATTAAACTGAAATAAATCAAATTAAACCACATATTAAATGAAAAGATAGAATCAACCCCGTCCCGTCAGTATAGATGCTGGATGATTAAAGCCTCCGTCCCCTCCACCCTGCAGTCTGTACATACGTGTCTGTGGCAGCTCTGAGCCCTCAGCTCTCCCTCTGCATGCCTCCCTGCTCTGTCGGAGGGGGAATGAAAGAATGAAGTGTTGTTTCCTTCACGGGGCTCCTCTAAGCTTCTTAACCCTCACACAGGTCCACAGCTTTCAGATTTACGAATCATTTGAGCTCAGACATGGGTGGAGCTGCGGGTTTTAATGAGCTAATTGTTCAGATTCATTTTGAAAAATGTTTGAAGTTTGCTGAGTGACAGGGGGAGATGCGGACTGTTCCATGTACTCACATATGAGAGCCATCACTTGTCTTCCTTCCCAGCCTGGCGAAGCGTCTCTTTGGGGGAGCTGCCGGTGGTCTCGGTGGGAGAGAGCGCAGGTCCTCGGAAGAATTCTTCATCTGACTCATTCCCGTCCGAACCTCGATCCCCTTCGATGTGTGTTTATATCTTCAGTTTCAGTCAGAAGTCCGAGTTCCCCCTCATGTTCTACTCCTGAGATGTCTCATCCAGTCCATCCCGTGTCATTACGCACTCCGGAGCAGATGTTTCCAGCCCTCATCCAGCTGCTGGAGCTGATGCAGACTAACAGCTGAGGCTCTGGCTACATCTGTACCCCTCTAACCTGTGTAAACTGTGTCTCGGGGGGGCTTTCAAAAAAGACAGAAAGTGGATAGATCATGCGCAAGGGATGTTTCAAATTGGTCACGAACCCGCTCTCTCCAGATGCGCATGCAACGCGCGCAGCTGCACAGAGGTGCCCAGCACGCGCACACCCGCCCACCTCCGTGAAAGTTCTCTTGAATGAAACCCCTCCTGTCTGGTTTGAATGCAGGCTACTACGATGCACAAAGAAAAAAATATATATAAATACATAAATACATCTCTTCCGTTAAAGCTGAAATCCACAGAGAAAAAAAAGCATAATTTGCAGTAAAAACGTGACTAAACTGAATGTTTCTGCACATTTCTGCGTCAACGACTCCATCTTCTGGCTGCACACAGATCACATTTCACTTTCCCTGTAACAAGTTATGAAACACGTGGTATGAATGAACAGAAAATACAAGCAGCTTATCTTGGTTTAGCTGGCATGTCTTAGGACATATTTCAGTTCAGGAGCCACATAGCGACAGTTTCATCCTGAGTGGCATAATACAGTGGCCATAATAACCTTTAAATTTAAAACTGGACATTTTAATGGCCAGTCTCTTTGTTGTGCTGTGTCCGCTCCTAGGACACGTGTTGTTGTTTTCTGAATCAATGTTTTCTTTGAGAATTTGACAATTTGCTTGGTGGATTGGCAACCCAGATTGGAGCCTCTTATATACATGGCATAAACAGTGAAATAAAGGTAACTTAAAGGTAAGCGTGTAACACCAAACAGTGGTTTGTTCTATAACAGGATTTCATGTTGTTTTTGTTTTTTTTGACACATCCACTCCCACCAATATACAAACGCAGGACTACTCAGAATAAAACATGGATCTATTTTTCCATTTTTGAGCCGTCGGACCAACTTAAAATAGTCAACTGCCTTTGTTGGACTTGTGACGTTCTATGAATCCACCCACTGGGTGCGCATACATACAAACATGCACAAGCAGGAACCTTTGAAATAAAAATAAAAAATTCCACTTCTGCTCTAGATTCTAGAAAGTGGGCAATGCTTGTGTGTGCAGCTCTACTTTTGAGAGCAGGTAAAGCCTTGGGGGCCCCCCTGTGATTTCAAGGGGGTCCCAAACCCCACTTTGAAAACCACTGCTATAGGGTAAGGGCACATTATACAATTGTAGGTCTACTATATCAGTTCTGTATTGTCCACCCAGAAGCCTATTTATCATCAGATTGCGTCCGTTCCCTTGCATCTGATGTAGACCTTATTGATCCCGGCGATGTCTGATCGCAAGACTCTATTTGTCTCATTCTCACTCGTGGTTGAGGTAGGCTGCCATAGCTTTGGAGGTCTTGCCAAAGGTCCCTTACTTGCTGATGTACGTCCACAAACCAGTGTGTCTTTGTTTTTTTGGGAGAAAGCAAAAACATGGAAGCTCCACAAAGCGATCAGCACAACAATAGATCTTGATCATGGGTGTTCAGCCAACAAATCTACAGCAAATATTCGATTTTGTCATGTCAATATGCAGAAAAGTCTGTAAAATATTACTTTTTGTGGGAAGAAAACATGGTAAGCTGCTTTGCACCAACTAACTTCTAAAGGCCTTAATTCAATGTGTGTGTTGCAGTACTTATGACTGACCACTAGATGGTAACCTGCCTCTGGAAACACTAACCACAACAGTATGGGAACACATGGCTATAATCACTGATAAAAAGAAAAGGATCTTTAAAATAGAGAAATGATAATGATTTACTACGGTATTAAAGAGATGCATATGTGACATGTTTTCTGTTTTTAATGACAAAATTCTGGTTCATTCGAAATGTTTTTATTGTTTTAAGTTCCCCTTGATTGCGATGTGGTGCTGAACCTCCTATGTAAGTCAAACAGCAGGCAGCAGTGAACCACAGGGAAATCCCTCCCGACTCGCAGAGATAAATAAGCTTACACTCATGCCTAACGGGACGCCGCTGACACCGGACGACCTGTGGCAGCCTCTGCAGGGAAGTTACAACAGACTGGAGGGCTTCCCTCCTACTCATCACAGCACGTTCACACCCTGCGGGTGCTTTATTTGCCTTATCAGATAGGATGTCCATCTAATCACCGGCAAAGAAAAAAAAAGAAGAATGTGTTTGCAAGGCCAAGGTCAGCTCGTCCTGGAACCGCATAGGAGAACAGAAAGGATTAACGCTGGGTAATCAGATCCCCTGCTGGACAAGGAGTGACACCTGGAGCAGGAGGACTGGAGACTTAAGTGACACACAGCTCCACTGTGTCGAGTGGTATTGCAAGCCCAAATACTTGATTAGATTGCTATAGATAGCAGATTTATGCAAGGTAGTTAAATGTAGAAGAAGACCTGGATCCTCCTTCAATGTAGAGAAGGAGGACATGGAGATATTTGGGGTAACAACAGAGGAATTAGGGTGCATGGTGAGAAGATAATCTGTTATGGAGATACCTGAAGGGAGCGGCTGCAAGACCAAAACATCAATTCTCTGACTTACAAAGGATTGTGTTTTCAATTATCTCAGGATATCCATCCATCCACCTTCTATCCCGCTTATATCCAGTTCAGAGTCACGGGATGCTGGAGCCTATCCCAGCCTACCGTGAGCGAGGGCAGGGTACACCCTGGACAGGTCGCCAGTATGTCACAGGGCTAACTTAGGATATCCTCGGATAGTTTGGGAATATTGAATATGCTATCCCACCTCCCGGACTAGATTTAATGTAGTAACATAGTAGGGACTCTGGCGTCACAAGCATTTATGTATCCCTATCTGCCATCTCTGGATTGTGGAAGAACCTGATGGAAAAAGGTAAAGCAGGTAAAGAAAGATGTGGCTCTAGACATTCAATTAGTCAGGCACACAAAGAAAACTCGTTTTTCAAACAGGTTGGGTGAGCTAAAAGGAGAACATAAATAGATAATTTAAGGTCGAAAGTAAGAAATAGTCCTTATGGATCTTTGTAAATTTGCTACATATTTAATGCAAAGAACGGCTTTATGGATCTGTCTCTGGGTTCTGGAGGTCTATATACACTATAATCACATCTCCCCCCACTTCTTCTTTTCCTTCCCCACTAACAGGGAACGTTTGCTGGGTTTGGAGTACCGTGAGACAGGTTGTTTTCATCCTCCTGATTATGTGTCGTTCCAATAGAAATCCCACTATTTGCTCCGAATGTGGGCAAAGCTGAGATATTTCGGTCAGCAAATCAGGAAGCACTAGAACCTCTGCTGCCTCTTTTTTTTTTTTTTTTTGTTTTCTTTTTTTTTTTAGACCAATCATGACATCTAAAATCACAGCACAATCAAAATGCTTCACTACTTCACCAACTTGTTTTACAAATAATTCATGGTTTCTGAGGTCATGTTGGCTTGTGGCAACCAGTAGTGTCGTAATGGTCAATAACGGAATCATTTGCCAATCATTTGATAAGTTATTACGGTATTGGCATAGTATACAAACAAATTTTGGAAAAAACGTGACCATTTTTCTTCTAAATAAATTACTTATTTTTGGCCATTTTTGAGTAGCTTGTTGATATAAAAATTAAAAGTCAGAGCCAGAAATGTGGTTTGTTGCCAGAGGGCAACGCAATGCTGTAGAGGGTAAAGTTATTGGGCATTTTTTTCATCTAAAATTGCCAGAAAGATCCCTTTATGAGCAGGTATAATATTATTGGTCGCTCTTAATAAGGACGGCAACGAGCATTAGTTTCGGCAATCTCGTTCGGGACTCCCGCGTGAGTGACGGTTCAATCTCTTAAAATTCAGAGAAACTGACGACCACATACAGGCATACATACATGAATGCATATACATTGATTCATTCATACATACATGAATGCATTATGCATACATATATACATGCATTCATTCATGCATGCACGCATTGCCGATGCACGGGAGAAGTCTTGCGGGCATCCGTGGCACGCTTCGATCATACTCGTTCGGTCATCTTCCAAACCTGCGTCCTGCCCTGAACACATGTTGGTGAACTAACTGAACTGATAACTGCAGCCCAGCATTAGTGTGCGAATGATAGTATGTGTGTGTGAAGTGGTTTATATAATGCACGTTGAGGCTGCTGCAGTGGTAAAATGAACCATCGCAGGGACGGTTATTTCCAGTCCTGAAATCTCTCAAGGATTCCATCATTACCGTCTGTATCTCATCCATAGGATGTGCTGTGAAAGCAGCATGGTGACTGACAGGGGTGTGTTTAATGTCGGTGGCTAAATATTGGATTGCCTGGTGCTTTGAACCACTGTGGGTTATTCGACCACCAGAGCTGGGATAACCCGGGCCTGCTTTCTCTATTCCAGACAAAGAAAAGTTGTGAGTTATGAAAAAGCCGCAAAGACATTCCAGTTACCGTTTCCTGTGGGGAACATCTGGCCCGTTCGTGTGATTGGATGGAGACCGTCAGAGTCACACTCCAATTGTGAGGCTGTTTTCTTCAGCAATGTATGTGCTGCTTTATGGAGCAAACTAAAAGCCCCAGACATGCTAAAAAAGAAGAAAAAACAACAACAAAAGAAGCACCACTGCAGAACTGCAGTTAAGGCATCTAAAAGCAAAAGTAAGCACTGCAGGGTTTATAAGAGCAATGAGTCTGTAGACACACTGGATAAATGTGACTGAACATGATATATTTAATGAAAACTTTACATATAGTATAGAAACGGTGTTCAAGTGTTGTTCTTCTAAAAGCTCTTCGAAAGCAACTCTGTTCGCTGCAGGCTATTTGTAGTAGCTACGCCTCTATTTTTTCTTTTTCTTTACTTTACTCTTTCACAATGAGCATTATGAGCTGACACACGAGTGCACAGATGTGGTGTGATATGGCAATAAATGTGAGTATTGTTAAAAAAAAAAAAAAAAGACCCTTTAGCGTGTAGCAGCATTATGGAGGTTTTAATAAAAATGAATAAAGTAGGTTTTAGGAGCCACCTATGATTATTTGAAGTAAAAACATAACCAGATCTGCAGGTAGAGCGATTCTACTGGCGGGTATCAAATTGCATTCAGAAAGACACTGCAGTAATTTGCCATGCGCTGGAGAAGGCGTGACGTCACGGTATAAAGTGATAATGAAGATGAATGGATGGATGGACCTATAGTCGTTTTTTTCCACTGAGGAATACAACCATTTCAATCCAGGCTCAACAACATTCTCATATTTGCATGGCCAAACATTAAGCCAAGAATTGATTCATTTATCAGGTCATTTAACAAAATTTCCCGCGTTCTCACCACCTGCAGGAAGGTTCTTAATCGGTGCAATGTGATGTGGGTGACAGTGCTCAGACTGACACCCCCGCGACCCGGAAACAGATAAACTGGAGAAAATGGATGGATGGATGGATTTAACAAAATCCAGGGTTTGAATACCCCTCTCCCCACCCCCCACTCGAACCAGGGTTTGAATCCCTCCCCACAATCTGTCTGTCCAATCCTTCTCTCTGCCGAGGGATGTCTAGAGCCTCGAGTTCCCAGAAATGACTGTTGCACTAAAATAATAAATAAAGTTGAATTGAAAATCCTCTTCGGAGTGGCTGCGGCTTTGTTGGTAAAATGGTCTTCTCTTGGTCACATTGGTGCTGGTTTGATTCCCCCTGTCCACATGTTGAAGTGTTCTTGAGCAAGACACTGAACCCCAAATTGCTCCTAATGGCTGGATTAGGTGCTTTGCATGGCACACGCCTCCATTGTGGGTGTATTTGTGCGTTATAACGGGTGAATGTAATAAAATGTGAGAAACACTTTGGGCGGTAAGTGAAATCTAGTCACCATTAAAAAAAAACATTTTAGCTGTGTCACTCACTTGTGTAAATTCTGTTTTTCCCCCTAAACTCTGCAAACGTGACTCAGCAAAAACAAAGCCCGACGCGGAGCTGCTGAGTCATTGTGTGTGTGCGTGTGTGTGTGCGTGTGCGTGTGCGTGTGCGTGTGTGTGTAAAGGAGGGGCCTGCTGAGCTTCATCAGCCTCCTTCCGAAACAATTCGCTCCGACTTGCGGATGACTTTTCCGCGTCGTGTCTCCCGGGGCGGAAGAAGCGGCGCGCGGCGGTTCTCCTCCTGACTCACGCCTCGTCTGCCTACGCCGCCAGGAGGAGCCGGGGGTTGGCCAGGCCGGTGGGAGGAGCGGGGGTCCCGGTCGACACCGTACCTGTCCGTGTGCGGCATGTGACACTGTTACGGGAAGGACAGAGAACGGGCTCGACCTGTTGGAGAGAGAGAGAGAGAAGAGAGAGAGAGAGAGAGAAGAGAGAGAAGGAGGGAGGGAGTGAAGAGAGAGACAGAGAGAAGGAGGGAGGGAGTGAAGAGAGAGAAGGGAGTTTGAAAAAGAGCTCTCTCTCCCGGCGTGGTCGACCGAGATGGAGCGGCTGTGCGGACCGGAGCTCCCGTTCTGGGTGAGTTTACGTTCCCCGGAGGTGTCCGCGAGCTCGGCTCGGTCAGAGCGCGGGCTCGAACCCGCGCGCCTGTCGCGGCGGTTCGTGCGCGGTTCCGACGCGGGCCGGCAGAAGCGCCGCTATCGGTCGGAGTTAACTATAAATACCCGCGGAGCTAAGAGCATTTACGGCGCTAAACAGCTCCCAATTAAATGACTTGTTGAATGACGGACTCCGGGCTGCTTTTCGGCCCCGCGAGAAAACCGCTTGTTCGGCTTGACGTTCGCTAAACGTCGCTGTTGGTTTATAAAATCTTGCGCAAACTCCTCCAAACTTCCCTGGAGTGTGAACACAGCAGCTCCACATCTCCCCTAGCAGCCCAGGAGAATAATCCACAAAACAACATGTAAAAACCCAGCATGGTTTTTTAAATCACGCTATATTGCGATTTTATTCATTTCGTTTAATCGTGATATCTACATGCTCAGTATACATATTAACTGCAATTAAATGACTTTGGATTTATGCTCAGCACATTTCAATTGATATAATTTTAAATACATAGTAATAGAGTTTTTAATCACGATTAATGCTCAAGTGGTTTCAATACTAATAATTCCTTATTAATTAAACATTAAAGCACAGTTTACAAACATGATCACAGATTGCAAGTTTGCCCAATATCCAGTATCATGGATCCCAGCAGACATGGTAGTATAATAGTAACAACAACAGCTATGGCGGACTACATGCTTCAGGTCCTGCTGCAGAAGCTACTGATACTATACTCGACAATGAATACAAGTGTATCCGCAAAACTTTCTTCACTGTTGGGGGGTCAGTTCACACGACACCAGTGTTATGGATCCACTGTATCCGCAAAGTTTTTATCCCGGCTCCCAGGGTGGAAAGATTCTTTCTTTCCTGCAGAGACTGCTGGAGGCTATGGAGCGCTGTTACTGAGCATGCGCACATCTCTCCCCCTCCCTCCCTTTCCTTCTGCTCATCCACTTGTAAACAAACATGGCGGACCCATAGTGGGGGAGTTGGTGATGACATCATTATTTTCCTTAAATGCAAAGTCAAGTTTTAAAATTTCCCCACTCTGGAACCCGAGCCCGTTTGACCAAGCTTCTCCAATGTCTTTGGTACTGGTTTTAAATCTAATGTAATATCCTTCAAGGTCTTATATCAGAAATTGAGGTACGTGAGAAAGTTCACAGATTGACTATCACATTGTTCATTCCAGTGTTCCAGTTTTGACTGTTTTCACTGGCAAGCCTTTTCCCTGAACATCAAGGCTACTAGAACAAAATTTATTCGTGAAGGAACCTGTGGTTTTTGTAGATTGTGCACAGATAACGCGTTGTTGCGTACTGAGGCAGGTTGCGGCGGTTGTCGCTTCCAATTCACAGGCAAGCGTCACTGCGTTATCAGTCTTACTGAGATACCCAAATTCAAGAAATCCATCTCGCATGGTGTAGCAAATAATCACCTCCTGAGAAAATCACACAGTTTGTATGAGTCTTTAGAAAGGGGCCTTACATTTATAGTGTTAGTTTTGTTTTTTTCCATAGATTTAATTGCCGAGCTTTGAATGAGGTTAGTTTCTGGGAAGAAATAGTTGCAGCGTTCCCGTTGGTTATGGCGTTGGGGATCGGGAAGCCACATGAAGTCAAAAGAGAAAGCTGTTCTTGTGCCAGCTCTTTTATTCGCTGTAATTTCATAACCATAGGCAATCTCAGTGTTTTAATGAGTCATTAAATGGTCAGAACATCCTTAAGTGCCATTAAAACCGTAAAACACTTCTTATAGTTACAGGTCTCACCTCATGAAGCTCATCATTTCAAGATTGTAATTCAAACCTCATGTTGTTGGTTTTTTTCACAATATTTGCTTGATAACCCTCAAACACCTTCAGTGTAGAGATTGCACAAGCTATATAACAACTGGATTGGTTGTTTTTACACAATTCTTGCAACCACATGTGTATATAATATGCCAACATCTGTATTTTCATTCACTTGCATCTCTTCCATTAAATAATCCACAGCTGTAAGTGTACTTGCTGTAATCTCTTGGTGCCCACCTATTGACTTCTGCCCTGGAGGCTGCTGATACTACTTGTCCATAATCCTGCCCAGGAGGTGCGAAGGTAGAGTAGGCAGTGACGGGATGCACGGCAGTAATACCCACTGGGGTTATTATCGTGGAAACTGTCTATTTCTTGCACTGCCTGCTTTCCCTCTGAGATCACGCTTACTGCTGTGGATCCTGTGACTTCCTGTCAGAGGTAGCCGGGGTCATGTTCTCCCCTCTTGACATACTAAGGCCGGCCTAATCCGCCACCAAGCACATGTCAAACAGAAGATCAGTCCATGCTTTAATTTGTGCCCTGCACTAACATTCATTAATACTACTTCAGTTTGATTTCTGTGTCAGAAGTGTCGTGTTGTTGAGCGGCCATTGTTTTAAATCATTGCTGCTCAGGGTTGGAGTGGGTGAAATGAAGTATAAATGTTGTGACCACTGTTGCTGTTGTCTTTATGATCAACATATTTTCTTTTTAAATCCAAAGATTTTAACTGGTGCAGATTTTACTACTACGTTATCAACATTGTACTTTACTTACTCATTAAGTTTAGCTGAATTAGTCAATTAGTGGGAGGAAGGAACTCTATAAACTCAATCTTCTTGAAAGGAACGAATGATGTTGCCAAGAAGCAACAAAACGGCTCAGATAAATTCCCAACATACAGATAGTTCTTGTGATCCCAATATAGACTGGTCAAACTTTATACCTACTATAGATACAGGCTAAAGCTATTGGTACTTACGATTTTTCAGGTATAGGCCAGTGTTCTCGCCAGCGCTTTTCAGCGTAACGGGCCGTGACGCTGTCACTTGTGAAGTTGAGGCTGTATTTAGGGCAGTAAAGGTAAATATGATCATGTGTTTATCAGTTTTAAAGCGTGCCAATAACAACAAACGCACGTGCTGTGTCACTGGAAGTGTGATCTATGATTGTGTTATTACTGAAGTTATATAATTGTTTCAAGGTCCTGCGAATTGACATCAACTCTGTGTAGTAGGTTAAATATCTTCCATGTTTTAGTTTCATACAGGTTGCAAAATAAACCTTCTTAGTAGCCTAAAACCTGAGAAATTTCAGGGGGCGTCCCCCCCCCCCCCCCCCCCCCGAGCTCTCCACAAAGGAGCTGCCGCTGATTCCCGTCGGGAGCCTGGGCAGCCCCTGAACCCCCGGTCTAACTTACTGTGGTCCCACCTCTACGCTGTCAGAATGCTGGTACTGCACATGCCCACGACTATTGCAGTAGATCATTCTGCGGTGCTCTTCACTTCTGAATTTAACAGAGCTTTTCTAATAAAGTGCACATTTACTACATCATCACCTGGACCACATGTGGAGACTTTTTTTCTTTTTTTTTGCCTCGATTATTCTTTAAAGGGGACATATCATGCTAAATCCACTTTTTTAGCCCTTAAATGCATTTTGGTGTATATTTAGAGTGTTTAGAAGTACAGAAAAGTTCAAAGTAGTCTCTTCAGGTGCTCCGTTGATATCTTTATATTCTGTTTTGGTCATATTTTGCGATCGGTTTCGATTTTTCTGTTCTCTATTACGTTTTTTGAACAATGACGTCACAGTATTCTCAGCGGAACTGCCAAATTAGGACATCGACGTTTCGAGCAATCCGCCATTTTTGTTTCTCGCTGCGATTTTGTAGTCCAACCGAAGTTACGAGAGGATAAGTCGAAATGTTCGGTTGTTGGATGTAGTAACCCACAAGCTTCGTTACACCGTCTCCCAGCATCAGAACCTTTTCCAAGTGCCTGGTTGAGTTTTATTTTTCACAGAAATGTACCCACATCTGTGGGTAAGGTCATTTTTGTGTGCGCGAAGCACTTTAAGGACGACTGCTTCAGCAACCTCCGCCAGTATAAAGAAGGATTTGCCGAAAGACTTGGTCTGATTGAGCGGTCAGTTCCTTCTATCTATGGAGACGACGAACAGAGCACTTCGGTAAGCTGTATATAACGCTAAAAAGTGTGATGATAAGACGTCCCTGTCATTGTTTTGTTAGCATTAGCAGTTGCACCGTCTTCATATGTTAGCGCTGTGTGCTCGTTTTAGATTAGAATGTAACTTCTGTGTTAAATAGTCGTTGTAATACAGGCAGTATTGTAGTAGTGGGCATGGATGGAGAAGTTAGTGTAAATATAGTAACACACCATTGCGTTACATCCATATGAAGACGTTGTTCTGAAGGTGCATCATCGTCATTTTCATCTCGCTCCGCCGGGTCCGACTCTGGCTCCAACATGTATGGCTGGATGGACAAATCTTCCGTTGTTGACATTTTGTAAATAATGTGTGAATATAAAGTTTCTGCGCCGCTAGATAATTGTATCTGTTCTATCAAACTACAAAGATGGCCGAACAGGGTGACGTTGAACCGAGTGTGACCTCTGCAACCTGGAGAGGAGGAGGGGTATGAAGTGTCTCATTTGCATTTGAAGAGACCGCCCCAAAACGAGTTGCTCTCAGAAGCGCATCAGAAAAGGGGTTGAAAAGGGGCCTGTGGAGCTCTAATAATGAGGAATTCAGACCCAAGCATTGCAGTTTCGCGTTGTATAGACCACAACTGTATGATTTATATGTAAAAAGGAAGGATTTAAAAGCATGATATGTCTCCTTTAATAGTGGCTAAAAGCAGAAGCACTAATAGATGGTGAATAAGCACAGGATGAGTGAAAACGGCGGCATAATTGTGCTTCATTTCAAGTTGTGTTTGGTTATATTTCGTGAATCTCCTTTTGCCTGTGAGTTCACCAATAATGGCCTCCATTCATCGCGAAGAAATTTCAAGTGGTTAAATACCATTACTGCTACCTTGTGTTTGTCGGCACACTGTGCTCTTCAATGTGATTTCAGAACAAACTGCAAGCCCTGTCACACTGGGGGTCACACTCTATGACAAATTACAAATATTTGGACATTTTAAGTAGGACTGCAAAATGTATTGTTCCAAAAATCAAATATTGCAAAAGACTAACTGAACTGCAATAAATTATGCTTCTAAAGCTTTTTTAAGTCTTGCACAAATAAAACACCTAAAACTAAACACAGCTTGTGCAAATAACAGGCAAGAGAAAGAAGACTTATTTGGGGGAGCACAAAGACATTTACATCATCTGGGTACATGTTTGTATTTGTCACAAATCATATAATTATTGCAATATTATACAAGTTTATCACATATCACCTGATATTGTGCATCACTGTTATTTAGGAAAATGTGTGTGTGGAGTAAACATTGTCGGCAGGAGTCTCACCTAGAAATATTATTTTCACGTATGATAGCAGTGACATTCTTTGTAATACACACCTAACAAAGTGGAACATTTAGGTAGAATAGCTGTAAAGGCTTGGGAGGATTTGTAAAAAAAAAAAAAAAAAAAAGGCTGCAGACGACTAGGAGTTTAAGATGCTTTCTAGTTTTTTATAAATACAAAACATTGTCATTTTCACAAATATCGTCCAAAGAATCTCTTCCACACAAGTCATAGCACAGCAATCTCAAATGAAATAGACACACTGGTGTAGCGACAGCCGGGGATTTCTCAAAATTTCTCCAGACACAACAAAGAACCAAGGAATAAATGATGACAAAGGACATTTTAATGCTTTAGGAGTTTGATAGTACACAGCATTTCTTATTCCTGGAGTCATGCTTTGATATTTTTTTGTACAGCAGAGGAAACATCAGAAAAAAAATCTATAAAATATGATTTCGAGGACATAAAACTTCTAAAAATGTGTGGTTAGCTTTTCATTACCATTTCTGGTAAAAGTGTATTCCTAGAAAGAAACTGTCTAAACAGAGAGCATTCCATATTTCTTTATTTTCTTTTTTTATACAACAGGGATGTATTCACCTTTATCTGCTTTACTGCTTTTAATTATTTTGGATTCCAACAGTTGCTGACAACAAAATGTTGGACTGTAAAATGCTGTAAAAATCAAATATCAATACATTTTTGCTCCATGGTTTCAAAGCAAGAATCAGCATTGTGAGTTTTGCTCTGGATGGCTGAGAGTTGGCAAGTTTGATTAACTTTAAAATACTACAAGTGGAAAGATCTCAGCAATCTTGTGTGGCACGTGCATCAGCATGCCGTCCGGCAGCTTGTTCATCAGCCGATTACAGTCGAAGGGCTGACGGGGGCGATGAAGCAGCCGGGCGGGAGAAGCAGGAAGTTGGCCTCAAATGTTTTGGAAGCCACAGTGTGAGAGACGGCACGTTGCTCAGAAATAGTGTGTGTTGAAGGCGTTGTTGCTTAAGCAAGCACGGAGAGGGCTGGAGGTTGAAATGAAACAAAAAAAAAAAGAGGAAGTCGAGGGAACAAGGTGGGAACTGTTTGCGGTATTTGGTGTTTGCTAACTCTTGAATGTGCATATATGAGGGCGGGGTCTTTAGAAACTGAATGATTGATACGTATCACAGGGAAATAGTAGTACTGATTTAAGTGTGCTTATGAGTCCATGCAGTGTTTGTCTATTTGTCTTGATCCACGGTATCTATAAGAGAAATAATCCTTCATTCATTTTATCTTTACATATTGATTAAACTTTTATAGACCAACTTTGCTCTGTTCTTAAAATAATTAATATGCCTGAGAATCTGGTTGCCTTCTTTTTGTGGTTATGAGCAAAAAATAATTCTTATTTACCAATTTCCCGAAAAGACAAGATGTTACTGGCAGCATCTTCATGTACCTTTTTGCCTCAAATTGTTAGAATTAGCTAAAATGACTAATTCAACCCTGTAATCGCTGCTTTAATTCGTGAACGCAGTTTTAGTTTTAGTACATTGACGGGTTAAGAAAATGGAGCATATCTCTTGCAGTACATTTCAGGGCCCGTTTACATGACAATGAATACGAGTGTATCCACAAAACTTTCTTGGGGAGTCCATTTACATGATTGTAGGACAACTCGTCCACAAAACTGCAACCCGTGGACGAGTTGTCCGTGCACCCATTTACATGACACCGGTGTGCGGATCCACTGCATCCGTGAAGTTTTTATGACGGTGGAACGTTTCTTTCACTGTCACGATTCTGTTCTGCAGAGACTGCCGGAGGTGACTTACTGCTGTTACTATGCATGCCCGTGATAAACAGTTCCTTCTGTTCATGCTCATGTAAACAAACATGGCAGCCCCCTTAGTGGTATGACTGGTGGTCCGTTTTCTAGTTTTCTAGTCCATATCTGTAGTTTACTAGTTGAGACTCTGCCCTGATAGCATCCGATTCGTCATCAGCCCATACAAATGTCGGGTTCTCTCCATTTTGTGCACGTTTATGGCATATTGTTCTCTGCACATGTCTGTGTGGTTTCATTACATAAACAAACAACAGCGCCCTCCCGTAGTCCGGCATACACACTAGATCATTGTCAGTGTGTCCGTTGCTGCAGTGACAATGCAACACTGTTTTAACGGATTCTGTGTTGTCAATTGAAACGTGCCTTAGTCTGAACTGATCCTTGGTTCCTAGATGCTGACAATGATTGACTGATAACTGCAGTTTTTGTGTCTTCTTTTCAGAAAAATTTCAAATGGCAATGCCAACTTGCGAATTTACTGCGATCGTAATGCACTTGTGCAATATTGGATGTTTCAGACAAGTAGTTTCTCCTGTTTACACTCTGGAAGTCATTTTAAAAAAGTCAGATTTTCAACTCCCCCTGCTCCTGTGCACAGCAGTTAAAAAGCAAATACAGGACTTAGTGCCACTGTGTTTTGTTACCAATAACGACAGTAACTACTGCGTCTCTGGCCTCACACTTGAATCTGCATTGATCCTGAACGACTGCAGCAATACATTCTACCCTGCTCTTGATGTCTGTCAGACAGCTGTATATGCTCAAATCACTCAAAACCTAAAGCCGTTCGGTGTAACGTTTAAGCTTTGTTTTGTTTTCTGCTTTTATGTGCAAGTTAAAGTAGAAAATATCTGTACTAATGACAATGACTTTATCTTTCAGTATGATAGGACACATTACCTATACAGCCAAGGGCTTCTTTAAATTTTTTTAAATCCATTTTCTGATGGCTTACTTGCATCACATAGCTATATTTAACAGCTATTCACAGTATCTGAATCTGTCTTCTGAGAGTGGAGCAACAATAATTCCCAACCTCAAGTGTTACTGGGTACTTTCCAAACCCCCTGCCTATTCACACAATCCAAGCACATTTGTGACGGTTCATTCTTTCTCAAGAAATAAAAGGAAACGTAAAGAGGGACTCTCGTTCCTGAAGCCAAAGAGTGCTGCTCACCCAGCAAATAAAATCAGGAATTGAGAGTTGTAAATGACTTGTTTTAACCTTCCAGCAACAAGGCTGCCTAAGGTCTTGTGCTTCTCAAAATATACAACTACACATGAATCCATGATGTCACAACAATTGACTTTCTTTTCAGGCCTTGGAAATTCCTTCTCTGGCGTTATCTGACTTCCAGCGGGCTGGTCTGTGACTTCTTTCTTCCACTGTCACGTTTGGTAATGAATGGGATTTCATTTTCAAGTGAAAATAGCACATCGCCCCTGAGTCATAACCCCTTTGTCCTCTCCTGACTGGAACGCCAGTCCCTTAATCTGCATCAAAGGAATTTGTTAGTGTTCAATACAGTCGAAGCACAGATCCATGAATCACGCGGCTGATGTTTCCCATGTTATCTGAGTGTTGGCGAACGTAGCCGACAGCGATTCCTGTCTCCCTGCAGTCTTTTTACGGCCATCAGCCTCCCATTCATACCAGCACACAGCTTTGCACTGTAACAGGGAACAGATGGAGGGCCTGCTGGAATGTCTTTCCTCAAACTTTTAAATATGTTAAAGAGTGTGCGGCTGTCACCCCCGCACCACCTGCACCACTCCCCAGTGGTAACTGCTTCATTAGCGTGTTCAGCATTTTACATTTTCCCACATAAACTGGGAGGAAAGATCCAATGCAAACACTGAGGCAGTAATTGTCCTTGATGGTCCATTGTGTGGCGTTCAGGGTTGTAATCTGTGGTAAGAAATCACCTTAAAGTGTTAAACTAGACCCACAAAATTATATTTACAGTAATTCAATGCGCTTTGAGACCTTGGCAAAACAAATTAAATGCTTACACTGAAGGTTGCGTTCAAGATTTTCTGTCATTTACCACAATTTGTGAACGATCCCAGCGAAAGCGGAAGGCCATCTTCCCATTTTGACAGATTAGATCACTGAGGGTGTCTCATTTTCAGTTTAAATAAATCACACTGATCACCTTCAACATTACCTCTGAGGTATCTTAAGAAGAGACGCTTGGTGGATTTAGTTATCAGACCTGTCTGGCAAATGCCTGATGTGATAGAGGTTTTGGGGTTTTGAGTTGGTAAGTCCCAAAACGTCCCCAAAAAAGAATGTTTTCAGCTAACATTCCTCAGTCTAGGGCCTGCATTCCTCTGAAGACATAATCCACTATAGGCTCGAAACAGCTAGTTTTCTTTACCATGCAATGCTGTCAGAAGTTATGGTAAATGCCTTGTTAACCCCTAATGTTTACCAGGTGCCTCTGCACTGCACCCAAATCGAATTGTGCACCATGATGCTCCGCTCTACGAACAATACAATAAAGTCCTTTTAACCAAAGCCACATTAAGCTGCACAAAGACAATTGAGCCAGAAAGGAACGTCCCACTAAAAAGACATAATGGAACCAATCCTTTAAAAACAGTAACGTCATATGGATGAAGGATTGTATGTTCATACCTCGCGGCATCATGTCAGACGTTGTACGCATGTTGAAAGTACCATCCATCCATTGTCTTCCGCTTATGCGTTTCTGGGTCGCGGGGGTGACAGTCTGAGCAAGTTTCAAGTTTTTTTTAATATTGATATTTTTCATAGCAGATATACGGGATGTTTCCCCTTTCAGGTTTATTCAACTTAGATTCATATAAATTTAAACCAAGATTTTTACCTGATGCCAGCTCTCCGGCCAAATCTTCACTCCTAATGCCATCTCAGGTGGTTGTTCTCTATAATCCCCAGGTACATTATAGGCCTTTGTCGCTCTTTGATGACATTCTTGATTCTGTGCAGATGCTTTGGCTGGTTTCCTAGATCCACAGCAGTGATTCACATTGACATAGAAATGGTGAATGCACTTAAAAATATCTATTCAGTCTCAAACTCTTCCTGCTGGGATCCTGAAATGGCGTGGATTTTTGTGGTAGTACTACACCTTCCAGTCAATCACTTTTTATTTTACTTGGATGTGTGAGGAAAGACATCCTGTCCTAAACATGTGTCACAACTCATTTATTGATGTCAAAGGGTCAGAGTCATCCTGAAAGCTCTGATCACAGAAGCACATGTTATTGCTTGTGCTTTATCTACAAACGGTGCTGTAATCTAGCCGAAACAATGCTTTTGATTTAGTCACACTGTAATTTGATGGATGATTACAGGAAAGCTGGAGCCTATTGTCTGCAGCTGTTTACTGTGAAGCTTGGCTACAGCAAACAGATTCAATAATTTACTTTTCCAGTAATCAGAGGACGGCTTCACAGTCTGAGCTGTTGTACCACTGTCCAAGAAAAATGAGCTTATAAAGAGAAATATGTTTCCCATAGAGGCCCTCAATATTGGCAAGAACAAAAAATGTCAAATATTGTTTGGGCTGACATAAATGCTCTTGTGACATACTAATGACATGTGGGTTTGTCAATTTTCTTGGGTTGTTTGACTTTCTGTGAAACATGAACTGTGTTTGTTTTCCGCTGTTTCCCCTGTGCTTTAGGATTTTTACTAAAGCCATGCTAAACAGACTGCTTGGCTTGTATTGGGTTATATTATTGGGTGTAATACGTCAGTAGTTGTCATTGGGAGACGCAAAAAACTGAGGGGTGACTATTGTTGGGATATTTCTGGATTATCATAGCACAGGTTTCCTGACCCTTGGTTTTATGGAGTCTGCTTCCCTGGTCCGACATTTGTGAATCCAGGTTCTGTTAGCCTTTAAGGGTTTTCTATGCTCACAAACAAACATGGTTGTTTAACTTACAGCAGGTTTTCTCGAGTACATCTTGGGGAAAAGTCAATGAATCCATCCACAAACTGGTGTAATTTTTTGTTTATTACGGTAGGATTTTATTAGATCCTCCGTGGCTTTGAAGATATCCCATGATAATAAAGAGCTGCCCCTCAACAATCCCATCAAGTGTGAAAAAAAACTTAAAGTTATATATTTTTTCAGTGGTATTTGCTCACCTCAGACTGTCCATGCTTTCCCTTGGCTAAGTGAAGTAATCTTGCAGCTCTACTGTTGCCTCGCCCTATTCATCCCCGCTTTTGTCCGAGTTTCGGGTTTCAAGTCACTAAGTGTACGGATAACTCCACTGAAAGTGAGTGAAACAGATGAGAAACCAAGACACCCTGCAGTGTGGTTAAAGGAGGGCTTTCTTTTTTACGATAAGCATCAGCCAAAACCGGTCTCACTGTGAAATTATATAGTTAAGATATAGTTAACTTATCTTCACTGCAACCTCTGCGGGGTTTGCTCTTGGCGATTAAACGTTGGATTTATTGATTTGTTGGTTTTAATCTACAATAAACTCCAACAACTCTAATGTTTCTTAGATTTTTAAAGTTATTGCAGGTAGGGATGCACCGATCCATGTTTTTTCGCTTCCGATCCGATCCTGATACCCGAATTAGGATATCTGCCGTTATTGATATTATTCCGATACCAGAGCAGAGCTGTTGGGTTAAATATTATTCTTATCATTATTGTTGATTTTATATGAGGCTGTAATAAACTCCTCTCTACAGACAAGTATGAAATGTACGAATGTATGCCTGTATGCTCCCAAAAGGCAACTTGAGGTTAGTATAAGGTCAGAAAAGGAAGCAGTACAAACATTTTTGGTTCAATTTGGACAATGTGGGGGTCTGCGTGACTTCTCGCACGCAGGCATGGGTGACGATTTTGTCGTCACAGTGACCAAAGCAGACTATGTGCACATGCGGATGCGGAAAGTATAGATTGGTAGTAGACAGGGTGACTCACAGATTCAAGTGTGGTGCAGGAGAGGCACAGTGGCGTTAAGTGTTGATTCGGATGCAGTTAGTTCCTGGCAAAGAAGATATTTATTTTGCTGAATAATGATGCTGAAGGACCCAGACTTGAAGGTATCATAGGGTTTGGATTGTATTGGATAAAAACGTCAACTGTATTGTGAATGTTTATTCATCAACTTCCCATTTCCTTTCCTTTGTTTTTATTGACTGAAGAGTGTTTTCAAGAGAAACGTGGGAGACTTTCCCCCTCACAAGGCCCAAAGCCAGTTAAGAAATGAAAGTGACTTCATTGTTTATCTGACCAGTTTTGGTAGTGGTGAAACATTCACTTCTTCACGTTGATCTTGTGTATGACTACTAAAAAGGAGATTATTTATGTCCTGTAACAACAAACCAGGTCCAGACTTGACTTCTCTTTAAAATCTGATTAAAAATACTTGTGACATAATGGTATATAGATTCAGTACATAGTTGTAGGTTCTTTCGTGCTTACAGTAACTACAGGACAGGTTAAAAAATGTCCATGATCTTCCTGCATAAACCTTTAGATCATCAATCTTCCAATGAACCACAAGTTCCCGAAAAGAAATATCAAGGTTGATCCTTTGATAAACACTCGTAAATAATATTTCAGAAAGGGAGTGTGTTTATTCAGATGCATTCTTTTATGGCAGCTGGAGCTCTTTGAGTTCAAGCTTTTAAATGATCTTTTGCTACATGGAAACCATTTCCATTTCGTCCATTTCAACCACTTCTGACTCTCAGTTCAGCTAACAAGTCTTGGTCATGTGTTCCTACGCTTTCCCTTTTGGGAAGGTTTGATGTTTTGGGAAATACCATCATGAATGCTATGATTGGCATGTTAAAAGAATTTTCATTGTTAGAACCTGACTGATAAAACCCTGGTTTTATTGATTTGTTGGCCTAAAGTATTGTGAAGTATTTTAAGTGTTCGCGAGTGCAAATAAGCACTGGGTTAATGAAATGATCAGAGTTCAGTGTGTAGCTGAAGAAGTATAGAGAGCATCCAGGTGTGAGCACAGACTAAAGTGGACTGAAAGCCGCAGTAAATGTTCAAGTTTAGCTGCAGTTATTGGCAAACAGAAGCAGCAGCACTTCAATTGTTTTCCTTTTTAAATGAGGTCATAAAGCTATAGGAGGTAGCGCTCAAGCTAGCACTATCATCTAAAATCTGAAAAAAATTGATTTAAGAAAGAGAAAACAAAGTGTATTGAAACATATTGTGACAATTCATTATATGATGTATTGAGAACCCCGGCCTCAGTGTTCCACTTAAAGTGAATACAACAAATGCTTAATGTCAAACAACTATTTTTGGAACTAGTGTTGGTGAGCTGTTGCGTCAAAACTTGGATCATCCGTGTGTTTATCTGGTCTTCTGTCGAGTCATTCTTCGAGCTCGAGAGAGAGAGTTTGGACTCGAGAGGAACAAACAAATCTCAGGCAAACTTTGGTACATTGTTACTGTCAAGAGAAGTAATGAAGGCCTGAGTCAGAAACTTCAACCATTTTCCAGCTGCCTTTCACACACAGAGAATAACTGGCTACCCATCAGCTCCTGCAGCCCTTCCTCTTTCACGTTCTCTGGCTGGCAGCTGTGTTTATCTTAGTTTGTGTCGATGGGTGGGCCTTCAACCCCTGTTTGTCCAGGAGAGGCTGATAACCGGAGCGGTGCGACTCTCAATGATTCATGTTTATTCTGCCGCTGTCCTCCGGATATCCTTTAGATGGGTTGGTCATTGTTCTTTGGTAGCAAAGAAATAATATATTCACCACATAGAGACAAAGATGGTTTTTATGCAAGCACACAGGTACATTTCATACAAGATCACAGTATTTTCTAGAGCAGGGATGTCCAACCTCGGTCCTCAAGATCTCCTGCATGTTTTAGCTCTCTCCCAGTTGCAGCACACCTGATTGAAACGAGGGGCTCGTTATTGGGCTTTTTCACAAGCTTGGTGATGACATCATTAGATTCAGATATACGCACCCTGATTTTAGTAAGTAGTTCTTCTGCACATGCGTGAGTAGATGGACAATAACAACAATGGCGGCCTCCAGGGTGTCATCACTCCCAGTACATATTCTCTGTGGACTTGGTAGTTTTATATTTCAGAGTCAAACGTAACGGCAATCCAAATTTGACAATTCAAATTTCCTCACCCCAGAGCAGACAAAAGCCCTGCATGATCTCTGGTTCTCTACTGAAGGACCCTCTGTTGAGAACCACTGATCTAGAAAGGAGAATCCAATTCAGAAATGTTATTCTCAAATTCTATCATCCCAAATTGCAGTTTTTGAAACTTGGGATTGGCAGTTTTTCCCCCATTTAAGATCCAGATTGTGAGGATAAAGCAACTTCTCATTTGTCACACCTTAGTTACTTACTGAAAATGATGTAAAATACACATTTTGAGAAGAAAGTCTGTTGACGCATACTCATATATTTTTACATAAGCATCATCATTCGGCCACTATGTGAGTCCAATACTTAGGCCACTGTAACTTCCCTCTTTGCTTGTGAGGCTAGTAATCTTTGACTGTGTTGGTGTTATTTTTTGTCCATTCAGAGCCTGGCAGACTTCTCAGTCCAAATTATGTTTCGGCAACGTGTCAGGAGGAGTCCACATCAGCGTAATTTTGAATTGCTGAGAGACTGACGTCCCGCTCTTTGTTTTCTTGTGTTTTCCCTGCAGATAGCCAATGAGACGCTCCACTCCGATCAGCCCGACCTCCCACTGTGTTTCCAGCTGACCGTCCTGTCATGGCTGCCGTGCATCTACCTGTGGGTGGTCAGCGCTGTTTACATCTTCTATCTCAAGAGGAACAACAAAGGCTACATCATGATGTCCAACATGAACAGGTTCAAAACGGTAATGCCTCTCCTTATCTGTGTTCATGAGAGAGTTCGGCTACACAGAGGTAGTTCGTGGCTACGCATAGCCTTTGTGGATGGAGTATAAATTAGGCTTTAAGTGTTCTGCACGAGATGCATTCCACCTCCTCTTGATCCCACCGTCAGTAAGCACCCAGCAAAGGGTCAGTGAGTATTTTCTGCAATCCTCAAGGACAGCCACATGTTGTCACATCAGTTTACAGCTGTGTTTTCAGGCCAAGGTGGTGCATATCAGTAACCAAACACCTTATATTACGTTTCTGAGGCACCTGCTGAGTTCAGGAACTCTTTCCCATCCAATCTGTGCATATTCGCTTCATTATCAGAAGCTGATATTAAAGACTGAAACTCTCCTGAAATGCACTTAAAATGACAAACCAATGTAAGTCCCATGAACCTGTTCACCCATGTCCATCTCCCCAAGGATTTTACCCTCACACAAAAAATGAGCTGCTTGAATAAAGACCGTTAGTGTTACACTAAGATCATTCGTGGGGTATTCATTGGAATTCTTGTAAATTAAGTGTTTGTTTGTTTTTTCACCCTTGGGTGCTGTTAAATACTATTGGTTGTCTTATTTTGGTTTTCTGTAACAGTATGAATAAACACCAAGACATGCCATTTATAGTCAGTTTGTAAGTGACTTAGTATTTCACAATATATATTATACATTTATTAAAAACCTCTAAAAGGGGTTAGAATTCTCTGAAAAACTTGATTGGTTGGTTGATCTCTGTGTTTTTGCCGCCTCCTCAGGCGTTCGGCCTTCTCCTGTGGATCGTCTGCTGGTCCGACCTCTTCTACACGTTCCATGAGCTGCGACATGGCCACACCCAGCCGCCCATCTTCTTCATCACCCCACTAGTGCTCGGAATGACCATGGTGAGAGAACTGTGGTGATGTAATAACTCTTCCTCCACCTCCTCTTCTTCCGCTTCCTCCTCTGATCCAAAGCATCTATTATAGAAATGCCCTTGTGTTTACATATACACATCCGGGCTAATGTTCTCTGTGAGTGCATGTAAAATCTTTTCCTGACGTTTGGGGTTTCCGTTTACATGACAATCGTGCAACTTTTTGAAAACGCTGACTCCATCTCCATGGACACAGGGGAAGACACAACTTTTAATAAACGCTGATAATGAACAGGTGTTATATTTTAACAGCCGACACATTCAGCAGTTTATTCATTCACTTTTCAGAGGCTCTTAGCTTTGACATAATTATGTGATGGGTCTCTACAAACCATCATTTATCAACTATTCTATTAACTCATCAGATTCTTACAACACTGCATCTGCAAGTACGTGTTCTGTTGGCCCTGTTTATACTGAAAAATGCCATTGTTTTTAGTTACAAATGGCAACGTTTTTAGAAAATGATGTAGTTTGCATGTCAGGCCACTAGTTGGTACTGTGTTTTTGTCATAGAACCATGCATATACGTAGGACGGAAACATTCAAACTCTTTTAAGCTCTTTCTTTTTGAGACATGTCCACTCAGTGTCATTATGCAAGAAATCACAGTGTATGCTGACGATAGTGTAGTAATTGTTAGTGAATGAATGTCATCTTTCAATGTTATTGGACATTTCCTTGCACAAAGTTGCATCTTGCCTGTCAAAACTGAATGAAACTTTACTGTTTCCACCTAAAGATTTGTCAACACGGCTCAGATCTACCTGGTGGGCGGTGCTCTGGGGCTCCAGGACTCCATCCGATTGGCCAAATATGTTGACATGTCTTGTATGATGCACAGTTATGTGGGCATTATTGTAGCAAAACTATGTCAGTGCGTATGGAAAGTTGTCTTGTCTGTATTTCAATCCGTCTGTCCAAAGTCGTCAACGTGTAAAAGAATTTGTCAATGTGAACCTGAATCTGCAAATGTCGTCTTGTAATTTGTCTGTCGGTAATTAGGTTTATAAATGTGTAAAGAATCTGCTCGTCTGTATTAGAAATTGTACACGTAATAGGATTTGTCAGTGCGTACAAATAGTTGTCAATACGTTGGCATTACAGCTTCGAATCCTGTCATTGCAGAATTGTAGATTTTTTACACATTTAAAAAGCTAATTACAGACAGACAAATTACGAGATGACCTTTGCAGATTCAGGTTCACAATGACAAATACCTTTACACATTGACAACTCTGACTTTGGACAGACGGATTGAAATACAGACAGACAACTCTCTATGTGCACTGACAAATAGTTTCACTACAATAATGCCCCTATCACTGTGCTTTGAAACACGATTCATCGCAGTTCGGCCAGTGTTTTTTTGCGATATGTGCATTTCACCTGTTCATATGAATCTTCATAGTACCCAAAGGTAATTACTGAGCGGTGTCACTGTGTCTAAAACATTCTTGACTTTTAGTAAAGGTTTATATCAAGCACAGCTGGTTTGTTCAACAACAAGCCAAGTCATAAGTATTTGTGGGTCTGTTTGACTAACAAATCTGTTCCTGAGGTTGATTTTGTAAGGAAAACCTCAGACTGTGTAAATACCGATACCGACAGGAAAGGAATATTTGTGCTCTCCCTCCACAGCAATGAGATGTTTCATGGCTTCTTGTTATTATTGGCTGCGATCACTGTTTGGAGAAAGGACTTTTTTTTTTTTTCAATTTACACCAGTCAGTAGAAATTAAATCCAGAAGGAGCTTGGATACACTGGTTCGGTTTGCACGTTCTTTGAACTTTACTTCCTCTCAGAGTCGAAGCATTGCAGACTTCAATAGAGGCTTTTTTTGTTTTTCAATAAGGAAAGAGGAAATGGAGCATGCTTCACTACCACCTCAGTCTAAATAGGTCTGCAGACTGGAAACAGCAGTGGAGTTAAACAAGGTCAGCGTCGTCTCAAAAAATTTCAGAGGTCTCCAAATAGATTGGAAACATTTTGAAGTTAGTGTTTTGAAAGCTTGATAAACTGAGATACTTTTTGAAATACAGTTTTTGAAGAGTCCTTTCGCCCAAAACTCAAAAATATCCAGTTAACCCCAGTGAGCGTCAGATACTGGCGCAGATTTTGTTTGAGCCGAACAGTCAGTAGAGTGTGCATGAACACATAAGGGATGTAAAATATATCACAAATGAATCTTGATCATGTCATCAACATTCAAAGATCATTTGCAATTAGTTTAAAAAAAAAACCCCGGCGTGATTAAGAAGTAGTAAGAAGCTCTAAGTATTTACTGTATGGTTGCACAGCGCTGAAGCCAGAAGCTTAAAAAACAAGGAGAAACGACCCAAAATATAAAAGTCAACAAAGTTCTCTGCTTCTGAGACGTCGCAGACGCACACGTGATTTAAAAAAAAAAGAAGAAAGAATAACAGGCCCCAGTGACTGCAAGAGAGAGAGGACGTTTATCTGAAAGAGGAGCTCTCAACAAAAACATCTTAAGGTTTTATCACAAATCAGATCATTATCGCAATATTTAAAATTGTTGAATGCTTCCTCAATATTGTTCATATAAAAAAGCCGACGACAACAAACCGTGACAACCTAGAGGCTACATATAAATAACCACAATGTTCTCACCACCAACTAAAAACAACTGTAAACATGTCAATCAAACCAAATATTCAGGTTGTTCTGGACACTCCTTAGCACTTTCATATTCATCATATTTTTTTTTCATCATGGATACTCTAAATCTAAAGGTTATTATGGCAATGTTTCACTGGTCCAGCCCCTTCAAGAGGAAAATGTGCTGTTTGTCGCCCCTGAATTACTTTTTGTTTCACACCCCTGCAGTAATAAAACCGCAATCAAGCCTTGTATAATCATGTAGTGTCATGATATTGGCGAGCCTCCAAGTGTCTGCTATCGGGTTTGTAGGGCAGTAAAAAATAAATCCAGAGAAGTCCTCGCTGCCGTGCGTCTAACTGGGGATTTGAGGGAGGAAAGAGTCGACACAGCGGCTCGATCCAGTCGGTTACCTTACATGACCTCGCTTCATTCCACTCTGGTTAATCTAACTCAGTCTCTCCTCTGTAATACCCCCCACCCCCCCCACCCTGCTCAGCTGCTGGCCACGTTTCTGATCCAGTTCGAGAGGTTACGCGGGGTGCAGTCCTCAGGGGTCCTCTTCATCTTCTGGTTCCTGTCTGTGCTGTGTGCCATCGTGCCTTTCCGCTCCAAGATCCTCCAGGCCTCCAGCCAGGTGAGATTGCGCCTCTGCCTCCATTCACCTCCCTTCAATCATCTCTCTTTCCCACCACTCTCACTATTCAGGTTTTTCTGTCTTTATATGCATGTACAGACACCTGATGAGCTAGCTCGGCCGACCCCTCCCCCCCTTGATGTTTTAGGAGCTCAGAGTGAGAGGATGACTTGGAGGGGTCAGCTCAGGACACGGCTAAGCAGAGAACAGAGAGGCAATAGTTGCACCGTTGTTCCTGTTTGCTTATCTCAACAAACCCCGCAGCCTGCAGGCAGGGAGAAAATCACATGCTGGCATGGGGGAAATGAAACGTACGCTCCCCCGACGACACGCGCAGTTATCGGTAAACACCGCTGACCCCTGGGTGCTTACGTATGTGAAGAATTCTAGCTATAATCTGTGGGAATTACCCCCAAATAAGTCCTCCTTTCTTTCTGGAGCGGAGATTAGTGACCTATTAAACCCCTTTCTACTACAAAGGCAGAGAAATGTTGTTTTCAAACAAAAGAATTACTAAACGTTCATCATCTCAACGTAAAGACGGAAACGCTGACGTATGAAGGATTTCACACAGAATTTGCGGCATCGAGTGCGGACAATATTGATATTTACTACAGTACACGTAGGGCAGAGCGTAGCGTCTATCTCCGTACTGCGTAATGTCGGCCGAGGGAGCGAGCTCGCTGTGTGTCAGTACTGGTATCAGTATTCGTACATCCCTCGACAAAATGCTATGTCAGCCTGTCTTCATCAACTGGAAGAAGATTTGACTGTAGCTTAATACAAACAAAGTAAATACACATGCATTGTGTGGAGAACGGTGTGAGCCGGCCCAACCTGCAGGTGTGTCAGAGTGTACAGGGCTATAGGGCGTGTTTGACTTTTCTTCCACATTAGTTGCTTTTGTGCCGTTTCGTCACCTCCGTGACACTTGATTGATGGAGCTGAGCTTTTTTCCTTTTTGTTCTCGACTCGCCTACTTGGTGCTGGAATCCATTAAAGTGAACGGCTCCAAGAAATCTGACGAATCTGAATTGAATGTCTGCTGCCCGGGTTGTCATCATCACCCCCCCCCCCCCCCACACACACACAGAAACGATTAAAAAAAAACAAAAAAAAACTGTTTACACTGTCAGAAGTGACTCACGTCTGCTCTGATCTTCACCTGATTACAGGAAATAAAGATGAGCCATTCCTCCTCATGTGGGCGGCTGGAGCTTAAATAGAAATGAATGAATGGAAGTTGATAGTTAGCAGATGGAACCACAGCATTAAAACTGTTTGGGGTAATCTGATAATCGAGGTGTTTCACTACCAAGGAAACTGCAAAAACACCAACATTACTACTAGGGATGCACCGATCCACATTTTTTCACTTCCAATCCGATCCCGATACCAGAATTTTGATATCTGCCGATACCGATACTATTCCGATACCAGAGCTCTGCTTGCTTTATTGTTATTATCATTATTGGTGATTTTATTTGAGGCTGTAATAAACTCCTCTCTACAGGCAAGTATGAAATGTACGAATGTATGCATGTATGCTCCCAAAAGGCAACTTGAGGTTAGTATACAGTCAGAAAAAGAAATCCATTGCACATTTTGCAGCCAGCGAGCAGAGCAGCCGCCAGGGAAACACTTGTAGAGTCATTTCAGCAGACAGTAAAGCTCAGACACGGCTCTGTGGATCGGAAATCTCTGCAGGTTGGATCGGAAATTTACGATCCATGAATTACGGAGCCCGATACCAATACGGGATCAGATCAGCCCCATCCCTAATTACTACAGTAAACTATTTCTATGAAGAAAAAAAACACAAAAAAAGATTTCCTACTTATTTTTGACAAATAATGGGAAAATTAAATGGTTAATGTTGAGCCACAACATCTGCCTCAGCAGTAATGATCACGTTCTACTGGGCAGTTCTCTTAATATCGTGCAGCCCCAGTATGAAAACGTACCATGTACAAAGATTTAGAAAAATACTGTCTTATGTGTTTACAACAGTGCATTTCAGGAGGACTGGCTGTTTCTAGAATGTTGGAAGACGTTGAAGAAGTCGATACAGTAAAGATTGTTTTGGAGTGTTGTTTGACTCGAGCTTTATAGAAGCTTTAGTTTCTGAACCAGCAATGTTGAGTAAATCTCCCAAGAATCAAAGTGAATTAGATTTTCAGAGGAGATTAAAGTAATTAGCCTGCTAATGTATTGAAAGCTCAGAGTGGAATCCTAACTCAACTGAATGGATCAGCCGATCGACCGGGAAATGAGTCTAAATGACTTTTTATGTGCGTTTCAAACGTTGTTATGCTTTCTTTCTGAGGGCGGCTGTGGCTCAGTCGGTAGAGCAGGTTCCCTCTCAATCAGGAGGTTGTAGTTCCATGTTAACGTGTACTTGAGCAAGACACTGGACCCCAAACTTCTCCCAATGTACGGACTGAGCGCCTTGCATGGCAGTCGTCTACATTGGTGAACTTTCCTCGCCTTGTGAAGCGCTTTGGGTATTACAAAATTCAATCAGTGTAAAGATGCACTATAACTGGACTCCATTTATCTTTTACCGTTCACGTTGGTGTGGTTGTTAATCAGTACATCCAGGAGAGGGCAGTGGACATTGTCGGTTTTTTTGTGGGACGACGTTTGAGTCCAAGCATCAATGAAACCGGTAAAAAACTGCTAAAATAAGTATTTGTACCCCTAACAGTATTCCGTCTGGATGGATTATTTGTTGCTTTATGTTTTGAATTTTGCTAGTTGAGACATCTGAACCCGTAGATGTTGTAGATATTGATAAGATAGATATACTTTATTGAGCCCATGTGGGAAACTATGCTGTAGCAGGAATAGTGCAATAAACATACATATTAGTATTTAATATTCTATGTTGTAACAGTTACTGGATAATATTCATAAGGGGAGAAATAACATAAGAATATATTAGAGATAATGTCTATGTCGAAACTACTGCACTGATTTTGGCAAAATGTTCACCACAGATGGATATTAGGCGATGGAAGATTCCAATAAATTTTGGAGGTGATCCGGAACCGGATTCTGTATCAGGAATTAATTTTTAAGGATTTAAGGATGACTTCAAAACTACATGAACCTTGTGGCAGGCGTCAGAAATCTGTGATTGCTCTCATTTTTATTGTCTTCTTTGTTTTCTCTGGTCATATCTGAGCTATACTTCTCAACACTGCCCCCAAAGGTCACCGGTGGTATTACTCTGTTAGCTACTGTAATCTCTCTGCACCAAATGACACAGTAATGGAGGCTCCGTCGTCCGTTTTCCTTTTCAGAATGAAGTCACAGACAAGCTGCGGTTGACCACCTTCTACTTGTACTTCGCCCTGGTGGTCTGCGAGCTGATCCTCTGCTGCTTCAGCGAGAAACCGCCTCTTTTCTCCAGCGTGGTCACCGACCCGGTAAGTCCCTCCTCACCTCACCTCACCTCACCTCACTGCTCCACTCGCTCTTCACGCTGTATTTCAGCTCCTCTGAGCGGCCGTTGCTCTCGGGCGGCTTCCCACTTGTGAAACCAGGTCACACACACTTCTTCACACACACTGGATTTCTTTGTCAGCAGTTCCTCTCAGGAGTTCGTCATCCATGTCCTCGTTTAACCTCCTTGACCCGTTTTACCTGCACGTTTTTCTTCTCAGAATCCCTGCCCCGAAGGAACGGCGGGTTTTCTCTCCACTATGACATTCTGGTGGTTCACCAGGTACGTTCACGCTCCTCCGCCTCTCCGTCAGTGATCACCAAATACAAACTAAAAACCTATTGTGATTAAATACATCCCAAGTTTATTAGTGCTGCATCAAAATTCTTCTCAGAATGACTTAAGAACTTATTTAAACTTTATTCAGTCATAACAACAAAAACCCAAATACACTCTGCAGTCTTGTATCTCTTATTTATGTTCATTTTAACAACTTCACCTGGATTTTGTGGCAAATAAATCACTATGAACACGGCTGAACACAAGGCTTCAGGGCATGTAGTGCACATGCCATGCCTTTAGTGGCGCTGTGACTCACCAAACACAACAGACCACATAGACATTTAGAAGTAGACTCCTGCACAAAAACACATAAACCATTATATATAACTCTAGTTTTATAGGTCTGTCGCCCCACTCCACTCTAGCTTCTGCAGCTCGACCGGAGCTTGTAGTCCATGATTGTTGTGGTTATTAGGTGACAAACGTCAGTTTACGGCAGGTTTACAGCAGCTGACGTGAAAAAGGTTTTTTTTGTTTGTTTTTTTTTGTTTGTTTTTTTAGAACGGTGGGGTTATCGGCTGGATTTGCCGATTCCCAATCACTCACAAATCACCAATATCGGCCCCGATGCGATATCTACCGATCTGATCGGGACATCCCTAATTGAGAGTATCTGTAACTGAGCCAGATAGAGTTTGATTCAATGTTTTTTGTCTGGTTTTTCTCTTGTAATACAGCCAATTGTGTTCTAATATGGCAGAAATCAAGGGTTTCTTTCATTATGGATGCTTCTTTCAAAACAAAAAAGCAAGGTGTTTCGTGCCCTGCATGGGGTAAAATGGTGAGAAATATGTGATCCATACAAAATCTGTTTCATGTTGTGGATTAGGACATATCGGGACAACGTTTCAAGTGAAAAGACTTCGATTTAGAATTTTCATTTCAGAAAAGTTTCACATTTACACGGCCACAGCAGAAACACTGAAAACAATGTAGTATTCATGTTAAGCCACTATATTTTTCCATGTGGGTTCATGTTAGCATGCTCTTGACTTTATTGTCATTCTGGCAAATTACATCAGAGATACGCTGCAGAACAAAAGAGCAGACTCCTCGTCCCCGATGGAAGAGGAGTGAGTCTTTCTTGGCAGACTCAGTCCAAACATTTAAAAAAGCTCTTGTGTAATGGTGCGTGTTTTATCTTGTTTAGCTCGATGATATTGAAACAGAATCCAGGGCAGTGCCTTTGTGTGTGTGTCACAGTAATTACTTACAGTGGGTGAAACTGTGTTGAAGGTGATTGACAGTTTTCTTATGATCTCATTTTATTATTTTTCAGCCCTGCAACACAGGAAATTGATTTTTTTTTTTTTTATGTCCTGATAATAGCAGTGCATCTATTTGTGCCAGCAAAACAGATTTGCAGATGATGATGATGATGATGATGAGTGAATCCAGGAAACTCAATTAGTTGTTTTTGTGGAGAACAAATCCAACTAGGACGACTCGGGCTGAAAGGGTTCTGAGTTTTATAATGACATTTTGATTGTGCGGAGCAGTTGCAATTGCTGGGGTTGGGTTTCTTCATCCAGCGGATGGATTTAAACTCGTCTTCCTTTCCGGTTCTCCCAGGATGGCCATTAAAGGCTACAAACAGCCCCTGGAGGCCAAAGACCTGTGGTCGCTGAACCAGCGCGACAGCTCCAAGGTGATGGTGCCCAAACTCTTGAGAGAGTGGGAGAAGGAGCAGGCCAAAGCCAAGGCCAAGAGGTAGGTTTGTTCAAGTGTTGAAGATGAAGTGCCGCCCCCGTGAAGAGCCCGCATGAAATCGAGCCGTGTTTACATACCGAGGCTAAAGCTGGGTTAAAGGTCAGGTTAAAGCTGGGAACCGGAGAATTGAAGTCAGTTATCACTTCTAGTCTGAAGCCACGTTTTTAAAACCCAGACAAGGTTCCCCCGCTGACGGAGTACAAAGCAGGACTGGACCATATCTTCTCCCTCAAGTTGAAGTTCTGTGATATACGATAGTATTTAGTATTGTGATAACGAATAAAACACTAAATTACATCATTTCCTCTGTGCCTTAAGATTTGTTCTTATTCAGTTCATTCAAAAATTCTTTTCTTTAAAACTGTTGAACACGCGCGGTGCGATCACGTTTCTGTCGCGTATTGAGATAGTGTCAAGTATTACGATAATATAAAGTATTGCGATAATGTCACTGATTGAGATAGTGTTGAGTACTGAGAGTGTTGCGTCTTCTGAGAGTGTTCAGTATTGCGATAGTGTTGAATATTGCAGTAGTTCAATATTCTATAATACTCAAGAGTATTGGGGTAAGTGCCCAGTTGTGCAGTAATGTTCAGCACTGTGATAATGTTGAGTATCACAATTCTAAACATTACTTTGGCTGTATTGTAATGTGACTTGTGATAAATACAGACAGTTATGGAACAGGTCTGTACTTCCAAATAAGTTTTATTCAGTTGTGACTGTATACGTTTCCAAAATAAAGCATTTAAATATGTTAATGTTACACATACCACACATGTATATATTCCAATGTATATTTATTTGCGATATACCTTGCAGCCTTACTTTCGTTTCAAACTGAAACCTTCTTTTATTCTTTATTTCATTTCAGCGAGCTGATGATTTGCATGCGTGGCGTTTCTAGAAAACAAGCGCAGGTTTTGTTGGTAGTTTGAAATTAGAAGAGATGGTTAACTTATTGTTTTCAATGACAAGTGATCTGCATGTTATGGAATTGAGGGGAAATCTGTAAACTGTTGTGCAGGGGTGTCAAAAACAACCGAGAAGAAGCTCCAATCTGCAACTCTTCGGTGAAAGTTTCTGCAAGTGACTGCTCGTCTAAACAGACCCAGAATTTACCAGCAAAGCTTGTTAACTTTGCACGAGGCGTTTAGGGACATTTGTAACTAAACAGAAATTCACCAACTTTGCTCTCAGGAAACATCCGTGTGTCCGCTTAATTCCAGAAAAGTCGGATGAAATAGTCCCGAGTGGGGTTCCTCGACTGTGCTCGTAAAATGGCAAAGCTGGGGTCAAATTACAGCTACTATGTAGTGTTGGATTTCCTGGAAGCAGGCCCATCAGAAGTATTCTTTTAAAAGCAGACGTCCTGCACCGGAGTCACGGCGCTCCGGAGCTCTGGAGCTCTGGAGCCACGTTTAATCCGCAAACTGCTGCAGAGCGTCGATGCTAAACAGGTTAGCAGCGTGTAAACACCTGATGGATGAGAAACATTCCCTCTGATTCAGTCACGGTCGTGACCAGCTTTTCTTCCTGCCTCTGCCCTTCCTTCCACGTCGGTCCGGAGAAGGGAGAGGATGTTGTCTTAAAGGGCCGGGATTTTTGTGCGTCTGGAAGTGAAACTAAAGTCATGCCTTCTGTAAATCAGCAGGATTGAAACTCTGAGTTTATGGAGAGACTGTCTCCATAAACGTTGCAATGATTTGTTGAGTGCTATTTTCCAAAAAGAGGAACCCCTCCACCCCCCCCACCCCACCCTGCTGCTGAACTCTGACCTCCATCCAAGCTGCTTCCTCTTCCTCGCGCCGTGGTTTTTCCTGTCAGAGTTTCGCTGTGTAAAGCGATCCGAGAAAACCCCCGCTAGTTCTTTTCAGCCGCGGTGTACAAACCCGTCGGACTGTCTCGTGGAGACACTGCCGAGCTCACTGCGGGAACCCGACTCCCGCCGTCGCTTAAGCCGCCTTTTCAATAGAGTTTTTGCAGATCAACATTCCTTGAATGAAACGGAGCACTCTTTACATCACGCTTCACAGCCTGCGGTCCCCGTAGGAGAAATATCAACTTCTGCTTAAGGCTCAGATTACGTGACGTTTCAAATGAAAACTCATCGCTTTTTTTGTTTCCGTTTTAGAAAGACGTCGCTCTTAGATGTTGTGAAAACAAGGTCCGTTCACACAGAAAAGCTGAAAATGATGTGGTTTTCCTGCAAGACCACTAGTGGGTGCTGTTTTCATGTAATAAAACCACCTATGTGTGCAAGTAAAAATCACAGCTCACTTTATTGCACACTTTTATTAGAGAAGCACTGTTACATTAAAGGGTTAACAGCACACGTGAATGAATTCTTCTCGCGGTTCACGACGGCCGTACATCATTTCTGGTACGTCGCTGTTACAGTTTGCTCCGTATTCGCACGGAATCAAACTGTTTGGATTACAAATTTAAATAAAATCCTAAACATTTCAGTCATTAATTGGGCCACGACATGCCATCTCGTATCAGGAAAGTAACACTCAACCAACAAGTTTCATTGTTTCACCACAGATCCTTTAGAAACCCGATGATCCCGAGCAACCGACTGCTGGTCGCCTCGTATTGACAAGAAAAATACACGTGGCTTCAAACAAAAAATTACAATGGGAGACAGAAAACAACATGGATTCCATTCATAAGTCAACAAATACAGCTTTCGACTACTTATTTAAACCCAGTCAAGATTAAATCGGTGTCTGTGACCACTGAACTATAAGAGCTTGGACACAATGAGATGGAAGATTATCCTTCTACTCTGAACACTGTTTTTCCCACAGCGAACAGAACCGGTCCAGCCAGGCGGTGTTCTCCAAGCCGCCGCCGCCCACCACCAACCACATCGCCAGTGGAGGCGGCGGAGGCCAGAGCAGTCCCGAGGAAGTGGAAGTGTTGCTGGCCGATCAGAGGGCCGCCCCCCGCCAGCCGTCCTTCCTGCGCGCCCTTCTCAAAACCTTTGCGCCGTACTTTCTGATCGGCTCGGCCTTCAAGCTCCTGCAGGATGTCATCACCTTCATCAACCCGCAGCTCCTCAGGTAACAACTAAAACTGTGTTATATGTTCCTCCTTTTTCATTTGCATGTTAAGCCCTGGAGCTGTCCTTGCTGTCCTTGTTCAGAATGCAAACTCAGTATGTAAATAAGACGACGTACGTGATGCCCCGAGGTGGAATTTTTGTAATAGCAGCTATTCAGTGAAAGCTTTATCTCTATACAAATCACATAGGCCATATTGTGGTTTTCCTGTTTGCATTTGATAAAAGATTCCTCAACACTCGGGATGCACGATACGGGAAGAATTTTAACAGATACTGCTTCTCATGGCCGATACCGATAACGGACAAGCTCCTATTTTTTTATTTAATATGATAAGATAATTTGCAGTTTGTGCTATCCAGGGGAATACAAGTATTTAAAAATTGTACAAATAACACAGTGTATTTTCTCAAACAACAATTTAAAATGTCCTGTCTCAAAACTAAAACCTTATGCCTGAGGTCAGTTACTGTAAATGAAATTGATCTCAGTCCATCAAATGTACTGACATATCAAATCACAACTAAAGCAAAGGGTTTCACAGAACAATGACCAGTTCATCTGCAAATAACACAAGTTGTCTTCTAGCAGTTTTTGCAAAACAAAGACATTAGAAATAAATTCATTGAATTGCCACACAATCTTTCTGTTGCTTCCCTTTTTGTTGTCCTGAGCTCTTCAACAGTATTTATTTCAGTGGACTAACTCAGATGAACTCATTGTAATATAAATTTTTGGTATGCAAATTAACTGTGAACACTAAGAAACAACTTTATCACTATTTGGTATAAATGATTATTATATACGAGGACCTTTAAACCTTGTCAAATCCCTTTACATGTAACAATAACACACAGAAACTGTAGTAAAGTCAATTTTGTTCATAATAATAATAATAATAATAATAATACATTTCAACTTGAAACTGTTTCAAAACAGAACCACACTAAGCTGGCAGAATAAAAAGCTCTAAATCCAAATACCCCACTGCAGGCCGGTTAACTTGACGTGTGGTGTAAAAAGATTACTCATCCATCAGCCACAGATTTGGAGTAAAGAAGCAGGATGCAGGTGAAAAGGTGTCCTGTCCAGCCGTATCCAGCCTCGCCAGAGGAACTCTGAGCATCCAGGGTGGCTCAGAGCGCCATCTGGTGGATGCGTCTTGTTTTCCGGTCGAAAACAATCCGACAACGAGTCAAAACAGGCCAGACGAAGCCGCAAGGGCGAGCTGTTTTAACTCTCTGCAGCGCGACGTCTACTCACTGCTCGCTTGTCTAACTTCTGTCTAAACGCTTTGAAACTTTGAGCTAAAGTTCTGGAAATGTGTCTCCTCTAGATGACTTTTCTAATAATCCGTAGACACGAGTTATTACACTCACTTTAGTGCACAACTTCTCAAAACTCTTGACTAGGCCATCAATCTCTGTGTCCTTCTCTCCTACACACACACTCACCTGCAAGCCCACTTATTATCCAATTAACATGAAGTGGAGGCTGGAACACACGGCAGGATTCTTCAAGCCTTCACAGGTTTGGAGACCACACACTTGACTGAGTGATCACCGTGCCGTGCAGGTCCGCTTATATTGTCCAATAATTGAATAGCTTATAATCTAATGAAGTCGGGCATTAACAAGTGACGGACTTCCTGGCTTTGGCTGCAGCAACCGTGTTGTTTTCAGCCCAGTTCACATGACATCACACGCTGCAGGGTGGGATGTTCATTACCTACGCTCTCTCCTTCTGAGACCTTCCGAGCGGATCGAACCCGACACAAGATCACTCTTGGCACCCTCCACACCACAGGAAAATCAGACACGATGTTGTTTGCCGACATCCGACAATCGGGCCTTTGCTCCCGACGCTCGGGAGGAAGAGACCGGGAGCCAAAACCCGGCCCGATTAACCTGTAGTGTGTGCCAGGCTTTAGAGAGCTCTCAAATGTTTAACATTTATGATACAAACATAAGTGAACGGAAATGCGTTTTTCAACATTCTCATGGGCTTTTAGACACAATTTTAACAAACCAAAAACATGGATTTTATTCACTTTTTAATTCACTTTTAACCTATTTCTCATGAACAAATATTTATTGATGTTTTTCACTGGGCTACGTATAGATCGCAGGAGGGTGATCTTGATCTATGATCTGTTACCACAGTCTTGTACCAGTTTTAGGGCTTCAATAGTGAGAATTACTGGAGCTGAGCTTTTGTTCACTTTGGTCTCAATTAGTTTTCATTGACAGTCCATTAGTACGCGCTTAGAAAAGCAGGTAACTCGAAATCTACAGCGTATGCTGCAAGAATGACTTCTGCGCCCGGTTGTGTCTGTAAATCCTAAAGACGGGAGGTGGCAAGTTGAGAGCTGCTTTCAGTGGCCGACCGTTTCCCTGCCGATGGAAGCACCGTCGGTGATGCTTCTCCGGCTCAGCACCACCTCGTTCAGCTGCGAAGTGTGTGCCGTACAGCCTCAGCTTACAAGCCCGCATTCCTCCATAGCCGTGGATCGCATTATCCCCAAGCACAACGTGAACTTTGTCTTTTCTTAAACTCGAGCATGGTTTCAACAGCGTGACGTGTCACCGTCGCCATGTGCGATCCAGAGGACTCCCGTTGCGTGAGCGGCACGGCTGAGCCGTTAAGCCTAGCATACTGACCGGACTCACATCAGATGTCCATATATCTGTGGTGAAAATTAGGTTTAGTCCGTTCTTGTCTCTTGTCAATCATGTGATGAATGTGTCTGGTGACCAAAGGGACACATCTGAGAAGGAGGTTTACCGCGGCTCCAAATGTAGAGTTAGCTTGCGAAAACTCTACGACTGAATTCAGTTGAATTCAACTAGTCTGTTGTTCATGGCTTTTCGCTGTCATTCCTGCTGAATCGGGATAACCGCGCTCCGTGTTGTTCTGGCCTTGGTGACGGTCGCTGCTGCGGCGGCTTCATATTCTTTTAATACAACTTCGCAGCAATTTATTGGATTACACAAATTTATCTCCATATCGGTTGATAATTTATGGTGCATCGCTACTTACCTCAGGAGGGGTTGATGGTTTCCTCACAACAGGATTATATCGGCACAGATCAAACTAATGTAAAATAATTCAGAAGAAATAAATACGGTTGCTTTGAGGTAATAACAAGACAAGAATCCATCATGAACAAGTGTTTGTCTTCACTTCAACAGGATGCTGATCTCCTTCACCAAGCAGCAGGGCGTTCCTGATTGGTGGGGCTACTCTCTGGCCTTCCTCATGTTCTTCACCGCCCTGCTGCAGACCATCATCCTCCACCATCACTTCCAGTATTGTTTCGTTACCGGCATGAACATTCGCACCGCCATCATCGGCGCCATCTACAGGAAGGTACGCAGGAAGGAGAAGCGGCTCGCTTCGCCCTCATTTTGAACTGACGGCAGTGAAAGACTCTACCGCATGGGTTTTGTTTCCTCCACAGGCCCTGGTGATCACCAACGCCGCCAAGCGCTCGTCCACAGTGGGAGAAGTGGTCAACCTGATGTCCGTGGACGCGCAGAGGTTCATGGACCTCACCACCTTCCTCAACATGCTGTGGTCGGCTCCTCTTCAGATCGTACTGGCGCTGTATTTTCTCTGGCAGGTACGAGCGCGAGCGACGCACAGATTTTCCAGACCTTTTGGCGAAGACGTGATAAAGTCATAGGAGGTGAAGGTTGGGGCAAGGCTTCTTGGGTAGGGCCGCTTATTCATTACTCACTTGGTTTGTGCTGCGAGACGGGGCTTGTTCCCGTTTCTAAGGAAGATTCTGCTTTCTCAAGCGGTTTGGAGGCAAAAGAGTCGTCTGCAATAAGGTTGAGTGTAAACGTACAGCCTGATATTCAAGACACAATCTAAAGCTTGAGAACATCCAGGGCGCAGCAATGTGGGAAACTCTACATGCCAGAAACAACTGATGCCATTAAACAACATTTTCAAACCGCACAGCAAGAACACATTTACCTTATGTGGAGCATATGTGCTGTATCTTTTATATTTACAAGATAATTGATAGTAGCCGGTGAGTGTTCTAAGCAGAAAGCTGATACTTGTACAGTAAGAAAAGACGACGGACTCGTCGGACCTGCTGCTGAGGTCAGATTCACAGAGATGCTCTGAGGAGAGAAGCTCCATTCATATTTTTTTTGAGTTCTTGTTATTCAGAGGTTACGATGCTTTCTTTTAATTGGCCTGCCCCGTCTCGGACCAAACTGAACCTTAAGCGTCTCCTGAACTAAAGTGAGGTCGAGAGCATCACAGTAAATAACTGATTTGAAGACGTGTCCTTGATTTGGAGGCAGATGAGGCATTTTTTCTTTAGCTGTTTCTGGCTGTTTAGGATGGTTTTATGCTCATTTTAATGTGATGTTTTGTTCTGTGAGGCAACCAAAAAGTAAAACGTTCACCCTTTTTGTCTCCTTAAAACCCTAAAACTCAGCGCTCGTCTCGTAACCTGACACCAACCCTAATGAGGATCTTTACATATCTGTTCCACGCTGATGAAATCTCCACTTGATTGAGGCTTTTTCTCAAATCCTCTTGTTCGTTCCTTCTCTTCCTTGCCGGTTCACAACAAGCCAGTTAACCTTGAAAATCTTTTTTCATCTTAATTCAGCCAGCTTCTCAGGATTTTTACTGGTAATTTGACACCAGCCTCAATGGTATGTCTTGGCAAAGACTATCATCTAAAGATGCTGATGTGTCAATGCTTTAATCCCTCCACACAGAAGCATTTAGTCTCATCTTGTAGTACAGGATGTATTCGGGGACTTACCGCTTGAGGCCAACATTCGGATTGTAATTTGACACCAGCCTCACCGGCTCACTGTCTGGTTGTGTTGTGCAGAACCTTGGTCCGTCCGTGCTGGCTGGGGTGGCCATCATGGTCATGTTGATCCCACTCAACGCCGTCATTGCCATGAAGACTCGAGCTTTTCAGGTATGAAAGGTCAAACGAAAAATGTATTTAGATGTTTGAAGATTTATATTTACTCATTTCATTCAAAGACTATTTTTATGACGTCCTTGAGTGAATGCTGTGTCTCTCAAAGTTTGGCAAGAAAAATAAAAAATTGATAAATAAACATATTTCTTATATCAAATACACACAAAGAGGCGGGGAGAGAGAGAAACGGCACACTTGTGCACACACATATACAGGAGAGCGAGGGGAAGAGAGTGATGAGAAATTAAATGCAAATAATTCTTTCAGCTTCAGCAGTTTGGTGGCAACTGGTCAGTCAACATGGCAGCCTGCTGTTTTGCTGCAGAATTACTTCTGTGGCCGTTAAATTCGGCTTCACAAGGTGTGCTGAGGACTTTCACCGGCGCTCGCTCCAACAGCTGTCAGGCAATTTTTAAAGTGAAACTTTCTGCCTTAATATTATTCCACTTGGCATTCTGCTGCTCTGTAGCCAGGGCGCTGCACCCATGCACGGCTGCACCTGCGGGTGCACCGGTAAGAGATTTAAAAAAAAAAAAATACAAACAACGGAAGTAAACAAAGCTGCGTTAATTACATTTTATTTTTTTAACGGTTAAAAAGTTTTGAACCAATTAATTAAATGAACGTGTTAATTTTGACAGCAATTATATATATAAGTGTGATGTTTTTGTGCCTAACAGACTAAATTGACCTTAATCGTGTTGATGAAATTAAAATTGTACCAAACAGCCAAAATGATTGAGAGATTAAGAGCAAAAAAAAACGTAATAAATATAAATAATGACACGAGGGTGAAGAATATTGTTCCAGGCAGGAATGTAGCACGAGCCAAGAGAAGACTCCTCTCTGGTGCCGTTGTTGCTGATTGATTGTTTGGCTTCTTTCTGAAACCTCCACCCAGGTGGAGCAGATGCAGCACAAAGACGCTCGCATCAAGCTGATGAACGAGATCCTGAACGGTATCAAGGTGCTGAAGCTGTACGCCTGGGAGGAATCCTTCAAGGAGAAGGTCCTGGCCATCCGGCAGAAGGAGCTCAACGTGCTGCGGAAGACGGCGTACCTGGGAGCGCTGTCCACCATGGCCTGGACCAGCGCGCCGTTCCTGGTACCACTCTTGACAGGAAGCACTCGTGGGTTCTGCTGTTGTTCTGCATGTCTGAGCCGTTCCTCGCGGTCCTCCAGGTCGCCTTGACGTCTTTCGCCGTGTACGTGACCGTGGACGAGAACAACGTCCTGGACGCGGAGAAGGCCTTTGTGTCGCTGTCGCTCTTCAACATCCTGAGGTTTCCTCTCAACATGCTGCCTCAGGTCATCAGCAGCATAGTGCAGGTGGGACTCTTCCTTGCTTCTCTTCCTCCTCTGCTTTACCTCCAGTGCCCTTCCTCCTTTGCCCTTCCTCCTTTGCTCATCTTCCTCAGCTCTTCCTCATCTGCTCTTCCTCCAGAGCTCTTCCTCCCCTGCTTTACCTTCAGAGCTCTTTCTCTGCTTTACCTCCAGTGCCCTTTTTCCTTTGCTCTTCTTCCTCAGCTCTTCCTCCAGGGCTCTTTCTTCTCTGTTCTTCCTCAGTTCTTCCTCAGCTTTCTCCTGTTCTTCCTCAGCTCTTCTTCCTCAGCCTTTTCTCCTCAAACCTTACACCTCTGCTCTTCTTCCTCAGCTCTTCCTCAGCACTTCTTCCTACCCACCTTCTCCTATGCACTTCCTCCTCTGCCCTTCATCCTCCTCAGCTTTTCCTCGAGAGCTCTTCTTCTTCGTCTTCTTCCTCTGCACTTCCTTGACTTCCTCAGGGTTCTCTCCTCTCCACAGGCCAGCGTCTCACTGAAGCGAATCCAGAGTTTCCTAAGTCACGATGAGCTCGATCCAGATTCAGTCGACCGTAAGAACCCAGCCACAGGTACGGTTATTCATTGTCCACCTTCTCAGCTCTATTGCTCATCCCACCAATTCAGGTCCCAGATAAATGTGGCAGCTTAAAATCTTTCCAAACAGAAGTTTTCTAACTTTTTGTGCTTAGTTTAGGTTGCTAGTATATCTGTAGTGCACATGTGTAAACTTATTACTAATATTTTAATCTTTTAGCCATTAACCAATATCTTTCTTCCTGTAACCAGGTTAAAATGTTTTTCACATGTTGCTCAACAGATTTGTCAGTGACCGTGGTCAACGGGAAATTCACCTGGGCCAAAGCAGACCCTCCAGTTTTACACAGGTACGTCCCTGAACGCCTCATGAGCGAGTGTGTGAGCGCTGCATCTGACGTGTGCTTCTTTAAAACCCCGGAGTTTCTCCTGTGTGTCCGCAGTATCAACGTGATGGTGCCGCAGGGCTCCCTGCTGGCCGTGGTCGGACACGTCGGCTGCGGGAAGTCCTCGCTCATCTCGGCCCTGCTGGGCGAAATGGAGAAACTGGAGGGAGACGTTTCGATTCGGGTAGGAGTTGACGACACCTCCTTTAAAAGAGTCAACCACTGAGTGAGAATCAGGCGGCATTATTTAATAATCCCAGCTCTCATTTGGGGATCGTTGAGGCTTTTGTGTTAAACTTACAAATTGCAACTTTAAAGTTCTCGTTTGATCTCTCATAAACCTGCTTTACTCAATTACCCCAAACGTTGCTGGTGCCTCTGCTGCCCCCAACTGGCCAAAATAAAGAAAACACTCAAAGAACATTTCACAAGTGACCTATCTGTGTGTGTATTTTATTGACTGTTACTCACACAAGTTTCTTCAGCTCAAACATAAAGTCCACAAATTGATGAAGGGATTTCCAGAGAGCCTTTTATTGCAAATACAAAACAAACAAATACCCAGAGAGAAACTGAGGAAATATGACCAGTGCTGCAGAGCTTAAGGGTTCCTGATTGGACTTTGGGTCTTGTTTCTCCTCAGGGTTCCGTGGCTTACGTTCCTCAGCAGGCCTGGATCCAGAATGCCACCCTGCGTGACAACATCCTGTTCGGAAAGCCGTATGACGAGCAGAAATACTGCTGCGTCCTCGACGCCTGCGCTCTGACCCCTGACCTCCAGGTGCTCCCCGGTGGAGACATGACGGAGATCGGAGAGAAGGTATGGACCGCAGGAGAACCCCCGTCCACCTTTTTCTTATTATCTTAACCGACACGTTGGCTTCCTGCAGGGCATCAACCTGTCGGGGGGGCAGAGGCAGAGGGTGAGTCTGGCTCGGGCTCTGTACAGCGACGCCGACGTGTACCTGCTGGACGACCCGCTGTCCGCCGTGGACGCACACGTCGCCAAACACATCTTTGACAATCTGATCGGTCCGGAGGGCGTCCTGCAGGGCAAGGTGAGGGAACAATATAGCCAAGTCTGTCATCCACAGAGGGTTTTGGTTTAGTGTTTGGTCCAGGTAAATTATTCTCACAGTATAAATGAGTCGAAGCATTCAGTCTCATCACCTTCACTTCAACTTTCAATGTAAATCACCGGCAGCATCGTATTTTCTGTTATTACCATATTTTCCAGATTATAAATCGCATCTGCTGAAAGAGGGAATAAAACCATTGTGCTTTTAACCCGCACTTTTCAGTTATATTCCTCACAGTTTCTGTAAATGTTGAGAAATAAAAAGCCAAATAAAAATTACTTTAAAAAGTGTGAGTCATAGTCTAGAATATACGGTATTTCCCACCACTTTTGGTACTACTGCTAGGAGTTACTGCTGTGGTTATAAACACAAGTTTGAAAACTGTAAAATACTTTTGAAATTCAACTTAAGTTACCAAAACATTGTTTGTAACACTTCTTATCCTTTAATAGTTACCAGCTCACAGTTGCCATCTTGAAGCAAAGTGCACCACTGTTCTTGTTGATGTAGTTTCAGTTCATCTCTCATTTTCAAGACACGGCTCTCTTTGAGTCCTTTGCGATTAAATGTGTTTGCATTTCATCGTCTCCAGACTCGCATCCTGGTGACGCACGGCATCAGCTTCCTGCCCCAGGTGGACAACATCTTAGTGATGGTGGACGGCCGGGTGTCGGAGATGGGCTCACACCAGGAGCTGCTCCAGCAGAATGGGGCCTTCGCAGAGTTCCTAAGGAACTACACCATGGAGGACCTGGTGGAGGAGGACGAGGCCACCGGTTAGAGCTCAGTGTCTCCGTGTCTCCGTGTCTCCGTGTCTCCTCACGTCTGCACGCGATCACTGCATGATGACGTTTGTCTGCTTTCAGAGGAGCTGATTGACGACAATGACGACGACAACCTGTTCCCCGACGACGCCCTGAGCAACCACGCAGACATGGTGGACAACGAGCCGGTCATCAACGAGGCCAGGAGGAGCTTCTTGAGGTACCGAGCATGTTAACGGCTACAATGCTAACAGCTACATGTTAAAATGCTAACTTCTGGAACCTGTTCGTGACTCTCAACCAAATGAGGCGAATCACAGAAAGCGCTGGATAGCGTGGGAGTGCAGAAGATGTCAGACTCCAGTGAGTCGCCCTCTGGCATGTTCTGATGTGTAGTTTGGGTTCCTCCACAGGCAGATCAGCATCATCTCCAGCGAGGGCGAGAACCCCCGACCGCGATCGGTGAGGCGACATGTCTGCAGCCAACGTAAAGTCTCCGAGTCGCAGGAGAAGAAGAAACCGCAGGAGGTGGAGAAGCTGATTCAGACTGAGACGGCAGAGACGGGCCGGGTTAGTCTTTATTAAAAAGTATTCATTACAGACCAGGAACATTTCAAGCCACCACAAATTAGCCACGGCACTTTGTGACCTGAAACCTCATGCGCTGGGGGCAGAGCGAGAAAACTGTGCAGAGGATCTGGAACTGCAGCAGCTGGACAAAGATCAACAGTGGATTTAAGTCTTCACATGGAAAAATAAATGCAGTCTCATCGCACATTTTTTGTGATGGCTGTGACTTATAGTCCAGACAATATGGTACTTGTGCACTTGTGGCTGATCAGCCGTGTCCTCTCTCTGGCCGCCAGGTGAAAACCAAAGTGTACCTGGAGTACGCCAAGGCGGTGGGGCCGGTGCTGTCCGTGTTCATCTGCTTCCTGTACGGCTGTCAGAGCGCCGCCTCCATCGGGGCGAACATCTGGCTCAGCCAGTGGACCAACGACGCCGCCACCAACCAGACCAAGGAGCACGTCAACATGAGGGTGGGGGTGTACGCGGCGCTGGGCATCGCACAAGGTGAGAAACAGTGAGGAAGACAACTCGCTGATAGGCAACGGAACCAAGCCTGATAATGCTACTGCTCGCTGCTTCTGTTGACAGGAAGGAGGCACAAAACTTTAGAAACTACAAATCAAATCTATTCATTTGTCTCAATTGGTTTTAATTTTAGATTTTTTTTCTCAAAGCATGTTTCATGGTTTTTATAAGCTTCCGTTCCTGATCTGCAGCAGTTACATTCTTGTGTTTTTTTTGTCTGATGAAGAACAAATTTACCAAAACATAAATACAAACAAGCACAAGTTCTGTTATTTATATCATTTTAAATGTCCTTTTCCTTTTATAAGTATTATACTTTTCTTTACTATCACCATAACTGCAATAAGACAAGTGATATAATACCTTTGTTCTTCTACATCGGCATCATTATTCTCATCACATTCCAATAATTTCATAAATATTGTCTTTATTTCATAATATTTGGTGGATTTACATCATTTTGTCTGGATGCACCGACGCCACTTCTTTAAAGCGTTTGTTTCGTTCACAGTCACTTGATTCAATTATTAATAATTTCACTTTTCTTCTTCACGTGAGGATATTTTGATAAAAGTATACCAATGACTTTATGATGCATCCTGCAGCGTTCTGTAAAAAGAAAAAGCTGCTGTTAAAAGTGAAGCACGGCTGTGGGAAAGACACTAGTTTTGATCCGATTCATAGATTCTGGACTGTGAAATGTTGATTGGTTGAAACGGAGATCGGTGGAGAACTCCTGATCCGGCTGCTCACGACGGGCCGACACAGAGAAATGTGCCAGTCATATAAACCCGGGTGTTTTTGCTTTACAGCAGTTGGACTGGTTTCTTTCCATCAGGTGTCGGACTGCAGCTCTTCTCACTCTTCTATCCATTCTTGTTCTTTTCTTTTCTTCTCTGATCGACCGCACGAGTTCTGCCGATCTTCAACTTCCTCTCTCAGGACAGACGCCGCCTCCGTCTTTCCAAAATAAAGGCCTCCTCTTCTCCCTCTCCCCCGGTGTAACCCCCCCCTCCTCTCCTCCAGGTGTCCTCGTCATGATCTCCTCCTTCACATTAGCCATGGGGAACATCGGCGCAGCCCGCAAGCTGCACGCCAACCTGCTGGACAACAAGCTGCACACCCCGCAGTCTTTCTTTGACACCACCCCCATAGGGCGCCTCATAAACCGCTTCTCCAAGGACATCTACGTGATCGACGAGGCCCTGCCGTCCACCGTGCTCATGTTCCTGGGCACCTTCTTCGTGTCCCTCTCCACCACCATCGTAATCATTTCCACCACGCCCATTTTCGCCGTGGTCATTGTGCCGCTGGCGTTCCTGTATGTCTTCGTGCAGGTACTACGCCCACACCCGGGCAGGAGAACGCTTGCTGCCTTCCCGCCCTGTCCTTCCTGGAATGGCATGCTGCATGCACACACCAGCGCAGATGGACTCCTTTATTGTTCTGGGCTTCATGTTTCTCCACAGCGCTTTGCTGCTGCTGCTGCTGCTTCCTTCTCTGTGATGTTCTCCTTTAGTTTCAGTGTGGATTAATTCTCCCCTCTCTCTGCAGACTGCCTGCTTACACACACACACACACACACACACAGTTCAGCCATCCATATCCTCCCTCTGGTGGAGGACAAGTGTCATTACATCTCTCGACCAGGTGCCTCATGTCTGTCTGTGTCTGGGATGTTTGCGTTGCCGGTTCTGTCACCGTCTCCGTGTGGTATGAAATCGGAGACCGCTGAGATGTAACAGCGCCATCTGAGTTCTTTTGCTTTCCTCGCGCCCCAAAAGCCGGCGGGTTTGTTTCCCTTCTAGCAGTTAGTCTCAAACGGCGACTCAGTGTAACAGAGGCTCTCTGGGACTCCTACTATGTTTTTTCGGGTTTTATTTTTTGCTTTCCTAGTCTGAATTGGAGTCATCAATTTCATGATCTCTCCAGGACGGATGCAAATCTTTGCCACCAACCCGACATCTGACCTCGCTAGAGACGTTTCCACTTTTTGCAGGACGTTGCTGTTTTCCCCTCCTACTTTCAGCGAACACGTTTCCCTGTTTGTTCGGAATGAGCACGACCTGAGCAGTATTACCCAAAACCCGAAAGAAAGTGCCCAGCTGCTTCCCTTAATATGCCATCACACATAGAACCCATAAATATTTTCAGTTTAGTGTGAGTTCAGTACATTTTCACAAAAAAGTAGGCGCCGAGCAGCTCCTTATTTAACAGAGGTGTTGTTGTGTTGTCCTCCCCCCCCCCCCCCCTCTCTCACAGGTGTGCTGTTGTTGGTTAACTGCCTGCTGTGCCGGGCCTTCAGCATGCTGCGGGCGGCCAAGCTCACACACCACAACATGCTCCAGGGGGTCCTGCGAGCTCCGCAGGCCTTCTTCGAGAGCACCCCCACTGGGCGCTTACTAAACCGCTTCAGCAAGGACGTGGATGCTATAGACTCCCACATCCCAGACAATATTGACATATGGATGCGCACTTTCTGGTACACACTGACTGTGCTGCTCATATGCTCTGCCCTCACCCCAATGTTCCTCATAGTCATAGCTCCGTTAATGGTGTTCTATTGCTGGGTTCAGGTAAATAGGCACCGAGTCTGCTAACTCATTAATACGACATGCATGGAGTGTGTGTGAGCGTGTGTGTGTGTGTGTGTGTGTGAGCGTGTGTGTGTGTGTGTGTATGCTGGTAGACTCTTGCATGTTTCCAGTTCTGTAGATACAGTAGTTTGTTTCCGTCTGTGGGCTACTTTAGTTAGCAGCGCTTTGAGAGTGTAAGATTCACCATGAAACGAAACAGCCGGAAGGTTTCTGTTGCTTTGAGCTACGACCTGGTGCTCACAAATGTTGGGCAATTGGGTGAAATGCAAACAAAAATCAAATCAAGAACATTTTTGGAATGCAATTTAATACAATAATTATGGTAAAAGATGATCAGTAAAATAATAGTAAATACCTGTTATCTATGCATAACCTTCATGAATAGTTTGAGTCTTTCTTTATGTTCCTAAATATCAAAATCATATCTTTCCTCAGCCAAATCTATTGATTTCTTCTAAACCCTGAAATGAAGTGACGAATTCATATTACCGTACTTCCCAGAGTAGATTCCGTTTCTGTCAAAAAAATCCACCTTTATGAAGGAAAAATAAAACGAAACATTTATAAATGTATTCTCCATGTCCAGATTTCACTGCAGTGTTGAGGACCCTGGTCCAGCAGAACAGAAGGTTCCAGAACCCTCTGTGAATTAGTTCCTCAGCTTTTAGCCCACAATTCTTTGTTTTCTTGATCGCGGTACCTGTTTCACTGCTATTTCATGGTCCCAGATGGCAAAAAAAAATGGTACATTTCAATCTATAGCTTACTTCTCAACATGTCGCATAACCAGCAAAAAAAGTGAGACTTGTCGTCTAGAAAGTACGGTAATATGAACTACCAGATTTGCTTTCTTTGTTGGAGGAACACAATTTAAAATTCCAGCTTCTGGATGATCTGCATGCAGTCCAGTCTTGTTACATTTGGCTCGTCTTTTAAATAAGCACTTCAGACGTTTAAACAGCTGAAGTCCAGCAATACTGGACATGAACAATCCTGTAATTACAGCTTTTTGTTGTTCTAAATATATGTTTTATTGAACCATAGTGCATTTCCATTGTCCCAACATTTTGTGATATGAGATTGTGATGAAATCAGGGCTGAAATCAGGGCTGAAATCAGGGCTGAAATCAGGGCTGCTCTGAAAGCAGAAAGCAGCTCTCCAACCCAGATCAACTAAGACTCGTCATCATTGGCTAACTTCAACATTCAGACAGCAGAGTTAATGAACTCAAAACGTTTTCTGAGAGGATTTCCGTGGCAGGAGCAGCTCCGTCTCATCTCTCGGTGGTTTCTCCCCCGGGCCAGAGACGGTGTGTGAAGTGTGTGTAGTGTTCATTTCTTGAGTGGTTTTGTTTTTTTGTTTGTTTAACCAATAGGGGAAAAAAAGGCATTCTCCACTCAGGAAAGTTTTGTATCATCGTGAAAAGGAGGGAACTCAATACCTTTTTTTACTTGGACTTTGCTTTGTGTTGAGTCTTTAAGTACAGCTTGATGATTTAAAGTCTGGATTTATTAGATTCAGTGATGTCAGCTTAGCTTGTTGACTTCTGGCAGAGTAAGTTCACCTTTCGTTCGGACTGCTGGAGGATCCATAGGGAAAAGCCACAAACAGGAAGAACATGCAAACTCAAGTCTCAACCAAAGCAATGTGTTCACATGTGATAAAAATCACTTTTTTTTTTGTAAAACCTGATATCATGATGTATAACAGACGATGTTCAAAGCAGAAACCTTGTGTAGCTTTTACTTTATAAAAGAAAAAGCCTATAACTCGTCAATAACTCGGCCAGTAAGCAAAGAAAATCTGGAAATTTAGCAAGTTAGAGAGAAAGAACATCTTAAAAATTATTTATTTAGGAGATTTCTTGAAAGATGAAGATGCCTTCAGCTTTGTCATTGGTGGATTCAAACACCTACATGGTTATATTCCGAGTTCAACGCATGTACACCATCGAAGACAAAAATGAGTGATTCTCTGACGGGCCTGAAGTTCAGGCTCATGTAGACGAGTCAGTTTTAATGTCTTAGTTCACTAACGTTCTTTTGGTGGTTCCTCAATTTACTTTGTATTATATTAATCTACATTTAGAATGATTGTGACATGACTTAATAAACTCAGAATGGAACAAAGTCCGTCCAGCATGTTAAAACATCTGTTTACGGTGAAGAAAAAACACACAGAACGTTCGACAATCAAAACAGTTTTGGGGGAAATTTAACTGAACCACAGTGAAAAAAATAATTCTCAGTCATTTCCACAAACTAATTTAATCATGTCACACATTTCCATCTATTCATATTAAGTAGATTGAATCCTATTTATTCATATTATCTGAACAAGATGTATTAGAATGAACCACTTAACAACAAGGAACTTGCTATTCTGACTCATAGGAGTGTGCGAGCCTTGTGACGGTCGACTGGTACAGAAAACACACCGATGGAATGTTTAGCAGCCTGAACACGAAGTTGTAGTTTCCTCATCACCGAAGAAGAATTTGCCTCCTTCTCGCGTCGATGCCTTTGGATCAAGTCCATCCGCAATTAACCGGGACTCGCCAGATGTTATGTCGGTTTAGGCGTCACGACACAGACGTCACTACAATCTGGGAAAGCTCTCATTTGGTGACTTGCGATCAACAGTTTCTCAACGGAGTCAAAGAGACCAAATAAACACAACAAGCTCGGAGGAGTTATGATTGGAGCCTCTCTGGCATTAGAGAGAGTGGAACCTGTGTGAGTTCCCTCGGACTGCAGATTTCTGTGCGGTGCTTCTACAAAACAAGCTGTACAAATCAAGGTTTCGTTCGTCACCCTAATTCCGAAGGAGACGCCTCGAAAAACCCAACAAAGCATCTTAAATCCCTCGTTGGAAAACCTGCATCGCAAGCAGACGACGTCGGGTTCGAAAGGATCCACCGCCGGCCCACAGCGCGCGATGAAAGTCAGGATGTTTGCTGAGGAAGTTGACGGAAGCCGCGTACTAAATCACGTCGGCGTCTTGCTTCAGTCCCGCCGGGATTACGCGGTTCGGCGTTCGCCGTTTGGCAAGGCGCGCGAGCTTTCAATCAAACCTGCTGACGTGGGAGCTGAAGGAATAAACAGCTCATTAATCTCCGGGTCGGCAGAAGGTTTCACATGAGTCAGCGACGCGAGGTGCCAGCTCTCCGCAGGCCTTTTGGAGATGGTGAACACTGGCAGTATATCTTTCAGAGCGCTCCCTAAAAATACTCCCGTTCGCCTGACTTGAAAACCAACTGGAGGCTGTGACGGCGGCTGTCGAAGGGAGGGTTCGTGTGCTCACTCCGTAACACTCGCCGGATCTCTGATTAACACACACTACTTCTGCGGCTTTCTGTTGGCCTTTGTTCTGCATGGCTTGTCCCTTGAACCCGGTGGGACTCTTGGTACGGAGCCCCGGGTCCCGAGAGGAACAGAACTGTTGCTTTAAGCTTCTAATATAATGTGTAGAGTTGATGTAGTGAAAACCAAACACCTGCAGTACATTTATTTCACAGTTTTACATTTTCTGCATGGATTGAACGCAACACAACCTCAACTGAATCTTAAACTCTAAAAATGATCCCTGCAGGTGTTTGGTCCTGTTTCTACGCGTGTGTGTGTGCGTGCGTGCGTGCGTGCGTGTGCGTGCGTGTGCATCATCACTGTTTTGACATTATCTGAGCACACGGAGAAGCTTTGAGGGTTTTCTAACCTTATGTTTTGTTTCTCTCCTCCTTCTGACCGCCTTAGAGATTTTACGTTGCCACGTCGCGGCAGCTCAAGCGCCTGGAGTCGATCAGCCGCTCTCCCATATACTCCCATTTCTCTGAGACCATCACGGGCTGTAGCGTAATCCGAGCCTATGGCAGACACTCTGCCTTTGTTCTGATGAGTGATTTCAGAGTGGACGAGAACCAAAAGAGTTATTACCCTGGTATAGTGTCCAACAGGTACGTGTCTCCGTGGTCCGGCTCGATGAAAACGCTTCTTATGTCGCTCTGTGCACGGCCGCTTTAAAGGGTCTGTTATTTTATGTTGACCTGTGAGCTACCTGGGATCTTTTCTCCTGATAATCTACCAGTCTGAATGAGACCTGGCGGCTGAGTGCAGAGCGTGGGAAAAGAAAATGAGGGCATCCCAACTCTGGATCACGGGTGTTTGCGGCATTTCATTGATGATAATTGATAATTCATTCACAAAAACATGAACTAAATCCTTATTATTAGTAGTAGTAGTAATAGTTACACCCAACCTGTGGAAATGGTTGAATGGAGGGATGGATGGATGGATGGATAGATGGATGGTTTGTTTGACGGCTGGTTGGTTTGATGGATGGAAGGAACAGAGGGACGGAATTATAAAGGTCTTTTTACACATTTGGATTTGGGTCGATGGAAACTGGATCTTCTGACAAATCATAATTTATAGATAGATAAAGATATGGAGAGATAGGAATGTCAAAGTTCAGTTTGGTTTGATAGACGACTTGAATGCGGTAAGGATAAGCAAACCAAAATATAACAGTTGACTGAGAGAACAGTGCCGTGCTCCTTTAATTTCATTGTTTTCCAGTTAACTCAAAGGCCACGTCCTCATATTGGGTGGAGCGTCTGTACTCGCATTGATATGATGTAATATTCTCTTGACAAATCATATTTGTGTAAATTATGAACAGCTCAAAGTAGTGACGTTAATAAAAATGACTAATGAAACAAATCAACCATACAACATGGAGGCACCGTTCATTTTAAAAAGGTATTTCATGAGTTTTCATTGTCCCACAGTTTTTTTACTTCCTGTAACGATGAGCCTGATTCCTCACAGGTGGCTCGGCGTGCGCATCGAGTTCATCGGGAACTGCATCGTGCTATTTGCGGCTCTGTTTGCCGTCACTGGGAAGGAGAGTCTGAACCCGGGCCTCGTGGGTCTGTCCGTGTCCTACGCTCTGCAGGTGTCCACACAACTCAACCTGCTGTCTTATCAAACAACGTTGCTCTGCTACGATAAACGCTGCGTACACGATCCATAACCGTTAGAAACAGTACAACTAATAAAAGCAGTATTCTTTCACCACAGTCATTTGCTACTACAGCAACTGACTCTAGCCTTTGTGTAACGTTTTGCTAGGTGACCATGTCTCTCAACTGGATGGTGCGGATGACTTCAGACCTGGAGAGCAACATCGTGGCCGTGGAGAGAGTGAAGGAATATTCCGAGACCACCACAGAGGTACGTTCCACCCACCCACACTCACACTGCATGTGTTTGCTTTTTGACGGACTGTTCGTTTGGTTTTGCACTCAAAGTCTCGGAATCTATCCACAAAAAGGGAAAAAAACCTCCAAAACACCACAGGAGCTATAAACCGTAACTAGATCCAGAAAGGTTAGATCACCCGGTGCCAACAAGAGCCCCTCTGTCGGGGCATCTGTACTGTACACGGTGTTCTCTCTCGCAGCGTGCCCCCCTCGTACAGTAGCTGGTAGAGCGGTTAGTGGAAGCCTTTGTTTGCAGCATCCAGCGCGTCCCTCAGGGGTGATAAATGTGCTGGCAGCTCTGAGTCCGGCTCCATGACTTCTTGGAGTGATAGACAAATCAGGCTCAGCTCGAAGCCAAGCGGGCTAATGAGTTGTTCAGAAACCTCCCCTGGTCAGAAGAGCTGTGTTTGTGTTTGACAGGCCCCCTGGGTGGTGGAGGACAAGAAGCCCCCTCCAGAATGGCCCATGGCCGGGAACGTGGAGTTCAACGACTACTCGGTCCGGTACCGAGAGGGACTGGACCTGGTCCTGAAGAGACTCACGCTGAGTGTGAAGGGGGGAGAGAAGGTTGGAGTCGCCGTGCAGCGAGTCGATTTCCCCGTTAGAGAAGACCAACCGTCCGCTGACTCTTCTGCGGTGTGTTTCTGCAGATCGGTATCGTGGGCCGCACGGGGGCCGGTAAGTCCTCCATGACGCTGTCCCTCTTCAGGCTGCTGGAGGCGGCGGCAGGAGAGATTACCATCGACCAGGTGAAGATAGCAGAGATCGGCCTGCACGACCTGAGGTCCAAACTCACCATCATTCCACAGGTACGCTCACGATTTCCACCTTATTATATCATCATGTGATGTTGCGATGTCGGCTTGCTCAGTATGCACGTTAGAAAAATTACTGAACTCTGATAAATTGCTTCCAAGCACTCTGCGTTCATTCTCTAGATAATCCAAATGGCTTTTCAACGTGTGAGAAAAGTGATTAATTCACAAAAATCATCTGACCAACTAAAAAATGGTATTCGGTTATTAACCATCATTTTTCTCACCTGGTAGCCGCAGGGAGGAAGTCAAAAACATGAAAACACCAAGATTCTCCGCTATGTAATGGACGTCACAGTCATTTAGAGATAAGAGAAAATTGATCAAACAGCAGATTCATTCATCATTTCAACATTTTGGACTTTGCTCAGTTCGGTAATAAGACATTTGTGGATCTTGTGAAATTGTAATGATTATTGAGCACAACAGGTAAATACAACTCCAAATCATTTGTATAACATTGGGGAGGCAATTCCAAAGCTCTTACCCCAATGAGAGGGAACAACAGCGGTCCCAATACGGAGCTCTGAGGAACTCCATGTTTAACACTAGTGTATAATGCACATTACAGTATTTCTTTCTTGCTGTCATACAACAAGAACGTACAACTGCAAGTCATCGGCATAACAAGGAGAGGTGAAAGGTTGTTGTTGAGACTTAACTCATTTTGCTTGTCATGGTTCTCGTGCTCCCAGGAGCCTGTGCTGTTCTCCGGCTCACTGAGGATGAACCTGGACCCTTTTGATCGGTACAGTGACGAGGAGGTCTGGAAGGCTCTGGAACATTCTCACCTGCACAGGTTTGTCAGCAACCAGCCGTCGAAGCTGGAGCTGGAGTGTGCAGAGGGAGGAGAAAACCTCAGGTACGTCCCACAGAGAAAAGACAGGAAGTGAAGTCTGTGTGAACGTGGCCTCACTGGGTTTGTGCCGCCGCCTCTCCAGCGTGGGTCAGAGGCAGCTGGTGTGTCTGGCACGGGCCTTACTGAGGAAGACCAGGATCCTCATCCTGGACGAAGCCACGGCCGCCATCGACCTGGAGACAGACGACCTCATCCAGTCCACCATCAGGATGCAGTTCGAGGACTGCACCGTCTTCACCATCGCACACAGGCTCAACACAATCATGGATTACACAAGGTGTGCATACACACTCGACAGAAAGTCAGAGACTGCATTAAACATGAAATACAAATTGAATCTCCGGTCTCTCCCTGCAGAGTGCTGGTGTTGGACAAGGGACAGATTGCTGAGTTTGACACGCCCACAAACCTCTTATCACAGAGAGGAATCTTCTACGGCATGGCTAAAGACGCCGGGCTGGCGCAGTAGGACCGCCGCCACGCCGCCGGACCGGCTCGGTCCGACACTTCAAACACTCCTCACTCGGTATTTGTGTGTTCAGGACTCTCGCTGCTTGTTTCCAACGAGGCCTGGACTCCTCTGCAGACTCGGGTCAATTAGCAGTTGTAGCGCCTTCGTCGCAAATGACATGAGGACTTTGAAGACACGGTGAGAAGTTTCCGACTCCGACTGTGCGGCGAGGTTCCCGCTGCCCGTCCGTGCAGTCTCTTATAGGAAAAACAAGCCATAAAATGTGCAAACGCTACTTGTTCCAAGTCTGCTCGTTAGTGCCTTCTGCCAGTGGGATAGAGAAAACCAGTGAATGTATCTTTTACCAATCGACCGTCTGCTGCAAAAAACAAACAAAAGGAGGAACTTTTTTTTTTTTTTTTATTTTTTTCTACAAAGACAAATACTGTGCCACTGTACCTTCCTCGTAAGAAAAAAAAAACCCCACATCTTTGTGATAAACCCACTTATTTTTGTATTGTACATTTATTTAAGCTACTTTTTTTGAAGAACTGTCTAACTTAGGGAAGTTTGCACAGTCAAATATGTGATTCTTCTGTGAACCAAATCTATAAAAACTTGAATTGTGTACCACCAAAACATGAGATATAAATGCCTTTATTAAAAAAGAAAGAACAATGAGTATCTTGTTGATGACGTTTTCCGGTGATGTGTTCCTGACCAATGGTGTATGCAATGTAACATTCAGCCACCCAATGGTGTCGCTACACCACCTTGTCGGGTGGAGTCAAGCAATGAATTTCTGGGAGGTGTAACGTTGTCATTCACACCCCCTAACCCAGCCATGCAAGTTCAGTAGTTATGCAAGATTAGACTGACCAATGGAGTGACTTAATTACTGTCAGGAGTCGGACAGAATTTGACACACCAATGTTCTCTCAGTCGACTCCAGAATGTGACCCAGCAATTTGGTCTCTTTTTCAGTTCCATCACACAGAATCAGCCCAAATAATGTTATTTCCCTCATATTGACATTGGCCACCCAGTGGTATTCCTTCATTAGTTGAGCAGACCAAATTTGGTCACCCCACCAATGTTGTCAGACGTTCACATAATTGGCCCCACCAATGGTAATTTGTCATTTGTCCGTCACCCTGGATTAGGCCCACCAATGGTATCTCTCCATCACTTTGTCACACTGAATTCAGTCCACCATTGGTGCCTTCCTCAGCCTGTCACAGAATTTGGCCCACCAATGGTAGTTCTTCATTTGTCCATCAAACCAAATTTGCCCTATTTGTCATTTCTGTCAAACCAGTAGTTTCTCTATCTGTCACTCAGCTCTCAACCCACCAATAGCGACTCTTCATTAAGTTTGATAATTAATTGATCCTCTTGAGGAATTTTTTATTTATTTTTTGCTCTGATATACCACATTTGATCCACCAATGGTGTCTCTTCTTGAGTCCTTCACACAGAACTTGACCCACCAGTCGTTTCTCTTCACTTGTCACTCAGCTTCCAGCCCAATAATAATGATTATTTATTAGATGTGGTACTTAATTGATCTCCTTGATATTTTCTCTTCAGTGTAACACACCAGATTTCCCCCCCAATTGTATTTCTTCATGTCAGTCTGGTGCCTCTTCGTCAGTCAGCCATTTGTTTTACAGCCTTCCTCTTGATCTTGTAATGGAGTATCAATCAATTTGTTACTTAAACAGTGTTGAACTATAGTTAATCAATACTGTATTTCATGTCGCTATCAATAAGTGTTGTTTTACTTCACACCAGAGTTACATGATGGTGCTAATGCTGGTAAATCAACCAGTGTGTAAATTCTTCAGTCGGCCACGAGAGGGCACTCTCAGTCTGAGTATGCATACTCTGACAGTCAGTAACTTTACACACTGGCACATAAATTTAACCTACGAATAGAGATTCTTTAGTATTATTAGAGTCACATAAAGGGTGAAAACCAAATCAGGGGATTTCACAGTATGCCGTTTCCCGGATCTTCTGCGATGTGTGTTGAGGAACCATTGATCCAACAGAAGCGCTCGGACCTCGGCGCCCCAGGCTTCTCTTCAGGACGGCGTCTCTCTCCTCACACAAATGGACGCGCTGCGCTTTGTGTATGCCATGGCTTTCTGTGAATTACCAACACTGTCTCTAGCTGACGGACGACTGAAACTGAGACACGCTGCTGAGGCATGTGGACCCTGGTGAGAAAGTTCTCGAAAAAGTTAAAGAAATTGCTCAACATTTTGGGACCTGAGAAGACGTGAATGAAAACATTGCTCGGTGTCTTGTTCTTAGCTTAGCGCGAAGCTATCAGAAACCAGTTAGCTTAGCAACTATTAGACCTGGAAGTGGTCCGAGGGTTACGCGGTCTCTTGAAGGTCGATTCAACGGTGCTCGGAAAGCAAACCTCACATTTTAGCGTTTCGACGCTTCAGCAGCTTGAATGTGCTTCATGCAGGAAGTCACATTCAGAACGTGGTTGACGGCGGTCGTGGAAGGCGCTCCACCGGCTTCTCGTCCAAGGACACTTCAACAGGTAGAAGAACGACCATCGAATCACCAACCTTTGATTGGAAGACAATCCCAGAGAACAGGGAGAGGAGTGAGTGAATGTTTACTACTTTTATCCAGGTTTGTTCGCGCTGCAGGAAACGTCAAACTGACGATTTGACTAGCGGCTTTTTTCAGGACATCCGATGTTCTCATTTGTAACGTTGACAAGTATTACATAAACTTAGCTTCTGTAGCTTTATTTAATCAGGTTATTTGAGCGGGAAGTAAATTAACGTTGTTGTAAATGTTCCAGAATTAGCCAAGAGGCTATTTCTTTTCTTTTTTTATTAGTTTTATCTGTTTCAGCCCTTTTATCTTTTATTTTAGTCTCTTTTGGCCATTTCAGCAATTTTAGCAATGTTAGCATTTTTAGCTCCTTTGCTGTATTTAGCCAAACTTGCGTGGTTTTAGCCATTTTATCCGTTTAGCTCTTTCTTCCTGTGTTGAATAAAATTAAATTTCTATCAAGGTGTCTTTATTTTGGGATTTAATCAGGTTTAACTTTTGTGAAGTTTTTGGATGTGAAAGTGATGCAGATTTTACAGCACCGTGTTCTGAAGATATAAATACATTTATATGTGAGGGTCAAGAGTTTTTGTCTTTGTTGCAGCGGGTTTCCCTTTGAATGACAAAATGAGATTCCAGCTCCAGACAACAAGGCTCTATTTACTACACACACACACACACACACACACACACACACACACACACACACACACACACACACACACACACACACACACACACACACACACACACACACACACACACACACACACACACACACACACACACACACACACACACACACAGCAGAACAAACTATTTACCACACACACTGAGACGCAGCGTGAGTTCATGTGTTGTGCTGAGAGGGGCACCAACATGGCGCTGTCCTAAAGTGAACCCACACACACACACACACACACACACTGAAGTATAGAATTCCTTTTCAAGGATTTAAACAATAAGTTGTCAGAACTCAAAGTCCGTTTAAATTAAAATCTAAAATTTAATTGAGTAGCTTTTGATTCCAGAGCTAAAAGTTTGGAATATGCTCAGCCTCTCGGGAAGGAAGGTGCCTCAACACTGAGTATGTTGTTTCCTAAAGATCCAGTTCTGTGGTGATGCCTGAAGGGGAACTAGTTTGAGAGTATAAAATGCTCTTCCAAATAGTTTGACCTGTCCTCGTTGCCCTGAACTGCCAGGCCAGTGAGAATCGGGAGGCGGAACAAAGAGGTTTCACGTGGTTTCCTTGATTTTGGAAGGAATTATTCCTCATCTCTCACCTCACAACACATGTAAATAAGTATAATTATGACAAAATCTGTTGAATTGTGTGTTTTATTCAAATTAATTTCAACCGTTATCTTCTCGGGTTGATTTAACCCCCACAGAATTATTTTGTTTTTTTATTTGAGTTTTCTTTTAATAATATAAAACCAAAACTAACATAGTTTGAAACCGTTATCCAGGCGAGCCTTTAACATTTTAGTTTGTTGTTTTCCATTTCTCTAACCAAACTGTCAACTTTTTCTTTGTCCCAGTAAAAAAAAAGAAAAAAAGATTTAGGAGAATATGTGTAAAAATGAATGGTAATGTGTTGAGAACAAGTTTATTAAAAGATCAAACAAAAGGATTCTGATGATTTTATATCTTGTACTTTAAAGGCAGATTGATCTGTGTGTCATGAATGTTGCGTAAATATTCCTTTTAGGTGCAGTTTGCAACATGTTTCCAAAATTTCACTTTACAATTGCATCATTTTACTTAATAGTCAACTTCATGCAGATGTTGGATAATATTCAGTGTTGCTGAAGGAAATCTGTTTGTCTTTTTTAATCTGGTTTCTTTGACGTCTTGTTATGATAAATTCAGTTCACTTCACCTTCAGTTCTTCTCATTTGCAGTTATAGTTACACAGAACCTTCAAGAACCTTTGTAGACTTATTCTTGTCCTGATCTTTCTGTATCTCCTCCATGGAGGCCACACCATCACTCCCCGGACTCCTTAAAGTAGTTATTCTTATATAAACATTCATTATCAATAAACCAGTCGATTCATAATAAACACTGGCTATATGTTCGGGGGTTGTTTTCCTCAGCTGCAGCCAATCAGAGGCCTTCCTGCTGCCATTACATAACCAGCATTATATCACACCTGCCCAGAACATTTGCACACTGTTGTATATGTACCAGGGCTTTACATTTAAGACAATCTCATAATTAGGAGTGTGTGATGACCGTGTTATTCGTTCAAGCCCAATAGAAAACATCTTAACTTTTATCTCCAAAAATGCACTTTTACAGTCAACAGAAACATTCAAAATAGAAACTAAATTATTTGTAATTATAATAATGCACAACATTGTGAAATCTTCTTGGTTTAAAGATTTGTCTTGTTTACATTTTTTAAAATAGCCAGAAGTTTCTATACAATCTCCCCATGAAGTCTATTTCTGTGCGTAAAACTCCACTTGAACTATAAAAACTGCACATTCACCAGGATTCATTCTGACTGAGTGAACTTGGACATGTGGTTTTCATCAGTCAGAATCATTAAGGGATATTTTTTTCAGTTCCTTTTTGAAGTCTCCAGCTCCTTTGGGGAGGTTTTCTCTCGGCGCGTCTTTACGCGCGGTGCGCCACGGCGCCGCTGGAGCGCGTAAAGGGTTAAACGGGGTTACCAGCGATCCTTCTAACAGGCAGGTGCCCCCGTCAGCTCCCCCCAAAAAATATCTTTGCTCTGACTTCTTTTTTTCCCCTCCTTCCATCAGAGGAGCGGCTTGAGGGGAACTTGTCATGTTTTTGCGAGTTATTGGCAAGTGTCGGTAACGGCGATGGCTGCGGATCGCGGGTATAAATAGCGCATCGCCGCCGCTGCAGGACTGGATTGATCAGGCTGACGCTCATCGAGGTTCACGCACACACTCACGCACGTGCGCAACGGGGGTGAACTGGCTTGTTTCTACTCAAACAGTACAGCAGAGTCTTACTTTCTTTCCGGCGGTGCGCGCCCTCCTGCAGCCTCTCGGGCACTTGTCGTTTCTCTGCGCGCTCTGGAGATGTGGTGGATGCTTTTCCCTCGCTGGATCTGGTTCCTGGCGCTCGCGGCCGTGTGGATGGAGCTGCGGGTCGGAGTTCTGCCCCACATCATCTACTCTCACGCGGGAGTTTGCCCCAATGACGTGAACCCCAACCTGTGGGTGGACGCCATGAGCACCTGCATCCGAGAGTGTGAATCTGACCAGGTAAAGACAGAGGGCCCATCTTTAAACAAATAACTTTTCAAATCAGTGTAATTATCTTCATGTTTTCAGGAAATGTGTTTTACGTGCAGCTGTTTAAGTAATAAATTACTTTAAAAAGTACGAGTGGTACTAATAAATACTAGTTAATTCAAGTACATGTTTATTTGTGCCATAAAACTCAGGTTTACTCAACATAATCTTTTTAACTTTAATCCTTTATTGAATCAATATGTTGTTATTATAGAACAAATTACTTCAAAGTTTTTTCAGTGGGAAAATATTAACATTTTGATAAAATCACACATATTTCATGTCTCCTATTATAAATAAGTCTCTATTTTGAAGTTTCTCCCTTTTTTCATGTGTGACCCTCTACTGAGTACTGCTGTCCTACAATATGATGTATTATTTGCCAAAAAGTGTTTTTGTTTTCCAATGCATTTGTGCAAATACAAGTTACAATATCAGTATTTTCTCACACCAATTTCTATAATCAATTGTTGATGGGTTAAAAGAAGATGCTGTGTTTTCATAATCCGAACAAATTCTAGAATTCCTACTCAAGCTTGATCTACAATATTATCCAGCACAACGTTATCTTAATTTGAAGAGCAAGTTAGTAAATGTGGTCATTTCCTCAATAAAAGGTTAAAAACAAAGTGGCTCCTGAGTACACCCACAATGACAGGTATTAAAGTTTTTGAGTTGCTTTTTTTCTCTCCAGTAAATAAATAAGTCAATAAATGGCTTATTTATGTTTGCTTGTTGAAAAAATGTGCTTGAAATGTAAATATTGTAAAGAGATCAGTTCAAAGAAAAGCCTGCCATCAGTAAAGCAATATAATCAAGTTCTTTGTACTCCTTTGTTTTAAAAAAAACTTTAATATTCTAATGCTACAGTAGTTATTGGTTCATTCTCCTCCTCTGTAACTTCTCCCTCTGCTCCTCTTCCAGGAGTGTGAGACCTTCGAGAAGTGCTGCCAGAATGTTTGCGGGAATCGGAGCTGTGTGGCGGCTCGCTCTGCCGACGGCAAGAAGGGCACCAAAGAGGCGACGTGCGCCAGCTTCCTGTGCACCCAGCAGGGGTCCGAATGCGACATCTGGGACGGCCAGCCGGTGTGCAAGTGCCGGGACCGCTGCGAGAGGGAGCCGCACTTCACCTGCGCCTCAGACGGCATGACCTACTACAACAAGTGCTACATGGACGCCGAGGCGTGCTCCAAGGGCATCACCCTCTCCGTGGTCACCTGCCGTTTCCACCTCACCTGGCCCAACACCAGCCCCTCGCAGCCTCAGGCCACCACCTTCCGCTCCACCACCGCCCCCCTCCAGTCCACAGTCCCGCCGCCCACCGAGCCCCAGCCGCCCGTGCTGGTCGGCGGCCCCACCTCCCAGACGGTGAACGTGGGCGACACGGCCAGCTTCCTGTGTGACGTCATGGGCCGACCCCGGCCCGAGGTCACCTGGGAGAAGCAGCTTCCTGACGGGGTGGAGAGGGCCATCATGAGGCCCAATCAGGTGCGGGGGAACATGGTGGTCACCAACATCGGTCTGCTGGTCATCTACAACGCCCAGCCGCTTGATTCAGGGGTCTACACCTGCAGGGCACGGAACCCGTCTGGCTCGGTGCAGGCCAGCCACCCGCTCACTGTCCTCCCCACTGAAGTACTGAAAGCCCCGGAGCCCAAGAACCTGACCCGCTGTCCACCTGAAGAGTGCCAGAAACCCCTCGACAGTCCAGAGGACTGCGGGAGCGAGGTGGAGAGAGTCAGTTGGTATTATGAACCCAAAACCAACAACTGCTTCTCCTTCACGCACTGCCTCAGCTACAACACAAGCCAGCAGCCCGGGAAAGCGTTTGACACGTATGAGGACTGCATGCAGTGCTGCGGTCCCGAGCTGGCGGGCCCCTGCGGGCTTCCCAGCTTGCAGGGGCCCTGTAAGGCATACGAACCGCGGTGGGCCTACAGCAGCACCCTGCGGCAGTGCCAGTCCTTCATCTACGGAGGCTGCGAAGGCAACGACAACAACTTTGAGTCCAAAGAAGCCTGCGAGGAGATGTGCCCATACCCCAAGAACCATCACTGCAAGGCCTGCAAGCCCAGAGGAAAGATGGTGACCAGCTTCTGCCGGAGCGACTTCGTCGTGCTTGGCCGCATGACGGAGCTGACGGAGGAGAAGGATTCGGGCCACGCGCTCGTGACTGTGGAGGAGATCCTCAAGGACGAGAAGATGGGCCTCCGCTTCTTCGGCAAGGAACCCCTGGAGGTCACGTTCCTCAACATGGACTGGAACTGCCCCTGCCCGAACATCACCGGCGCGGCCGCCGAGGGCCAGGTCATCATCATGGGCAACGTCAACGATGGCATGGCCGTCCTGCAGCCCGAGAGCTACGTGGGCGCCTCCAGCCCGCGTCGGGTTCGGAAATTGAAAGAGGTCGTCTCGAAGAACACATGTGACATTCTCAAAGCGATCACCAACAGTCCTCAGTAGCGACGGGGTCGTCGTCTGAACAGGAAGCCGAGTCGACTGCAAGTACAAGAGAGCGGCGTGTTCTGAACTGTAAGGCTTGGATTTCTTGAGAGTTTTTCACGTTGCGTTTGATGCATTTGTTGTGGTTTTAAAATGTTCACCTGATTTGTTTCCCGAAAGACTTCCAGAACAATCCCCCCAGATCCTCGTCCGCCTCTGTGCCCTCCAGCAGACTCTGGCACTGAAGCACTAAAACCGACCCAACAGAGTTTGACACTCATGTACACGACTTTCTCTCATCAGCTGTATCCCCCCCCCCCAAGCCTCATGTACTTGCTTCACCTTTTCCTCAGCGAGGTCTATTCGATTCACCAACATGATTGAGTTGTACTATATTTGCTTGAACGCTACGTTAAACGCACAACCAGTCATTTCTTTCTACTTATTTCACACTTCTTGGCTATTTATTGTCATGTAAGCTTTTGTTTTTGTTTTCATACCTCACATTTGTAGAACCTGAAGTGATATTTTGTATAATGTGTGAAGAAAAATAAACTTTTACCAGCTTTGTTTTGTTTACATCTGCGGTGCACTGAGTTTTTACTTTATAAAGCTGATGGGGGGGAGGTGGCTTTTATTGTACCTGTGAGGCTCATCTGACAGAACGTGATTAAAGACACATCACAAAACAAACAGTACCAATCCAATGTGCAAAAAGACTCCATGGCATTGTAAAGAAAAGAACAACCCAATCTTGCTTTGCCTCCACGATCAGGCGTAATTGGGTAAGAATCCCAGGCAGTAAACCTCAGATCCACTCCCATGCAAGAGTTATGTGTTTCATGCCGTGCCAGCAGGCGTCTGACTTGGGTTACTAGGAACAGGCGTTGGTGGGCTTCGACGAGGGTGTTCCACTCCCCAGATGAGATTCTGTTTCTCCCATCCAGGAGGCGGGAGATCAGCCCGTGTCTCTCTCTTTACTGGCAAAGAAGAAAAAAAAAACAAAAAAAACAACAACAAACCACCAGGGAGCTCCGACCTGCACTTCAGCAGCTGTCGAGGCTCCGGAGCAGAGAGACATTAGATCTGCAGCACCTTGGATCACATCGCAAAGTGATATAAACAAAGTCTGCAAGCCCAACAACACTTGTTTGGCTTGGCAGCCACTTTACGGCTTTTATATGCACGGTGAGAGCACGGTTTGCTCATCTCGCTCCCATCAGATCATAAACAGACCCTCAGGACGCTCGCTCATTCACATGCGGGAATGAGCACCGAGAGCTGGACTGCACCAGCCTGTGAGGATTCAGTCCAACAAGGATGAGCACATAAATACCGAAAAGGGCTCAGGGTCGTTCAGGAGCAGAAGATTTGTCCTTCCACTTGAACAAAGAAATCTAAAGGATCGTGATCAAGACGAGTTTCTGCGTTAAAACGTAAACACGGTTGTTTGTTCACCCTCTCACTGTGAGACCTTCACTGTCTGATCGTAGAGAATAAATCCATGATGTTTAAGCAAGTAGACTCAATAACGACGTCCCGATTCCACCACTTTCCACCAAATCAGACGTAACTGGAGCAGCAAAAGACATTTAAACTTTCAAATGAGGTGAACACAGCTTATAAAGTTTCATGTATAGTTTTGATACATGTACTTCATTCATGAAATTTTAATTACTATTCAGAATAGTGAACATTTCATTACGTTTGACCTGTTTCTGTACCCAATTTTAGCAGTTTAACTCCTCTTTTTCAGCATTTTTTTGAAGGCAATTTTGATATTTTAGCTGTTTTAACCGTTTTGTTTTGGGGTTTTTTTCCGCAGTTATGGATGTTTTTTCCATTCTAAATTGTTTCTTTTTAGAAATCATTGTTAGTTCAGTTTTTTAGAAGTCATTTTATCCCCCCCCCCCACACACACACTTTACTTGTACTCTTTTTAAAAAAAAATCCCTTTTATCCAAGAGCTAAGAGTCTTTTTGAAAATGTATCTTGCGCGTAAACAGAATAAAATAGTTCAATATTTATTCACGTATGATTTTGTGAAAGGTTGACCGAGCCGCTACAGAGGAGCTAAAGAGACACATGTGGCTCCAGAGCTGCAGGTTGCAGACGCCTGGTTTAGAGCTTCTGGTTTCAACACCATACTGAAGCTAAGACACCAAGACCGGCGGTAAAGGTGAGTGTGGAGTAGCGGAGTTGCGTTTATATTTACTATTGCGACAATAAGAACTAGTGTGACCCTGAGTAGGAGACCCAGGGTTCATCCTGAGGCGTTGGGAAAGGATGTTTCTATACTTTATTAGGCTTTTAAATAAAGATAAAGATTCAACATTACATCTCAATAATAGAAAACAAACAACAGCCCCTACTAGTGGCCCAACATGAAAACTACATCGTTTTCAAAATGCTGCCATATAATCGCAAAACTTTCCTTTTTCACTTGAACTGTTGCCATATAATCAGGGCCTAAAACTGTAGAATGTTTATTAAACTAATTTGTTCCCGCTAATGCTACTTGTGTTGATAGCGGTCTTGAACTGGACCTGAAACATGTGCCCGCCAGCGTGGAGACTTCTGGTCTGAGTCTTGGTGATGCGAAGCATCGGGGGTGGTCATAATGTTTTCCTCATCAGCATGTTTGTGCTCGCCGCTGTCCCTCTGATGTCGGCTGGACTCGGACCAAAAACATTTGCAGGTACGACCAGCGGTTCAGCTGAGGGAACCGGTTCAACTGTTAAACCATCTGAAAACAAAACAACCACAAACACCCTCAAATATTTTTCTCCACTCCATCCAACCGGTGTCTATTAAAAAAAAAAGAAAAGACACATTTAACCACTTCAATACATGTTCTGAGGGCCTACAAAAGCACTCACAATTAAATTTCAGCATATTCAAAACATGTGTGGTCCTTATTTTTCGTGCGCTCGCGGACTTTGATGCTTTTCTAATTTGCGTGAACGGGCGCGAGAGTTATGCTTTGATATGTTGTGCTCGCATGTTGTTTCCTGCCCTCCCTCCTCCACCTTCTCGAAAATCGACGGGGTCATTGCGTTCACGAGCTCGGTTCGCACGAGTCGTCGGTGTGGTCCGTGCGAAGCGCTCACAAGGGGTGGGGGGGTGGGTGGGGGTGGGTGGGGGGGCCGAGCTGCTTGGACTCCCTCTCTTTGTGTATATGTGCTCATGTTTGTGTATCCAGAGGAGATCGGACGGTCGCACCTGTGGAACAGATCAGCGAGCCGGGTGGTTCTGGACCTCTGATTCATGACCTGCATCTGTTATGGTCATATCACCGGGAACGTCTATTGAAGAGATACAGTAGCCACTCACACGCATTGAGTGGAGGTGAACGGGCTCCCCGTGGCAGTAGATCATCCCCGTGGCAGCCGCGGCTGAAAGGCCCAAGCCAGTAGGTGGTATCTGCTCCGAAGACAAGCCGTCACTTCCCTGAATCGCTCGCCGCGGTGGCCTTGAGCCACCATGAGTACGCTGTGTTTTCTTGTCTTTCGGGGACATCAACACTGACTTTGACATCAATTCAACACTAACACCGCTTCCTCTGAACTCACTTGAACTCTCACTTGCCAAACAATAACCTCAGTCCTTCACCAATTAAATTGGACGATTTTCATTCCAACAGTTGCCATAATGAATATGATCAAACTAACTAACCAACCGAGAAACTCATCTGCTGCCTCTGGCACTGGAGGCATCCAACAGGTCAAAGAAACAATCAAATCAAAAAAACAGTGGAGAAATTTCAGAGGGAAATCGTCTGGTTCGGACGTGACCTGCGATGACTTCTGACTTAAACCCAACACAAAGAGGGGAAACCTTCCACTCCAACCAGAGCTCCTGTAAGCCTGAAGGACCCTGAATGCACCACAGTGGGAGTCCATCAGAACATACCAGCAGACTGTTTGAGGTTATGTGACTGAAGTCTGAGTGAACAACAGCCTCCTCTGGTGTTGACTGGAGTCTGTCTGCAGACAGTTCAGCCACACTGGGAAACCCAAAGAGTTTTCACTGGTTACTGGAGCTTAAATCATCATATTCTCTTGGGAAACAATGAATACCGTCTCCAGACATCTCTCTGTATTTATTTCTGCACGTCCTCGGGGTTTCAGTGATGTATGTCAAGTTTTAGGCTGAACCATTGGACCCCAAAATGTCAAGGAGAATAATCTATTAAAAACATTTTTCTGTAATTTCATTGGTTTTTTCCAATGTACTTCAGTTCCATTTGACATACAGGAGGTCAAGAAATGTCAATAGAAGCAAAAATCTGTGATTATTCTTCTAATCTTTAAACTTGTATTTATTTTTGGTAAGTTACTTCTGAGAATCGGAGCCCCATTAATGTCATTATATTTGGTTTTCCTTGCCATCGCTTTTTGGTGACTCTTAATATAGATTTCATATTACCGTATTTCCTGAACCATAAGTCACACTATTTTCATATTCATGCGGCCTCCTGACTTGATGAACACATTATTATTTTCTGTGGATTAGTATTTTCAGATAAAAGAATAAATTTGCTTTGAATTAGTGTTATTTCATATTAATGTTATTTCATTTGTTAGAAGAACTTATATTTACCCGTTTCAAAGTAGTTGTGTTGCTTTAAAGGGGACATTTTTTTGTGGAATTTGGTTGTGAATAATATAATCCCACTTTTCTTCAACGATTTGTTGTTCCTGGTGTGGTTTCTTTAATAGGATTCGAACTACAATGATTAAGTACCATATCGCTCAATGAAAAATCTGACTTCAATATCCTTAGTATATACTTTTGTATGTTGTGGCATTTATAACATCATAGGTGGGTTTTTTTTTTTTTTTAAATTGCGTTGTGATCATCTTTACTTTGGTGCCTTCAAGTTGGGCATCAGTTCTGTGTCTTGTGGCCAGTTTGTCTGCGTCTCTGGGATGTTTTGCTCTCGGTTTGCATTTTGAGTCCATTCCTCCAGTCGTGACAGAATTTTTAGATGTCTGATGAGTTTTCTACATATCTTACCAGTCTCAAGATGAAATTTAAAAGACTAAACTGATTCCAATTTTTCTTTTATATATTTTACTGAATGCTTATTAATCATCAATATTTGGTATAAACAAGAAATGGTTCTAATATTTGTCCCCTTAGAAGAGATTATTAGAATTTGAATCACATCATTTATTTCCACAGAGGGATTGACTCTGATCTCTTTTGTAAAATAAGTCTGTTAATCGTATTTATCTGAATAACCCATGGATAAAACAGGATGTATACACATGTCCAGACTCCATATGGTAAAACATGGTGGAGGGACTATCATGCTGCTGGGTTGCTTTGCTGCCTATAGCACTGGGTGAAGTGTAAAGTGTATCATGGGTCAGATTTTACATAAGTTTGCCTCCATGCTGAGAAATACTTCCCAATAAATGACTCAGCAGGTACAGATCCCTCAACAATCCCCTCAGAAGTCACCTTCCAGAGTTCATGCCCATTCATCTCCACTAGAGGGCGGCACAAGCTCATGAAAGTCACCAGCTCCAAGCATCCATCCTGCAGCACAGTGTCACAGGACGTTGGCTTTACACCATCAGTTCACTTTCCTATCTGTTGTGCGAATTCCCCACAGACACGTTTGGACAACTTTGGAAGCCAATGGATCGTCGTTAAAGTCTTATTACCCCCGCAATGCAGGAACACGTTCGGTGGAAGTGTCTCTGCCTCCCGCTTGAGTTTTATCATCCTCTGGTGGGAAAAGTGCTGTTATCTAAGGCCCAGATAATTGACCATGTAATGAAGACACTAAAAGGGAGCTAGTCAAATAGACTGCAGGCTGCCAGATTAGGTTTTTTACAACCTTGCACTGCAAACCGGTTACCGAGCCCGAGGTCACGTCCCTTCTGTTCCTGCTGCCGCTGCACTTATGTAATGAATGATGGGAACATATAAAAGTCATGCACAGTCGTGTTTCAATCCTTTTAACGAACATCACATTCACTTTCATTCACTTGTCAAAGACTATACCTGAGACAAGGTCCACGTCCTTCAGTGTAACAAGAGCTCTCCTGTTTTGGTCCGTGGAGGACATGAACAGTTTACAAGGAAGACTTGGTCTCAATAAAAGTAATGTAAATACACACACGTGAGCACAAACATGGCTAACTCGGCACTTGTTGATGCTTGTGGCAAGACGGTCACTGTGCTGTGCTTTACCTTCGTCCATTTTCACAACATGAGTTTATAGGGAAGCAGTTTGTTTCCAGGACACTTTATGGATGTTCTAAAGTCCAGCCGAACAATGTCATGCTGTGATGCTGCTTTTCTTCCTCTGGAACTCGATGTATAAATATCTAGCTTATCTATGGTGAAACATGGTGGCGGCGCCACAATGCTGCGGGGCTTATTTACGTTCTGTGGTACTAGATCTGGATGTATGCGTGTCCAGTCTCTATGGTAAAGCATGGCGGAGGAACCATCATATTACAGAGTTGCTTTGCTGTCTATGGTACTGGAACACACACACACACACACACACACACACACACACACACACACACACACACACACACACACACACACACACACACACACACACACACACACACACACACACACACACACACACACACACACACACACACACACACACACACACACACACACACACACACACTGACAGGTGGAAAATAGGTAGAGATTTCATCACCTCGTGACCTGAAAGTGAATGAAGGATCAACTTTCTCCGAGTGACACCTTCAGAAACAGTTTATTGTTGTTGATTGGCTGTTTCTGAATATTTCATTGACCTAATTAGTTGCTTTTTTCCACCCACACAGCGAGATCTCTGATTCAGATTGAGTGGCGTAGAAATCATCCCAATAGCAAACAGCAGCCGAGACCGAGCGGATTTCACATTAAACTTTAAACTCAGAGTGAATTGTAACGTCTGCTCGATAACCAGAGGGTGTAAGCAGATCTGTGTGAGGAAGAGCGCCCGTTAGACTCAGACACGTCAGTGTAACAAGGGATGATTTTTATTCAGGTTTAAATGGTACAAGTCATGTTTAAAGAAGGTGAAGTATTAACAGACACTATGGCGTAGTTTTCCTTCTTTATTCTTCCAACATATCTCAGAAATTACATTATTTACCAAGATAGAATGTGTCTGGCCCTTGTTAGCTTAGCGTAGCATAAGAAAAATAAGATTTCTAAAATAAAGCGGAAAAAAGATCACGAGTTATACAATTATGATATAAAGTAGGGTTACGATACAGATATGACCGATACCGTACCGATACTGATACAGATACAATCCAGATATGATACAATACATATACGATATAATACCGATACCATACCAATATGATACAAATACAATATCAATACAGTACAGATATGAGGCCAATATGATACAGATATGATATCAATACAAAAATGATATTGGTTTGCGTTATGGTAAACTTACTTTATATCATAAAGACATTTTGTCTGATGAAGAACAGTGAAAATTTCGCAATCTGTGTTCCAAATGATTACCTACCTTTTCCTCTCTTTCAGTATCTGGAGCGCAGACATTCACGTGAATCAACCTCAAAACAATTCAGCTGCTGCTCACGCATGTGCTCGCCCACTCGGGTTTTAACATGCAGCTTCGTCATGAACAGAACAGCAGTGAAGGGGAGTAAGTCAACAGGCTGGAAGCCCCCCCCCCCCCGTCTGTTCTAATCACTCACAGTGGCTTCCACCCTGACCCGAATCCATCGTCTCTCCTTTCTTATGCAATCCCTTCATCACAGAGAGAGACGGAGAGAGAGAGAGAGAGAGAGAGAGAGAGAGAGGCTGCTGGTCTAAATCTCCACTGCCCCGCTTCTGCTGCATGCATTATGCAATCTGCTTTAGAAGTGTAATCACACACACACACTGTGCCTTTGTGGTGTGTGTGTGTGTGTGTGTGTGTGTGTGTCTGTGTGTGTGTGTGTGTGTGATCAATATGAGGTCTATCGGGGACGTCTGCACGCCGAGCCTCTTTGCACGCTTCTCGTTAGCGGCGTAGCAGCCATGTAAACATGGACGCCGCACGGAAAGAGGCCTATTTTAGCGTCAGATTAGCGGCGCGGCACAGAGTAAACTCCAGCTGACCAAAACGAAGCCGCGTGTTCTTGTGCCGGCACAGTGGATCTACCGCCATCGAAATCCGTGTGACATAATTCATGATGTAAGGCAGCGTTTGTTGATTGCGTAAAGAAAGGTTTGTTCGGGGATTGACGGTGATTGGATGAATCTGGTTCCTGTTCAAAGCTTCAGCAGTCGTTTGAGTGCAGTGGCTCCCGGTTTTTATATATTCAAACTCAGTTTAATACAGTGCTGTCATGTATGCGAATGAACATCATTTTCAAAACGTTGCCGTGGAAACGCGAAACCTTTATGAAACGAAAACGATGCGTTTTCACTTGAATCGCTGTCGTGTAAACTGAGGCCATAAATACAATTACAGATGGTTGCAGAGACCAACTGCAGCTTCTAGGATCAGAATAAGGTTTTATTTGGCGTTTTCAAAAAGTTGCACCACTGTCGTTTGCGCGGACACCGAAAACACAACAAAAGTTTTTTCCGTTTTTTACTTGTCTTGCATTAAAGTATCAAACTTTGTGTTCCCGTCTGTTTCCTTTATTCATTTATAGATCCGATTTAATAAGATGATTAACGCCACCAACAACAGTGATCTTCATTCCTGCACAGGCATCATTGCACATTGTGAACTTTACAAAAGGATTCACATTTCGGAGTGAACAGGGTCTTCAAGCTGTAACACGGCACAACTATTTAGGTCTAAAAATGAAATAAAAGCTTTTCAGTGTGAACTGATGTGTACGCCGAGTCGCCCCCCCCCCCCCCCCCCCCCCCCCCCGTCCTAATGAGGAGAACGAAATTTGAGACGTTTCGGTTTTGTCAAAACACAATTAGGAGGAGTGTCTCCAGCCTCCAGACTGTGAAATCTCTCTTCTCTGTGTCCACAGAGGACTTCATTAATTTCTCCTCTCCGTCTCCGTCCGAATGATGCGCTGCCGTTAAAGCGGAGCAAAGCTCTGAAACCCAGATCCTCAAACCCGTCCAGCGACGCTCCTCTCGTTCGGCTCACTCGCCACTTTTCTCCTCATTTCTCACACCGGCCGTGTTGGAGCTCATTCTCTGTGAACCTTCATATCGTATATCAACTTTATATCACACTTAATAAACTGTCCATTGATTTTACTTTGTGTGTCGGTGGAGTTCATGCGTCATGTAACAGACACATAACACCTCTTAATGCTTCATCCACTGATTTCAATGGAGCCTGACTGAAACCTGCTTTGAACCTGTTTGGAGCCTCTTAAGAGACGTTTTTTTTTCTTTCGATTAGATTAAATTAGATGAGACTTTAATAATCCCACATGGGGAACTTCGGTCATCACTTTGCACGATGAGCTAAATATAGTTAGGTACTGGCAGACAAGAGAATAGATTAGGTATATATAAGTAGATAATTAGATAATTATGTATGTATATATAAGTACAGGAGACTCAAATGGAAGAAAAATAGTAGCAGTAATATTTACAATACTTAGTGTTTTGAACCTGTTTGGAGAATTTATTCAGCCTGTTTTGATCCTGCCTGTTTACAAACTGTTTGCTGATTTTTTTAAAGTCTGATCAGAACCTGTTAGGAAACAGTTTTAAGCCTGATTGAAACCTGTTCAGAACCTGTTTGGAGCCTCTATTCTGCCTGTTCTGAACCTGTTTTCAGCTTGTTTTAAGCCTAATTGGAGCCTAAGAGACCGTTTTAGTTGATTTTGAACCCGTTTGAAGCGTCTTCGCGGTCTCTTAAGAGCCTGTTTTGAAGGAGCCGGTTTGTAGCCTGGTTTTGAACCTCAGTTATCGGTAATGACCGCTCAGTGCTTATGGTCAGTTTGCCGTTTGATTTCACCTCTTCTCTTTAGCATGGCAAGAAATTTGAAGTGGGTGGGGGTTTGTTGTTTTGTTTTGTTCAATTAGAGCGGATATGTTTTTTCTGGTGAGGCCACAACTGGTCACTTCCATCAAAGCTTGTGCCACGGTCAGCGTAGCTATTGAATATGGTTGTACAAAACATTATACAGACAGTATACAGACCCTTCATTTAAGTATCATGAAGAACCTGTTTCCATCCATGTGGGGTGTGCATGTTCTCAATCACGTGTGCTTGAGATTAATCTATCACTGTAATGTGTAAATGGAGTATGTGCTCCTCGTTTTCTCTCTATCAGCCCTGTGACCCTGAATTGGATAAAGCAATATGGAAGATGGATGCGTTGAACTCGCAGTAGCGTCGAACGGGAATGTGCAAGTGAGCCGACAGCGTTGATAAGAATAACTGGATGGAAGCAACCAGCAGAAAGGTTGTCATGTATTTTCATCAGTCCCAGAGACAAAAGGCCGTAGACAACGTCTGCAGATGTGTGGTTGGGGTTTGCAACAGGTGACTAATTCGGTGTGCCTGCCTCTTTAAGAAGCAACAAAGGTTACTGTTCTAGGCGTCGATTTAGTGTCAATTCTTATCTTTATCTTCTGCTGGATTTGGAGGACGTACACAAAGGGCACATCAAAACGTGGAAACACTTGTAGATAGTCCGCTATGACTTTTAGTAACGATTCGGCAAACTGTTTCTGCAAAAATTGCCAAAAACTCACCAGTCAGAGTTGAGGGCAATTTGGTGAAAATGGGAGCATTTACAGAAAAAGCCCATCAAAACATGTGGAACATTTGGGGGGTAGTGTGCTGTGACTTTTGTTGATGATTCAGCAAACCATATTCACGAAAAACTCCAAAAAAAAAAACGTTAAAAATTGGCCAGTCGAAGGGATGGGATTTCAATGAAAAACACAAAATGAAGCATGAAGGATGAAGCAAAGAAGGAAGTGGTAGAATCTAGAAGGTTGGTGGATGACCCTAGAATAGGTATTCAAACACATCAGAACTAACCTTCTTTTGTTTAATTACACACAAACAGAAGGTGTCTTTTTGTTTCGTTTTTTTAAAATAATAAACCTTCATGATTCAAAATCCAAGAAGACAATCAACATTTTTTGAAAAAGTTGCAGTATTTTGAACAAGAGTCCAGTCACCACAGCAGTGACCACATAGTGCTCAAAAAAAAAAGAAAAGAAAAAAGCCAAGAGGATCTCGAGGATTAGCACTTCAAATGCTCGACGCACGTGTCTGTACATCGCTCAGGAGTGCAAATGTGTATCAGTGGGTTGTTTTATGGTTTGGGTTCCGTTTTGTCTTAATACCCCATGGCGCCACACCTGTTGGCCTGACGCAGGAGGTGACATTAGACCTCAGATGACCGAGCCCCTTGGATTCCAGAGGTTTGGGGATGAAACAGGGAAAGAGGAGCTACTGGGAGGAGAAATGTGTTGTGGGTAAACTGATAATGACCACAAAATGACTTGGAGGAAGTAGGACGAACCAAGGACATTGGCTGGGTGTCGGTGTGAAGCCAGGCCACTGGGGTAGATTAGGTTTGGCCCAAAAGGAAGTTGTGATAGGACAGGAGGTGTCCCCAAAGTAAATCTCTGTAGCCGTCTCTCCGAGTTGGACACGTCCCAGGAAAACTATACCAGGGTACATTGTGTTCAGGCTCACGTTTCTGTTGGACACACACACACACACACACACACACACACACACACACACACACACACACACACACACACACACACACACACACACACACACACACACACACACACACACACACACACACACACACACACACACACACACACACACACACACACACACACACACACACACTGTTGAGCCACGCTGATGCACACAGACACAGGAGAAATATTGACCTCATGTAATCTGTAACTGAAGAGTGACCAAACTAAGTGAGGAATTCCGACGCTAAACCAACAGCAACACAACAAATCCACTAAAAAGGTAAATGCCTCAGTGTCTCAGTGCTGTGGGAGAGATCGTCTGAACATGATCAGAAGACTAAAATATTTTAAGACAATTTCCAGAAAATTGGACATGTAATCTGTTGAATAAGATTTTTTTATTTATTTTTTTGCAGCAATATTGATCAAAACAACTGGAAAGTCACCAAAGATTCGATCTTTACACAGATTGCCTATAGACCAGAACGTATCTTCTTGCTGTGACTCAACTATACAAACCATGGTGTCCTCAAGTTTAAGACCTCCAAGAATCCTCCGAGATTTCTTCTAAGCTTTTATTGTTTAGTTTTGTTGGATGAAAACATTCGGGACCATCGGTTCAATTTACCTACGCACAGACCCAACAAGAACTCTTTTGTTCCAACTTCCATTAGTCGGCTCATTAATTGTAAAGGAGTTTGTCAGCGCATGTATTGTATGGATGTCTTTTTGTTTGTTTTGTTTTTTTACTGCTGGCTGAATTACACATCGCCTGTGTGGGATAATAAATCGACCTTGAGAGGATGAGCCATCGACCCCGGCTGAAAGAAGAATTAAGTGGGTCTTTGCAACAAACAAAAAGACAAACAAACTGCAAACTATTCGAGTGGTGAGAGCAGAACTAAAGGGACTCAGTGCTGCCACCTAAAGCACTGTTTTGGTGGGGTTAGGGTTAGGGTCAGAGGTCCAGGGGCCCCTGGCTTTGTCTGTGACTTTGATTTGTGAAGTTATGAGAGCTTTAACGTGGCCCCCGCTTTATTACCTGGTCCGGAGGCCCTGCTCAGCCGCTAGAAAGTCAGGTTTTAATACCTTTAATATTACAGTTTCTATTATCGAGAGAAAGTGAAGGCAGTATGAGGGTAGGGGCCAAAGTTCACTTTTTTACCCCGAAGCCCCCCCCCCACACTTCCACAAACAGGGTTTGTTCCGGCCCTCCTGAGCAGCTTTATCAGCGAGGTTATGTAAAACAACAAGCATCCACAGAGACTCATCTGAAGAGAGTCTGCTCTGTTATGTATGCCCTGAACTGATGCCACAACAGTTTTTCCTCCACTCGTCTCCAACCGGCCCGCCGCTCCCCCCTCCCGCCCCCCCCCCCCCTCCCCGGAGAGCTGCTGTGATGCAGCACATCCACTTGACTGGGAAAAGCCTCGGCACCGACGGCTATGAACCCGCCGAGGAGCCGAGTCGTGAATCCACAGACGGCTCAGCATGAATACAAATGGAGACGGTGTTGAAATGAGATGAGTCACTGCCTTTTCATGTTCCTCATCTCGCCGTCTCAAGGTTTGAAGTTTGTCTCCGGGGAAGCTGCCGATATATATCTGGTCTCTCTCTCTCTCTCTCTCTCTCTCTCTTTTATTTTCTCCCTCCCTCTTACCTTAACCTCGAGCTAAATTCTTGTTCCTCTGCCTGTAAATGCAAATCTCCCGAGTATTCGTTCCAGCTGCTCCCCAGCTGATGCGGACGACTGTGTAAACATACAGGCTCCTGGTACATTATGTTCTCGTACGAGTCTGTGCACGTTAGGACTTTATCATTCCTGATCACTATCTGTGACAGATGAGCCACTCGGTCCTTAATGAATGTGCTCAGAAGAAGAAGAAAAATAGAGAAAACACATCTTTACATCTGCTCCTCACCAAGGACAGCTGTATGCAAGCTGTGCCCAGCCGGGGTTGTGAAGAATGCTTTATAAAGGAACACTTTAATGTAATACTACTGCTAATATCACTGTTAAACACGGCTACAATGACTGATGCTGACCAATGAACGATGAAGTTTGCATGTCAGGCCACTAGAAGGTGCTGTCCTTTTGTAATATAAACATCCACATAAGCACTGAGAGAACAGTAAGATAGTCAAAGTACCTTCAAACTGTCTTTCTTCACCGTAGAGGTTAAAATGCCTCCAGTTATGCAGATGATGGTGTAGTACATGGTAGCAAATGTACACTGGTGATGTCGCTCATAGCTCGTCAATCGGATGTTATTCGGTCAGGAATGAAATCAACTGGTCACACTGCAGGAGGAATGTACCTGTAAGCACCTTATATACAAACTGAGAGGCATGTTGGTTTTCTCTCTGTTAAAATCGCCTAGAAATGACGCTGTTGTGTGTGGTGCTGTATAAATAAAGTTCAATTGAATTGAATATATTTCTGCACCTTAGGGGCTAGATTTGATTTCCCTTACAGCTGGGAGCAATCCCTGCTGCGCTGTAAACGGCGTGACGGTGGCTTGTACACGTCAGAGGCGGGGTTGTGACCCTTCGAGTAAGAGAGTGTTTACACACGACACTCTGACAACATCCGGCCCTTCGCCGTCAAGCCTGATTAGAAGCATTAGAAAGGATGATGCTGATTGGGCCAGGAGGGAGGTTTTCAGTCATCAACACCAAAACAACTCTCTGTTTCTTTACAACACAAAAGACATCTGAGAAAAGAGGCAGCGAGGAGGGAGAGGGAAAAAAAACCCCGCATTCTACCTTTTCGGTTTCAACACCTTCTACAGCTTATCAGACCGCTTAACGCCGACTCTCCGCGGCTCTGAACAATAGAGGCCTCGGCATCTACTTCCTCTCTCCCGCTGCGTCTCCGGCGCACGCTCTCATTATTTCTCCGATCCCACACGGTAATTAGACTTCCATTTCTCCAGATCAGCACGATCGCGTCTTCATTAATGCGACCGAAATACGCCGAGGTTGCCACTCTTGATCGCTCGCACAGCACGACCAACGCATGAGGGCTCAGAGGAGCAGCGGGGGCTGGGGCGGGGGGGGGCTGGGGCGGGGGGGGTGTGTGTGTATTTTTCTGCTAAAAGGCAGGTTTAACGGCCTGTTTTTCCAACTGTAAAGACCTGTTGACAGAGATGGCGAGGCTACTGTATCAACACAGAGCTGCACTGCTGCTGCACTTTGAATCCGTGAAGCCGTAAAGTTGCTGGGAGTGCGCTGCGCGAGGGCGTTCAGACTCACATCAGCCAAATTCCTGAGAAAATAATTGCCTTTGTAAAACTGCTAACTTGGGCGTCGGTCAGCTCCAAACCTCTGAAATGAGTCAGACCTGCAGATTTGAACGTCGGAAGGACGAATGAATGAAAAGTGACAATCGATGTGAGTTACATGAGCCCAGATGCACTTCCCAGAGCTGGGCGGTCACAATCTGTGACCCATAATGGACGGCACAATGTTAGGCAACGGATAAATGTAAAAAACATGAACTGAAACGTGATCCTTTCACGGACCTGTTGGCATGACAACATTTCCAAGTGAAAACAAACAACTTTTGTTGCGTTTTGTGTGAAAATCTACATGACAACAGTGAAACTTCTGATGTACTGACGCCCTATAATCCAAGGCCAAGTGTCACCTGGAGACATTTGTCCTCTCTTCAGAGGGAGACGTCACAAGGACAAATTGTAAGACCGGTTGGTATTGAACCAACTAAACACCAAATATGTTATGGAAGAAACATAAGGATTTCAAAGCACCAAACTGAACCAATACAATGATGTATACAATATACATATATACAAATATAAACGTGTACATGATATTTACTAAGATGTATACAAAATAAAATTTTACTTCGGGGCCACATGCAGTCCAGTTTCATCGCGAGTGGGCCAGACCGGTAAAATATAACCTTTCAATATATACATTTTACAAGATCACACAATTTCTACTTTAAACGACTACAACCTCAACATAAAGTCAACTTTAATGAAACAATCTGGTGCAAAATACAATGAAATGTCAAAAGAAAGTCCTATAAATCCTATATAACCACCTTGCTTGGTGGGTTTGTCGGCCGGATTGGAGGCTTTAGCGGCCGGTTTTGGCTCACAGGCCTTATGTTTGACTCCCCTGGTGTAAAGCGAAAAGTGAAAGTGAAGCTGAGAGGAGTTACAGCGCAGCACCAAGCTGCTGGAAGGCGGCACAACATCGACCGAATATTCAGACAATCAGGTCCAGTCCCATAGTATTTTGGTGTTCGTTCAGGCTTGACATTTGCCAGGAAAACCTGTCCGTTGTCCCTTTTGGCAAAATGTCCCTCATTAAGGTGTGTTAACAGTTAAACACGTGACGGTGCACAATGAGTCGTCTGCTCAGCACGGAGGGCCTTGCCGGGTCCGCTCGTCGGAGGCTCTACTGTATTTGAAAATGGCTCCTCAGGTGGGACTTTTTCAAAAGGCTTTGACTTTGTTTCAATGAAAATTAGGGAGAATGCAACTTTTTGAAAATGCCCAGTTGCCATGGAAACAGAGAGAAACTCACTATTGAAAACGCTCCGTCTGCGTGAAAATGGGGGAAAATGCAACTTTTCTGAAATACTGTTATATTACACATGAGCAGCACAACCGTAGGAAACAGTTCTTCTCTACAGCACCCACTGAAACATCATTTTTATGTGTAAACAGCATAATTTGCAAAAAAATTTTTTTTTATTAGCAGTTTGAAATTCTGGGGTTATATTTGGTCCATTCAGTTGAACTAGTTTGAGCAATTTCACCAGTTTCACATGTTCGTCACAGTTTTTAAATTACTCTCAACTCGTCAAAGGTTCAGGTAAATCTGGATCATTGATGGGAAAAGCAAGTCAGTTGGACTCTATTATTCTTTTGAGGAATGTGTTTGTCATTATTACTCAGGGATTGGTTCATAGGTGTGGGTGAAAAGTCAGTTACAAAACGTAAGTAACACAGGTTTTCATACATTTCTTTACTTTTTTTTTTTCAAAGTAAAAAGAGAAACTACAGCTAGAACCTCTTCTTCATGGTGGTCGATCATACCTAAAACCCCACCGGGACAACGTGAAAACAACAGGTGGAAAAGTAGCTAAGATTTTACGAGGATTACAAGCGGTGACAATGTCCTTTTCTGCGTTTATGTCAGAAGACGTGTGAGATGGGAAGGTATGAGGTGCAGGAAATTCAGCGTCAGGACAATCACTGACTAAAAACTTACATAATCATGTTTTTATTGTCATTTTCCAGAGGGAGAGCCGTCTCCTCGTCTCTTCTGTTTCTGATTTTCATGGACAGGCTCAGGCACAGCTGAGGCCAGGAGGGCATCATGTGTGGATCGTCGCTTTCTGCAGAGGACGCTGTCGGTTTGGCTCATGTTCGGTTCCTACACCAGATGGAGGATTGTAATGCGTTGGGATGTTGAGTGATGGGAGGATTGGATGGTTGCTGAAATGGTGTAGAGAAAGCTGAACGCTAAGACAAAGCTTGATTTTCCAGTCGGTCTACAGCCTCACCCTCAGCTACAGTCACGACCCAAAGTTCATGCCTGAAAAAACCAAGCTGCTTTCCTCAGCAGGGGGTCGGGCCTCACTCTTCGTGACGAATTGAAGAATTAAACAATCTGGAGACACTCAAGGAGTCTCATTGTCGGAAGTTGATTCAGGCGTTTGATAAAGACGACCCCTGGTCGCCTTCTGTTGGGAGTCCAACTGGAGGACGCCTTGGTGTCAGACCCGGACTGGCTGCAGAGATTCTATCGTGGTCATGGAAGAGTCTCCATGTTGCCCTTGTGACTCCAACAGGCAGAACATGGAAAGTTTTTCTGAACCCAACCAATTGAATTTTTGTTCCACCCGAACTAGAAACATGTGATGACTTTAATCTCATGGCTTATTTTACTCTATTAGCCCGGGGTCTTCAACCTATAGCTCTGGAGCCACATCAGACTCGACGGCTCCGCTGTAGCGGCTTTTACCGAATTATGAATAAATAATCGACCTTATTTATTTTTCGAATAATTCATTTTGTTGCGCCGCAGACAATTTTTAAAAGGACTCTTTGTCTCAAGAGGACATTTGTGTAAATGAAAGCTTTGCTCTAAAATATGTGTCAAATCCCCTTATTTGCTTTGACTCCCAACTAAAATATACGTCACCATTACTGCTTTATTTGTATCTGTGGTGGGAAATTAGCAAACCATAAAGAATGTTATGTTGAAAATGCTAAATGGTTACAACAGCAGCTAAAAGCTCTTAAACAGCAAAGAAAGGGGGGAATGAAAATAGCTTAAAAACAAAGAAAAAAGAAAGCTTGGTCTAGAGAAATTATGATAATAATGCAATGAAATGGGGGGAAAAAAACAAAAGAACTAAGCTCGCCAGCAAGATAGCCAATAAAAAATAGCTAGGAAAGGTAAAATATAAATATAAGAACACAAATCATGGTTTTAAGCAGCGAGCCGTCCAGCTGACCTCGTCAAAATACTTGGAAATTTCGATCCTAGAGTAAATAGTGTCACTTATCTAGAAAAAGATGTGTTTATAGGCAATAAACTGACCACGTTTTAGTACTTCTAGCTCAATAATCTCTATAAATTGGATAATTTTCCCCTCTGGTCCTTAAAACAGTAGTCTTCTGTGTTCATGTGGACTCTATAGGAAATATAAAAATCCATAAGAGATGTTCAGTGGGTCTGACTCATTTGTCACGAGTGTTTTCCTCCACTGAAATGACTTGTTGGTAACAGAGGAACTGAACGTCTGGAAAATCCTCCCGCCAACGGGGGGATTCAGTCTAATTGGCAACTCTAATGAGCCAGTGAGAGCCGGGACTCAGATTTCCAGCTTCTGCCTCTCAAGACGCAACTAACATGTATAAAGAAAAAAAACAAAAAACTAAACTCATCACATGGCAACACGTACACTGGCCATGTTGCTCAGGAAGTATCGAGTGAATTCAGCTGAAAGCCATAAAAAAAAAAAAAAAAAATAGCATTGAAATGAGTTCCCATCAGCTGAGCAGAGGAAATAATAAACTTCCCGGAGGCGCACTCATTAGAAAAATGGAGAGATTCCTGAAGGAATTGATTAGAGACGGCGCAGATGTTTCTCTTCTGTTCTGACTGGATGATGTTTTGCCGTGTTTCACAGGAACAAAGCCGAGTGTCAAATATGGATTGAAGAGAAGGTGGACAGATTGCAGGGACACTGCTAACAATGTCTGCATCGTCTTTAAAGCAGCAAACGTTGTCAGTTGTATCCCCTCTTTATGCCGGGCCTTAACGTCATCCCTTTGTTTTGTGTGTAATTGCATCAGCGTATTGATCGTTCTATAAATACGCTTCTCGTGACTTCAGCGACTGTGTTGGCATACGTTATTGATTGAACGGAAGCTGCGGTTGAGGATACTGCAGCTTGTTAAGAAAACCACGTCCAAAAAGATGAATTCTCGGGGAAACTCTGAGGGAACAATTATCAGTTTTGCTCGAAAATGTGCAGACAAGCACAAACCTCATTCACTGAGAAATGAATGGAAACCTTTAAAACCAGAACAAAAGCCAAGCAGATGTAATTCATGCATTATGTACACTCATTCACTCATTATCTCTTACCGACCGCCTGCGGGCCGTACATTACACACGCCGGATTCAGAAGCACTGACAACAAGAAAAAAGGTCTGGGTCGGGTTTTTCGGTCTGCCGGCACCGCTGAAGCCAGTACTTCTCACACAGGAAGGGGGGGAAACATTGGGATTCAGCTCCAGTCGTCTTCCTCTGTTTTCTATTCTGTCTGAGTGAAGCAGAGAGGGAGAGATAGACTGTTCCCTGTATCAGCTCTCCAGGGGCTGCGCGGCGGGCGGAGACAAGTTGCCGGCAGTTCCTCCATCGCATGGAGAGCTCCTCGCCGTGCCCTCGCACCCAAAACGGCCTCAGCTTTTTAAAGAAAGCCACGTTTTCAGCGAGACGGCAGCCGGGGAGGAGCACGACTCCCTCGTGAGGGAACGTGTGCTTCACCTTGGCTTGTCACCCGGCTTGTTTGCTTTGGCTCGTCTTCTGTATGCGAGCGTGCAGCGGCTACATCCTCGCTCCGCCTGAGCAGGAAGCTGCCCTTGGGTTACTGCAGTTTTCCTCCCTCGCTCTCTCCGAGGCCCTCTGCTCGCTCCCTCTCTCTTTCTCCCTCGCACGATGTTCCGACATAAGCATGCATACGTGCTCACTTGCATACCGCGCACGCACGCACGCGCACACACATGCACACGCACCCTCTGAGGGCAGATGTGCAGGCTTGAATGACCCGTTGTTCTAAAAAAAGCAGCTCTCCTTCGCTCCGAGGTCGATGGAGTTGCATAATGAGCGTGATGTCAGCATTGTTCTTCCCACGGTAACAAGTGACGCCGACGGGCAACGGCGGGGGCGTAGAGAGCGGGGGTGGAGGTGGGGGTGGGGTGGGAAGGTGGTTGGGGGGGGTCAGGCGAACCAGTGCAGTAGAAACTGAGGTGTGTACATCACAAGCAAAGGGACGAGCGTCACCTACGGAGTTTCCTGTTCCTTCACTGATAATGGTGCGATTGTTTGACGTGTGATTGTAAATGCAAACAAGATCTCCACTTTGGCCAAAGTTTTCAGATATAATCATTTTCAGTCACTTGTAGTTTACGGGTAAACAAAAGTCCCAGTCACAGCAAAATAGTTCAGTTTTTTGCTACGCTTAGGGCCCGTGTCCTTAAAGGGAAGCACAGCTATGGCCTGCTGCAGCAGTTACTTCATTAAAGACTACAAAAGTCCATGAAAATCAACATTTTGAAGGTATTTATATGAACATGCATTTTCTGAACATGCAACATGTTTACTTTCAAGTTTCAAAAGCAAAAAAAACAAAAAACTCCAGGTTAGAATCTGGATTTTGCCGTTTGTGACTGTATAGAAACGTTCATTTATGATATGGTATTTTTCTGGATGTATTGAAAAGATTTCTCCCAGTCGATCAAAAAATGATCTTATCAAAACTTGCCAAACAGTTTTCAAGATGTTAATAAATGGTTAGAATTCTTGCAGGACAAATATTTTAAAAAAAAATATGATGTGCCACAAGGATCAATTCTGGGGCCTCTTCCCTTTCACTGTTTTCTAAATGATTCAACCTTCCCCATCTTATTTCCAGATGAAACCAATTTTGTCATATTACACTCTGACTTGGCTTCTCCCAGAAGAAATGCCATTAACACTCTCAGGCCAGAAATACGCAGCAAAATGGCTCGGATCGCACAGGCGTCAACCGCAAGCGACACAGAGGCATACAGCCAACGCAGAGACACAGATGTACTGACAACCAGAGCACACAGAAGACGCCCATTATATACCAGGTGAAGACAATCACAGCCGCAGACACAGGTGAAAGACATCAGGGCAGCAATCAGACATGAGGAGGGACGATAAGGACCCTGCAACCAGAGACAGAGTCAGAATCTCCGAAAACACAAGTGACATAACGTGAAGCTTTATTAAGATAGAGATAATAAATAATTAAAGTTTATTGTTTATTAAATAATATTTCAAGTTCCAATTCAAAAGAAGAGAGTGTGTCAGCAAAGTCAATAAATCGAATGCCAAATGCTAAAGACAATATCGCTTCACAAAAACACACAAAGCTGGTGTGTTTTGGAAAATACACATTTATTTTATAGCTTTTATCCATAAATTTTGGTCCACTTTTAGAACACCAGCAGGGCCAGTAAATGAACTGGGATCATGCCATCTTTTTAAATCCAAGCTACAGAAGAAAAATGCATGAATGCAGTAACCTAATACCCTTCATCTCCATAGTTCTGTCTATGCTCTCTATTGTTTTTCTCTGATATGCTTAATCCATTGGGAATATTAGTACCACAAAAGGTACCCTCTATACGCTGATGACATTCAGTTATACATCATTAAGCATCAGACTGTCTCAGCGTGTTCAATTTCACATCAATCCCTGAACTGCGGGGAAAGAAATTGGATGACAGATCATTTTCCTCAGCTTGATGGCGATAAATCAAAAGGTTCATATTTCAGCTGCAGTCAGCCTCGTCCCCAAGGCGCTAGAGACGGTTCAAACATCACGAATCCAGACATCACTATCAATCAGGCACCGATTCGGGAAAGTATTGAAGGTGTCCAGCCTCAGATGTGTGAGAAAAAGATATGGATGTTGAAGTATTAATTTATTTTGTCTTCTTTTAGTAAATTACATGAGCTTTTGTAGGATGTTGACCTACATTGATGAAAACTGCATTTTGTTAATAAACCTCTGATGCTTAAGATTTCTCTGGAGAACAACTAGAAGATGTAGAACCCCAGAGCAGGCGCCTCTCTCAAAGATCTTCTGATTGGAGATTGTTCATTTGCCTCTCCACAGTTTGGCCAAAAGTGGCTTCAGCATGCTGACTCAGTAAAAATTGACCTGGTTATTGATAGGCTCTGCCCGAGCTGCTCTGAATCCATACAATAGTCGTCTGAAAGATCCCCTCTGTCATATTTAGCAGACAGAAGACATAAATATTTCCTTCGAGTGGGACGACTCGTCCAGGGTCACCGGTCTGTGTTGGCGGCCTCAGTTAATGAAAGCTAGAATTATCACACCACAAAATCAATATGTTCAATTCCTTTTAGGGAAAGGGGAGGGTCGGGGGTAAGAATTGGAATGAGCAGCGAGAATTCGCCCTGTGCAGCCCTAAAATAAGATTCATGGAGAGGCTGCGTTCATAGTGGATTGACTCTAATTGTCTCCCAGCTAAGCAAGAATCTCATTCAGCCAAATGAGCCAGCGATCAAATTCAAATTCATTTACTGGCCGGCGGGCGCGCAGAATCTCTCAACTGTTCAGCAGAGATAGTTTCAAGCATTTTTCTCTGTGTGTGGTTTCTTTTTGTTTTTTTTACGGGAATAAATAAAAACAGTCATTATAACAGCTGCGCGGCTGCAGATTAGGAGAGAGCAATTAACAACTGCCAGGTCTGGGTTTCAAACACACACTGGGGACTTTAACTGTTGATGAAGCTGCAGCAGCTCGCCTGGAGGACGCTTTAAATCTGTGGTGAGCAGAATTATTAGTGACGAGCTGCAAACATCAACGACACGAGCGTCGGACGGCCAGATCACGTCAGTCTCACTGTCAGACACGTCAGACCACAATATTATATAATGACTTTACAGGTTACAAATAAAACACTTTTAACTGACAGTTAGTTGGATCATCTTCATAGTACCTGTTACCTTTTTTTTTTATTATTATTATTTATCACTCCCCTATATAGACAGTTGTAGCATGTGACAACTGACAAGTCTGTATAAACAGGGTTCATTTGGAGGTAAACAAAACAAGTTTTACATCCTAACCATCACAGCAAGTACTTCCGGATTTGGTGTTTTATGAACACATCACTGGTATCAACACTTAAAAAACCCAAATCTCTTTCTTAATATTAGATTGAACTTGATATTGTTTCGGGGTCCAACAGCCCTCGGTTCGGTTTCGGTCCATGTTGGACAGTTGAGATGAGAAATGTTATTGTCACTGATGTGAAAGCAACGAAACTTGGACGGTTACAATCAGTCTCATAAGCAGCAGATAAAGAGTGAAATGGATAAGGATCCAGTACAAAATAGTATGAAAATTGAATGTGAAATAAAGATAAGAGGTACATAATACAATATTTTTACAGTGTATGCCATGGAGATGAGAGGCAGTTTTTAATATTCCATTGTCCTTGATTATTTCATCCCTAATATACTTCACAGTCTAAATTGAAGGGTATGTTTGCAATACAAGATGCTCCATATTATCTTACCACCGGGGGTTGCTGGGAGCATGCATAAACGAGACTTACAGAAATATTCTCCATCAGGTCTGAGCTCCTCTGCCACCTCTTTACTGTTGGATGAAAAACCTCTTTCTTACCTCCTGGATGAATTGTGTCCCGAATAATGAGACGTCAGCTCATAAGGCTAAAGGCTCCCTAATGGAGAGCTAATGACTTGTTTTTCATGCAATCCTGCTGGATAATAAACGCCTTCAGAATGCAGAAATACTCATCTCTCACATCATTATTATCTCTTTCTGCAGGAGTAAAATGGAATTAGTTAAGTGTTCCTGCTTTGTAAACTAAATACAGTGAACGAGCTGATCCAAAGAGGTGAGCTCATTAAAGCTCCGAGAAGCGACTCCATCATTTCTGCTTTCGTCGACTTTTGAAACTCTTTGGGTTTGAAAAGAAACTCAAGCAGAGAAATTAGAGGAATCCGACAATATTTCACGTTTTGCAATTTACATTGAGTTTTCTCTCTTTGTTTAACTGCTCATGTCGATCTGAAAAAGCTTCGTATGAGGTGGATAGCAGCGTCTCATACGGCCTCGAAAAGATTTTCACATCCTCATAGTCACTTTTTCTTTTCATTGTGCACGATGTCCCAACACTTGTAAAAAATGTGGTTGTGACTAGTCCAGGAAATACGGTAGTTCATTGTTTTTTACCCTGCACACTTTCACACTGAAACATAAGAGGGAAAAAAAAAAAACCTCTAAAAGAGAGCTTGGGCTTTTCTGTGTGTTATGAATTCAGGTAGATTTTAACCTGCAGAAATAAAAGTCCAGTTCAATGTGAATCATGGAGGACATTTGCTCATGTGCAGCACAAACCTCTGAAAATAATTATTTTTCTGGCACACAGGCCGACTCATATAAGGCCTCAATTACAAGTCGGGGTCGACTGCATAAGAGTGTGTGTGTGTGTGTGTGTGTGTGTGTGTGTGTGTGTGTGTGTGTGTGTGTGTGTGTGTGTGTGTGTGTGTGTGTGTGTGTGTGTGTGTGTGTGTGTGTGTGTGTGTGTGAGTGTGAGTGTGTAGATCAGCCCGGCCAGGCGTCCTCTACCAGCACTCAGGATTTATGACCTTTGTGGGCACGGCAATAAAGCCAACAAAAGGGTAGCGGGTGGCGGAGGTTGGGATGTTGGAGGACGGTGCACGAGGTGGAACCGCCGCCTCCTCCGCCTCCACACGGCCCTGAAACGTGGCGGTAAACACACCGCGGCCTGTCACTGCCAGGGCTAAACATTCACGCCTGGAAATCCATCCTCATTTCTACCTGTTCCCATATGAGATGAGAGGATTTCCACTTCGACATGAAACTTGATTAAAACGGGAGCGAGAACCTCCGGGCTTCACGGGGGCCGTGCGGCGGGAATGCCGAGTCATGATGAATTTGTCTCCAGCTCTGCGAGCTCCCGGTCTGCGCGAGGGGCTTTCGATGTGTACAGTCGCTGCTGCCTGTGTTTCCGTCAGCGACTCCCACTCAGGAGACGGATTTAGCTCGCCGAGTCGGTGACGTGCGCCCGTGTCGTCACGCTCTCGAATGCAGACGTGGGCGTGCATATTTACGCCCCCCGTCGCTCAGCGGGGGACCTTTTCTTTAAGTGTATGCAGATGAAATATTACTGATTTGAAAGCCGTGGCAGGTACAAACGTACCAGAAGAGCGTCTGTTAGAAAAGTGAGGATTTTTATAGGGTAAACTCCACACAGGTAGAATTCACAGACAAAAAAAAGGTGCTCAAATGTCACGATTGACCTTTGGCTAAGTCCCGCCCCCAGAGCGCAAACGAACCAATAGCATTTATGTATAAAACTTAAAGCAAATATAAACTTGCTTCAGTTAATTATTTCTCAATTATTATGTGTCCCAAACTGATGTTTGTGGTGGTGCGTACACTTTTAGCAATTTCACAAGTTATTTCTGCAACGATTTCGCTTTTCATCATCCAGTTTTTTTTTGTAGGTGATTCAAATCTGTCCAGCCACTGACCTCACAGTTAGATTAAAGCACAGCCCGTGCCAAACATCTCCTTCCCAGGCTGTCTACGCCCCGATGTAGGTCCTGGTTATTTTCTTTCCCAGTGGGTCAGGTGATACGGACGACTCCATTGGTCGCTATTTGGCCTCATCATGTGATACGGCATCGGCGTCACAGATGCTGTTCCCAAGGCTCGCCGTTACCGGCATGTGGAGCGGGGTGACGTCCGAAGTGCAGTGGACCTGACTGGGGCTAATAATAGCCGTTTGTGTGTGTGTGTGTGTGATCTTAATAAACCAGCGACATGTCTGAAGGAGGTTTGTATTACGAACAGTCGTTGCAATGGTAATGAAAAACACATCGTGAAACAAAATACAAAGAAATGTGTTTTCTCAAGGTCACAAAACAGAATATTGTTCACGAAAGCTTCACTACATTTCTTACAAATCAGATGTGCAAAAAAACAACAACATTCTATGCAGATGCATTAAAAACAATCTGTAAAACTCCCAAAATGTCATTGTACTTTAGTGAAAACAAGTTTCTGATTGACAAAAAAATCAAACGTGGTAAACACATTTGAAGACAATCACTCAAACAAACAAAATGAGAAACATTTACTCTGTTGCCATGGTGACACGAAAAGTTCATCATCCATAACGACAGGGTTCAGAAACTTTACATTGTTTACACAAAAGCATCCCTCATCTCAAAGTTTTCAGTCAACTTAATCAACTTTTTAATCCAGTCAATGTCGTCAATTTGCCACAATAATGTCTTAGGAAAGGGTTAAAAACAGTAGTTTTATTGGAAGGAGTTGTGTAAAAGTAGTGAAAGTAGAAATTGGGTTGATTAGTGTGGTCGTGGAGGCCCTCCGGTTCGGATCTGCCTCAGGAGAGACCGATTCTCATTTTCCATACCTGTCGACATCACAACAGAAGCTTCATTAAAAAGTTAGAGGGAGCTTTCGGATTAACTCTCTATGACCCGGGACAGTATGACCCGGACTGCAGGCAGAACTTCAGCAGAGGGCGAATGCCTCAGCAGCTACAAACGCTTTAAAAGCTTTCGGAGGAGGGGGTGGGTGGGGGTGGGGGTGGGGGGTGGGGGTGGAGGGGCGGCGGGGTCACTTTGGGAACGGCTGAAATTCATTTTCCTGCTTCAGAAACAGGCTGCTGGAGGACAGAGGCGAGATTTATCCAAACAAACTTCCAGCAAATAAAACATCAGATGTGTTTTCGAGTCGGACTCAACACAGATGCCAAAGAGCCTGATCTTTAAAACTACACTTTTATTGATTCATTCCTCATTGTGTTTAGAGTGTGTGCCACGTCGAGTTTTCACATTAACCCGACTCCTGCAAACCCAGACGGCACGCCGGACCGAGAGCGTGACTGGAGAACATCACAATTCTTACAGCGTTGCATTATTTATAAGCCAGTCCATCTTGAAATGACTCCAACCTGAGAATATTTGACTTAAAGGCGAGGCTCGGAGAGAGTTCTCCGCGAGTCAGAGCTGTCGGCTGTAAATCAAACACAAGAAATATCTGAGTGTGGCGAGGGGAGACTTTTAAATCACTCTGAAAAAAACATAGCAGTTTAAGGTGTGTTCCTGAGGAAGTGGGACATTGGAAATATCTCACTTGCAAGAAATAAAAATCCAACCGTCAAACCTGAAAGGGGAAGTGGGAAATCTCCCACTTGCACCTGGGAAAAATCGAACCAAACACATTATCAAGCATGGAAGTGGGAAATGGGAAATCCGTCTCTTGGAAGCAGTAATAATCCATCTCAATTATCATCAAACTTGGAAGTGGGAAATATGAAATCTCTCACTTGCATGTTGGGAAAAATCCATTCAAATGCACCAGCAAAGATGGGAGTGGGAAGTGGAAAACTTCCACTTGCATGTTGGGAAACATTTGAATCCACCATCAAACTCGGAAGTGGGTACGCACACAATCGATGCTGGAAGTGGTAAATGGGAACTCTCCTACTTGCAAGAAATAACAATCCATCCAATCAAACATCCAAGTTGAAATGGGAAATGGGAAAGTTAATCTCCCACTTGCAAATGGGAAAATCCACCTGAATCCACCATCAAAGTTGAAAGGAAGTGAAATAGCTCATGATAATCTCAGTCTTTTTCTCTGTTTTGAATGCAGAGATGAGGAGGTGCTTGGATGCTCCAGATCAATCCAACATGGACACTAGAATAGGAATAGCGGTTACTCTTATAGAAAGAAAATTGATGTGTTTTTCTGTACTGAAGGCAAAACCGCGGAGCGTGTTCTATAAAGTTTACAGACAGACTTTAAAAAAAAAACTTTTGTTGTAAAGGTTTAACAAAGATATGATAACAGCACTATTCTGGTAGTTTTTCTCACTCTGTGTGTGACTCCACAAAAGCTAATCAACACGCGACAAACCTTTATGCCAATTAAACTCTTTTTCCACGAGGAGAATTTCCGGCATCCAGACTTTATGTCGGGACTGGAAACTGCCTCACTGTGCAGGGACGACATGCAAATTTCACACATAAAAAAACCACATAAAACTGTGCAACCTGGGGAGTCTGGTTCTATAGGATTCTTCCTGTTCAAAGTGAGTTTTTCCTTTCCATTGTCTCCTCTACTTGTCAAAGGGAATTATCGGGTTTTCACAAAAGTGCCTTGAGATGACCGTGTCGTATTTAGCGCTCGGTAAATAAAATTGAATTGTGTCTTTTGCACTGAAGTTGGACTTTGCAGCACCTGCTGTTCTTCATATTGAGGTGTCTGCTTCTAATCAGCTACTCGTCTAACAGGGAAAAACAAGCGTGAGGATAGAACATCTATTTACAACCTGAGCCCCGTCGTCCAATTAATCACCAGGCGGCCAGCAGACCTGCTAAAATTAAAAAGGAGCTCTCCTCCAGCTGCCACGCTCACACATGGAGCGGGAGAGACGTGGGTGCTTTGGTTAATGTAAGATTTTGGGTGCGGGGGGGGGGGGGGGGGGGGGGGGTAAGAGTTTGGGCATTGCACAGGCAGACAAACGTGACACGCAGCGCTGACACATGGGCGACCTTTACCCTCGCATGAATCCGTCAGAGAGGGGTCGATATACGTGCCCGTTTATTTTTGGGAGGCTGGCAGAGGCCCACTGGGACGTGTGCGAGGCCCTCCACCTCCAGCAGGAACACCACACACACACACACACACACACACACACACACACACACACACACACACACACACACACACACACACACACACACACACACACACACACACACACACACACACACAGCCCCCTCAGGCTGGCATCGATTCAGCCCTCGGGGTGCAAACTAATTTGCTCAGGATCTCAACCCGGTAACTCGGAGCAAACTCTTCTGGACAACTGTCTCAACACTCACCCGGCTGCAGGCCACCGCTCACATGTAATAACAGACTGTTTGTTTGTGCCCGTGCGAATGCGCACGTGTGTGCACGTGCACATGCACGTTTGCGCCCGTCGTGCATTTGCTCCGGAGCTGTGACCCGCCTGCAGTCTGTGGGGGTTGATAAAGTCTGGGCTCGCTCACGGTGAGACGCACAGAGAAATGTTGGTTTCATCTGATCTCGGCATCGTTTCACCTGGAATGTTTTCAACTTTTAGACTCATTACGACAGCAGGCTACTTCTGAAAAAACGTTTTGAAGTTAGGGGAGGAAGAATGGGGAAGAGAAAAAACTTCTAATACCTACAACAGTTATAAGTATAATAAAACACAAGTATAACTGACCAACAAACAAACCAACCCACCAACCACTATACAAGTATAACCAACTAACTGACTGACTGATCCAACAAACCAACCAACCAATTCAATTCAAATCCACTTTATTTATATATCACCACATACAACACAGTCCAAACAAACAACAGATTATGGTCGAGTATGAAATGGAACATTAAATATTTCTGACCCCTGGTCGTGTCTCGGTTTGTTTTCTCCTGCTTCCCTGGTCTTTTCTGTCTCAGGTAAAGTCACTTCCTCCCAGGATCCTGTGTCCTCGTCCACGGCTGCTGAGCGAGAACTCATCTGCATAATCCTTGTGAATGCCTCCCTGTGAAGATCCCAGGTAATCATGGCAGCTGTGCAGGTATCACTACCAATACAGATTCCTTCAGTCAGCCCAGTGACACAGAGAGGCAAACAAGCCCTCTGCGACTCATTTTTTCTGATATAAGGGGAGATGCTCGGTAATTGTCTGACAGGGTAAATGGTCCGTATCTTCACCTCTGTCTTACCCTGGTGATTAAAAGCCTGGTCGGGGTAGTTTTTTTCGAAGGATGATGAGGTGTGAGTGGAAACACTGACCCGATCAACCTGAGCCGGAGAGCCCGGAGTCTGTTGACCTGCTCGTCTCTGGTTTCCATCCCGCTCACCTGAAACCGCCTGTCAGTCATGGCACAACGAGGACGCACACATGAACGCTCACATTCATTCCACCTGGACTGTAACCTCTACCTCCGTCACATCCTCCTTCCTCCCAAAAACAAGGCATCTGCTTACGACCAGGTTTCTCTCGACCTACATAAGATGTTGTTTCAACCATGCAAGTAGAAAATCCAATAAAAGCTCCTGGACTTGATAAAAACCATCTACTATTTACATTTTCAGGTGGCAATCTTTCCTAGAGCAGCTTACAGAGGGAGAGCAGACGGAGAGGAAGTGAATGCTTTCAAGGTTACTTCTGCTGATGGACGCGTCGTTCAATGCTGCAGGTACCGGACCTCTGACCTGTTGTTGCAGAGTCTCCATGACGACAAGCCCAGCATGCAGTCCACCTGCTTACCTGTTTATGGATTGAGCTCATGCTTTTACTCAAAATGCACAAAGTCAGCAGAAAAACTCAGTTTCTTGTTTCCTGACAACTGACAAAATGTTTCAAACTACCCCTGTTGCCTCCTTTGGCTCCTTGTTTCCAGACGCCGAGCAGGAGTTCTACTAACTCCACGCAAACTGAACCACATTAACAAGAGCCTCTTGAGGTGGTTTGTGCTGCTCACATTGTTGCCGTTGGTCCCTGAGTGGTTTGTTCCTTCTATACCTTCAGACAATGGAGTGTGGTTGACTCAGGACTCATTGTTTATGTCTCTTGGTTCTTTGAGGATGTTGCCAGGACAATTGATGCATCGGTGTCCCTGTTCTCTTTGTTGCCACATGTTGGACTAAACTGGACAGGAAGCCAGTGATTTCCAGGGCTTAAAACCAATAGACAAACAATCAGCAACACAAACCGTCTTACTTAATTTGGATTGACTGATTAACCTTACAGGACTGTCTTCGGATTGTGGAGAAAACCCACACAGGTTTGGGCCGACTGGAATTTCTTCCGAAACCATTAAATAGTCTGGATTCCAGCCTGTTGTCGGAGCTCTTTTCCATCCTATTAAAACAGACCTGTCTAATAGGCATTAATAACATCCGAACACAGCGTCCACGCCTGTGGACTGTGGGCTTGCGGTGAGTAACCCCTCAGTATGAGTAGTTTACTGTGGGCTGAGCTCAGCAGAAGCATTGAATTAGGAGCAGCGAGCGGCTGAGCGGGGCTAATTGGGAGCGACAGAGCCCGGTCAGTGTCTTAGGGCCAAGCTGACTGCAATGACACAGTTCACTTGCACAACCAATCTCTAGCGGGGGGGGGGGGGGGGGGGGGGGGGGGGATTTGGGGTACAATTCAACTAGGGTGGCTGATGTTTCAAGTCAGTTTGCAGCTACCACTTCACCTTTTTCTCTCTTTGTGATACTTTCAGTTCTTCAAGCAGACGGCGATCTGATTACATCACTTCTGTTGCCTTCACATTAGACTATTAGGGTAGCAAAATTAGTCGAGAGCAGATTGTCCATCTGGATTTGTGTATTGATATTAGAGTGTCTGTTAGATCTCTGTGTGTACCTCCGCCTCTCGGTAAACGCTTTTCACACATGGATTTTCTGTTCCTGCCGCTACAGAGCATGTGAGTGCTTTTGCCCTTGATATAGACTGGCAGGCTCACATTAATTGTGTCACATGACTTTTGAGCTGCACTGTGTCCCCTAAAGGGCTGGTACACACTACAGGATTTTTCAAACCTTCACAGATTCAGAGACCACTCACTTGATGATGACAAAAGACAGATCGTATAAGATCTCTCTCTTCTGATCTGATGGTGTGACCACAGAGCTCACCACACACTTTAAAAGATTCTTCAGCAGAGTGTCAGGTCCTTCACGCTCAATATTTCAAATCTCGAGTCGTCAAACTTGACTTCAGTGTAAACAAACACGGCATGTACATGTAAACAGACATGTTGCCACAAATCAACCTCGGGCCTGTATTACGACTGGATTTTCTGTTGTCAAGGTAACTTCAGGATTAACCCTGGATTTTTCCGTGTGGATGGGAAACTTTTTAAGAACAACGGGGAGTAAAAAGATTGTTTTGGCTCACGTGGACGGGGCATCAGGCTTCTCTTACACAACGTTTTTAAGTGTTTTGTGGTTCCACTTGCACGACAACTGTGCTTTTCCAACAGAAAAGTTACTGTCGATCAATAGTGAGCAGTCAAAATAAGCTCTGCATCAAGGTTTGTTGCATGTGAAACAGGAAAATGGGTAATCACACAATATGAGCCTCATCGGTGTATCTACAATCTCTTTTGTCCTTCAACTTTTCATATGACTGCTTCAGCTTCTTTATTTTCTTCCACTCAGGGCACTCAAGACACTTCAAGTCCTCTCAACAAAGAGTTCAGCTCTTCTTATCTGACAAAAACCTTTCAGGACTCCTCAGACAGCTGTCTCGACAGTATTTCAACTGTTTTTAATGTCTCACTGGAAATGTCAGGAACAACTATAGTTTAATGGCATTCATTAGGCGACGGCCTGAGGAATTTGTACGGCGTTGATGTGTTCGGGAAGTTTGTTTTAGTCTTTTATTCTTGCAGTAGTCGACTTTCAAAGGTCAAATGTCAAGGTCACTGCAACTTTCCATTTGTTCCATTCTAGTGAACACAATATGTCAGGAAGTCCTCCAGGGAAAAGGTTTCAAATATCTGCGACTTTGGCACAAATGCCCTCATGGACAGAGTCCTGTGTTCATTGTTCAAGGTCACTCAACAGCACATAATATGAAACCATAACTCAAGAATTCATACATTAATCATGACTCAATTACAAACTAGGGAAAAAGCAGTCAAACCTGACTTTGATTTGGTCCCTTGTAATTCTATGTTCTGTCCTTTTATAAGAATAGTCACCACAGCGAGACCGCATGTTTCTTTTACTCAAAATCGTTACTGTAGACCAGTGAAATAAACATTACGTGGCCTCTAAAATGACTGACATCCCTGATTTAGCTGATTATGACACATTAATGATTTTTAGCTGAGGACAACGGGATTATGGATTTATCAATCATTACTGTCAGTAAAGAGTTTGATGCCAGCTGCCACCGGCCTCATATAGGCTCTGCAGGTTTATACAACACACACTTTTACATCGAGTAAGCCTGAGCTGCTGGGAGTCAAATAATAAGACATTTTGGATCCATATAAAAGCAGAAAGTTTTGATGTTTGCACCCTATTACAGCCATAAAGTGTTAAACAAGAATAGAGACATTAAAGACGATCATGAAGGTAAAATAAGAAGGAGCTCTCAGCCGATCGATGTACTGAAGCTTTTTGACACTCCTCACCAAGCAGAGTTCGCTCCTTTGTGCTTCCATGCAGGCCGTTTTGTCCATTAAGCGACCCGTATATCCAGCATGGGTCAGGCCGAGCAGGACCCCTGCGGACCTCACAGGCTTTCTTCATAAAACTTCATCCGGTAATGGTGCTAAGAATAACTCCAGAAACACCGAGCTCTACACTTAACACCCTAACGACATAATGGCCTGCTCTCATTACTAATTCCCTCTCCCACTTGTGACCATTACCTGTTACCCCCCCCCCCCCCCCCCCCTCACACACACACACACACCCACACACTTCTGCCATGGAGGGAGAAATGTAGGGTCTGAATGTTAATGTTGTGGGAAAAGCGGAAGTCGGAGTTGAATGTGACCATTAATTGCGAGTCACAATGGCATCCACATGCAAGGGGCATGGGCGTGCATAAAGAAGTCTGTTTCACAATGGGCCAAACAACTCACACGATCAAAGGAGGAGGGATCTAGAGGGGTGGGAGTCGAGGGGAGTGGGGGTATAATGCACAAATGCAACAAATCACACATCAACAAACTGACATTGTGTGGAAGGAGGAAGGAGGAAGAAGACCTGGAGACGAGGGGGAGTTCAGCATTTAAATCATCCACTTTGAATGGCTGCCAGGTGGGGGGGTTGGGGTATGTTGGGGGGGGCAGCTTCTCACATAATCAAGAGGCACCAGCTCGAGAGGCCGACACAAGCAGTCGAGGAGGAGCTGGAAAGTTTTCTCAAAAGACAAGGACGGTGATGGAAACGTTGGTCTCTCTCGCCACAGGACGGGATCTAACCTTCTTTCGAGGGTCCGTGTTGTAGGGGGGGGGGGGGGCTCCGAGGATCAGAGTCCAGAGTCAGCATGGAAACAAATCATTCCCTGGCTAACGGCAGGAGGTTCAATTAGATGCACTGCCTCGAATGGACTAGAATTCAATTATGTAAAGAACGAGTTACGGTTGAAGGATGGAAATAAACAAGGTGCTCTGATGTTTTATTCATCCCACAACCCAAAATACCTCCTGCATTAAACAACAGCAGCAGCAGACAGCTTTAGCGCCGGCTTCTCCAGTCTTATTTTTCCAGCACTGCCTAGCCCTGAAGTCTTCAAATTAGACTGGGAGCAATTTTCATATTTCTTACAATTGCTGCAATTCTAATTATTTCACTGCAAGAAGCTAATAAAGTCACACAGTGACTATTCGTGACTGCAGCATTCTGATAAGTGAGCGTGCTCCTGAGAAAGATTACCCCAGACAATAATTCAATAGAGTGACAGCTTTGAGTAAAGGAACCCCCTCTAAAATATTCATCAACCTTAATGAGCAAGGCATACATGGGAAATAGAGCACTCATCAGTTGTGCAGCGCCGACATTTTATCTTCACGCATTCAGAAATAACAGGTCAAATTGTTAAGTGGTTTACGGCTGTCATATATAGCGCCGTAATGGGGTTAGAAGAGGCCGTTTGTAAGTTGTGTAACCCTCAACAGTCAGTCGGTCATCTCGGTTTGCGACAAATATGCTACATTTTGTGATGAAATGCTTCAAAATAAAAGCATTTAGTTTTTTTCTTTATATCGACACAGCAGCAGGATTACAGTATTATTCAGACTATATAAAACAACTGTATAGATAAAACATGCAACAAAAAACAGAAAGAGAGCAGCAGAAAGAGTTGAAGTGAGAAACTTTGCTGAATATCTTCTATTGCTCCTGTTTTCCCCACTGATTCTATGTTCTTCGTCTTTCTTTCTTTTTTACTAAACCTCCCTCCACCAATTCATTCAACTCCATTTGATCTCATTTCATCTTGCCGTTGTGCTTCCATGGTGAACGCAAGTAAATGATCACGGAAAAGGTACTTTTAAACAGGATTCATCCAGGATCTTTGTGAATCAAGATCCAGTGAACCGTTAGAATTCGTTACTAAGTGACAATAGAATTGTGTTAAATCCATTTATTTATAAACTTAAAACCTGAAATTAAGTGTTTACCTGTTTTGTAACTAACAAATAATTAAAATTGTATTATTGCTGGTGGATCACAACACACTGAACTATCAGTGAGTCTATGGGTCTAGTCTAGTATTTAAATTGATAATAATGTCAATAACTGGAAATGTTTGTGAATACATGGAACAATTTCCATTTTAGCACTCTTAATTGTTAATTACCTGATAGAAGGTAATTTATTATATTTGTGTCCTAATAACTAAGCAGTGAACTTCACACAAAGGCCCAATAGATTTCTTACATCCTATGTCCATCAATGAATGAAATAAGGCAATTTCTATATCTATTTGAGTATCCCACTCATGATTTCTGAGGCTTTTTTTACACACTGGTTGCAAAAAAAGTTAAAACCAAGGTATTAGATTCTGCCCATCTGCTTTTACACCCTCCTTTATATAATCGCACTCTTGCAAACCTTTCAAATTCACTCACTCCAGCAAGTACACTGATCATTTCGTAATATTTAGAAGGTCACGCACAGAGTGAAAATCCAGGGTGCTGAAATAAGTGAGAAGTTGGAATCTTGGTGGGCGTTGTCAAGGTCACATCTGTGGTGCAGTTTGCTTATAGCAGCCGTTTAAATCAAGTAGTTATCCTTCAAAAGTCAACAAACAGATATTCAACATTGCAAGCAAATGATAAGCAAATATTTTTTCAGTAAAAATCAGTTTATTGCTGAGCTTGTTTCTGTGACAGAAAAGGGAACCAGGTTTCAAGGGAACATGAACAGGCTGAGGTTCTCCCAAAAACATCCCTCTGTTGTTGTTGATGTGTTATCAATAATCATTGAGCGTATTTTTTCATGTATTTAGACATTCTCATTTATCCTGCATTGGAAATGCAAGTGGTGGAATCTCGTGTTGTAGTCAAGCGCTGAGTGGCCGAGAAAAAGTCAAGGCCAAGACCTTGAAAAAGTCGTCTCAAGACCAAGACGGCTCTCGAGTACTACAACACTTGCAGTCTCTCTCCTGGGGTAGTGGAGGGTTAAATCGAGTGTTCCCAGCCTTGATGCGAGCGCCTGGAATCCAGTGTGATTGTGGGCCGATGGAACAGTAATCCAGCTTGTCTTCTCCCTCGGCCTGCTGCACGCCGACCCTCACAGCCTGTGGCGGCAGTTTAGCATGCAGAGCAGAAGCTCTCCCAAAGCCCACCGCCAATGAATCACGCACTCTTACACACACACACACACACACACACACACACACACACACACACACACACACACACACACACACACACACACACACACACACACACACACACACACACACACACACACACACACACACACCATTTAATCTCATCCGCATAGCCGACAGCTCGTTAATTTTACACTCCATAAAGGCGTGAAGAGCGTTGCATCAATATCTAACACAATCACTTTGCTGAGACCAGCAGATAAAAACACATTCACAGAGAAGTAAATACAACAGTTAATCTTCATAAATGACGTGGGGCCTGGCAGGTATAAATCCTCACATTTGTCGGGTAGGTACAGTACGTAACGCCTGAGGTCTGGTGAGGCTCGACTAAACCAGAGGCGGTAAGTGAGGCACGCTTTCATTCCTTCCCCCTCCTTTGAAAAGTGATGCACCTGAGGTAGTTCCCCGAGCAACCGGAGCAAAACGTACGGTAATAATCAAACGCTTCCTGCTCAGGATCTCAGCAGGTTGATTGAGTTGCAGCCTAATAGAATGGAAAAAAGCATGAGGAAATGAAGAGTCGGTTGTCACGTTTCGCAGTGTATACTGCTGTGTTTGTTTTTGTGTGTGTGTGTGGGCGTGTGTGCGTAGGTGGAGCGGACGGCGTAGGAGGCTCACCTGAAAGAGATGATTGAGGCCACTATATAGGAACCGGGTTTCCAGGCTCTCATCGCCAGATCGTCTCGTTTACCCCCGCGGTACTTTGACTCGGCCCCTCGAGCCTTATTGTAAAGCCAATTGTTTATCGTATACTACGGTATTTTGAGTAATCTGTGTAACTCCCCTCCTGTGCAGTCCCGGTGTGCGCCGCGCTGTCCAGCTCGGGAGATCGCTGTCCGGTGACGTCAACCTCCGCCTTCACGCCACTCTCCGAGGATTGTCCGCCCGCTGGAGAGATCGCCTAAATAAACTCTTTTCTTAAACTCAGCTTCCTCGTCCTGTCGGCGCCTGAATCCTCCTTACACCTTACATGACAGAACGATCTGGCCAAGATGGATTCAGCCGACCCGGAAGTCCTCCAGCGCGCCATATCCTCCCACGGCAATCTCTTGTCCCAACATCAGACGTTCCTCCGGGAGATTGGGACAACGTTAAATGAACTGACCGCCAAGATGTCACTCCTCACCAGCCGCCTGGACGGGCTCGCCGTCGGTCAGCAACATCCCGGTGACGCGGCTGCGGCTGTGGCTCCTCCCCCCGGGACAATACCGCCGACCGCCACCAGGGAGCCGCATATGCCCACCCCGGAACGTTATTCTGGGGAACTGGGAGGTTGTGGCCGTTTCCTCCTCCAGTGTGAACTAGTGTTCAAGCAGCAGCCGGCTACTTACTCCACCGATGACTCTCGTGTTGCTTATTTAATTGGATTATTGTCTGGTAAAGCGGCAAAATGGGTGACGGCATTGTGGGAACGGGCATCACCCATATGTAGATCAAGCACTCGGTTGATGGAGGAGATGAGGCAGGTCTTCGATCATCCTCTCCAGGGCAAGGAAGCAGCTCGACGTCTGATGTCTCTCTCCCAGCAATCACGGTCGGTTGCTGAATATGCTGTTGATTTTCGGATCTACGCAGCGGAGAGTGGCTGGAATGATCCATCGCTCCAAGGAGTGTTCCTTCAGGGGCTCTCCGACGACGAGGTTCATGATGAAGTGGCAGCCCGGGACGACACGACCAATTTGGAGGAGCTCATCTCCTTGGCGGTCCGGATAGATAATCGACTCCGGTACCGTCGCAAGAACCAGAGGAGCCGTCAGCCCCCTCTTCGTCCTGGAACCCTGGTGGCCACCCCTGGTAACTCTATTCTCTCCCATCCAGCTCTTCCGGCCCCAGAGGGTCCCGGGGAACCGATGCAGCTCGGGAGAGCCCGCCTGTCCCCCGCAGAGAGGAAGCGCAGGTTCGATGCCCGTCTCTGTCTGTACTGTGGGGAGGTGGGACACCAACGAGCCACCTGTCCCCATCAGCCAAAAGCCTAGGCTCATCAGGATTGGAGGTGGTCCTGATGAGCCATAACCCCAGCCCTCAGCCTTCGGCTCCCTCACGCCTCCAACTCCAAGCCTCCCTTGTTGGTGACAAGGGCAGTTTCCCCCTGCAGGCCTTGGTAGATTCTGGGGCGGATGACAATTTTTTGGATCGGGAGTTTGCGGTCAAGGCTGGCCTCACCTTGGAGCCTCTTTCAAACCCCTGGACCGTGAGTGCCCTGGACGGCAGGAGGTTGGCTAACCTCACTCATCGCACCGTCCCTCTCCGTCTTCTGGTCTCTGGGAACCACAGTGAGGAGATTAGGTTCCTGGTCCTGTCATCGCCCCACGTTCCGTTGATCCTGGGTCTCCCCTGGCTGAAGAGACATAACCCCCACATTAACTGGAACCTGAACACCATTTCTAGTTGGGGTACTTTTTGCCATACCCACTGCCTCCAATCAGCTCCAGGGCGCCCCCTGACACCCCCCTCCACAGACCAGGAGGAGATCGACCTGGGTTCCGTCCCTCCTGAATATCACCATCTGAGAGAGGTGTTCAGTAAACAGCAGGCTACCTCCCTTCCCCCCCACCGACCATATGACTGTGCCATTGAGCTTCTTCCAGGGGCGCCTCTTCCCTCTAGCCGTTTGTATAATGTGTCCCGTCCAGAGAGAGAAGCCATGGAGAAGTACATTCACGAGTCCCTCGCCGCGGGTCTGATCCGCCCCTCATCTTCACCCTTGGGAGCCGGGTTCTTTTTTGTGGCTAAAAAGGACGGTACATTACGGCCATGCATTGACTTCCGAGGTCTCAACAACATCACGGTGAAGAACAAGTACCCCCTGCCGCTCATGGACTCCGCCTTTCAGCCGCTCCATGGCGCCACAGTGTTCTCCAAGCTGGACCTCCGGAACGCTTATCACCTCATTCGGGTCCGTGAAGGTGATGAGTGGAAGACGGCGTTTAAGACTCCCCTCGGACACTTCGAGTACTTAGTGATGCCGTTTGGACTCACAAACGCACCCGCAGTGTTCCAGCATTTAGTCAACGACGTGTTGAGGGACATGCTGAACAGGTTCATTTTTGTTTATCTGGATGACATCTTGATCTTCTCTCACAACCAGGAGGAGCATGTTCTACACGTTCAAGCAGTTCTACAGCGGCTTCTGGAGAACCGGCTGTTCGTGAAAGCAGAGAAGTGTGTCTTCCATGCGACCTCTGTGAGTTTCTTGGGTTACATCATTGAACGGGGACAGGTGAAGGCGGACCCGGACAAGGTCCAAGCGGTGGTGGACTGGCCCAGACCGATGACCCGTAAGCAGTTGCAGCGGTTCCTGGGGTTCGCTAACTTTTACCGGAGGTTCATCAGAGACTACAGCAAGGTCGCAACCCCCCTCACTCGACTCACATCCACCTCAACCTCTTTTCTGTGGACACCGGCGGCCGAACAGGCGTTCAGCACGCTTAAGCAACTGTTTACCCAGGCTCCGGTGCTGTGCCATCCCGACCCCCTAAGACAGTTTATTGTGGAGGTCGACGCCTCGGACTCTGGCGTGGGAGCAATATTATCCCAGCGTGCCGAGGATTCTAGAGTGCACCCCTGCGCCTTCTTTTCAAGACGCCTCACTCCTGCTGAACAAAATTATGACGTTGGTAACCGAGAGTTGTTGGCGGTGGTGCTGGCGTTGGAGGAGTGGAGGCACTGGTTGGAGGGTGCTTCCCAACCTTTCGTGGTCTGGACGGACCATAAGAATCTCTCTTACCTTCAGACCGCGAAAAGGCTAAACTCTCGGCAGGCGCGCTGGGCGTTGTTTCTGGGACGGTTTAACTTTACTCTCACTTACAGGCCAGGGTCCAGAAACACAAAGCCTGACGCCTTGTCCCGGCAGACCACCGTCGAGAAGACTGAAGTGGAGCCAGAGAACATCCTCCCCTCCACCTGCATGGTCGCGTCCTCTTCCTGGGACATCGAGAGTCAGGTCAGACGTGCTCAACTCACCCAGCCCGACCCGGGTAACGGTCCGACTAACTCTCTCTTTGTCCCTGAGCCTATGAGGTCCAAGGTTCTTCAGTGGGGGCACTCTTCCCGGTTAACCTGCCATCCCGGTTTCCAACGAACACTTTCCTTCCTGAGACAACGTTTCTGGTGGCCCTCCATGTCTCAGGACACCCGAACCTTTGTGGCTGCCTGTGCCGTCTGTGCCCGAAGCAAGGCATCTCACCAACCTCCTGCGGGGCTGCTCCGCCCATTACCCATCCCTAGTCGACCCTGGTCCCATATTGCCGTGGACTTTGTTACTGGTCTCCCCCCGTCCGACGGGAACACGGTAATAATGACTATTGTTGACCGCTTCTCCAAGTCTGTGCACTTTGTCCCTCTCCCGAAATTGCCCTCAGCGATGGAGACAGCGGATCGGATGGTCAGGGATGTGTACCGACTGCACGGGATCCCCCTCGATGTGGTGTCTGACCGTGGCCCGCAGTTCACGTCTCAGGTATGGAAGGCTTTCTGTAAGGCTCTTGGAACATCTCCCAGCCTCTCCTCAGGGTACCACCCTCAAACCAATGGTCAGACGGAGAGGACCAACCAGGACCTGGAGACTGCACTGCGGTGCATGACGGCTCGACTTCCATCGTCCTGGAGCTCCCAGTTGCCTTGGGTGGAGTACGCCCACAATTCCCTCACCTGCTCAGCCACTGGTATGTCCCCGTTTATGGTGGCCCTGGGTTACCAACCCCCCCTGTTCCCCACCCAGGAGGAGGATGTTGCTGTGCCCTCAGTGCAGGCCCACCTTAGACGCTGCCGACGGGTTTGGAGGGAGGCTAGGGCCGCCCTGGTCCGATCATCGGCCCGAAACAAAAGACTGGCTGACCGTCGGAGGGCTCCTGCCCCCTCATATCGCCCTGGACAGAAGGTATGGCTCTCCTCCCGTGACCTCCCACTCCAGGTGGAGTCTCGCAAGCTGGCGCCTCGATTCATCGGGCCGTTTGAGATTGAGGAGATCATCAATCCGGCGGTGGTGAGGCTGAAGTTGCCAGCATCCCTAAAGATTCATCCCTCATTCCACGTCTCCCTGGTGAAACCGGTTCACTCTAGCCCTCTTAGCCCCACCACAGAGCCCCCGCCACCCCCCCTGCTCATCGATAACCATCCTGCCTTCACAGTTAACAAGATCTTGGACGTTCGTCGCCGGGGTCGGGGATTCCAGTTCCTGGTGGATTGGGAGGGTTATGGGCCTGAAGAGCGGTCGTGGGTGCCGAGGGGCCACATTCTGGATAGGAGTCTGTTGGTCGACTTCTACCGGGAGCATCCGGAGAAGCCTGGTAGGACGCCAGGAGGCGTCCGTTGAGGGGGGGGTCATGTCACGTTTCGCAGTGTATACTGCTGTGTTTGTTTTTGTGTGTGTGTGTGGGCGTGTGTGCGTAGGTGGAGCGGACGGCGTAGGAGGCTCACCTGAAAGAGATGATTGAGGCCACTATATAGGAACCGGGTTTCCAGGCTCTCATCGCCAGATCGTCTCGTTTACCCCCGCGGTACTTTGACTCGGCCCCTCGAGCCTTATTGTAAAGCCAATTGTTTATCGTATACTACGGTATTTTGAGTAATCTGTGTAACTCCCCTCCTGTGCAGTCCCGGTGTGCGCCGCGCTGTCCAGCTCGGGAGATCGCTGTCCGGTGACGTCAACCTCCGCCTTCACGCCACTCTCCGAGGATTGTCCGCCCGCTGGAGAGATCGCCTAAATAAACTCTTTTCTTAAACTCAGCTTCCTCGTCCTGTCGGCGCCTGAATCCTCCTTACACCTTACATGACATCGGTCCTGGAGTAAATCTCATTTTCAGAGAAGGGAACAGCAGCATTACTCCCAAGGATTTTCTCTCTCATAATGATGGAGAGCGATGGCTTACCTGGTGCTCCAACATCTCCCAAAGGTGTTTCATCAAACATTTGGTGAGCCCATATGCCCCATAATTAACATCTGCTTTCAATTATAAAGGAAATTTATACACCGATCAGTCATGACATTAAAGCCACCAGGTCAATGTCATGGAAGTCCTGCTTTTGTTGCTAAAACAACCCTGAACCACTGAGCCATTGACTCTCGTGTGGACTCTGAGGAAGCCGTGGGTCAGTTGGTGGAGTGAGTCGTCTTCCAATCTGAAGGTTGGAGTTTGATCCCAAAATTGATCCCAATCACCTCACATGCGACCGTATCTATCTCTATGTGAGTTTGTGTGTGAACGAGTGATTGTGACAGATCATGAAAACCACGTTGAGACCACCCAATGATAATATAATGTGCATTATGTTCACTTACAAAATTCTGTTTACCTTATGCTGTGGTATCTGGATCCAAGATACTCCACTGATCAGACTTATTTCTTCAGCATGTTCCACACAATCTATTGCACTGAAATCTCAGACTGGTTGATGTGGTCGTCAAACCATCTCTGAAACTTGTTTGATCTCATCTGCTGAAAGGGACCATCAGGGAAAACTGTTGCCATGAGAGAATATACATGGTCTGGAACAATGGTAGTCTCGGTGGTACATGTCAAAGTAACGTTTACATTAAGGGCAGCACCCAATGCTTCCCAACAAATATCAAGTTCCTCTTGTTAGTGGTATTAATTGTAGACATAGGTCAACTTGGGCAAAATAACTAATCCAAAGTTATGCTGCCCAATATACAATAAACAGTAAGGGACACAGTTACTACCGGGGTACATGTTGGGCAGTTTGGTATTGAACAAAAAGGTGGAGTTGCACTATAGACCTTGGTTCTTGATTCTTGCATTCAAACATATTAAGCAATGTACATTCTTGGCAGTTGTATAGTGAAGTACCGCCAAAATACTTTTTTAAAACCGGAAAACATTTCTTCAATGTCTAAACCTAATCCTCAAGTCCAACATGCTTATTGCTACTATGTTTAACCATCTTCTTTGCAAAGACTAACTCCAACAGCTTGGGTTTCAAGCTTTATGTTATGTACAGAGAAGTAGACATCTACAAGTTGGACTGATTGAAACCCTGCTTCTTCTTCTCGCTCTCTCTGACAGATGTCTCAGAGGCCATCGATGCTAATGATTCATTAGCTCCTGCAGTGACAACAATGTAGACAAAGGCTGAGCCAAGAAGAGCAAGTCACTCCAGAAGGTCAGCGTATGGAAAGATGGAAGGTGACACCGACCCTCCCACCGCTTCATCACTGCTCTGCCTCGGCCCTGTTTCAGTAAAAGAAACCCAGACAATGAGGAGAGGCTGAGGAGGAGGAGGAAGTCCAGACATGCACCTTTCAGCACCGGGCAAAATCAGAGACCTCGCCTGTCTCAGGTTGACGTAGAGTTGAAATCCCATCCACTCGATCACATTGTTGAGCTGATGTCAGCTCACGTTTTCCCACTGATTTGCTTTGAATAGACAGGGAAAAGAAAAAAAACCTATCTGGTCCTGCAAAAAGCCAGAACACAAGAGGAGGAGAACAAATGCCACCACTTTGATCCAAACACTTCATATGCAATGTGATCTGGCCGGGTTGCTGATGAAGAGCCCAAGATTGGGGAAGAGGCAGAGCGACATGATCATCCACTGACCGGCTGAATAATACACTGTGTTGTATTTCAGTCGTCTGCTACACGACTCTGTTATCTGCCAACAGACGACTCTGCAGTTTTCCTGATCACAGACTCAGGCGTTCGTCCGTGTCACTGTAGTTACATAATCCTAAGAGGACTTTTCACTCAAGGTGGCCACGTTTCCTCTGCTCCGTCTGTTACCCATCAGGTAGCCCCTATAGAATTCCATTTTTCCCTTCCTTCTGCTCTCCCTCGTCGTGTCCCTCCACTCCCCTCTGATCCCCCGCTCGACTCGAGGTCCTCCCCCCTTCATCAAATGGTAGTATGTATCTGCTCGCCCACCGCCGCCGGCTGGGGTGGCGCTTTGAACCCGAGGATGAAAGAGCTGATCCTGTAATGAGAATCTTAATACCAAGAAACTGTTTGGCTCTAACACACACAGACACACACTGGCAGGCTTTGAACAAGTGAAATTTTACAGTGCCGCTCGGCTGCATGTCTAATGCGAGCTATTTTGAAATTCTGCTGCCGCATGAAAGTCGAGTTGAATCGGTTACGCAATTTCAAAGTATCAGGCTTGCTTCTCTCGCGGACGGAGAGAGGGCATGCATATGTTCGAAACACGGAGCCGGCACTGAACAAGTGACACGGGTGTTAGCCGGTCTTGTGAGATTGCAGACGCGGGCTCTGCATTCATTAGGCGTGATGATAAAAATTCTGATCACAGCTGCTATTAATGTGGCCTCAAGCTAATTTTTACATGTGGAACAAATCCACTGTGGTTTGGGATTGTTTCGATAGATGAGAATATTCACCTTATAGAAGTATCCCCAGTTTCCAGGAGCTTTTAATTGCCTTTTTGTGAATGTTGCCTGTTTTATGTTCCAATCGGTCAATGAGAAAAGTGAGAGTCTAACTTCAGTCACGCAAGACTTGTACAAGACAATATGAATGGCGCCTTGTTTACACAACAACTATAGACTGGAAACTGAATCATTTGTGCATTGAAACCGATTGCCCAACACAAAAAACATTGTAATTTGCATGCCAGGCCACTAGTTGATGCTACGTTTTTCACAATACGACCTCTCGTGCACGCACATGCAAAATATTCAAGCTCCTTTAAACTGCCTGTTTACCGTCCTATGTGTCCACTCAGTATCTGCTGTATGTAAGGAATATCTCCACTTGTGCAGATGATGGTGTAGTTAATCTACAAGTAGTTCCTAATGAGTGAGCAGCACAAACAACCTGCAATGCTGTCAATCCACTGGCCCGTGTGCAGATCAACTACCGAGGACGATCGTTGGGCTCATGAGAAGACTACACATTTCCAAAAAGTTGCCTTTTATCAGTTTGCTAGAACGGAGCCATTGCTTCCAGAAGTTTCAAAATGATCCAAGACACCAATCACTTATTTTCCAAATGTAAAAAAAATTTAAAAATGAGAAAAATTATACAGATTTTTCTTGAAAATGCTGTGTCGGGTAACTGGGGCTAAAGAGAAATGTTTAATTGTTCTTTCTTTGAGCCAATTAGTAGATCATATATTTAGTAGTATGAAGATTGTAAATCTAAATTAGTCCATCAAACTTGTCCATCACATTAGGAAAATCCAGAAACACCTTCAATTCCTAATCAAATGATCTACTCGACTCTACAGAGGAGCCATTGAGGGTTTTCTGACTCATTGAATGACGCTTTGGCCTTCTTTACGTGTTCATGTTTTTCAGTAATCCAGCCCACGGGATGACCTTTCTTAGTGTAAAAGTTGCTCTTGTTTCAGATTTATTTACTAATGAAGGAGCAATAGCAGCCAAGCCAATCTGTGGTGGTGAATTTCTGGACACATGCTGAAAGTTGCAGTGATCATGCAAACTGAGAAGCAACAGGCTTTTACTAACATTTAAAAAGAAATACTGTGGAAGAGAGCATTTCTGATCTTTTGCAGCATTTCTCAATGCAATTAAATTCTGAGGAAAAGTAGCCACAAAGACAGGACCTGCTTTTTGAACATTTCCCTTCACTTTCACATCTTTGCACTGAAAGGCTTCATTGATCTTTCTTAAGAAATGGCAATGTGTTTAGATTTTCATGGGAAGAAATGTTGAAATGGAGACTTTTTTAAGGTGCATTTATTCCTCCCTACATGAAAACAAAGGGAATATGTGGATCTGATGTTTATTTCTAGGTTTTTTTTCTACTGGTCTGGCCCCCCTTAAGGAAAAAATGCAATGTGCAGCCAGCATTTACCAATTACTTCTTTGCACCATCTTTTAATTTCAATAGCAGTGCATCTGACCCAGTAGCTCTCTAAAAGTCCACTATTTGATTTGTTTCTTTTATCTACCAAAAACGATCCCATGAAACTGCTCTGCTGTCCCTGAAGGTAGAACTCGTTATATAGCTGAAACCGTAGCCTCCTTTCTACCACCAATCTGGTTATTATTGCTGAATGTTATATGATTCCAGTCACAGGGTTTAATAGCCCAGTGTTTTGACTTCACATTTTTAACAATGTGCTGCTCTATATGCACCTGTATGTGTCCACACTGCAATAAAATGTGAAGTTTCCTTCATATTAGTGCACAAGCACACCCTCCTGTCACACCACAGTACTCCAGTATAATAGTGTCCCTTGTGGCTTCCTGCAGCAGTCAAACATTGTGTTGCAGTGGAAAGATTGTTACCTGGCCCTGAATGTGTGTTACCCTGTTGAAGGTGTCAGAATTTCACCTTTCAAGAGTGACAAGACTGCAGGAGAAAGATTTAGACGCCGACTACACCCGTGCACAAGGAGTCAGGGAGTTCATGTCACTGCAGAGCCAACAAGGGATAATGTGGAGAGTACAGTACATCTACATTTATCTTCCCCATCATCTGACTCTGTGCACTTCTATTCTTGTCCTTTAAGATGGGTGGTAAAACACAATACCCTGAAACGTCTTTGTCACACTGTCAGTGTGAAGATGCCCTGAAGACAGACAAGGCGATCGATATTTCCAGACTATATGCTGCATGCTTTTAACATTTTTAGTTCAAATTACCTTCTGAATATAAGTGACATCATCAACCAAAACAACTTTAGTAGGTATGACTCATCGTCCAAAAAAATAGGTTAGAAATTTTACTTTCAGTCAAATACAGTAATCATGGAGGTTTTTCTGTGGTACCATAGCAAAATTATGTTATAATACAGTTACATCTAGTGGTCTTTGATTGCACATATGACTAGATTTTATATATAAGTGGATTTTTAAGATAAGTCGCATGACCAGCCAGACAGCTAAAAAATAAAGAGAGGGTGACTTATAGTTTGGAAAATAAGGTAATTTGTTTGACGTTGTATCTTTAACTCTTTTACATCTTAAAATGTTTTTCTGTTTGAACTGTTTTATTATATTTCTATGATTCAACGTTTATATCGTTCCTCATTTTTATTCAGCCTGGAAACGGTTCTAGTTTCTGAAATTTCTGCTCTACGGGAGGTTCCTGTCCTCGGAGAAAAACTGGAAGCAATAATGCATACTGGCATAAGACCCCCCCCCCCCCCCCCCCACGCTTCTTTACAATTTGCTCCCTGATTAAATGTATCCACGATATTAATTGTTTTTGCAAAGTTAAACCTGCTTGCATGTTTTTCAGCTCATCCACAGGTTTCTGAAGAAATCCCGCGGGTCAATCTCGCAGAGAGGCATGGAGGCTGAAGTAGTGGAATGAAAGGCGTATCGACCTGCAGAGCAATGATCTGAGGCTGATGTTACTCCGCCTGACAGATTTCCCAGCAGCACTCGCTCTAGAGGAGCCCTGAAAAACGGCAGAGATGCGAATCTTTCCATTCCACCTTGACCTTTCCGCTGAATATCGTGTAGCGCATCAGAATGCCATTTGCTCTCTCAGCTAGTGAAATATTTAAGCCGTGTGAGAAGGCTGCTTAAAGTGCCGATCCCCCCCCCCCCCCTTCTCTCAGAAATACAGCAGCCGGCCGCTCTGCAGCTATTCTGACGTGGGCCATAAATGAAAGATGACGGTAATGGGTGATGGAGCCTCGGTGCTGACAAACAAAGAGCATTTCGGCGGCGATCAGGATTTAGTGCCACCGCAGCCTCACCTGATCCATTCAGGGGGGCAAACACTTGTCGTGTTCAGAGGCTCTCATGTCTATTTCCTGTCCTCGCAATCGCTTCTCGTTCCGTCACCGGTTAAATTCACAGGAGCGAACAGCAGACGCAGAGGGAAACAGTGATGGATGCTTTTCCTAATTCCACCCCCGAGCAACAGACTGACCACACGCACTTTAACTAGCCTGCGTCTGCTTGACAGAGGAGATCTACAGCAGAGTGGATCCCTCTATACCAGGGGTGTCCAAGTTCGGTCCTGGAGGGCCGGTGTCCTGCATGTTTAAGCTCTCTCCCTGTTTCAGCTTACCTGAATCGAATGATGATGTCATCACCAAGGTCGTGAAAAAGCTCAATAATGAGCCCCTCATTGCAATCAGGTGTGTTGCAACTGGGAGAGCGCTAAACCCTGCAGGACCCAGTTTGGGCACCCCTGCTCTATACAGACTCACCTCTCGTGGAAACACCACTTGGAAAGAAAGTAAATAAATAAAATAGCTTTTTTTAAACCAAAAAAAGCTTGAAAAAAAAGGTGAAGTAGCAAAAATGACCAAAAAAAAGGCACAAAAATGAGTTAACCGATGGAAATGCTTCAAAACAGCTAAAATAGCTAGAAATAGAAAAAAAAAATTTGTTAAAACCAATTTAAAAGAAATAAAAGTAAAAAAATTCACAAAAAATAAAAATGTCTCTAAAATAGATAATAGTAGAATTTTCTCTTTGAAAAGGCAAAAATTATCAGCCAGATTGAAGAAAAATGCAACTTATAGTCTGAGAAATATGGTAATATCTTTTTCAACACTTCATTTTAGTGATTCAAAATAAACAAAACAATATAAAAATGTTTCTTTTGTGCAAGGCTGATATAGCGAACATAAAACTAACAGAGAACTGAAATAACATTGACATAAACATTAAAAATATAATAGAAACTAACTGAAACATTTTTAATGGTTACACAACTAACTCTATTTAGTTGTTGCCTTTTTAAAATGTATTTCATTTACAACCCTAGCATTGCTGACATTGGGTATTGTCATAAGAAATGCCCGCATCTCAAAGTTAAGTCATTTGTGAGGCTAGAAACTACTTTTTACAAGATGGTCTATTCTAATTGGACAAGTTTATGTCTTCAACTTTGGCTCATAGATTTTTTTTTTTTTAAAGTCTGGAAGAGAAAAACATTATTGTGTTAATTTATCAAATTGGCTCGTTTAATAAATGGAGTTGAAAAGAAGAGATCCTGAGTGTTTTCATAAGTAGTAGTGGCTTTTCATGAATGACATTCATGTGGAATTGAATTGAATTAATTTAGTATTCGACCTTCAAGGAGTGAATAAAAAACAATTAAACATCTGTTGCTCTCATAGTAAAAACAAAGTTCCTAAATGCAGATCGGACAATTTTCTTATTTATCAATTTAACTAATTAAAAAAAAAACATAAATAGGAAGTTGTCTCAGAGACCTGGACAATGTTTTTTTTTCTTCTTTTATCACTTCTGTGTTACAACAGAGCATAAAGGCAGCTTCATTTGGAAGCCTTCCATATAGGCCTCAGCAGTAGCTTCCTGTGTGCGCACACACACACACACACACACACACACACACACACACACACACACAAACTCTGAGCCAGTCCAGCCGCTTCTTGACACTTTAATCAGTGAAATTCCTCCCTCACGTCCGAATGCTGCACCTAGTACTACATACTTGTGTCCTATCAGTCTCCTGATAGGACACGCAGCAGAGAGGCTGGGAAGGTTTAGGAGGTCTGGTCTTCCTTGTATCAAGCGTCCATCCTCCCACCTTCCTCATTCTCCATCGCAATTTAGGGGAGTGAAAGTTAGTCGGGTGTCTGAGTGGCCAAAACAAATGCAGCCTTATCTCTATGGTGCAGAGGCAGGAGAAAGCTCCGCACAAACATCCATGCTGCTCACAGAGGCAGAGATTAGAGAGGAGACGGTGCCTGGGCCTCCTATTATTAGAGCAGAGGTTTATGGTTGGAGAGAGCTGCAGGGAATCACTGAGATTAAATTACACAGACGGGGAACATCAAATACAGGAGAAACTTCCCAGGCTCTGGAGGGAACGATGTGGTTTGGATGAGCTGGGAATAGAGATGCGAGAGAGGAAGATGTATTACAACAAAACCCATCTCCTGTCTTCAAGCATACTACCAAGAGAGGCTTCGCAAAAGCGACGTGAAGGTAGACATCACAGATACGCCTCAGTGCAGCCGCCGCGATGCGGCGCAGGTTGTGCCGGCGAGCTGATCTCTGGTGTGGCCATGCGGATAGTTTGCGTGGGTGAGGTGTTTGCTTTCGCACCGTCATAATGGGTGTGAATGGAATTTTGCTTGCAGCGCTCATGGCGTTGGGAAAATTAAACAGCATTTTTTTTCTTTAGGTTTCCCAGCCACCCCCCGGCCCCCCGCTGAGTCGCCTGTGCTCATCAGAAGCAAGTGCAAAGGAAACCCCATGAACAGGCAATATTAATCAATCAATGAATCACTGTGCTGCAATTGTTATAATGTTATGTATGTCCTTCTGCCACTGTAAGATACCTTAGATTATATTTGTAAAATACCTGTGGACACATTTCAATATATGCTTTGCTAATATTCAGTGAAGCCAAACTCTGGTGGTCAACTGAACAAAAATGCTAGAGCAGAAGCCTTCAAAATAAAGAAAATTATCCGTTTTCCAGCTTTTTTGTGGCTTCCCTATAAATTAATTTAGACAACTCTCTTCTGGTGCCCCATCAAAGACTATTGAGCAACAAGAGGGCAAAATGGCCGACATTAATGACAGGAACGACAGAAAGAGCAATGATAAGTGTTTACACCACTATGAACATTGTTCACGATAATGATTTAACCTATGGTTGCACAAAAACACTGCAGAGATGAGAAAAAGATGAAATTCAGTTCTACAGCGGGAGAAACACATTTTGTTATCAAAACAGGAGAATGTCAAGTTCATGCAGGACTGAAATGAAAAGATTGAAATTGCTTTTTTAAATGGTGAGCGTGTAATTAACGTTCAGGGCAGATGTGAAATGGACTGAACACAAAGGAGATGTTGCAGACAAGGTAATCCTTGGAAATCCTTGCAGCCGACTGCATTGCGAGAGAGAAAGCAGGAGTTAAAGCTCGACGTGTCGTCAAGACTTCGGCTCCATAAAATATGAGACAATCACACAAAGGGAGGAAGCCACGGCTTGGCCCACACTGGAGATTTCCTCTGTTATCCTTTACAGCTCTAACACTCGAGAGGTAAACTGCAGGATTGTGCAGAGCATCGGGTAACAGCGCTCAGGTGCTGTGTTGAAACATGCCTCAACATGTTGCTGCAAAATAGATCGTCAGGAATTCAAGCCACATGACTGCGGATGTCAGAGGTTAGTCATATAGGTGATTTAATGACGTAGTGCACTGAACAACGTTTAGGAAAAGCTTTTTTTGTTGTTGTGTGTTTTTTTATACTCTGTTACTCATCTTTTCCAAACAGCTTTCACTTTGTGTCTGATCACCTCCCATATCACGATTTTTTTTTCTTCTTTTTAAGCCAAATTCCGATTCATTTGCAGTAAATATATGATAACTTCCTGTACAAATGCTTTCGAACATTTTTGTGCGTGTGGGGACCCTGACCTTCATCCAATCACTTCATGGCCAGCGTAAACAAACAAAAAAAGATACCGTTCAGGAGTTTGTTGGTTTTACTCTTCGGCCCCGTTCAACGGTTTCCAGTAAAGACAGAAAACATTTATGCATGATCTGCATGATGTGCATTTACATGACAACGGTACTGAAAATGCAACTTTTTGAAAATAGCTTGCAAGGTGGAACTTTCTGAAAAGACTTAGACTCCATCACCATGGAAACAGAAACACCACGGCCATCATAAATACCTGTTCTGCTCATGCGCGAGTAGATGGACATCAACAACAACGTTTCCTCTGTCATGTCTGCCAGGACTTGGTAGTTTTATAGTTGACAGTCACTGTAATAACAATCCAACTTCGTCGTGATTGTCCATGCAAATATCTGTGTACTCACCTTTGTTTATATGTTCCTAGTGTTTTGTTCTCTGCGTGGATGTATGTGGTTTTATTACAAAAATAAAAAAAACAGTACTCACTAGTTGCCCAACATTGAAACTACCTTCACCTTGTCTGCCATTTCGGTGTAAATAAACATCATTTTCAAAAAAGTTTTCAAACAAGAATGGAAAAAATATGGATTTTAATTTGAAATGTGTTTGTGTAAATGGGGCCTTCGTTGATCACCTGCAAAGCTTGTACAATGTTTTATAATTCAATAATCTCTTTAGGTAAGCTTTATACAGGATCTAGGTCCCTAAATCGTAAAGGATTTTAATTCACACTGATCAAAAATCTAAAGGCACATGTGCTTTGTTTTCTACAATTAGCATTAGGAATCAGATTACCCCATAGCTTCTGTTAAATGCCTTATGACATTGTCCTTTTCACAGCAGAGATAACAGAAGTGCTGCAGTACGGTTCTATCAGCAGCACAGAGATTTCATCCCAATTATCTTCAGCATATACGGCTGTGGAAACTCCAGAGTCTGCTATTTTCCTCACTGATTATCTGTATAGGAACCGATACCTGTGAGACCCCCAAGTGGTTTTCTCAGCCTCCCACATTCTAACAAACAAGGTTATACCTGTGAGTGTGAGTCTCTGCCTCGGCTAAATTGCCAGGGCCTAATTCAGCAAGAAGCCTTTCTGCTCCGGCGAGCAATGGCACGATCAGCATGAAAAGGTGAAGGAGATGTGTTGTCATGGCTACATGGCTCGCCATTAACACAGCCTGAGAAAACATCTGTTTTTCTTTGTCTCTCGCTTTTTCTTTTTTTTAGTTCCTCCTTTTGCGGATCTGCCTGCTTTTCCAGCTCCTCTTCATGCCTCCGGCTTAAAGAGCGCATCGCTCTCCACGTGACTCCTGAGAGTGACCCAGCCCAGGTTCCCGCAAAGGGATCTTCATTCCTCTCCGGGCGTTACGTCAGAGCTGTGATGATGGCGATGATGATGATGGCGATGATGACGATGGCGTTGCCCGACGGAAAGAATTGTTCCATTGCCTTATTTGCAAACAAGTGTTCTCCTCGCCTTGTGAAGTCAGCCACGGTTGGTTGCGAGGGAGGAGGCGGGGTGGGGTGGGGGATTCTCCTGCGATGACGCAGAAGCCCTGCAAGGTCTATTTTTAGACCTATTGAAGTGTGCGACACCCTTTCGTTACTGTAACCTTCAGCTGCGCCTCCCAACCTGAACAAATGGGAGGAGGAGACAGGTTCGGTGGACAGGCTTTTCACGCTGTGGACTTTTTCTTCTGTTGTCTCTCTTCCTGGTTACAGAAGCTATATTTAGGCTTTAGCATTAGCTGAAGCTATATGTTTAATGGCTTCTTTAACATTGCTAACATGACCCTGTCTTCACGATAGTTCTGGAGTAGCTAAGCTATACAAACAAGTTTGTAGTTTATCTCACCTGATTTATTGCCATTTCTTTTCGTCACTCGTTTATGAATCATTTTCATGCAAGAGAAGCAACAACATCCAGATCATTAACGTCCAGTTTTAAGAGCATCTTCCTCCCACTAACATCAAGATTATAGATCATCTTCCTCCCACTCGCTTCAGCTAACATCAACTTGTTGGGATCTCACAAGACCACAGAAAGTTGGTTCATTTCTAAGGAAAGACAATCTTCATTTGTCGTGAAATGTGGACTCTGAACCAGGAATCTGCCGGAGCTCCACACACAGCAGGGGGTCCTGGAAACACTGGAGTCCCATACAATCCTCCCCCTTTTCCTCCTCAGTGACACTGACGGCCCCCATGCTCAGCCAGTCACCGATTGAGTGAGGCCCCCGGATTCAACACCTTCGAATTCCCCCCAAAATCACCAAAAGCCTCTCTTCCAGTCTTCTTGCTCTGTGAACACCGTGGAGAGAGGAGCTGCATCCCAGCAGCTCAGCTGTAGCCAAGCCTGCTAACAGCTATCACCAAAGGCCTGCAACCAAAGGCCTCAACTCTTCAACTCCTCTTCTGACCCGACCACGAGGGTCAGAACTTCCCCCGGAACCACCCAGCGTCTGATCTCCCATCAACCAGGGAAGCCCAACCAGTTTCCCCTGGACGAGACCGGGGAAACGACTCCACACAGAACCTGTCTGTGCTTTTTCCTCAACATGCAGTAAAAGCTCCACAGACTGAAGCTGCCGAGACTGCTCCCGAATCACCAGCTTCTTCTTCGTCTCTGGCCCAGTTTACACGACAACGAATACGAGTGTATCCGCAAAACTGTCTTGACTTTTGGTGGGTCCGTTTACGCGACATCGGTGTGCGTATCCACTGTATCAGCAAAGTTTTTAGGCTCTCAAGGTGTAAAGATTCTTTCACTGTCGCGATTCCCTCCTGCAGAGACTGCCGGAGGCTATGGAGCCAGCAGAACGCAACCAACCAGTTAGCATGGAGGTGCTAACTGCCACAGAAGCCAGCAGCTTCTCTCCAGCCTGGACAACAACCAAACTCCTTCAAGACATCAAGGAAATAACAACAAACAACTGGGCATTACATGACATAATTAGTTAAACCTTATGCTACGCATATAATTTTTATGAGGATGTGTTGATTCCATTACTTGTGATGGAGTTCTATTGGTAATGATATTAGGAGTACTTATCAACCTGTAAACCAACGTTAGCTCTGGCAACTGTAATCAAGTACTATTCTTCAGTAATTGATTCCACAGTTTTCACTGGGTCACAGCGAAATATGGATGACAGACTCATACTGGTGGAACACGCTGCCTGTACGTTGAGTGATTGTCTGGCTCGGGGTAAGAATGGGGTCGGATGGATGATCCCCAGTAAAATGAGTTGGCGGCACTTGAAAGCAGCGGCTGACAGAGGTTCTTTCTTGGCCAAACACAGCACAGCCTGTGTTCATTAAAGCCTCCGCTCTGGGTTTATCAGCAAATAACACAGACTGCAGGGAGCTCTTTTTTAAAAATAAATATATCCTCTTTATCTTCTCTTCTTTGGCTTTCATTCCCCCTTGAATGTTAATCCTTTCCCTGTATTGTCACTCCCTGAAATCTCAAACCTGTATGACGAATGCCATCGTGCTGAGCTCAGAACCCAGGAACAGGTGCTTTCCACCTCTCTCTGCTCTGATCAAAGGCTGAAGATAAAACCGTGAGCGCTAATCAAGGTCAGAACCTGTAGAAAACATGAACTCGTTGGATGATTCGCTGTTGGCCTACTGATGTAAAAAATCCTCATCTGGTATCGGGAACAGTCCAAAAACATGCTGAAATTCCCTCTCAGGTTCTGGCTCTGTGCTGCCTGGCTCTGTGCTGAAATGCTGGGACCCTTCTGTCCTCGCTGGAAGCCTTGTGATGCGCACCATGGTGTTAAAATACAGTTCACATGTATCAGCTGCACTTTGGGATGACTCATCCCTGCTTGCCCTTTGCCTGGTAAACACTGTGTTTTTGCAGCCCGTCGGCCATTTGGTTCTTCAAACTGAAGCATGTTTGAGCAGCAAAACAAGTCTGTGTCACTTCTATCACTCTTCGTCAGGAGCCTTAGTTTAATATGGTGTTGGCAACTTCCTGGATTTCCAAATCATTTTAGAGTTTTCTGTGCAATATTGAATATCGATAAACCAAAGTAGTCTAGTGGATGATGCCATGAGCTTCTTTACCCTCAGAAGCACTTTCATGTGATCCATCTCACAATGTCCTTCATTAAATCACTACTAAAAGATAGCTAAAGTGTTTTTTTTTTACTACTTTGTGGCAAATCCAACCTCAAAGCAAGACTTCCAGAGGTGAACGGAATGCATGGAGGCAATGCGCTGCCATATGCGTACCACAGAAGCTAAAATCTTCTTTTACAGACAAAATTAACATTATAAAAATGGCAAAAAGAAAAATGAGAAAAAGCCCAAACCACTGGAATTGTGAAACAAAATATCCAAAATGTATAAAAGAGTCAACACAACAACTAAAACAGCTAAAAATGCACTGAAAAAATAAACAAGCAAAACCGCTAAGATTACTAAAACGACGAAATCCCCTAAAAGCGCCAACAATGTATTGAGGTAAATAGTAGCTACTGAACCAAAGCAATCTGAATACAGGGTTTATATTTGTAGCAAAAACATACCGAATTTTCAGGAGCAATGTTGTTGTATTTTTATTAAAAGGTTGTCAAATCATTATGCTAAGCGAAGCTAACTGGCTACTGTTTAAAGGAACAACATGATCGTATAGTTTAAATTCTTCCTTTTCATCTGGTGGTTTATTTCCTTGTGCTAACCTAAGCAAACTACTGCTAACAAACTGTTAGCATCATGTTCAGTGAAGTAGAAAAATTTTGCAACAGCGTCAAATGACTTTTTACAGTAAGGTATGCAAACAACGGCGTCTTCTCTTCAAGTAATCTTCTCAGCTTGGGCCTCATGCAGAGCGTTCCCCCGTGGCTGAGGAACACCCTTCAAAACAAATACAGGTCCTACGTGTTGAGCGCGCCCCGCTGCTCAGCATGCAGTGCGAGAGGGAACCTGTGAGCAATAAGTGGAGCTCGTGTCAGGAATGTACATCGCTGAAGTAAGAGGAAGGCACCGTGTGGAACAGACAAGATGGAGTCACAGCAAGGCAACACCCCGCACCCTGCGAGTCTCCCAGCCGGTGTGACAACAAACCATCTGTGGGCCTGTTGGTCCCAGAGAGCCGAGGTGGTCATGTGGAACTGAGGATGTATGTATGCGTGTGTGAATATTGTTTTCCACTCTGTGCAGGGCTTGAGACCTTTCATTTTCTATTTAAAAACAAAAGCAGACTAACACTGCGGACTAAAATAGTTTCTCTGGTACAGTTTGACCTCATAAACGACAGCAATCCAGCAAGGTCTCAACAACACACAGCTACTTGCTGGCGTATTCAGGTGTGGTAACGAGGAAGCTAGCCGTGGGCTCTTGCAGCGTCTAAATCCCTCTGTCTTCAAATGCCCAGCCAATCACATGTCATCTGCCAGGTCGAGCAGCATTCCTCACCTGCCTTGCACCAATCAATCAATCAAACAATCAATCAATCAATTGGGGTAGGCAGATATTTATGTCACAATATGCGACGGAAGTGTCATCAACCTCATCTGTGTGGGACCCCTGTTTACTGTTTGCTGTTATGATAATGGATCCCATGAAAGCCGTGCTTGTTTTTACATTTTCCGTTATATTCTACCGCCATATTTAGGAGGAGCTCTGCTTCTATATCGGTCCAAACAAACGAACTGTGCACGGAAATGACTCGCACCATTCATAACGTTGTGTATTTTCCAGGACTCTGATAGGCTCGCATGGCTTCATGCTTCTCGTTCCACTGCCCCCTACAGGTTTGGCATGCTCATAGTAGCTCTGAACCAGGTGTATATGTGGGTCTGTGTAAATGTAGAGGAGGAAATATCCAAAAACTCGTCATAACACCTCCTTGACTAAAAAATCAAACATTTATGCCTAGAAATAAATGTTGATTCCTGACCCAGACATTCATGACACAGACATGACCGCAGTCGTAACAATACACTAAATACAACGGCAAACATAACAGTTACACTGATTAATCACAAAGACATGCAGAATAATCACAGACTGATGAACAACAATGACAAAACTGAGGGAAATGACCAGAAAGATACTTTAGATAACATAAAAAACAACCACTGTTAGATCCATAATAATAATAAAGATGCAACATGACAACACAAATGCAAAGCAGTGACAGAGTGTTACAAGATAATACAAGATATATTTTAAAGAATACGTATTGTCCAAAACAATAAAAAAAACCTCAAAGATAAACAAAAGAAATACAAAGACACAAAATAAAAAATAACTACAAAGTGTCACGAAACAACTTAAAATTAATGCATATGAACTACAAAAAGATACAAAATAGCGACAAAGAAACACGAAACAACTACAGAAGGATACAGAGTCACAAAAAACTTAAAAGTCATGCAAAACAGCTACAAAGTTAAACAAAAATTAAAACAAACAAAACAACCCCAAAAAGACTCAAAACAAATATAAAGAAGCTGTCGGTCTAGCTATGAAAATAAACTACAAAGAAATACAAAACAACTGCAGAGTAACATATTGATGCTAAACTACTAAGATGAAAAAAACAACTACAGAGAGATACAAAACAACTACAAAGAGATTTAAAAACAACAACAAATAAACACAAAGCTGTCAAAGAAAAGATAGAAAACCTCCTCAGAAACATTTACAAAGAGACAGCAAGTGTAAATTGGATCAAAGTTACTACTCAAACACACAACAGGACCAGAGAGAGATAAAGTAAATAAATCATATTTGTTAATGTTTGATGATCTGCCTGATGTAAAAACTCCTGCCCTGCCTTCTGTGAATGGTTTGAATTTTTGTTTGTGAAAAGAAGAACAGTCAATCTCAGGATCTGAACCAGCAAAGAAGAAGGGCGTGTTATCTGACAAGAAACCTGCTTTGAAACCAGGATAAGGAGTTTTTCTCCGAGCACCAAAGCACTTGTATCGCTCACAACATCAACTAAGAATGCTTCTGATGGGGCCGCAGCTCATCAGGGTAGAATCACAACCGAGAAGAAGGAAGAAGAAAGCTTTTCTTTGCCGTCCTAACTGAAAATTGTACCTCAAGACATGCAACACGTTTTGACTGGATGCTGAAATACAGAGGGGGAAAAAAATTTCAATCAGGCCACAATTCCATGACTAATTTGTTTAAATTGTCTATCTGCTCATAAATGTGCAGAAGAACTTTGGTGCGCATGCGAAGTGACAACGTTTCAGAAAAGTTGCGTTTCCCCCGTTTCCATGGAGACAGAGTCGGACTGTTTTCAACAAGTTGCGTTTTCCCAACGATCAGCGTTGCCATTTAAAAGGGGCACTTCATACGCAAGAAATGTTTTCTGTTTGCACTTGAAAATGTTGTGTAAATGAGGCCTGAAACACTGCAGGGAACGGGGAATTTGTCGAAAAAAATGCAAATCACTTGTATCAGCAACACGCTTATGATAAAATACTTTACGATGAACATAAGCTATATTTGAAACTGGAGACCGGTGACCATATTCAACAAATGTACAGAAACAGGTAAACATTAGATGATGATCATTTGAACCAACTGAAACTGCAACAAATGATTGTAACACTGGCATCATTCCACGGTAACATCAATCAATGCATACTGATTAAAATCAGAGATATACAATTAGTTATTTTCATTGTCATAATTGTTATAAATCCTTATGGTGAATGTGCTTGTATTATCTTGCATTTTTTGGTTTCTTTGTCCTTTGAACTGAACCAACCTGCAGGAAAGTTTCACTCTTTCAAAGAGACGTCATTTCTAAACCCCTCCCAAAAAAGTTTGGAAAAAGTTTTTTTTCCCTTTAATAATACGGATTGGCTTTGTATTATATATCATTGGAAAGCCTGATTAGACTCCTTTACAACAAGGTATCACTTGTAAGGATCATGCTTTCATGGAATGAGCAACACAGCTAAACGTGTGGATAGCACCCCCCCACAAAAAATGTGCCAAAACTCCTGCAACATGCTACTCTTGGTATAAATCTTTGTTAAAGGTTGCTCGGTGGATTGGATGACTGCACTCTCCCACAGCAATAAAGAAAAAAAACAACACATATGGGCCATTTTCTCCAATTTATTCATTTTACACTGCAGGGACCTTAGTAGCATGTGGAAGAAGTTGCACCAGTGTGGTTGTGTTGGCCACTCTGGCACGTGCAGCACCAATATAGTACCAAGCTGATCCCACAAGTGTAAGTTTGGGGTGATGTCACGTGATCTGTGCAGCAATCTGCATAGCGTCCCCCACGCTGTCTCCACATTTCCTGGATCCTGCCATCCAGCTTCTGCAGACAGAACCTTGATTCATCACTGAACATGACGTTGCCCCACATTCTTAGGTTCCACTGTCAGGGTTTTCGACCCCAGCACAAATGGGCCGGGTCATTGCAGGCTTCCTAGCAGCCTTTTCAGTCTGTCCCTCACTGTCTGATCAGAGATCTGTCTGTGGTACCGTTGTGCAAATCTTGCCTGTAAATCTCTGGAAGAAAACTTACATTTTGTCAGTGAAGCAACGGTGAGGAACCGGTCATCTTGGGGTGTCGTCTTCATTGGACGTCCACTTCTCAGTCTGTCTTTGACTTCACCTAAGTTTGGACACGGTCCCAGGGCTGCCACTCTGCGTACCGGAACACCAGCTTCCAGTTGCCCTACAGCAGGGGCCTTATCCTGAAGGGACAAACGTGGCATGTTGATGCTTGGAGCGCACACAAACTCAACAAAGTTGCAGGACACATGCACACAACTGCTGAAAAAGTTGTGGTTGGTACGGAAAAAAAACACGACCACCGGCTATGATTTTCTGCCACCCCTCCGTTGGGGTACCGAGCACCGGGGAACGGGTCTGTGAAGAGAAGCGACAACGCTCACTGGTTGTTTTGTTAACTCGGCTGGACGCTGTTGTTCACAACGAGACCGTTTATGCTGCGTCACAGAGAACGAGGCTCAAGGCTTTACTCGTACGGCCGCGGAGCTTTCTTCGCCCGACACATCCCGACGTCTTTCACAACCCATTTTTTGAGGCGCTCCCCACACTTTTTGCTGCGTTTCCCATTCTACAAAAGCTTGACCATTACAAGTTATACTTCGTTGTAAATGTGACTCATCAGGCTTTCCAACGATATGTAATAGTACACCAAGTAGTATTATTAAAGGGAAGAAATAATTGACTAAAATGTTTTCAAGCAGTTTTTTTTTTTGGAAGAGTTTACATGTGAAATTATTGCTGATTTTTGTATCTCGCCTACAATGGCAAGAGTTACAAACATAGGAATATATCTTGGATGTGAACTCTTCCTGACCTACAATGTCTTGGGTTGCTGTTTATATATTGTGTCAAATTATCTCCATGCAGCACAGTAGAAGGTGATTTGAAACCAGGAGCTGAAAAAGTCTAAACCTGCTCACATTCTTTTTGACAGCTTTTGTATATATAAGTCTGTTGCGCAATCTGTGGTAGCTGACAGATAAACACAAGGGTGTGGAAACGCGTCTATAAAAAGCTTCTTGGGGGACATCTGAAGTTCAAAAGGTTAGAGAGCCTGGTTTAGTCTTTACATGTTACAACATGTTCTGTAAAAGTTTAGCAAGCAGTTTTTGGGCCCGGTCATTGTGTGCAAAATCATTGGAAATATGATCTATCTGCTGAGATAATTGGAATTATATCTGGGGGGAAAAAAAACAGTATTTCCTTCTGAGAAGTGGAAAAATGATTAAATGAAAAATAAAACTTCAAATTCTTTTTTTGAATAGAAGCACCAGGTTACTATGATTACCATCTGGAACAGGCTTTAGGTGTGTTCAGGTGGCAACGTTTCCCCGGCCTTAAAAAACAAAAGAGGGCGGTGGCATGGATGAAGCGTCACACAGGTTTTTTTTTCAGACTTTTGAGTCATGTGAAATTCCAAATCAGTGAGTTGTCGGTCTAGATTTGGCTTTGTTTTACACTTCCCACACGATGCACCTGCCGAAAACTTAAGCTGGCGAGGCGACACACACCTGTCGTACAGGTGCGTTATATTATAGCTCGGTTTCTCATCTCTCAGTTCGGAAGGTTGCAGGTTTTAAGTGTCAAACTGCCCCTGAGCAAGAAGAAAAAAAAGCTTAAAAATGAGGGGAAAACATGCGCAACTGCTTAAAAAAGGAGCCCAAATGGTTGAAAAACTGAAATTATCCAAGACATGCAGAGAAAACTGATACCACTAAATCCAGGTCCAAAGAACAGCTGAAAATGTAATGAAATGTTACCCATCCCAAGTTGTCATTAAAATATCGTGAATGCTCAAACGTATTTGTACGTACATCAAAACTGCACATGAAACTTTTGAGCCTCATTTTAAAGATAAACATGTTTTGCTCCGGTCAGTTTGATTTGGTGGAAAGTGACAAAAACGACTTACTCGGTCATAAAGGTTGCAGACCTCATAGTCGTGCCGTCAGAGTGAATTTGTAAAATCACCCATAATGCAACAGCTATTGGAGAAGTTTTGACATTTCACTGTATTTTGCACCAGAAACTTAGATTAAAATTGGCTTTGAGATCTGTCATCACTTGTGGTAGTAGATGTTTGGTTTTGTGTAAATATAGACATTTTCATTATGTAAACTCTGCGCCACAAATAAAATCTAAAAGGTGATTATGTCACTATTTTATGATTTGTGTACATCTAAGAGAAGCTACCTGAAGATGTAAAGTTAAACTGCTCCCGTGAGAGAAAGAGCCAGCAGAAAGTCCACTCTCATACCGGTTGACGTGATCACCTGGAACACTGGGACTTTTGGTCACCTGAAGCCAAAGTCTGAACTCTGACGTACGCTTGATGCATGCGACCGTCGGTTAAACATTAAAAGGAGCAATAAACCAGACTGCTGCCTTCAAATCATGTTCAACTGGAGTTTTATTTTATTAAAAAGACCAGGGTGCAAATATGAAATTAAAAAAAATAAAGACAAGCATATAATTTTTAAGCATTTAATACAAACTTAACAATATAAACTATTTCAGTCCCTCTTGACATGTAAGACACTGACTCAAAATACTTTGTTATACCGTATTTTTTATCAAGTATTGCACAATGTAGGTACAAAATTAATATTCATACGATTACATTTGTCCATAGTATAGCAAAAATCTGTTTAACCTCTTAACAGAAAATACAATTCATCTTTCAGAAAAAAAGCAAATATTCCTACACTTGAATTCCACCACTAAAGGAATACTCTGTACACAATCTTTAGAATTTTCAATGTATTTTTTTTTTTTTTCATAAATGGATTTCTTTAAACAATTCTTAAAAAACAGAAAGAAAAAATAAGGAAAAGCTGCTGCAGCCATCACAGATCACTGGAGTAGTAAAAAGATATAAATGCAACACCATGTCATAGAAACAATATATACTCTGATATCTTACAAACTCTGTACTAAATTAAATTATACAATTAGAAAAAGACCAAGTAACCCCACTTAGTAGTGCCAATTCATAAAAATCAGCCTTTGTCTTACCACCTGTAAAATACTGTAAGAGGCCAAAACTTGAAGCTTGTTTTTCTTTTGTTTAGTTTTTTTGGGAGTATTTTCTCAACATAGTAAAAAACTTTTGTGCTTGGTTGGCAAAAAGAAAAAAGAAAAACAATGATGCATGTTGAATTGAAGTCACCAAGCTCGGATGTGTTTGTACAACAAGCTTTCAGTAGAAACGAACTCTGTTGGGGGGTTGGGGGGGGGGGGGGGGGCATGCTCTTCACCGACTCCTTCCAGTCCGGGTTTCTGAGTGTGCGTTGTTTGTTTTTCCTTCTCTTTGAGCCACCGCTGTGAGTTTAGTTCGCCATGACTGGCTGGAATTGCTGGTTCGAATACTGCATGTTGCCCAGGCTGAAGTTGAGGCCGTCCATGAGGGACTTGTCGTTGAGGCTTCCGTAGGCTGCGAACATGTCGAAGGCATTGTTGTACTGCAGGGATCCGAGTCCCAGCGAGCCCTCCGAAGGGAACGCGGCGCCAGGGCTGGGCTGGCCCTGCAGGCTGGGGAACACGAACTCCTTGGCGTTGGGGGAGAGCGCCGAGGCCTTCTGGTGCTGCGGCGGCGGCTGCTGCTGCTGCTGCAGGCCCAGCCCATACAGAGAGTGCATGGAGGTGGACATGGCTTTCTGCTTCAGCAGGGTGTTGACATTCAGACCCAGGTTGTTGGTGGGGGAGGTGCGAGCCACCTTGCTGCTGCTGCCACCGCTGCCTCCGCCTCCTCCACCGACCCCGCTGCTGCTGCCGCCACCGCCATTGTTGTTGTTGTTGTTGCCGCGCCCGCTGCTCTTCATCTTGGTGGAGCCGAACTTTGTGGCAGCAAAGGTGGCGGTGGTGAAGGTTAATGGCTGGGTGGAGCGCGGCATGAAGGACGGGCTGACGGCAGCTGACTGTCCGAAGGGCGGGGACGGCGAGCTGGACTCAGAGGATCCCCCCACCGGGTCACTGATGGGCATGAAGACCTGGGCCTCAGGGTTAAAGCTGTTCTTGATCTCCTTGTCCAGCTCGGAACCGTTCTCATTGTTATCGTCCACGTATAGCACCTTGACCGGACCCTTCTCCCCGATCTGGTAGGACACCTCGAACGGGTCAATCCACACGCTAAGGTCCTGAGGGAGGTTATTCCGGACGTCCTCGATGTCCAGACCGCTCTCTTTGGCCGCCTGCTCCACCACAGGGTCCACCTTCTCCCCTACGTGTATGCACCTGAACCCCGACCCTTTGTATGGCTTGTCTGGGTACCAGTGGCCTTCATACTTCTTCTTCAGCTGCCTCTCGAGCTCTTCACCGAAGATGTTCACACGTCGCCGGGGGAGTTTGTTGTACAGATACGAAATGATAAAGTTGAGTGCTACTTGAATTTCAAGCTGCATAGCTGCTTCAGGGGCAAATCTTTGATAGCCGTCACAGAGTTAGTCGCAAAAAAGTAAAAAAAAAAAAAAGGGGGGGGGGAGGAAAAAGTAAGAGCTCCAAGGCAGCAGTGATCAGAGTGATGAAGACCCTCGGAGTGCGTGATGCCAGTGTACTTCCAGGAGCATATGTGGGTTCAAGGTCCTGAGAGAGAAAGAAAAATAAAACAATAAATGACTGCAGCCATAATAAAACATTAAAAACATTTAGGCACTTTATTAATTATCAACAGCCAAGTTTGTTTGTTTATTTTTAAAGAGCACCTGTTCACACAGAGTGGAGGAAACACTGATTCCAGCTCTTTTAACTCCTTAACTACTGAGAGCATAAACACAGAGGTGTGTCCGTGTCTATAATGTGTCTGTGAACCTTTAAGTCTGTTTGAGTTGAGCTTTGCTCATGTTAGTGGAGACCTCCCAGAAACTCCGGTTAAGAAATGTCTCCATCTGTATCGACCTCCTTGATTAAAAAAGGTTTTGTTGTGCTTAAAAGTCAAAGGTAGATACTCATAAAGTAGCTGTCGTCTCCATGCTAGTATTCACAGCAACACTAAGCATCACCAACACATTATGGATCAATTCTCATGGTAACGAGAAAGGTGGATTGTTTTTATTGTGTCATAAAGATCTGTTGCATTTATGGCTTTATAATCATTATTATTACAGGAACTTTATCTCGTAGATTACGCTATCCATTAACAAAGGAGAAAATATGCATTTTCAAAAGGGGAAATATGCTGCACTGTCTCCTTTTTCTGAAAATGTAGAATTGGTGGCATGTTAAGTTTTAATTTTACTCCCTCTTGGCTAAACGAAAACCTCAGCTTGACCACTGAGGTGATCAATACTACTCCATCTGAATGCCCCTGCAATCCCTCCCTCTCTGTACAATATCAACACCTATAAATAAACACCACTGACTCAGAGATGGTGTCAGCAGTTAAGTGTTTGTGTGTGTTCACTGTGAGAGATACACACACTGCTGGTTGACCTCTGCAGAGGGCGGAGGGTCTGATCTCAACGGTAATGAGGAGTTATTCAATTCTCCTCCTGCTCCTTCTGATTTTTGCCACCGAACAGCATGCACAGGTGCCATGGTTGTTACCAGGATGTACTGGTGAGCTTACAACGGAGGGCGGCTCTGAATGGCTGTTACATAATCACCATTCAAAGTCCAACCACGACCAAAGAACCATCTCCAAGTCTATTTACGTGATAATTACGCACGTAGTCACGCACGTCAGGCTCTGGCATTATCAAACAGCTAATAAGAGGTTAATAAAAAGCTGCAGACAGGAGGTCATGTTGATGTTTACCTCGACCAGCTGGTTATATGGATGTCAGTCGTCGCTTAAGCACGCACGCGCACAATGATAGAAAAATGCTCTTAAGTCTCTATTGGGAAGCTATGTAGCATTTTAACTAGCCGGGAGGCTAACTCGACGACAATAATACTTTTTCCTTTAGCGAAACCGTCGAGTGTCACGACTCGAGGTTGATTTTAGGACACATACAATGAAATAAAAATGTCGTTTCTGCCATAAATAAGCGTCGCAGCGTCGTGTTGCGTTCACTTACATGAGAATTTCACAGCTTGCTTCATGAGCCGCAGTCCAGTCGCTTTAAGCCTCTCGGAAACAGCTTTCTGGAGACAAAAACGTTTTTTTTCCCGTCTAGGTGGTGATTTGTTCCAAGTGAATGTTGCTCCTGTGGGGGGGGGGGGGATTAAATAAACGTCCGTGTTGCACCTCCCCACAGCTCTGGAGTTTTTACAACTCTGCCCTTTAAAACTTGGGCTCGTTTGACTATATAGTGCTCCTCCGCCACGGACACAGGGGAGGTGGTGATGCGGCTCGCAGAGGTCAACACCCAGCAACGCGTTTCTATTGGTCCAGCCCCGCCGACGTCACGGACAACCACCCGGACCGAGGCCTTGATTGGACGATCTCGTGCTCAGTCAACGTGCAGGGTTCTATTTACGGTGGTGGTTCGCCTTTCATGTGCTTCGCACTATTTTATCGGAGCAGGGAAGCGTTCAGTCACAAATCTAAAGCGACGAGAGGAAAATACAGATAGAAGATTTGTATAACGTTAAAATGAATCGTGCAATTATTGTTGCCGGGATTAAATAAAAGCACGCGGATTCCGGGGTTAAATAGAGCCAGATCGGCACTGTGGCGGAGGGACACACCTGTCACTGGCCGTGTTATTTCTCACCAATGACATTTTGATGTTCTTTGAGCCAGCTGTACTGAGCAGTGATCTATGATACAGCACAATCTAACGGCTTATAATCACAATCTATGCGAACATTATCACATTTATAGTTCTAATTCTCATTTTGAGGGAAACATTGGAACACGATATATCCCTGCTGCTTGTTTCTAACTCTTCCACAGGCCCAGAGGTGTCTGACGCACCAGCCTGTTCTTACCTAACATGGGCTCCCATATGCTCCCTGTTTGCACAATAAATACAATTCCACACGAATTATACGGCTGGGAGGGGGAAGACAGACTGTTCTTATGAGAGGGAGCTGGAACACTGAAGTGTCCATTCAATGCCACAGCACGGCACGTCTGGAAACGCAAATATTTAAAGCTGATTTATCGAGAGAGCTGCCAGCTACTCACAGGCTCTCTGGAGGGAACAGCACAGGAGTCAATACAATTTCAGAGGCGTATGCGATCGATCTGAATCAATATAATACATTCAGAAATTCTGTTGTCCGAGTTATGCCCCTCACTAAATCATAAACATCTTCCTTTTCTTTCTTTCAAATGGACATACAGTATACGCTTCAGATTATTAAGTCAAAGTGGTCTTGAACAATGGTGAGAAAATGTGCTTTCAGAGGACAAAGAGATGTCCTTGAAATGTATTTGTGTATTAACAGCAGTCCTTCTTCTCTCTCGCTATTGGATCTTGAAAAACATACATGGATCCATATATGTGCTCTTGGTTAGCATTGGTTGACCAAAGCAAAGGCTCCACTATACTATAGCATCTCCAATACACAGGACAGTTTGTAGCCTGTATGAAGTTCCTTCAACCCTGGAAGTCCTGTGTCAAGGTTGTATGTGCTGCGACCTAGTTCCCCACCATATCTCTAGGAGCATAGTAAGATTGGTAATGAAACCACAATAAACCTGCTGATCGTGTTCAGTTTCTGTTCAGAATGATCAATTTGCCAAAAAGATTGGCAGTTAGCGCTTTGTTGGCATCAACTGATTGAGTTCAGTTTCAGTTGGTTGGCGGAAGATACTCTATAAACAGGTTGCTTCTTAATATATAAAAGAGATAAACTATCAACATATAGATAAGTTAACGTCTATTTAAGGCTACTAAAGACAGTGTGGACTCCGGCTAATGTCACTTACACTTTGGTATCTTCATTTTGTTGTCAGGAGGACCGAGTTACTTCAGGATTAATGATGCTTAATGAGGCTGCTTCTCTACTGAACAGGAGTTTAATGATATGATTAGATAAAATAGTCTATACTAACATTTATTCAGTTTATTCAGTTCACTGTTTTCAACTAGTAATGAGCTCACTCACAATCCAGTGACTGTATGTATCTCCATTACTCATTTCATGTTTGTAACTCGTGAACTACTTTCAAAACTCACTAGTGTTACTTTCATTTCAATTTCTGCTTTGAATCTAGATGATTTTACTTTTAAAGCTTCGTAGGTATTTGATTTTCAGCTTTGTACAGAGTTGATTTTTAGTTTTGAAGCTAGTTGATTTGAACTTAAAGCGACTTCATTTTATATTTCAATGTAATTGAGTTTCAGAGTCAAAGCTAGTTCATTCAGATCAACTCCAACATTAGTTCATTTCAGTATCGAAGGTATTTCATTTTCAACTTCAAGATTCAAGATCGTTATTGTCATATATACGGATAAATAGACATTTACGCTGTACAATAAAAGGCTTACTTTGCTGGTCCCCCAACCTATAATTAACCAACAGATAAAGATAAACTAAACTATAAAACTTAAAGATAAAACTAGAAGGAACAAAGTATGTACAGAAGGAACACAGTACATAGAGATAAATTGTTACTATATAAGTTTACAAAGAATAAGATAAATTAAAGCTGCAAGCAACGTTGAACGGGTCCTCGCCTCTTGTGAATAAAATGGTCACAAACAGAAAAAAGCGGATCCAACGTGTACAGTTAATGTGAAGCTGCTGATGTGAAAAGACACATACGCTTCTGTTAACATCAAAGACAAAGTTCAGTTATGACATACACTCCAGGACCTGCGTCTGGCTGTCAAAACATGCTCTTTCCTGTTGCCAGCAGGTGGCGCTATGTCTGTGACTGAATATTTTAGGCCCATTGCAGCATGTAGAGCAGAGTTACACGTCGCTTCCTGTTTCATAGCGAACCATCAGATTTTGGGAGGTCTGCCATGGCCATGCTCTTTGACTTTTGTGGACGAATTTTGATACTCTTTTAATTGGGAAGGACTCTTGAAAATTCAGGCCAAATTCTAGGTCTCTTGCATTTACACTTTAGGAGGCGTTCAACACGAGATTTTCACAGTTAACGCCAAATGGCGGCCTTCCTGTTGGGTTTAGAGTACGTGTGTCGGTGACTTTTTTGTGCAACTCGACATGCTGCATATGCGTACCAAGTTTGTTCGACGTAGGTGAAACATGCTAAAAGTTTTGCCTGTTTTAGGTGTTATACGTGTGAATGTAGGGGGAGCTATAGATCCATTTTGCCAGACACATGCATAATGACTATAACATTTAAAATGGTTCGCCACTTCTGATGAGATTGTACATTTTCACGAAAGTTTGAGCACGTTTAGGCTGTCAAAAGTGCAGCGGTTTGCACAGTAAAAGTAAAATAATAATAATAATAATAATAATAATAATAATAATAATAATAATAATAATAATAATAATAATAATAATAATAATAATAATGCTTAGGTTCTAACACTAATGAGGATAAGGCACGTTATAAAGAAAGACAAATGCATCAGCAGCAAAAGGTAGTGTGAATCACACAATGTAAATACGTCTCGCAGTAGGCGCTTCGAAGGCAGTTGATTTTAGCTTCAAAGGTAGTTGATTTTCAGCTTTGAGGCACACCCCAGGTCCACGGTGCACAGAGAAGCCCTCGGACAGTAGCCGGAGTGCTGCAGGAGGCTTCAGACACAATGAAGATTTCTTCCAGCCTCCATATTGAGTCTCAGCAGGGGTGAAAGATGGTTCCACCCCATCCTTTACCCTCTCCAACCCCTTCCAAGAGCTTGTATGATGGATGACCTGAGCACTGGCTAAACACATCGCGGGGGCCTTGGAGGTACACCAAGGCCACCAGAGCAGGACAGGCTTTTTTCCCTCTCCTCCTTGGTTCTCTTCCCCCAACTAAACATTCAGACATGGCTTCAATTTGCACTCCACTGCACGTTTCTCGTCCCCGTCAAAAATACCATGAGCGGGTTCCACGTTCATCCCGCTCATCCCCCGGCCGTGTGTGCACTCGGTAACTATGTGTTAGTTTTGGCAGCGGACAGGTGGAATAACAGCCCTGCACCCTGCTTAACAATGACTTATTTGTTATTCTGCGGCAGAGTATGGATCTGGTGAACGTTTGCTCCTGTTGTTGTGCGTCTGTCGGCCAGGGACCCAGAGGTAAACACAGCTAATGAAGTGAGACGTTTTAGTATGACTCATGCACATTTTTTCACTGAAGTCCGTCCACATAGACATTTTTTTTTTTTTTGACTCGTCTCTTCACAGAGCCGTGAATTCCTCCTCTTTGCTTCTGGCTACAGAGCTGCACACAAACACCAATTCCCAGAAGTGGTCAGCAGGATTTTAATTTGATTGCATATACTCAATACTTGAGAAGAAGTGAAATCTGATGCTGAACTATGAAAATATGTGCCAGTGTTGCTGATAACATATCATGAAGTCACTGTAATGCCTCTGTGTTTGGCAGTTTCTCTCTGTTAGCCTCTGAGCTAACAGTTAGCTTTAGCTCAAGGAAGTGTTGAAAATCTAATGAAATGTGAAAAATGGTGGCGCCATGTTTAATCAAAATACAAATAAAACAAGTGAGTTTAGCAACCTTAGTGCAAATAACACATCATGTTGGAGGAATCCAGTGATAAATAAATCCCATATAGGCACATTATTAGGTATAAATTATGAAATTATTGGTTGTTTTTAACTTGAAGGTAGTAGTAGTTAGCTTGAGTTTTAGTTTGTAACCTAGTTGATTTTAACTCCAAATCTAATTTTTAAATTTTATTTATTTATTTATTTCAACCTTGAAGCTATTTGAGGTGTAGCTTAGAAGCAAAAATTTTTTTTAACCTCAACGTTTGTCGATTTTATCTTCAAAGCTCGTCACTTTTAATGTCAAAGCTAGATGATTTTAACTTTAAAGCTAGTTGATTTTTTTAGCTGCAAAGCTCGTTTGACGTTTTCCAATTGGATTTTATTGTAAATAAATCCGATAATTATGTTTCCTTTAAAGTCTTGAGGGTTGAAACTTATTTCATTGAGTACATATGTATATTCAATATGAATCAACACTGGCTTCTTCTGCTGAAACCCGTCTGCATGTAGGTACTTGATTTGACCTATTTTGTTGGTAAATCTGGATTATAGCACATCTTGTTCCTGTTATTTGATGTATCTCGACTGATCACCCAGCTTTGTGTATGCTCCACATTAATAAGAGTGAAAAAAGACAGAATTTCTCAAGAAACCAGCTAATTTCTTTCAATAACTAGTAAGTAAGTCCACTGATTTAAACAGAATTAAGTGCAATTAAGTATATATATATATATTTTAATAATTCAGCTTTTTGTGTTTCTGCTGTGAGGAATAAAGTGAAGACAAGGTTTGAAAACCGAGGTTCTAGGACAGTGGCTTAATAGATGCGGCTCATATGAACATGCACCATAATGAAAGCTGTTACATTCTTATTCATTTATTTTGCTTATTTGACTTAACACAGAGAGCTGGGGTAGATTTATTAGATCCCACTCTTTCTGGTGGACATCAAAGCTCAAACATGAGTCGAGGAAGATGACTTTCATACCCTGCAAGGCTCTTTTTGTGTCTCCGGTTCATGATCTTTACCTGGAGGTAAAAACAGCCTCCTATTTTTTTTTTTTTAATCTTGAGTTTTTTCCTTTAGAGATGATGAAAAATTATTTGAAACACTGCACTAAAATGAATAACAAACTACCGGCTGGGTTCTTCATTAAACTCTGTGCCCTTTTGGAGACACATTCACTTATCTTCATTTCTTGTTTTTGTTGTATTTTGTGACTTCCAGCCAAAGAGCAGCAGCATGAATCTTCTCGTAGAAAGTAACAGAGGCCAAACTATGGTTTGTACTTTTAATTAAACAAGCTATTCTGTAATGTAACGTGACCTGCAGCATTTCTTTACCTTACGTAGCCACTTCAAGCTGTTAGCATCAGCTCTTTTATATAAACACTGTCATTTCCCGTGGTTTTCAAAGACAATAAAACCTCCACGGTTCGCATTAATTTCCAAAATTGTTCTTTTATGTTTCAGAAAAGGAGGCATTGAAGGTGCCGAACATACAGAGACCAGCTAATATGACAGTTCAAGCAAGCTTGCAAAGGGTAAAAATAACTATCATAATGTTTCAGTAGAAATAACTGCTTTTATATGTTGCACTTCTTTTTTCTGTACATGGATTTAGCATTTTTTATGATGAATAAAATGAAAAACATACAATTAGTTTTTCGAGAAACAGAATAGTAAATACTGTACTCATAACTTCGACCTCCCAAACAGCCTCCATTGCTCCTGTAATAATCACTTCGACCAACAGAGGGTGCAGTAAATATTCGCTTGACTGCAATTCTTTACAGGAAACCTTGAAAATTTTCCGCCACAACTTTTAGCATATTCTGCCTCAGTGTGGTTCACTTTGTCTTACAGTCAAACCATTCTATGTGCATACATCATTTACCCTCTGAAAAAAAGTGTCCCTGTGCGGAACAGAGGTTTTACAGCTCTGTTATTGAAATATTTGCGGAAGAGGTGGTGCTACTCAATTAGTATTCATAGCAGCTCTGTTGTGATAGCAATCTAAGAATACGCTGTTCTCTGAAATTTATAGCCTCCTTGTGCACGCATGCAGAAGGACCGGCTCTATTCTGGTGCCTAAATTTAAGGAAAATTCATTACATTACAAGCGAGTATTCATGTATGTGCATATGACAAAGTTGGGGAGATGATTAGTACGAGTGGGCGAGGATCATTTATGACTGCAGGCCAGGTGCCAGGAATGTCATTCGTAAAAGCATTGCTAATATTTGCCCCCATCCTCGCCAAAGATGCCTACATCCTTCGACAAACAGAGACATCCCTTTGTCTGAGCTTGCTTGCACACACCTTGCAGAGGTGGGCGAAGCAGCGGAATAGTTTCATACCCGAGCCGAGGTTACTGCTTCTCTGACCCACGCGTGGCGGCTTCATATCGAGCCATCTGGCGGCGAAGGGAAGTTACACAATAGGGGGATCAGCCGTGCTACTCCCATTTAAATACCATTCTGCTCCAATATTTGGTTTCATGTCGGGGGATTATGTTTAGCAAGCCGGGTGCTGTGTCATGAATCAGAAGAGAACAGAACGGAGGCGCATTAGGATTAATAACACGAGCCATGGCACCGGGACAAGATCACTCCGTATTTTCTGGCGTCCTGGCTCAGGCACCACATTACATGGCGAAGCTGTGCCCCCTTTGCAGTCACGTCGAGAAATTCAATTACACCCCGAAAGAAATGAACAGTCGGTGCTGGCGGCCGGGATGGAGTTTAAAAGCAAATGCCATCCACTGCAGCAGGAATGTGTCACACAGGCATGAATACTGAATGTGCTACAGGAGACAGGCCGTCCCTGTCACCGTGATCCCTCCGTAACCTTCTCCACTCCTTAAAAACACATCTCTGCCCTCTTTCGCTCGGCTATGTGGGTGAGATGCTTCTCCTCTGGGGTGATGGCGCACAAACGCCGTGCATCATCATCATCACCATCATCATAATCATCATCATCATCACCATCATCATGAGATAATAATCCAAACATTTTGTTGGGATGTGTCAGCCCGGAGACATCCTCCAAACGCAGCCTTTTCTCATCAGCAGTGCACACAGCAGCCACAACTTGCACACACAGATCCTCTATTGAGAAGCCTTCAATTCTGTTTGCCAGAAATGATGTCAATGTAGTCATGGCAACTATTCTTACACATTACCCCGTGCTCTTCCACAGTTAGAGTAGCACTCAAGTACTATTTTTCTGACAAATGTCAGATCTCATCTCTTAAATGGCAATGAGGCAGCTTTTTTTTTTTTTTCCTTTCAAACCAATTTTGAAAAACAGAAAGAGGATTGTACGAAACACGGAAACGAACCTTTGGAAGCCTCTATAAAAAGACTACTGGCAATTTTCTCCATATATATTCTGCAAACTCTCTTCCAAACAAGATTTGGTGAATCGCTAGAAAAAAGTGCTTTGAAGGAGATGAATGTGTGCAGTGGCCATAACCTCCTCAGCATTAACACAGGCACCGGCAGCAGGCTCTGGTTCAGAGAGCTGACACAGTACTGTTGGGGTAACAAGATAAGGTGGAGCCATATTTCGCTGATGGATGTCCTTTGATAGAAATGCAGAAAGGGGATAGGCCGGGCAAAGACGGGGGGAGAAAAGAGCGTGAGAACACAAAAAAGAGCCGAGATGCAGGAAAAAATAAAACTAGTGTTTCACTGGAACAGGGCTGTAACTGTCCACAACTGCATCAGCAGCTCAATGCTGGATAAATCTCTGGGGGAAGGGGTGTGATTGTGACATTGGGCTTTGGCTGGGAATTGCTACTCAGCGCAATTCAGCTCGCAATGCATCGAGGGGGACCGTGGAGGCGGTCAATTCGGTCAATTCAGTTGGTCTGGATGATGAATGGAAAATGGCAACAGCTAAATGCTATACACCTCAATGATAAAAGAGATCATTTCCTCAAAGGCTGTGCCGGTAATGTCCCCTCACAGCTTAGGTGGTCCCAGACTTCGTGTTGTCGGCTTTGAAAAGCTTTAATCTGACACTTCCTGTGGAATATCTCCGTCTTCATTCAAACAGGATACTGATGTATAAGAGTTTATATACAAAAAACACTTCAATAGCTGTCTATCCATTCATTTATTCATCCAATACTGATCCATCCATTCATCCATTTATCATTCCATCCATTCATCCATCAACCAACCATCTTATTTGTCCTCTATCCATCTTCCACCAAAAATCTATTCATCCAACCATCCATCCAACTTTCAACCATCTATTCATCAATCCATCAACCCACCAACCATCTTTTTACCCATCTATCTATCATCCACCAAAAATCTATTAATTAATCAATCCCTCCATCCATCCATCCATCCATCTTAGCAATAATCAATTGTTGCAGCATCCCACATCATCAATGTTTTGGTTCAATATTCAAGCTGCATCCTTATCCTTGTTTTTCACTTGAATTTATTTATTTATTTTTATTTACTTTTTTTAATTATGAAAAAGCTGATAGTTAACCCTAGTTTTTAAAGATGAGCTACAGCCAGCACAATAGCATCCATCCATCCATCCATCCATCCATCCATCCCGCCTGACAAAGGAAGGGTACCCCAATGGACTGATCTACAGTCCATCAACATGCATGCAATCAGGTAGGCCATGTGGTCTATTCATACACAGCAGTATTCTAAATATCATCCATCTGGTTGAAGAAGGGTATAACCTGTTTTAGCAACAGGTGAAATAAGGAAATTTGTGTTTAGTAGTCGGGCTGCACAAAATGAACTGGTTATTTTACCCGAGCCGCTAAACTCACTGCTAAACTTGGTGAACTGACGCTCACGTCATAGCGTTGTGATGAAAATATTGAAAATGACATGCATTTTCTTAAATAATCTGAAAAGGATAATCCAAGCTATGAATGAATGAAGAATCTCCTTTGTTCATCAACCTATTCAAGATAAAATAACCAGCCAATGTTTGTTCGTCCAAAAGTCGACCTGATAGTGCAATGATTTCTGCAGCTGAGAAAGAAAAAAAAAAATTTGGACAAGTTTTCTCAAGCCACCGGGCTTTTTGTTTTTTTCAACACTCTCATAATGAATGCTCTCACATGTAGGAGTGAAACCACTGAGGATCAAATTCTTCACTGTGCAGACTCCGCTTCTAATGAAATGATGCAACTCAGAACGTTCTCTCAGATTTTTTACTTTTCTCTGCAGGTGAAAATGTAATCGAGGTTGGTGACCACGTCGCGAACAGCCTGCGAACATGATAAGCCTCTAAATTACCTAAAAGTAGACCTCAGAGGGTCCACCCTCCTGTTTTCACCATTTAAACCAATGTCATGCGTCCTTTATGTCGCACGATGTCGGAGGCTACTCGAGGCCACGGAGCGGCTGAGCTGTGTCAATCCCACAAAGCTGCCGGTGTTGGGAAATCTCCAGAGCCGAGTGGGACACAGTCTCAAATTCCTGCATCCTGGTTACTGGCATAATACGATTTGTAGGAAACACCACAGAGTCGAACCCCTTTCATTCACAACACGTGGCCCGTGGAGAAACAGGCTCACTCTATTTCACCCACCTACGCCTTTAGCCACCTTCACTTTGAGATAGCTTAGCATGCTAAGTCAACGTTGGTTCATAGACCAAAAAGATCTTTTTCATGGTCTTTTTGGTTTGTTTTAATGTATTTGTGTCTTTTTTATTAATTATTGGTGTAATTTTTGTTGATATTGATTGGCTTTTTGTCATTTTTGGTCTATTCAGAGACCCTTTGTGTCTCATTGATGTCGATGTTTAGTGTAGTTTGGTGATTGTCAGCAACTTCTCTTTTCAGTCTTCGTGTTTTTAATGCATTTGTCATGCTTTCATCAGCATTTTGTCTTTTTAAGACTTTGTACTGTATGTATGTTTCAAGCTTGTTATTAATTTGTGTATTTTTGCTGGGCTCTGTTGGAATATGTTGTGATTTTTAGTGTCTTTATGGTAGTTTTGTGTCTTTTTTGGAGTACTTGTAGTTTTAACAAGACTTTGAGTATCTTTACCAATAATTTTCAATCCATTTGTGTTTTCTTGCAGCTGACTCGTGTTTTGTAACTGTTAACTAACATTTGGAGTTTTATCATGATGTGTTTGTAGTCATTTTGTGACTGCTTATGTTGCTTCATCTGCACTTTGCATCTCTTTTTGGTTGTTTCTTTAGCTTTTGGGCTTGTTCAATATCTATTTCTTCTCGTGATGAGTACATTTTTGTCTGTAGTTGTGGGTCTTTCACTGTGTCCATTTTGTGACTGTAGTTGTGCAGGGCTTCTGATCCTCTTTACCTCCTTCACTTATCTAATATCAAATGTGTTCAGATGTAGCACAGAGCAACTATCCAGGTAATTACAGCCTTACAAAGCTACAAAAATGACGATAACCTTCAGTTTTCTGAGGTTTTTTCCTACTCAGGCGATTCATCCACTTATAAGGAAAGTGTTAAGTGCATGAATGTAGTAAACGTTTGGTGAGTGCCTCAGCACACGGAGTTGTTAATGGATAAGTTTGTGCATACAGCCTGAAGCGGCCGGTCCGGTCCCTCTGAGCTACGCCCTGCGGGGCATTTACTCAGCCCTTTGTGTGGACTGTCTGCGGTCCACAGTGTGGGATCAGGGAAGGATCAGGCTGAGAGGAATGTCTCAGGGAAGTGGAGAATGATTCCAAGTCTGTGTAAAAACCCATTAATCACAAATTGGCCCACATCAAAACAAAAGGTCAGAGAAAACGGACCCGAACACGCTCCTCGGTGCTCCTCCGTCACATCTGACTGCATCCCTCCCTCGTACCCTGTTTTCCGTTGTGTAAGCGTTTTCCCCTTTATTCTTAACTCTGCAATATTTGCCCTCTTTCCCTGTAACAGTTTGTTCTTCTTATCTGTGCTTTTTCTCCACAAAATGTTCTATACCCCCCTCCTCCTGCTGCACTCAGTCACAGTGTGAGAGGCTGAAGTTTGGAGCCAGGCCAGAGCAAACAGCTTGGGCAAACCTGCTCTCAGAGCAGGGTCCGTACCAGCGTTTCTCCCCTGCCGGCTCACAAATATGTGACTGTACGCTTGTTTTGTTTCTTCTAATTTGGGCCCAAAAACTTCCCATATTTGTTGGCCAATGGGCAAAAAATACGGTTTTATGTGTGTTTTAGGTCAACGTGTTGTCTTTGTTGACCATTAGGTTAAAGTTAGGGGTGAAGACTTGCACCTTAATTGCAACTGTAGCAAGTAATCTACTAAAGCCTAATCTATTGAAGATTTAAACATATATAGACGAGCACAAACATGATACTGCATAGTTTCTGCATTGTTGTTTCAGAGCAGTTTTGAGTTTACATGGCAACGACAGAAAAGCTGAAAATGATGTAGTTGTCATGTCAGGCCACTAGTAGGTGCTGTTGTTTGTTTTTGAAATTAAACCACACACACATGCGCACAGAGAACAATAATGATTTGAACAATTATACTCTCAAGTATAACACCACCAAGTCCCAGATGACTATGGACCAGGAGTCATGACACTCTGGAGGCCTCCATTGTTGTTAATATCCGAGAACTATTTTCTATTTCCGTGGTGTGCACGCATAGTAGCAGCGTTTCAGAAAAGTTGTTTTCCCCGTTTACACCAACACGGAGCATTTTCAAAACGTTCCACTTTGGGAGCTGTATTCAAAAAGATGCGTTTTTACAGAGTCCAAGAAAAGCATTAAAACAAGCCTGCAGTAAAAGTTGCTGTAATTTTGACAACATTATGAGGTCGTCTTGGGTCAGTTCTATTTGAAACTATATAACATAATGGGAACTTTTTAAATCAGTTTGTGAAATTAAGACTTGAAAGGTTGGTAGGATCAACACCATGGCAACACACGAACTCTCTCCATCAGTTGGGTGGATGTAAACTTTGCTTTATTTTCTAACTTTGATGGAAATTTTCTGGTTCTTCAATCAGGTAATTGCTATCTATATTTGCCTGTTTAAAGTGGGTTTATCGGAACTTTATTTAGTTTTTTTGATGGTAATGAGGCTCAAACAAAGCATTCAACCAACACAAATAGCTCAACGACAATTAAACTTTTTATTGTCTTTTTTAATTTATTTTTTTTAGAGATCATCTAAAAATATAAATCAGTGCAGCTCTAATGTTCTGGGCTTTGTTGAGTTGCTCTCTGTACCTAGAAATGACTGTGTTGTATGTGGTGCTATATAAATAAAATGGAATTGAATTGGGCTTCTTGTCGGGAAGCTGGCGAAGCATCAGTGACTTCAACTTTGCCAAGAAACAGCTAAAGGAGGGAACCTACTGATGCTGGTCTCATTTCGAATGCTTTTCTCCTGAATTTCAAAAAGATCTGCTGGCAAAATTTATGAGCGCAGTGGAAAAAGGGCTGAATCCTTTTGTTCTTCATGACATCACAGATTCATTTTGTAACCGGATTCATTCACTCTGGGTAGTTATATAAAGCTCAGACTTCAATCTCATCGTCCTCCTCTCAATCAACCTGTTTATCCCTCCCGTGGAAGGAGGGACAGAAATACATGAATGTGGCTCCAGAGCGAACTAATCAAGCACGGCAATCTGCAGCTCGCCTCTAAATCCGAACCTGCATCTGCGCTCCCGAACATGACAGACCTCTGCTGTTAGATGCAAAATGAGGGAGGAAAAAATAAAATAAAAGGTTCAGGGATGCGATTTGAGAGTGTAGAGGGTGAGTCTGCTATTTGAGGAGTATGGTGAAAGATGCATGGATTGTCATATGAACCAGAACTTCCAACAGAAGGCTGCTGCGACACATTTATTGGCTGATTAATTAGCAGACATTACAACAAACAGCAGAGACTTTGCATTTTGTCTTGAGCTGACAGAGCTCACTCCTGCTCTGTTCTTGACCATCACTAAGGGTAACGCAGCCCGACGAAGGCAAACAGCTTCAGCAGCCGACACTGACTCATAATGTAGTCTTGTGTTTGTGTATCCATGCGGTATCATCTTGGTCCGGCCTGACTCGAGCTCTGTCATTATCCGTTTTCACCTGAGCAATACCACAATATGGAGGAATCAATAAAGTGTTTCTGGTGGGAGTCGGGGTATGCGATGGGAGAGTTTTGGATTTCACGCCGGGCTGAAACTCCAGCCTGGGACGAGTCTCTGTGGGAAGCAGGCAGCACTGAATACTCCCTATTCATGGACGATACCCTCGCTCTCACTCTGTCTTTGACCCCCTACAACTCACTCACAGCCTGGGGACAGACCGGTGAGCCTGCTGGAAGGCTTCAGCTTGTGGAAACAGGCTGGCATTCGTTGACTAAACTTGGAAACTCGCAGACTGTGGAAGTGAAGTCTGAGGACTTTCACAAGAATTTGGCCCGGACACAAGGGCTGCGAGAAGAAGAAGAAGAAGAAGAAGGGATGTTTAAAATAGAAATCAGACAGTGTGCTCTGCAGAAATGTCACTCGTTACTCATATTAAGTGTTGAGGCATACATTTTTTTTAAATGTTCAAAAGCAATGATTTAGCACGTACACTCTACGGTCTGTGCTAATTTATAAAAAAAATGTTTTATAACTATATGAGCGAATGTCTAAAACATTGAGAACCAGACAGAGGCTGGACTTTTCATTATGTCAGGATCATGTTTATAGACTGTGGGAGAAAACCAAGAGAGTACCTGGATCCATCCTCCATCCTCCATCCTCCATCCTCCACCTCCATCCTCCACCTCCATCCACGGCGGCCAGTCTTTAGCCATTAAAAGCTCCTCACCCGGTGTACACAGCTCGAATGGTTCCTCTTATTATTTGGCTTACATCCGTATTGTGCGGCCCACTGCACATGTGGATTAGTGACTCATTCCCATTCAACCCACAGCATTTGAATATAAATGACTCCATGCGAATAAAAATACCTTTTTACAGGGTCTGGGTCTGAAACCGTTCTAACATTTCAAACATGAGATTTTGTCTGCTGACTTATGTAGGATATAAACTATTTTACAGATGTTACACTAGAGGGGGAAAAGGTTTTTATCTGTTGTGTTTTACTACACGGAACATAAGTGGTTGCTCTCATGATAAATCTGTTATAAAACTGTTCGATGACGACATCTTAAAAGGAAACTGACCATGGGATAGAAAGGAGGGGTTTAATGCAGTAATTACTATTTTCAACCTCAATGGATGCATTCATCTTAAGATGACTCTGTTTAGAAAGGTTTCATAATTACAAATTATTTGGAGTATGACGAAGATATCTGATTCTTCGAACTTGTTGGTAAAGTTGCTGTCATGTGTTGCTGGAACAAATTTAACGTTAGTTATTCATAGTGGATATAAAAATATTTTTTGTTACTGGAGTTAAATAAAGTGCAGTAAGATTTGTACTCAGTGTAATCCTCAGGAGATGCAGTGCAAACATGCATGGCAAAAGTCTGAAAAAAGGCATGCACAGTGGTGCGTGCTTGTGTGTATGTGTGTGAGTGAGACAGTGAGCTCCTCTTTAGTTTCCAGCCTGTGCTCGGTTTCACTCTATTTCAGAGTCGGCTAATTAATCATGCATTATTGAGAGACAGAACCAGGGAGTGTAATAGCCTTCACTGCAGTCCCAGCACAATACAGAACTAGGTCTTAATGACCGTGTGTGTGTGTGTGTGTGTGTGTGTGTGTGTGTGTGTGTGTGTGTGTGTCTCAAGGTCAGGCAGTGAGTAACTTTGAGGGATTTTTATTTTTTATTTTTTTATTTTTTTTAAGACCGAAGCACAGATCTGTGTGGGCGTTCAAATGTATTTATATTCAGTATACAAAGTGAAGCATGTGGTTCAGATTATTTATCTTCATCAAACATGTGTATTTCTTATACAACATTTTTATATTTCATCAATCTGATTGAGTCCTTTCAATCGGATTATCCTGTTTACATGAACACAGAATAAAGGGATCCGATTTCATAGCTGAGGGGTGTCAAACTCATTTTAGTTCAGGACCCACATACAACCAGGTTTCATCTCGAGTGGCCCAGACTGGTAAAATAGTGCCAATAATAATCTTTGAGAATGTCTATAGCTTCAGAAAAACAAACCGCTATTACCCAAAATGATTAAAATCTCAACATAAAGGCAATTTTAATGATGTGAAAAAATGTGAAATATCTCCTCCTATAGCTATTTGTTTTTACAAGCTCACCCTGACGTCATAGCACCATCACCAATATCTCAGCTCAGGTCTCAGTGTTGTATTATGTCCGCTACTCTTAAGAAATTTGTTTGAAAAAAAATCCATGTTGTTTTGAAATTCCTACATTTCGCCTGGTGATTTGGCCAGTTTTGGCCCACGGACCTTTTGTTTGACAGCCTCGATTGCCTGAGTGGCTCAATCCTATAATGCTTTCCACAGTGCCACTGAATGCGTGCCTGAAAGACATTTGTTGTTGCTTTGTGTGTAATCACGGTCTGTGCTAATGTGTTAAAAGACAACTCACCCGGTAGATATATTAGCTTTGGCAGTGTGTTAGCGATAAGCTAGCATTCATCTCCGCGGAGCATGTTTGCTTTTATTTATTTTTTTAAACTCTTCAACGGAATAACAGGGCTGGTCTGCATCTTCCCACACTTTGTTTACAGTCTGCAGACGCTCGCCTGTGATTGGCTGTCTGTGGCCCCCTGATATCCCTCCCGTTTAGCCGCGAGCCAGTTAGCCGTCGGTAACGGGCAACCTGGCAAGCATCATGGGTCACCTGCATTTTTTCCACTTCATCGCCCCCCCCCCCCCTTCGTTAGACAACGTGGTCAGGCGTGCACGTGCAGACAGAGCTGCGCCGCTGCCTCACCTCCCCTGCTCTCCCTGAGGCCTCCCGCACACACACACACACACACACACACACACACACACACACACACACACACACACACACACACACACACACACACACACACACACACGCACACGCACAAACACGAGTTCTTGGCAAGCTGAAGACCTTGCTTCAAGGGTTTAATCAGAGGCAAAGGGACTTTCGTCTGGCGGCAGCCACTCCGAGAAATAACACACAAACGGAGCGGCGGAGAGGTGCGGCGGCCACCTCTTCGCAATCACACAACATTACGAATACTAATCAAACATGTAGCAGAAAATTTGAATTTAACTGAAGTGATGCTGAGGAGCCATCTGCCCATTGATTAGCAAGACACGGAGATCGCTCTCCTCCAGGATGGCAGACATGGCATACATATTAGAAGCACTATTGATTCCACTGTGCAACTGTTTGGGGGATAAATTAGTATTACTTCTGTAGTTGCGTGAAGGACATGAATGACACTGATTCACGGCCATGTGTTGCTGAGAATTTCCCTTCTGTTGGCGCACCACAAAATGAATTCACACCCTGGATTAAATGACTCAGACACTGGTGCAATTTTATCATGTTTGATTGTGAAACAACATCTGGAGTCCCCATAAGAGACTATTTTCATGAATTCTAAGTAAGGCCACTCAGCAGAGCTACAACTACACTACAGGAATGTTCATGAGTGCTCATAAATACATTTTTAGATTGCTATGTTTGAGCAAGTTGGAAAAAGAAATTGTGTTAATACTTTGGCCTTGTACCAATGGTTAACACCAGTTCAAATAAGTTCATTACACCTTTAGTTTGTTTGTGCAATATAGGTTTGAAACAACATCAAAGTCTGTGGTAAAAAACAAGAGAATCCAAATAGATTCAGAACAGATAACAGCATCTGAGAATGAGCAACCACAAAAAAATGTAATTCTGCAAGTAAAAGTCGTGGGTGGCCAGCTGAGGAAATGCCTCTCATTACAATAACATCAGCATTTTCAAACCTGTTAAAAACAGATGCAGTCTGTTGAGTTGGCACATCCTGAACAGGAGAAACTCTCAGTTCCAAGAGCATTTAAACACGTTTCATTTCATTCGTCTTTCTCTTCTACTGCTGCTAAAGAAGCAAACACAGCCGGCCACAAAAGATGCAGAGGTCATTTAATCTGACCGGCTGTTCTCCATGAATATATTAAGTGGATCTGGGCTTCCTTAAGCTTCCAAGGTTTTTGGCCCATTAGCAATGAGCATTAGCGTCCGTCTCCAGTCGAGACAGCTGAGTGGATGCAGACTTCCGCTGACCAGATTGGCTGACTTCCTGTTGGCTCCCTGCGCGCACCAATAGGATCAAATGAAATAATCACACAGCTTTTCTACTTGCTGTGTCAACACCGGCCCAAGCTTTAGCTGCACTTTGCAACTCCAATGTCCCCAAAGCAACTGAAAAGCCAGATTTTATTAAACCTTTAAATAGGCAGCAGTACAGCCCAAATGTTCTTACCAGAGCAACAAGGTATGAGGGTGACCTCAAACTGTTATAATACCAAAGATGAAACTGAGCATGTGTCACACTTGGTTCTATTAACGTGAACAAAAAAATTGATTTTCAAAGTTTAAAGGAATTTAAGAGGTAGGAGCTGTTAGTGGACCAAACACAGAGTGTGACAGACTCATGAAGAACTGTATCCTTGCTGTATATCTTAAATGACATTTAAACTCCAGCTGTCTTCAGTCTGTTTCTTTTGCCGAAACATAAAAAAAAATTGCAAAAGTAACCGAACCAAATTAGATGTTTTTAGAACTTTGGTTTGGAATTGAACACGAGACTAAAAATGTGAATACTGTGTTTGTCTAAAAGTTAGCATTAAGGATAAAGATAAGCAATGCTATTCTTGTTTGTGAACTAAATTCAATGTGTAAATTGGAAGCGATGGAAAAACCACGTGTTTTCACTTGAAGCACTGTCATGTAAACAGGGCCTCAGTTGTTGTGAACTACGGTTTGACCTACAAACAATGGCCGATACTATTTAAATAGTTAATGGATTTTTTTTGAAATACCTTGTGGCTCGTCAGGCTTTTCAGAGTGAGTTTGTGATTGGTTGAGGGGGGTTGGACCTGTAACCTCAAACTGGTGTGACTGATAAGAACCAACAATGGCCATTGAATCAGGCTGATACCATTTGAAATGGATGTTTATTGATTTCCCGATAAACCTGTGTTTTTGTGTGTGTTGCAGACTCTCACTGAACTCACATGCTTTCAAAATCAGCTGAGGTTTGACCCCCGTGGCACATGATCCTGTGGAGCTTACAGTCAACGCCTGATCCCAACCTCCTGCTCTGCTCCCTCAACTCTTTCGCTTTGTACATGTTGTGCGTTCATACATCACTAAATCCGGACAGCGTTTAGAGAAATGTTGTTGAGAGCCTCACCTGACCTCAACACGCAGTCCCGTTCAAGCCCGGATAAACTGCGGTCAGGAGCCCAAAGGGAACAGAGAGCGAGGGGGAGAGAGAGCAAAGTGGCACAGATCATCTATATGTCAGGCTCCAGTTACATGAGGAGTGAGCTCACTTAACGGTATTTCTGCCTCGCTGCTCCTCTTCACACCGAAATGGTCAGGCAGACCGCTGAACGAGGGAGTGACCCGGAAAACGTGACTCACTAATAAACACACCACAGTGTTTGGCCCGGCGATAACCCGAGCGTGTAACACAATATGTGGCCGTTTGCTACCGTGACTGATTATAGGTTCCCTTCTCCCACCACGAAATCGTAGCGAGCGCGGATCCTGACCATCAGCGGAGCGCTGTTCTTGAATTACAAGACGAGATACCCCCCCAAGTCACTGCTGACATGCAAACATCAGGTGGTATCAACCTAAACACGCAAGCTCAGCTTCCTACAAGCCCATGAAATGTGTTTTACGAGGACTTGGGCAATAAAGCTGTTGGAGTTGGAGGCCTGACTGGTAATCGGCTCGGCGCAGCAGTGGGCAACACGCGAGACATTAATGAGAATATGATTGATCACATGGAGAGTAATTGGAATTGATTAATCATTTGTGAGTTGGAACTTAATCTTTCCAGTCTCCGGGAGTTATAGAGGTTATGAGGCAGCGGTGAGATTCTGCATTATCATGCGTGCTGTCAGCCGCCCAGCGGGGGCCCCACCGAGCAGAGCGTGATCAATACCGGCAGAGACAGATCGGGGAGGCCAGGCCCTGACATATGATTTCCATTCCCCAAGAGGGGAGTAGCAAGTTTTGGGTTGACATCCTTGAATCGTACCTCCAGGGAACGTTTGACTTGATGGATAACTCTCGGTACGGAGCAGCGGCCGTTAGCCCATGCTAAACGTTGCATAAGTCGACGTCGCACGCCAAAACCTGAAGATTTGAGTGCTAAGCACTAGCCGGCAGATATGTACGCACACATCTGGCTCATCTGGCTCGGGCTACACTCTCTGACAGGAAGTGGATTAAGAGGACCGGTTGGCTCGGCAGGACAGGCCCATGGAGAGTATCTATAATCTGCACATGCACTGATCTAAAAAGAGTCCGAGGCGGCGGCATCCAGTCGCACTAACACATCTGATTGAGGCGGCCAGCTGTTACAGAGATGCAGCCAGAGAGCGCCGGGAAAGACCCAACACGTCCCCTCAGCAGCACTGGCTGCTCGTCTCTCATCGCAGCAATTATCTGCCCTTTCATGACGTGAAGAGAAGGCACGTCATGACCATATGTTACCTGAGTCGAAGCTGCAACAGCAGCTCCTGGTCTTAAGTTTGTTTGAGCGTCCATTTAAATTTCAGAGTTGCTGTGTTCCCGCAGTCCGACTCTCCTGGCACACGATCGCACCGAGGCTAAAATAAACCATCTGAAAGCTCCGAGGCTTACAGCCCGTCTGTCGCTCACATATTAGGTGGGCAGAGGAGGCTTGACTTTTAAAGATAATTCCTTTCCAGTTTGGCTTCAGCAGGGGGAAAAAAGTATTTTGACCTTAATGAGGAATATCTTGAGGGAGGCAAGTGAGCGACAGTGGTGGTTAGGCCGTTATTACAAAGTTAGGTTGATTTTATTTAATGAGCATTTGACTTCACACTTAGATCCTTTTTTAGTAGTTATGGCCAAGTAATCAGAAAAAACTGAGAACAATTAAACACACAAAATTGTGATTATGGCTTTTCAATTAATTTATAAATCGTTTTTTTCGATTGAGAGAAACTGACATGTCTTGCTCGTGTTTTACACCAGTGAAACAAGTTCAAACGTAGACAATTAATATAAACTGTGACTGGAGAAGTTGAGTTCACCGGATCGAGTCCGAGGCCAGGGCCTTTTCTATGCTGAGTTTGCACATTCTCTTTGGAAGCGCATATGTTTCCTCCTACAGTCTGATAACATGCATCCCAGGCTGATCAATGACTCTAATTTGCTTGCGGGTATGAATGAAGATGAATGAATACTGCATTCTCTGGATTATAAGTCACACTTATTTTTAGTAGTTTGTTTTTTTATTAAGACGAGACTTACGCATCAAAATATAGCAGACCATACCATGTGGGACCACTAGATGTCACTGTATGATCTACAGAAAGCTGCTAAAGTACCACGGAAAAACCTCCATTATTACCGTAATTCACTGAATTTAAACCATAAATGACAAAACATGTTGAAACCGGGCAGCTGAAAAAGAGTTGTGACGTATTTGTGGATGAATGGAGAAAAGCAGAGAAACTGTTACCGTGATGAAGAAAACAAAGACGACAAATCATAGGCCAGAAAGCACCAAAAAAAATGTACTAAAGGTTTTCGATGAGGATCATCAACAGTTACATCTGGACATGCTAAATAAATGCAACTTCAACACCGCCGCAAGTAATATATGTTTTCTTTCTTTTCATGATTGATGCTACTCATAACTCCGGATGCTGCAAGCATTTTAGCCTTGTCTGTGCTCCTTTCACGGTCCCCAAGATAGCTTTCAAAAACAGTTGCACAAAGAAGAAGTTCAATGCAACTTATGTAACACGTCTATCTTTTTTTCCCTCTTTGCAGGATGCATCATAAATGGAGTTTAAAAGCAACCACACTTTTGCACAAGCTTGCAGGAAGCTGCTGTATTACCTGATTTGATGAAATGCTTAAAGGATGGGCACAATGTCACAATCAGTGACAGACAGCAGGGGTTTACAAGACAGCCTGACTTAAAATGCACCTGCACTCTCACTCTTTGTGTCTCAGTCACGATTCCCACGGGACATTGATGAGATTTCACGCTCTAATCCGAGTTAATGATATACATAAATCCAGTCAGGACAACCAACGTGTGCTGAATCAAACCTCAAAACAACAAAGTTCTCTTCTTGTTTTTCTTGCCCTGTTTTTTTTTTTTTTTTTTTTTAACATAACCGCACTGGTGCCTACAAATCATCTCCTGCCTCTTGTCACTTCCTCCCATAAGTCACAGTGACACCTCTTTTTGTCACTTCCCTACAGCGTGTTCCTGAACAAGAAAAAAAAAAAAGGATTTCCCACATCACGTTCATGCCAGAATTTCTTTCTTCTGCTGCATTTTAGCCCCAAACCTCCCACTTGCTGTCCTCCTACTCAAAACGCTAAACTTTAAATTCATCAAAAATCATCCGCACGATGGTGTCACCCTACAAAATATGTAAGGTCTAAGGTGTATTTTCCTTTATTTTAACAAAAACAAAACAAACAAAAGAACATCATGCCATCACATTTCCCTGGTGCAATGATAAAACATGGCAGTTATATTCAAACAAGCGACATTTACTCAGAAGAATATGAGGTTTTATCAGCGTCACTTGGAGCAGGAATAGATCAAATACATGCAAGAAATCATTTGATTCAAGTGATGTATAGAAGGTTCAACAAGTTTCATCTTAACACAGTATATACCACTGCCCTCATTAAAGAGTCCAGGCAATCAAACAGCAAGAGCTCTCATTAGTGCTTCCGCTAACAAAATCCTCTGGAAAGGATTGTTCTTTGCAGCTATTTCAAGTGCGTCATCTCAGTATGAATTATTATTTGTGTTGCTTTATTCTTCTGCAAGCTGTAGCTTTATAGTTCCTCATTTCATTTTGCATTAAATCCGCATGGTATTAGTGAGGCTAAGTTGGATCAAACGCTTTTCAAACTTAGGTAACAACCAGCAGGGGAGGCTTCAGTCTGGAAAGGAAAAAAGACAAGAATCCATTCATGAGCTGTTGAGATATTTTATACTGGAACACATCAGAGAAGCAAATACCAAGAATTCCTGTATCTAGAATGGTATTACCTGCAAGGCATACATATGACTTATCATAATTGCAAACATCTAAACTCAATCTTGACTTTTCAGTTATTTCTTCTTTTTTCAGTGTTTCTTCTTGCAGTGAGTCAGAGGACCGCCTGCACATGTGAACATTCTGAGAGCAGCCTCTGGTAAAACGACTTTTCATCAATAATTCCCAGGTTTTGGGGTTGAGGTTTTCCCTCGCAGTATTCTGGAGGTACCAAGGCAGCAGGAGTTCGTCTGAGCTGAAGCCCCTTTAAATCCCTCGTAATATTTGAATATGCTGACGTGCACTTGGATTTAAGCTACACAAAACAACGAGTAGTGTTGTCTTTCTCTTGTTTAGTTTTCTGTTCTTTACAGTTTCATTCTCTCTGTGCTACTTCAAAGTGAAAAGACAAACATGGTCGCCATAAGGTGGAAGCCACAAGCGAGGTGGATCTGTGGAGGTCGGCATGTGATCGAATCCTCAAGCAATAAAACCAATCAAATGAGCTGAAAACATTTTAGACATTTTTTTTTCTTCTCCTTACCAGAACTGTTGAGGGCGACTTCAAAGAGGCGTCGCCTAATTTAAACTGCATGTCGGTGAAACAAAGGCTCATTTCATGCTTTGGAAATTTTTGTGATGGTTCCCTTTCCACCTGTCAGAATTAATGAAGGCAGCTCCTCTACGGCTTCCTTTTCAGCCGGCTATGTAAATAGTTTTGATGTACAAAGGGAACACAAATGAAGCCTGGTGGAGAAGTGTGGTGCGTTTCAAGCACAGTAATTACTGCTTTTCACGTTATTGATTTGTGCAACACGTTAGACTCACAAATACAGTTTCATCTGGATTTGGACAGAAATGAAAAATGGGGAGAACATGTGACCCCCGGCTTACAGAAAGCAGCAGATTCTCACCCAGAGGACGGAAACCTTTAGAAAGAGGCATTCTCAACAAGTTTCCAACAAATAAAGGAGCAAAAAGACACGTTAAACCTGGTAAACAAAGCTTGATATACAGAAACTGTAGTTGATGTTGCATTTACGAAATTTTAACAAGTAACATTAAGAATTACTTAAATTTTATGATTTTTCCATTTACTTATTTTATGATTCGCTCACTTATTATTATATTCTTCTTATTATTTATATTTCTTATTATTTTACATGTACTTATTTTATGATATTACATTTACATTTATGGTATACATTGCAGTTAAAAAGAAAAATGTTTTTAAAAGCTAGCAAACAATCAACGATGTTGACAATTATCTAATGAAACTCCTCTATCTATTCCAGAAAATTTGCCTCTCCTGCTCAAATGGCTCAAATATGTCTCCTATTCTTTAAAAGTTTAATTTTTATAATCTAATAAAGCTGCGGTAGTTTAATATCCCTCTAAAGTTTAACATTCATGTCTCTCCAACAAGGTACTCAAGAATTCAAATGCCACACGGCCCCTCGGAGCGGCTCGTCGGACAAAAAGTTACCATGTCGGCTTTAAATCACGACTCTCTGTCGGTACACGCTGCAGTCAGAGGAGAAAACTTTAAAACATCAAAAAATGGCGCCCAAGAGACTGCAGAGACTGGTGCTTATTAGCATGTTAGCATTTGCTAATTAGCACCAGGGTGCATTAAAAGAACTGAATGCTAGACTTGAAATTGGTGCCCCAGTGGTTACAGAAAGGTTCACATCCTTTCGTCTGACGGGATCTTCATCTCTCAGATGTGGTACATCACTTCAGATAAAGAGCCACCACTGAAGGAATACCTAAAATTGAAGAATTCAAGTAGAAGCGCTTCATTATTGGACTGCAGAAGTACGATGAGAAATACAATTTCGAAGATGCAAATTATGAAAGAGTATGAGCTGTTGTCACAAACTAAAATCACCTTCATTATCCACCTCATTAGGTTATCATTGTTTTTGTATTAAAGTACAATTCTACTGTCATAGATGAGCAAAATAGACAAAAAGTTCATTTAAATTGATGTAACTGGATGCTATGAGGCCCAAAGACATGGTGAAATCACCAGTTTTCTTCTCTTTTTTGCTCATGGTGCTATTAGCTGCTACCTAGCTACGATACATATTTGCGTAGTTAGGTTGTTTCAGTGAAATTATGTCAATAGGCTACGCTGTGATTAACCAGCTCACAAAAAACATTTTGTCAGGTTAACGCTACATAATCAAGCTGTTAGGTTAAGGCTGTTAAGAGGCTATAAACGGAAGTAATTCGCTTTAGGCTTGAAACTACGTGGGTCGGTTAGTGGTTTCCAGACATAAAGTTAGTAGTGAGTAGAGAGAGCCAGCACTGTGTCAGAGTGAAACTGGATATCAACCACGACCTGTTACCACGCCTGTTTTCAAGAGCTACAAGAGTGTATGCTGTATTTCCCAGACTATAAGTCGCACTGGCGTATAAGTCACATATATTTGTCCATGTCCAGCTGTAACTGATAATAATCACAAACCATGGGCTGCTGTTCCAGAAACTTTTGTGAATTTTAACGTTCTTAGAAGAGGAGCCTTCTTAGTTTTCTTCATCACGGTAACAGTTATGTCCTTCACAATTTTCTCACACGCTCTTTCTGTTTTCACATATGTTTTCGTTTATAGTTTAAATTATGTTGTGCAGCTTGTCAGTGCATTATGGTAATAATGGAGGTTTTTTGTTGTTGTTGTGCTGTAGCAGCTTTCTGATGATGATCTAGTGGTCTCACATGATATATATCAGTATAATTTGATAGATAATTCACTTTTTAGCTATAATCCACAAGGCCAGTCAATAAACTAACTTAAGTGTGTCGTAGTCTGTAAAATACGGTAATTGATCTTCTTCCTCTCACAACCATTTAGTACTTTGATATCTTTTCCAAAAAATCAACAGAAGCCTCATCAACATACTCCAGCTGCCACGAACTGACCAGGTGACCCTTCTTCCTGATGCAGTCTCGTCTTTAAAGACCTGTAAGTGTGTCACGGTCGTTTTTAGCATCGCAGATGTTCTCGTGCCCTCTGACCTCAGGGTGCACCTTTCAAACACGGATCTGTTAGACCCAGCCATAAATCACATTGAATTAGAAGCCCTAAATGCCGACCACCCAGAAAGATCAGCTTGTGTGTGTATGTGTGTGTATGTGTGTGTGTGTGTGTGTTGTTTTTGTGAATGCCGCACGCTTCATCACCATCACTGCAAAGCCACAAAAGTCCACATTAGCACATGAATGGGCATCAGAACAGGTGAATTAGACCCGCCGCAATGCTTTCAACACGTCTTCCTCCTACGAACTCCGCAATACATAAACTCCACTTTTCCTCTTTGTGCGCGATGAAAGGATGAAAGCACCGGGATGAAGGGAGAGTGGCGAAGAAGCTATTCCTGTCGGAGTGAACCTCGGCGAGGAGAGCGTGCGTCACAGGTGTTTGTGTTCTCATGACGATTTGTTTTTGCTCCGTTTCTCACGAAAGCCGAGAACATTTATTTCCTTATCCCCGCAGAGCGCTAAACTGAGAGAAAGAGGGCGAGGGCGAGCTACGAAGGGGGAAAAACACACACACACAAGGGAGGCAGGGGAGCATGGCAAATAAGAACATAAATCATCTGAATGAGACACATGAGTCAGTAAGCAGAATTATGCTGCGGATCTCGCCATCAGCAGCTCGGCGTGGTCACTGCTTGTGAAGTCGCTTCTGCACGAGTCCACGATTACAGGCCGAGGCCAACTTCAGTGAATGCTGTCAAAAATGACCTGATTTTTAGTTTGGTAAGCAGTTGGCTTTCAAGCTAAAATTTACTCAAATGTTGCTTGTTATGTTGGTAAAAACTCCTTAGCATTGTTGCTGGCCAAGTAAAGCTGCTTCACTTTCATTTCTAACACTCCATCGTTTATTCAAGAGCTTTAACAAAATTGCTGTACAATTTTAGCTTGGCATCAAAAACTAGAAAGTATGTTGGTATCATTTTAACATTAGCATGGCTACTAGCTAAGTGCTAACTTGTTTTTGGTGCCTGAACGTAACTTAATATTCATTTTAAATTCTGTATAATTGTAGTTGTTATGTTTATGTTTGTAGTGCTAGTTAGCAACCAGCAAGTGAACTATGATGCGCCTCTCAGTCTTTTGGTAGAATCTCAACATGGCTGCCGGCTAAGAAGAACTATTTTGGTTTTTGGTGGCCAAAGCCACTGTACATGCAGTGCACATTCATGAAGCACATTTGGCCAGGTTATGACAATACGGCTCATAGATTGTCTGAATATGTTTGTGTTTTTACCAAAAAAGGAAGTGCAAATCAACAGCCCGCTCATGACCACTTTTGTTTGTGGACTTTCACGACTTTGTGTTTTACCTCAAATTATGACTTTGCAAGCAATCATCTCTTGCATTACATTTCCCCCCCCAAAAATTCAGATCTGCTGTAAATCAGCAATATATTTAATAAAGAGATGCCGAAAAGGAATTTCTGTGTTGTAGCCCTTTTTCGTTTTCGAATAGCTTTGACGTTTTGACCGATCATTTGCCATGTTGCCTTTGTCTGACAAATTCAGATTTATTTGATCACTCGATGGTGACAACAATCAACACAAAACATTTCCAACAGTGTTAAAAGGGTCTAAAGCAAACAAAACCCTCATTTACATACTCAAGTTTGAACAGGTCATTCTTTCTTGATCCCCCTGCAAAACCTACACAAATATTTGAATGAATCTGCAATTTAGCATGCTTTCTGTAGGATCTCAGGTCTGATCCGCCTCTAATCATGCTTTATATTCACCAAGAGCTCCACAAAAGAAAGCCCGAGGCATCATAAGGAAGCTTTATCATTTTAAGGAAGACTAAGACGTCTGCAGAGGAGCGAGGATGAAAGCAAACCAGCTTGTGTGTATTTCTACATGACCCGGAGGGATAATTCAGTCAGCTGTGTACGACTCTCGACAAATGTCCCCACTAGACACACCCACCCCCCCACTCCACTGTCAGCTGCTGTAATCCTCAGCCGGTGGGACGAGGAGGACAACAGGCACAGCCTCCCCTCCCTCGCCCATAACTTTATGACCTGGAACTTTTTGATTGACCCCGAGGGGCTTTAGGATTAAAGCGGGGGTGTAATGTGTGCTGGGACGATATGTGTGCGTGTGAGTCTGTGTGTGTGTAAGTAGTAATCCTGCTTGAATCAGTATCTAAACCTTGGGTGGACACACACTGTGGAGACGAACAGAGATGATTATGGCTGTGTAGATATAGAAAGTCAGATGTTATGTAAGAGATACATGGATATACACTCCATCACATCTCTCTCACACACACACACACACACACACACACACACACACACACACACACACACACACACACACACAAACACAGGACCTGAGGCACTGGGAGAGGTTTATAAATTACGACCAATCGCCGATCCAACCTACACAAAAATAAGTAAATAAATCGGTTCTTTAAAAAGTGGTGGATTTATTTTCATAGTTGATGAAAATTTAAAATAACTCATCATTTAAAGTAACTTCTTTTACATTTGTCATAAGCGGGGCAGACCTAAAAGACAGGATGGTATTTTACAAAGAGTTTATTTTTCTTCCAAAAATTCAGAGGGTTAGATTCTGGTAGGGCGAGGCTAGAGTGCGATCCGAAAACAGGCAAAGTCCAAAAACCCAAGCAACCGGGGAAACACTAGGGACACACATGGGGGTCTGCTGGATGTCTCCGCACCAGACAAATTTAACAATCCAGCAGTGAAACAGCAGGAGAAGAAGGTATAAATAGGGGAGGACACAGGTGACACACATGAGGGTGATGGGCACATGGAGGAGACGACAACTGCAAACATGAGGGGAGAGAAACAGGAGCAGCAGACATAACAACACATGTCACAAGCATACATAAGCACACATACACATTAAGACAACCAGAACCAATTAACACACACACGGGAGACAATTCAGTCATAGGAGTAAAATATATAATTGAAATAGGAGTAAAATGCTCTATAATCTGGATGTTAGTGAAGTTACATAAGTAGGAGGATGATGCACTACTTTACATTTTGCAAGTAATGAAACGTTAATTTCAAGGTGCTAAAAAAAACAACTCCCTTGGTCAGCTTGTGTCTTTACATATTGGTTCTAAATTGCTCTGAATTACTAGCAAAATTCCTTTCATATTGAACAGGGGTGTCAAACATGAGACTTGTGGTTCCGAACAGGCCTTTGAAGGTGTAACATTATTTACATGTGCAGCATGACCTCTATATCTTCAATATTAGTGACTGTTGTAGGAAAATCAGGAGATGAAACATGCAATAAAAGCATGAAACATCACATTTGTCTTAAGACTTACCAAAAAAAAAAAAAGAGCGGAAAATTAAGACACATTTCTAAATGTTTTGGTGAATTTCCGCTGTGGTTAAGTTGCTTCAGTGAAAAAAGAAGCATGTTGAAATGATGCTTATTTTTCTTTATCTTGTTCAGGCTTGTGAAATAGATCCTTTTGAGTTATAAAGTCATTTTCCTGTTGTTTCACCTGCTTGAGATCAAACTGTTTGCGACCTTAACCTAAAACCAGTGTGAGACGATGGATCTAGAAGAAAAGAAGTCTTTTCAAATGAGTTCAATCCATGAAATAAGACTGGAACATGCTTCTTCTTGGCTCCTGTGCAACAGTCATCATCTCATTACTCCCCTCTGCAGATGTCTCCAGGGTGTGAGGCGAAGGGGGGAGGTTGCATGATACTTGTGACGCCATGAGCCTCTTACACAAGTCCATTAGCAAGCCAGCTCCGCGCTCGGATTAGCCGTCGTCGCGGGAATGCGGACAGGGTTTCCTCATATGAGGAGGCTTAAATTAGGAGAGGGAAAGAGAAGGGGAGTGTGGGGAAAGGTCGGGGACATGAGACAAGCCCCTCGACTGTGAGGCGGGTGTCACCGCTCAGCAGCTGTGGCTTGTAAACAAGCGACTGAACTGACCCCTGGAGGGGGAAGATCACAATGAAGAGATCTGGCTATGGTTGGAAACTTAGGCCTCATTTGCAAGATAATGATTTCAAGTGAAAACGCAAAACGTTTGTTGTATTTTGGGTCTATGTTTACACGGCGACAGTGCTCGGAACGTTTTGAAAATGGCTCCCAAGGTGGAACTCCAACTCCAATATTATGTAAACGGGCGACAACGCAACTTTCTGAACATGCTCAGGCTCCGTCTTTATGTAGATGGCGGGAACGTTGCTACTGTGCATGCACATCATGGCCGTAGTAAATGGCTCTTCTGCACATGCGAGTAGATGGACAATAACAATGGCTACCTCCAGAGTGTCATGACTCCCAGTCCATATTCTCCTGACTTGGTAGTTTTATATTTAACAGTCATAATAACAATTCAGTCCATACAAATGTCTGTGTAGTCACCATTGTTAATGTTTATAGTGTATTTATTGTTCTCTGCACGCATGTGTGTGGTTTCATTACAAAAACAAACAATAACACCCACCAGTGGCCCAACACGAAAACAACATCATTTTCAGCCTTTCTGCCATTACTATGTGAACGGATCCCCCTTTCAAAATGTTGTCATGTAAATGCAAAACATTTCTGAAACTCAAAAACAGTGTTTCCACTTGAAAGGTCGTTTAAACGGGGACTTGAGGTTTCCTGCTGCGGCTCCTCTTCCCGATCCGTCTTTGACCAAGGTGAAACGTGATGGGATTGTCTGTCTGTCTGCAGGTGACCGGCAGCTCCCTCAAACCCGGCGGCGTGCTCTCCGCACTCGGCTGATCCACTGCATTCACCTTTTCTTGCTACAGTCGCTCCGTCGCCGGCTGAGAGCCTGATCAGGAAATAGCTCACGTTGCCGCCTCCCTGCACGCTCCTCTCTGCTCTCAGAACCTAAATCTCCTTCTGCTCTCACTTCCAACTGCTCTTTCATGATTGTTATCATGGGGATACATTAAGTCACGGAATCCACGGCCTTTAACCTCCTGATACGGGATGCGCCGATCTCCGAATTAAAGCTCGCTTTAATGTTGCTCTCATTGTATGTAAGGGGGAGATCAGTGCGGCTCTGTTCTGCGGGGTTCAGGCACTTTGCTGTTTGTGCTGCTGAGCTCATGCTACACCCTGGTAAAGTGCTGGTCATGTGATTTCAAGTGGGGGTATTAGCTGGGTATTAGCAGGGTATTTTCTCCAGCCAGGTGATTGCATAAACAATAACAAGCAAAGGGGAAGAGTTGAACCTGAGCCCAACAAGAAACTTTTTTGTGCTCGCTGGATTTAAGTCCCTCATGTGCCTCTGGACCTCCAGTTGTACGATCCTTGATTTATGAATCAAGTCCATATTCTCTAGGGATGTAGAAGGTTTCTGGTTGAGTCCTCTGTAACAGCAATCCAACTTGGTCGTCTGTCAATACGAATGTGTGTGTGTGTGTGTGTAGTTTTACCACAAAAACAATCAATAACACCCACTAGTGGCTCGACATGAAAACAACATTATTTTCAGAACGTTGCCAAACATTCATGAAAATACAATACAAAAATTTGAAGTTTTCACTTGAAATGTTGCTGTGTAAGCAAGGTATTATTTAACTCTAAGTATAATATCCAGTGCAAAAAGCTTTGTCACAGACATTTCAAATTAATATAACCTCACAGCTTTCCAGATCCCAAAATCTGATTTGGTTTCTACAATAAATCTTTTGGCTATTTCAATTCACCTATGGACACTTTTAATATGAATGGAAATGGATGAGTGCATTATCGCAACACAACAAGAAGTACTATCAAACATTATACCAATCAAAGCTTTTACAACCAGATATCTTTCCACTTCACCTTTTAAAATGTCCTTTAAAACTTTAAAAGGAACCAACTTGTCACACTGAAGTCAGTTGAGTCCACTTTGATGGAGCAGCAAGCCCAGTCAATTTCCCCACGCCTTTGTCTAACTGGATATTTTTATGGGCAATTTATAGGTACCGGTATTGACGTTTTATGCTGCAATGGCATAAAGCGTCAATACAAATTGAGGTACAATTGAAACATTCATCACACAAACAAGCCGAGTCGGTTTAAAAGCAGGGTGCACATGCACTATAGTGCAGTTTGATGAAAGTCTGTCCGCCTGCCTCTGTGAGCAGATGTACTTTGAAGTGACGGCCTTTGAAAGCGTTGCTTTAAAAGTGAAACAGCCTCAGTTATTGATGATATTCAGAACAACAACATGAACTCTGGTTGACATTGAGGAACAGTTGTGGCGTCTGTCGTCTGTTTTGCCCCGTTTCCTTTAACCTGCTGCCTAAACACGACGGCTGCTTGAAGACGAGGCGGTCGCTCGGTCTACCGACTCCTGGCGGACAAACTCAAGCCCATCTCGTTTCTTAATTACAGCCCCAGCCGGCTAATAAGTGGCCCGTTGCTGCGGTGGCTCGGGGACTCGGCGGCGCGCGAGCAGATGGAGAACCTCGTCGCTTCACAGCCGGCCAGAAGAGAGGGCTCAACTAGGCCTTCCTTGACCATCTGGGCTGAAACGTGAGGCGTGGATCGCGCACGTGAACACCCACGCGCTTTATTTTACCAACAACAACAGGCACCCTGCTCCGAGTCGCGGCAGATTTGTAACAGCATTTGTCATCGCTGTCGCCAGCAGAGATACCTGGAAGAGAAAGTACAGTACGTGTGCTGCATTAGCATTAGGACTATTAGTGTACTGTGCCATACATGGCTGACTCGATAAAGTAGCGCCCAGCCTGTAAATAGCAGCTCATTGCTGTAAATACACGCAGATTTAACCTGGTCAGCACACGTAACCTCCCGGGCGCTTCCCTTTCAGGGAACATATGGGCTGATGAGGATCAATGGCAGATATGGGCCAGTATTAGTACAGACACTAACACGGCTAATCGCTCTAACTTTCTAAGATGTTCCTCCCGCACACACACACACACACACACACACACTCACACACACTTGCACTGACCTCAATCCTCCTCCTTTCTCCGGGCCCGTGGATCCAAGGGCACAGATTTTATTTCAGTCTTGATCAAAGTCTGTCCGGCGCATCACAGCCGCCCCCACTGTGGGTATGTAGTCGTCTGGCGCCCTTTTCCCCTCACGTCACCGCCGAGATTCAGACAAAAGAAGAGACGTTTGCGCTGCAGGAGGGAAGAAGTGCTGCAAGATTGGTGCAAGAAGGCTTTCATTTTCTGACACAATCCAGAATATGTGCACTCCATCCAAACTCTTAAGAGGGTAATGACTGTGACCTGTGACGCAAAGTTAGCAGCAAAACATCAACTGAAGCTATAAAGAAGATGTAATTAAGCATTTTCTTTATGATTTCAGTGGGTTTTGAGGTTCATCTGGATGCTTTGTGGTGGATTTTAGTTATTTTTGGGGAACAAAAAGAATCAGATATTAAAATAAAACCACTGACAGTGGGAAAGAATCGCAGATTGTGTCACTGCAATGGTTCAGCACTTGAACATATAAGACAGGGAATTATGAAAAAGAAACTGTAATTGCTCGTCAACTCTGCTGAAACATCAAGAAACCTCAAAGTTTAACAATCCAGCTGAAGTCCAAGGTAAAAACGGTCCTTAAAAACTGTAGTACTGTAGCATGCGGTGTAGCAGTGGGCCGAGCACAATGACTTTCCTCATCCTGCCTCACGCTGAAAGCACCGCCGATGCAATGAAAGACGATCTACTGGAGTGATGAATCATGTTTTCTTTTACACCATGCGGACGTCAGTGTGTTCATTGTTCTACGAAGGATAACATGGCAAGAAGACACGCTGGCGCAGGTGGACTGATCCGGACGAAGCCTGGGGTCTTTCAGTATCGTGGACAACCGCAGACATCCCCTCATGGTCGAAGTATTCTCTGACATCAGCGGTCTCTTTTAGCAGGACAAAGGGCTACGCCATTGTAAAAACTCTTCCAGGATAGTTTGGTGGCACCGACAAAGAGTTAAAAGTCTTGACTTGACCTTCATATTGTTCAGACAATCGAAAATCACTGAGTTCTGCTGAAAAAAGATGCTTAATTCATGGTGTTTTCAGGATTTCGAGATTTGGGGTCCAGGTTTCTATGGATCGGAGTCTCAGGAATCAGTTTAAATACAATGAAGACTATCAACAATAAATGGAGCGGCACACCAAAGTACTCATGTTTAAATAGACATTTCAATGGTTTGTGGTCCAGTTATAGTTATTCTTCCAACTGTTTCCTCACCATCTTCCAGGTGGTGTTGGCTCTTTACTTATTCAGTGAGTTAAGTCATCCGCCCCAAAGGTGGAACTCTTTAGAACTCAGAGTACACACCGTTTTTAAATGTGGCCACAGGTGTGACAGTCCTGCATTATTAAGACACACCTTCCACTTTTAGCCTTACACAAGTTTAAATAGCACAGGAGGAAGACAAAAGTGCCTTCCAGTCTCTAGAGTCGAGACCGAACCCAACCTACTTTCCATCTGTACTCTTTGTGGTAACTTTTGTTTTGGTTCTGATTGCCTGTTTGACATTTCGGTCACATCGCCGCTACAGTGTGACGGTAACACTCAGGAACTAAAACCCGTCTTTTCGTTCCCCCGTTGAGGTTTCCTGGTTCATCTCTGCTTTTCATGCGCAACCTTGATCAAACTATGAAAATAATTCATAAAGATCCTGGCGATCGAAGAGACGGGCAAGAGAGTTTCACTTTGCTTCTCAGGTGTCAATCACACCTTCTGAGGAATCCGTCTGTGATTGCGACTTCAGTTGATATCGAGCCGGGTCGCTCTCGTCGGCCTGCAGCAACACGCCATGATAACCTGAAAGCACTCACCCTGGGACGTGTCCTCGGGATGGGTGGATGGAGGTGAGGTAATGTGTACTTCTTTCAGTCAATCGTACTTTCGTTGTGCAGCAACAAGTCGCTGTAATTTTGTTTGACTCGACAAACTCAACATGGAGACTTACAAGTGCGTTCATTGGTTCCGAAGGGTTGAAGCTTTGTGCAGCTGACTGTCGTAAAAAAACGTCAGGTATAACTGCGTATACCTGGAGAGTTAGTGGTAGTTTAGTACTGCACAAGTTTCGTATTGCTACATACGTATGAGCATCTCCATTCTACATTCTGATTTGAATTTACATCCTTGAAAGAAGAGTACATGTTGTTTGTAAAAATTGGACTTTCTGCAGTATTCCTGACTTTCATCGAGGATCTGACATTTTTGGAGATAAACGTCGGCTCTGCTAACCAATACGGCAAAGATGTCACGTTACATGTTTTGTTTTGTTTTTCCCCAATTCTGGGTTTTGCAGATGGATGTGAAAAGAAAGAAACGGTAAAAAAAAAAACAAGGCCAACTGCCATGTTTCGGTTATATCGAATGGCGTGGAACAGCTACGATGGATTTGTCAGAAAGAGAACGCGTCAGCGGTGACAGGTACTCGATTTCAGCTCACCTCGCAAAACCACGGCCCGTGAAAAACAACAGCGGCTCGGAGGTGACGCAGATAAGTCCCATTAACCTTTGTGAGCTCACGCTCTCCTCCTCCTCCTCCTGCTCCTCGCTGTCCTTCACAGTCTTTCCATCTCTCTCATGAATGTTTGATGGCGCTGCCAGCTGCTCTCTGAAGTCGGAGGGCGGCACGTGTTCTCGCCGGCTAACAGGAGCTGCATTGTTTTGTGGTTTTGTTGTTGTTGTTGTTGTTGTTGATGCCCTCAGTGGACTGAATTAAAGTCTCTGACCGGGGTCTCGTCACGGCGGGGGATGACGCTGCTGTTTTAGATGTACAGGAAAGTCATAGTGTGCCGCGAAACAACAGCCACTGCAACAATCTCTCGCAGATGAAAGTGTGGGCACGTTCCCTCCCACTCGCTTCGCCCCGACTGTGTCGCACTCTACAGTTTCCAACTGCTTCCCTTTTTCCTTCCCCTTTGATCGTAAATCCCTGGGCGGCGCAGACGGTGGGAGTGTGACATGAAAAACACACATCTCATGTGCATCAGGGGGCTCGGAAAGAACCAAAACATGGATGTATTTAGTTTTTTTCCCTCCTCGGTACCTTCGACAGACTCTCAGTGAGAGTTTCCACCTTCACCGACACCCTGAGGTTTCCCTCAATGAGCCATATGTCTCCTCGCCGTCGTCACAGCAACAATCTCTGGACCGCGGCGCACTCCGCTCTTGTCATGCAAATGATCTGGACACACACACACACACACACACACACACACACACACACACACACACACACACACACACACACACACACACACACACACACACACACACACACACACACACACACACACACACACTGAGTCACATATGCTCCATATTTACCGCTCAGGAGGGTTCATTTGTTTGAAGAGGATGGTACACCTCCACCTTTATTGATGCTTAGCAGTTCGAAGTCAGTTTCCACGGCAATGGCGGAAACACTGAAAACAATGTAGTTTTCATGTTGGGTCACTCGTCAGTGCGGTTTGTTTTTGTAATGAAACCACAAACATGCACTCAGAGAACAGTGCACCAAAAACATTAACAATGAGACAGTACATGGACATTCATATGGACAGACAACCAAGTTGGATTGCGATAACGTTTTCCTCCATCGACATGGAGACGAAGTCGGAGCATCTGAGAAAACCCTAACCCAACCAAAAGGCAACAAATGTTTTCCGTTTTCACTAAATCAGGCTTAAAAGTGCAGAAACTATTTTGGAGCTAGATTGTTTACCATTGTAAAGCCTGAATATTTCAAACTGAAATGGTTATTAGCCTTTTTTTCGCAAGTATATTTGTTGAGTTTTGGTCTATTAAACCTGATATATGCTACATTTTGTGTTTTTTTGTGCAATATGATGCCCATAGTTAGTTTACTCAGATTTTTAAAAACCCATTAAATGATGGCTTTCTTTGCATTACTAAGTCCTAGAGATTCAATATCTCTTTAATCAACTTGTTTCAATGAGCCCACAATGGTAGAAGAGAAAGCTTCACTTGGTTTCATTCACTTATTTTAAATCCATCTCTTTATTTTCCATTGTTGTTGACCTGTGTACAGCTTTTGATTTAACTTCAGATGAGCCTAATGACTGATTCCTATGGATTTGTAGCTCAATACCAAAATATTGATGAGTCCAATACGATGTATATCTGGTTGAAGAATCAATATGTACATTGTAGGTGGTAGTTTTATATAAATATGCTTTTTCAGATTAGATTGCTAAAATAAGCATTGATGGCGCGAATAGTAATTAAAATGAAGGTCCTCCTGAGGTCACCTCACATTCACACAGTCTTTCCTCAAAGTAATCCTGAGTTCTGTTTCCTCTTTGATATTTTCTCTGGTCACACATGAGTTACACTGCTCAACCCTGCCCTCCACAGGTCATCAGTGGTATTACTTGGTTCGACTTCCTGAAAATAAACCAAATTACACAGTTTTGCCTGTATCAGTCTCAGTATTTAGAGTCGTAGTCAAGCCTTTAGTCTTCCAAACTTGGTGAAAATCCATCAATGAGTTTTTGAGTTATTTCGTTAATCAAACAAGTAAGCACAAGTGTGCGTATGTACCTTGGGGAAGGTCGAGGTATGAACTCTTGTTTTTTTTATTAACATGCTTGACAAATCCAACCTTTCCTCACTTCCCGACCAGTATCCCTCACGATTGTCTGAATCCTTGTGAATTGGGATTTGTTTGGATGTGAGACGTCCAAATCCCTAATTTATGGCTGGAAAAAGTACACTAGGGTTTATTTGAAAAGTGCATTGGACCCTGTCGTTGGCTCAGAGGGGAGGAAACTGTTCTCCTCGTTTAATAAAGTAAGACAGCAGCAGTTTCCAGTTTGTGAAGCTGAAAGGAAAAGTAATCCCCACACCGTGTCAGCCAAATATTGACAACGTGATTTCTACTGAAAGAGGTCATCGTCTATTAATAAGATGTCACATCATCCAAAAGTTTATAGAGCTGGAACAACAATCAGTATCTGATGACATCTCGGTAAAACTCGCAAACACTGTAAAAAATAACACGTTGCTTCAACTCAAAACCATTTAAGTTTCTCAAATAAATGTACTCAAATTTGATTTGAGTACATTTATCTTTATAGTCAAGATGATAGAGAATCAGGTACGAGCACATCAAACACACATCAAAACATGAGGAAAAGTTGAGAATAGTGGGCAAGGATTTTTGTTAACCATCCGGTAGACCGTTTCCGTAACAATCGCAAAAAACTGAAAAATTGGCCCGTCAAAATGGATTTTACTTAAAAAAAAATTACAAATTGACGGGATACTAGTCAGCAACAAGCGATAGGCACACACAAACTTTCATCTGAGATTTTCTAGTTGCATATAAGATAATGTCAATATATTATATATAATGACTAAAAAAAGTTGTGGTACCAATCGCCGGATCAATTAAAAAATATTTAAGGAAGTAATGATAATTTATAAACTGAATGAAAATGAAAAAAAAAATAGAAAACATGTTCAGCCAGATTCTGTTTAATACATATTATAACTGCTATAAAATGAATTGAAAAAGTTTCAGTTTAGTTGGTCCAACATGAATTTTTTTGTGAAATTACATTGACGTAAATGAGCGACCAACTTTAAAGATTTTTTTAATTCTAATTCCTTTCTTTGATTCAGATGTGAGGTATTTCCTGTCCCGTGTCACTTGTCCGTCTCCTCTGTGGCGCTCCTCCTCTCCAACACTGTCCAGGCAACACGGAGACAGAACTGGGTCGCGGCGAACCCGAAGCCCAGAGCTCTGGTTACCTCCGGAGTCAGGACCTCCAGGTCTTGAATTGGATTCAAACGTCAAAGCTTGGCCCGGAGCGCCGCGAACCTGTCAGCGTCAGCAGAGCGGCTGCTAACAAACGGCCGGCCCTCGACGTGAAGCAGTTAACATAAATGACGACTTCTGGAGCCTCTCGGAGGTCAATAACACACTTTTCCGACTCTGAGTGATCCGACCAGCGTGTTTATGTGGGTCATCGCTGTGCAATGAGCTGTGATGGCGACAGCCTCAAAACTTACCCGAACCCTCAAAACTCTGGACGCCCCAAAGCCGTCGTTGGAGGCTCGTCGCCAATAATTCGAACATGACCGTGAAAGAAACACAGTGAAACGAGTCACGACGTTACGTTAGCTTCATTAAAGGAGAGCTGTTACGCGTGCTATGTTGTTGATTGTTTGTTAAAGATGTGACACTTGTGTTTCATTTAAAATGCAGGTTTTCCTATGATGTATCATGTAGTTTGCTCAAATCGATCAGCTTGTCCCAGATTTCCAACACTATGGCGACGCAAATCATGCAAATAGATTTTGCTTTCAGTTTGACACAGAATAAAAGCATGTGTGAATTACGTGCAAACAGGATTATTCAAATTCGCTATGTTTTGCATGTCTTAAGTCTTGCAGAAACAGTGACCTCTGTTGAATCACTTCTAAAAACTCACTTTAACTTGCTTTTATTTGAAGTTTACCTTTAGTTTTAACTCGTCTTGGTGTTCCATTAATTTATTTTACTCAAAATCATCCCTGGTTTATTTCATATATGTTCTTTTTTTAGCTGCCTTGGGGTTTGATGTGTTGCCGTCCGTTACAAATTTTCTTCTATTACTTTATTGATTGCTTGTCTCCTCATGTCTTGCCTTACTTATTTATATGTGTGTGTTTTGTTTTGTGCTTTGTGAACAACTGCTCCTAAAGGTGTAATATAAATAAATGAAATAAAGTTAAGATTAGGTCGTGTTTGCATGTTTTCCAGTGAAAGCGGAGAACTTTCCTTGTGTTTTGGGTGTCTGTTTACACGACAACGGTGCTCTGAGCCACTGGAAATGCAACTTTTTGAAAACGCTACGACTCCGTGTCGGGGTAAAACCGGGGAAAACACAGCTTTTCTGAAATTGTGCTCCTGCACAAGTGGACTCCTGTCGTTGTAAATCGTTCTACACATGCGAAAAGGATTCATTCATAACAATGAATGTGGTGTATACTGTTCACTCTATAATTTAACAACACTTCACTTATAGGGTGTACATCTACGACACCATCATCTGCATAAGTGGAGACACATTTTATGTCTTTACAGAGTGAACGAACAAAAACGACGAAGAAAGAGTTTAAAGGAGCGACAATGTTTACAACGCACCGCGTTCTACGTTCCAACGTAGTTGGTTTTATTGTAAAAATTTTACAATAAAATAGCACCCGCTAGTGGCTTTACATGCTAACTACATGATTTTCACAACCTTCTCACATGTAAATCTTAAAATGATCTATAGGAATAAACTCCTCAGACTACTTTGATCTGGAACACAAACCTGATATTCCATATTTATATAATCTCAGGTTCCCACCCTGAAGCACCTTACGTCGTGAACCAGCGATATATCGGATATCCAAGAATCTTGACGGTTGATATTAATTTCTCCACTGATTTCGAGCTTAATGCAGCACATTGTAGTTCTTGTATTACATACAGAGAAATCTGAGACTGTAATTTGTTCGTGTTTCAACCGCCCACACAGATTACTTACAGCTCTGCAGGGGGGGGGGCCCGGTGCATGCTGGGATAGCTGCCTAATTCTCTAAATAGAGAGTGCATGTATTGTAATAAAGTATATCTGTGTGGGAGAACCTGAACATGTTTTACAACGTCGCCGACATGGAACAAAGCACAATCATGTTGTAAGAGGCTTACAGGCAGGACTGCGCTCAGAACCAAGTGATTGGCCTGAGAAACGCTCGTTAATCAGCCGAGCGACGCATCACTGTGACTCAGCGGGAGAGTGAAAAAAACCACACAATTTAAAAATACGCCCCATTGTCGGAGCGCCGCGGGCGAGATTGTGTGCCATCGAGACGTTCTTGCCGCTCGTGTCGAAAAAGACGACTTTCACAAAAGACCGTGCATGCGATGTTTTCCAGCGAGCTGTGGAGTATTTCACCCTCGCAGGTTTCAAGGCTGCGTATTGTTTTCTCAACACAACGGCAGAGTCTCTCTGACCTTGGGCTGCAGTTGGAAACAGGACGAGCTGGTGGTGTTGGAAAGATGCTGATGTGATCTCCTTGAACTCCACACAGCAAAACCTCTACTGCTGCTGCTCAAAACTAGAGTTACACATGTATCTAAAATAGAACCTTCAATATTCATTAGTTTTACACTCTAATTATTACTTCTTCATACGATTTCATCGCAAAAGTTACAAAAAATGCACGCTGGGAAAATCTGCCCCAACATGTTCAGGTTGAAGCGAACGCAGCACTTCAGTTATCACAATCGAGTGTAGAAAATCACTCTGATTGGATTCTTACAAAGCTCCAAAGTTTTTTACAATCAGAATAACTTCTGACATCCGGTGTGAATCCAACCGGTCCGGACGATCCATACATCCCCCGACCCCCCGACCACATTCCCCAACAAATACCTGACCTACAAGAGGAGACTCAAGGACACGGGAGGGTGAACCGGTGGACGCACGCACGCGCACGCACACACACACACGCACGCGCACACGCACACACACACACACACACACACACTATTTAGCCGGGAGTTCTGTGTCTCCAGGCTCAGCAGCTTGTTTTCCTTCCTCCAGCACAGCAGTGCTCTCTGCAGGCCGCAGCCACACCTCAGTGTGAAGACCTTGAAAAACACCCTGAAACTAAACACACACACACCCACACCCACACACACACCCACACACACACACACCTCACCTTCCTCCAGGGCACCGGGTAACAAAACAATCAAGTTTCCTCACCCGAGAACCAAAACTGCTCCAAAATTGGAGTTTTGTGAAAGATCTGTGGTTCTCAAGATGTCCTTAGACTTTGACAGAGAAACATCTAACATGGTTGGTACCGCTGTTAACTAGGTTTCATCCTCCTACCTCTCGGTGAACGTGTGTTATATGGTAGGTGATGTCCATGTTTTCGTTCCTTCCAGAGAAGAAGCCACTGAGACGCAAAGAAAAACGTCACTAACGGGGAAAGTATGGTGGCCCTGAATGGTGGCCCTGACAACACAAAAAACCTAAATCTGTCCCATTATGTTCATCATTTATATCACCTTAGATGATAATGATTCATTTCTCTTACCAACCAAACAGCCATCAGACATGTATTCAGTGACAAACCTTGATCGTCCCTCCAGTCAATCCATTATTATTCTTGGTAGTTAAATGGCAAAAAACCTTGAACAGAAGTAAAATATCATTTTCCACAAGCATCTTGTGTGTTTTTCCATAAATTCGAATAACTAATGTGGCCTAATAATGACTACAACGTTTGACTGAGGTGAAGTCGAGGAGACCTGGAGGGACGATGGTGCTCATCTTCTGTTTCATAACTCTGTACCAAACTCTGTCCCAGAGGACCGTCCAGAGCCGGGTGACGTTCACGCTGAAACGTGGCTGAATGTGAAAACTGCAGAGCTGGAGAAGCTCGCCGGGAGATGTCATCAGATCACGTGTGGACACTCGACAGGTCGAGCACGTCGGAGAGTGTGTGTGTGTGTGTGTGTGTGTGTGTGTGTGTGTGCAGAGGGAGAGGCAGATGTGTGTGATGGGAGTGACTCAGCTCGCCTCGGGCTTCTGCCTCCTTTCATACATCTGTTTCACCTTTTCTTCACATTTTATCAGTCGTGTGGAACCATCCATCCATCCATCCATTTTATTTTATTTTTTTCAGAACATGGGGGTTGTAGCAGGATCAAACCTTCAACCTCCACATAGAAACTCCTGGAAAAAAAAAAAAACCCAGGTGGTCTTATTGTGTTTACAACATGAGGAGAGAGGAGATATTAACTGCACAGAGAAATAAGAGCACAGCGAGTCAGAAGGCACTCAGAGAGCAAAGACCTCCACCCGTGAGAATATGAACCGGATGTCTACAGAAAGCGAAACCATTTCTTCCTCGGCTCATCGTCTGTTTGCGTGAAAATGTTTGCCTAAATCCGTCCACAAGTTTTGGAATTTTGATGGATGACCATGGCGCGAGACCATCAGGTCAGATTGGCCACTCTGCAGCCTTTATGACCAAAAGAGCTGCTTTGGCCCCTTTTTCTACAAAATAAAATCCATTTGGAGTTGCATTATTCAACCTTTAAAACAAGGATAACATGGCTGCTGTTTCTTGACAACAACCTAGAACATGGGGCATGATTTTGTTTTGTAGTTATTTTAGCAGATTTGTCTTTTTTTTTTCTTTTCAGGATTTTAAGTCATTTCTAGTTGTTTTAGCTCAGCTTAGCTTTTTTTTTTTTTTTCTAAACACAGTACTTCAAACTGATTGTAAGTACAATTTTTTTTAATTGAGTGACTATTAACCACCTGCATGTGTGTGAATGTGAGTTGTATTATCAAGTCGGGAATCTGCAAAGTGAAATCGTTTAGCTTTTTTTCAGTTCTTTCCAGTTTGTTTGAAGGTGTCTTCCTTCAAGCCGCACGGCATTCGGACCAAAATCCATCTATTGACAAGCAGATGGTATTTTTATCTCCAGACCTTCCCGCAGCCAGGACATCGGAAGTTAGAAGCGATAGGATTTTTTTTCTCAGAAGGAGTCGAGAAGCAGATCCGTCTTTTTACCTCAAAGTTTGGTTGGTCGAGCGCCTGTTTCGTCCCGCTGGAGAGAAGACATCGGACCCAAAGTACCTTCAGATGGTGTGTGAGCATCAAGCATATTTCTTCTGTCAGTCTGATAAAAAAAAATAAATCCACAAATAAATACTGATGAATTGCTTGATGATTAGGCAAATTTCAAATCTGATTCTTCACAAGAACTGTTCTTAGTCGGTATTTTGGCTAAACTTTAACATATCGATCCCTTTTGGTTTCTTTTTTATTTGATGTGTTTTGTCCCATAACTAACTGTGGCATCATGTATTTGAAAAAGTCCAAATATTCAAAATGAAGTCCTTCAAGAGAGAATCAAAGAGTAACACGTTTTTTTTTTTAAATGACACTTTTGTCCTTAAGAGAACAAGAACAACTTTTTTGTTATAAATAAACGATCAAAGATATAGATATAGATATAGATATAGTTTTTATAGTTATAGTTTTTATCCTGTATTGTAACCTGATGACAAAGATCAGATTGTCGAAACTCACTGCACCATCATCTGCATACGTGGACAACATTTCTCACCAACAGACACCGAGTGCAATAAGTTGACGGAGTTCTAAGTGTGTGTGAAGCTAAGATAAATGGCTATAAAGTGGTATCGATCATGTCACGTTATCACACAGTGAAGACAAGTTCAAAGTCTCGGCTAAAAGTAAAAGCCGCGACAAGAAAGGAGATTATGAAAGTGGAGTGGGGAGCGCTTCGCACATCCTCTCTTCGACTTTGCCTCGGGCGTTTGGCTGGTGAAAGAGGAGCGAGTGTGTATCGTCAGCGTCTGTGTGTGTGAGTGTGTGTGTGTGTGAGGGAATCTCGGTGGGGCTCGTCATCCCGATGAAGCCGATCAAACGAAGGGCTGCTCTTGTCTGAGAGGTTAATGAAGTTGGAGGGTATTGATTCTTCATACACTGTCAGCGCGCAGGCGCACACGCACACACACACACACACACACACACACACACACACACACACACACACACACACACACACACACACACACACACACACACACACACACACACACACACACACACACACACACACACACACACACACACACACAAAAACAGTGGCAGAGATGAGTATCATGGGAAGGGGCGCCTCACGTCGTATGAAAAGGGAGGGCAAAAATGAAGAAATGACACCGGGGAGGGAGAGAGTGTGTGTGCGTGTGCACGTGTGTGTGTGAGTCAGAGGGCACTCCAGCTGTGTGTTTATCCTGCACCAGGGAAGACTGTCAAGTCGAGATGACGGAGCAGACGACAATGCAACATCAAAACACACAGTCAAAAGCTGTGTGTGTGTGTGTGTGTGTGTGTGTGTGTGATGATTTGTGCTGAATAGATGCACAACAGCGTCTCTGTCTCCAGGAACGGGGGTGGTGGCGGTGGTGGAGGGGAGTCAGCTTCTACCTCGTTTGATGAAAATGTGGCATTCAGTGGAGTCAGCATCCACCTCATTACACCCGTGTGACCTTGTGTGAAATGGATCCCCCCCCCACACACACACACACACACAGCAAAACCTCATTTCACAGCAGTGTTCTTGGCCGGATTTCTCCCTACGAGGCGCTCTTGTGTTACCATAAACAGATATTTCTGCCGCGGCGTTCGGAGGTCAGCGGCCCAGGCCGAGGAGACCACCGGAGGGTCCAGAGGTTACAGCTGTGGTGGGACCTGGACACCCTCATCTCCCCCGTCGCCGCCCCTCCCCCGCCCCGTGCTGAAAGCCCTTCAGCCTCCATCTGGCTGCTCTTACATAAGTGCTGAGTACGTGGCTGCTCTGCGAGTGCGGATTACGCAGACGACGCTGACGTTTGCTCACGTTAGCGAGGCCTGAAGGAAGCGATGTGGCATTACTAATAATTGGCCCTATTTACACAACAACGCATCAATTAAAAAAAAACTAAATTGTCGGATAAAGAAAAATGTGTTCACGCTGCAGCAGCAGACACACTAGCAATGATGTAGTTAGTATGCCTGGCCATGAGGGGGGCGCTGTTGCTCATTTTTTGTAACAAAATCACACAAACGTGAACAAAATTGAGAAAACCTGACATTCATGTGGACTGATGACGAATTAGATGCTATTAGAGGTGAACCTCAACTATAAAACTACTGATATGGACAATAAAACTAGAATACTGTGTGACTGACAATGTGCAGAATATAAAGACCAAATTAGTAATTCTCATAAACCCATATTCAACCATTCATCCATCTGTCCTCTGTACATCTTCATCAACTAGTGGCAGGCTATGCAATTCACCCCTAGACCTTCAGTAGTGCTCAGTCTCAATCAATTCACCCCTCAATAACTTTTTATGGCTATAAAAACCATGTTATTATGCAGACATGCAGTATGAAGAGCTGTTGCACAATGCATATATACTTGTGTAGCCAGAATAAATGTCTTCACTGAAGAAACAAACACGGAGTGCACAACTCTCCTACTGCAGCTACAGCTGCATGAAAAATCAATAATGACCTCATGAATTTGCAATACTATTTAGGAAAATAGCAATATTTTACTCACCAAATAATACCGATTACTTGTACACAAAATCCATCCTCTTTTCTTTCCTCGATCAGAGTTCAATTACCCCGTTATACAGATTTTCTGTGTTTCAGTTCCATCAAGAAGTTCTTTTGATCACCATTAAATCTTTTGCTGAAACTCAAGCTGTCCTGTTGTATTCTGTAATGAGTTTTAATTCACTTCAGGGCTGAAAATGAAGCAGTGGACATGGGGATGGTCACCACTATGTCATGCCCCCAATCTGAATCTTCCACGGTAGGAAGTGGAGGGCTCGGAGTTCAGCTGGACGAGGCTGCATGTAGGACATTCCACAAACTTCTGGGGGTTGGGGAGGGTGAAAAACATCAGTTTTTCGTGGTCTTGAAATCCTGTGTCTGGTAAATAATAGAGTCCAGATTCCTGCCGTGGTGTTTCCGGTAGTGCACGAGAACGAGTGCTGTGGTGCGTTCAATGACCTCTTGAAAAGGCCGTCTTGAAAATGGCTTCAACAATAAATCTACAACAAAACCCCCTTTGTTCTCCCTTTTCAGCCATTGTCGGTTGACAAAACCGCTATTAAATCAACACGACTATATTTTTGCTCGTACAGTTGCTAAAGATGCAGTCTACCAACTTTGGCTAATAAACTCTCTGACTATCCAATCAGAGGGCGTGAATACGCTGACGTCACTTGCTAGAACGCCTGGTGCCAACCTAAAATCTGATTGGTTGAAACAACAGCGTGCTCGACATTTGAACTTACTGTGAAGGTCTCAGGCAGATTTCTTTAACCTGGCAACAGATGATGACTGAAATGTGATTGGTCAAAAGCTTTAATACAGAAATACACGCCAAGAAGCAGGGGGGAAAGCTGTGCAAGGAAGCGCACAGACCATTTGGTATTATTTAGAAAGTATTCATGGACAGATTATATAAATCTTAATTTTAAATATTTCTCTTAGGTCAGCAGAAAAAGCCTTGTACACCCTGGCAGCCCGCCACTGTTATCAGCATATCACCTGTTAAAACTGAGCTGTTTTACCATTACCGTATTTTCCGGACTATATGTCCCACTTTTTTGTTGGATGGTAATTAGACTTATATCAACAAGTGAAACAGACACCAAAATATACTGTCATGGACCAATAAATGATCCTGTGGTCTACAGGGGGTCAGGTGTTGGTCTACCTGGAGGTAGGGACAGCTGGTGGTGAGAGGACACACACGCGCACAAACACACTTACTTAAAGTCCCTGGGCCATCAGTTGTGAAGAGAAGGTGGAACACGCCCTCTGGTGGTGGAAAGAAGAAGCGCATAGGAAGTTATTAAAAATCAGTTCTTGGTTATAGATACAAGTTACTGTAAAAAAAAAAAAATCACATTAGTTAGTTGAAATAGTTATGTTTCTTTCCTTTATTTGTCTCAAACAGGATGTCTGTATTCTTTGCTATGGGACCACAGGGAGCTGTGGTCTTTTCCCAGCATGCATTTCACCATGTGTCTGCATCACTTGGTAGTGTGGCTTGTCTTTTAATTGCAGGGATTATGGTTCGATTCCCCTGGAAACTGAACAATGTAACCGACTTTGTGACTCTGAAAGACACAATTCAAAGAGTGAGTAAATTGATATGAGAACTAAGTCATCAAATATACCAAATTCTGATAAGAAAACATGCAAAAAAAAACATTTCCATAAAATGCAGCCCTATCTATGTATTAATACATCGGCTGAAGTCTTTACAGAAAATATGACAAAGAACTCGAAGGTTTAAACCCCTGAATATTTGATAGAAATATCCAGATCCGGTGAGGTAATTGCAGATTATTCAACAAATCAATAATTGTGTTAAATTTTATTATTTCAGTCCTGATCAAATCTAATCTATCATATATATGGATTCGAGTTCTGTCTGATGACATGGATTGGACACACAGAGCATCACAAATGACCACAAGCAGAACGTCAGTTGCCCACAAAAGTCTCTTTAATTGATTGTTAAAAAAAAAAAAAAGAGTAAGGCTGGAGTCACTGTTGGAGTTACAGGATAGAGTTTGTATGCAGAGGGAGCTCCTGCCGGGTTAATGATGAGCATGAAGCAGACGACCGAGGCCCGAGCCCCTCTCCGCTTCAGCTCCCCCCAAAAAAACCAAAACAAAACTGATTGCTTGAACAGGCTGCAGGGTCACCACACTCAATGGTGTGTGTGTGGGGAAACGGTGCATAGCTGAGTACAGTCACCCAATCGGGGCGAGACGCCCACCGGCCACCGCACGTAGATCATAATGTACAAAGATACATTCTCAATAGCAAAGGCTCAATCATTGTAAATAAATACTGAAATGGCTAAACTGCAATAAACATTTCTCTCTCTCTCTCACACACACACACACACACACACACACACACACACACACACACACACACACACACACACACACACACACACACACACACACACACACACACACACACACACACACACACACACACACACACACACACACACACACACACACACACACACACACACACACACACACACACACACACACACACACAGTGCAGTGTAGTGGCACACCAAGGCCAGAAACGGTCAGAGAAACACCCACATGAGGACCGACAGAAAAAATAAAAGGTCATAAAAATAGACTTGAAACACTTTTAGTTTATCAGCTTTGAGAAGGGACGTCTCCAAACATAAACACGGTCGGGACCAAGTGGCCCCGAGCCCGGGTCAAAGCAACACGTTCAACACTTGTCTCACCCTGGAAGAAGAAAGAAAGAAAAAAGCTCCAAATACGAAAGTGGAAAAATAGATTTTATCTCTACACGAGGATTTCTGTTAGAAAAAGCGCCTGGTTTCTCTCGGCGGAGGCGGACGTGCTGATGAGAGGAGCCCTGCTGCACCGCACACTCACTGCTCCACCCTTGACCTTTGGTAGCAAACGACATTCTTCAGAGGAAAAAATAAATACTCTTGAACTCGGTCCTCCAGACCTAAGGCAAGTCTTCAAAGTGTCTACTGGTGGTGACTGGGGGGGAACTTAAAGGGACAGATACGCTTCTTCTTCATCATATGTTGAGAACAAACTCCTCAACATACGATCAAACGTTTACAACACTCTGAATGTGATGACATCACCATGTCACCGACAAGCGCTTCAATGGCATCGCCTCAAGACGTGCTATGACGACATCACCGCAACACATGCTTCAATGACATCACCATGTCACACCTTGATGACATCACATCGACATGTGGTTTGATGACATCACCTTAACATGTGCTTCGATGACATCACCAATTGCTTCGATGGCATCACGCTGACAGGTTTCTTGATGACGTCCTCTCGACACGTCTTGGTGACATCACCTCAACAGGCGTCTCGATGACATCACCTCACCACAAATGGATGACATCACTTTGACACCTGTCTCGATGACATCACCTTGTCAGTAGGTTGATGATGATGCATGATGTCATGAGCAAAACCGTCCTTCAAATGTTTATGCAACAGAGAAAAGTAAACTAAAACCAATGAGGCTGGTGTCAAATTACAAACAGCATAGCGGGTATACAAATGACTTATGAGTGTAGCTGACCTCTCTGGAGGATGGTGTTGCCTCCCTTCATTATTCATGACATAATCAATCAAACCATGAAAATAAAGGAGCTGAAACCATGTTGGGGAAAGTTTTCTTGCCGTATTTTCTGATCAGGGAAGCAGGAGTGAAAGCTGCTAACTACTGTACAGCTTCTGGTTTGGCAAACTATCATTTTGTCCAAAATAATATACCTTTGGTCAACTTCCTGGAAGCTGGCCAATCAGAATGAAGGGTGCTTTTTAGGAAAGAGCCTCTTCAAGAGACGGACGACTTGCGAACTGCTTAAAGGACTAGAAAGATCATAGTTTGTCGTTTAACAGCTTCAGAGGACAATACATAACAATTTGAATTAGAATTAATGAGATGCAGGATGTGATGAGGTTCTTGGCATCACCTGACTCACTACTGCCACCAAGAGCACAGAGGTGGGATTACTCAAATCTTACATATTTTACCTGAAGATTAAAGATCTTTTTGAACTCAGGATTTTGTTGGTGAAGCTGCAGTTTGTGCTTCTTGCGCATTAAGGTTACATTCATGCTCTCAAGCTAACCATGCCAATTCAAATACATATATATATATATATGATGAATGTAATGGTAACACACACACGGCACAAACCCAGCTGTCAGTCTTTCTGGATCAATTTGTGACTTATTGCTTTTGAGCTCACAATAAGTGACATTAAACACGGTCTGCTCCTGCTACATCACTGGCAGCAGGGGGGGACCCTCAGGTGATCTTTTCTTAAGGTTATTTAGAGTCCCGTGTGAGGGTGAGAGGAGGAGCTGCTGCTGCTCAGTGGGAGCGTGACCTCAAATCGTGATAAAAACAGGAGGAAATGGAACCGATAGAAACAAAAAAAAAAAAAAAAATCATTAAACAACACGCATCCAGGTTATTGGTGAGAAAAGCTCTCTGAGCGGTTCCTGCTTCGTCTTGTTGTGGACTGAGGAAGAAAAACAAAGTGCTGATTGAGGAGGAGGAGGAGTCTGGACCGAGAACGACCCTCCTCCGCGGTCCTGCAGGGGTCAGAGGTCACTCTTCGGAGTCCAGGATCTGCCACACGACGAGGTGGCTGCGCTCGGCTTTAGCCAGGAAGGGCTGCAGCTTGAGGGGCGGCGGGTCCGCCTCCTCTGCCTCGCCGTCTTCATCACCTGCACAGAGAGGGGGAAAGAGAGCGTCATGGTTTAACGTGGTCTACACGACAACGCTTCAAGTGAAAGCTCATCATTTTTTATGTTTTCGCTTCGGAAAAGTTTCATGTTTTTTTTTTTTTTTGGTGCCGTTTGTTTTTGCAGTGAAGCCACGCAGACTTTCACTCTCACCCATCCTGAAGTCGATGTATCCTTCTCCTCCGCTCATCACCAGCGTGGACTTGGTTCCTTCCTGAGTCGTGGCGTCTGCCGCCTTGTCCCCCGCCGCCTCGCCCCCGCTGGACGCCGCTGGAACTGCGTGACCTGCAACACGAGGAACCAGAATCATTAAACGCGGGACCCAAGAGGAAAAAAACAAAAACAAAACCTAACTCCTACTATTTTTTTTCCTCTCATGAGTGGTCCTAATACTCTTCCCCAAGAAAGAAAGAAATACGACTCATGTACACATTCAAACACAAAGAAAATAAAGAAAAAACTGAATTAATGGGTCAATTTTTCTTTTAAGAAAATGGGACAGGAAGAATGAAAAAAATGTAATTCTAAAAAATGAGAGGAAAATAATCTGTGGACTCTTGATTAAAAAAATGTGTGCAAATGTTCTTTGTGAGGAGTAAATGTGGCGGCTGAAAGGCCCCTGAGTAACTTATATAGTGGGTATTTTCTCTGTGGTAGTCATGATCACTTGGTCATTTGCTTTCTCTGACTCTTTGGGTGTAGTTTGACAAACTGACCTGGAACGGCGGTGAAGAACTTGACAGCGTCTCGGTGACCATGGAAACAGAGCTGAGCGTGAGCCATGGAGCAGTACGGCACGAAGGTCCCGGCCTTCACCTTGTCGCTGCTGTCGTCTCCGTACACCCTCACCACGCTGCCCGGCTGGCTGCCCGCCGCCTTGGCGGCCTTGTTAGCTGCTGCTGGAACAAAACAAACCGTCAAACTGTTGAGAGAACGGCTCAGTCCGACACTGTGAAGCCTCAAAATGATTTCTAGAAACGTCTGTGGCTCCTCCTCTCCAACTATCCGGACCTTCTGTCAGGGGGATGGAGATGATGACGCCGTTTCCAGTCCCGATCCAAAGACGACTGCACGACACCATGAGGGCTGTGATCCTCACGAAGGAGAAGCCCAGTTTGCCCGTGCCTGCAAGAGGAAGAGGAGGAGGAGGAGGAGGAGGAGGAGAGGAAGAGTCGCATTACAATCAATCCGAGCCGACGGTGTCCTGGAGCTTCTTCAGACTCTTGGACTGACCCAGCATCTTGCTGACGTAGGGCTCGATGTCCACGTCCTGCAGGTGCTGGTGGGTGTGAGCGTGGAACAGCCTGAGGGTGGAGTCCAGCCGGATGGACACCCAGATCCCGTCGCCCATCCAGGCCAGCTGACGCACCTGGCTGTCCTTACGGGGATGGGCGTCGAAGGACTTCTGCAGAGGACAGACGAGAAGTGAAGAAGCCGGACAAATAATTCAACCACATTCTATAAAATGTTTCCTTTTGTAGTCTGATCGAAAAATATGCGACTTTGAGCCAGAGCTCCGTGTCAGCGTACCTCTATCTTCATGGCTTTGGGGTGCACCACGTGGATCTTGTTCCTGTAGCCGCACCACACCCGGTCGTGCACCACGCTCATGCAGCGGATGGAGTGGTGAGGCCTCCCCAGGTCCAGCAGGTGGTAGTTGGTCAGGTCCCACTGTCCATCTGATGGAACAGAGCAGAGATCCGATCGGCTGATGGACTCTCTTCATAGGAAACGATTTGTGTGTTTGTTTAACTTACCCTCTCCTCTGTGGAAAATGGCCAGCATGCCGTCGGACAGGCCGACCAGCACGCGTCCTTTCACGTGTCTGTATTGGGGAGGAGAGAGCGTGTGTGAGAGACAGACACAGCAACGGGGCGAGGCTGCCGTTGGTTTGAGTGAGCTTACACGATCCCGAGCACCGAGTCCTTCAGCTTGATGGAGTGGAGACATTTCCTCCACTGAGCCACGGAGGAGTGGACGTAGACGCTGGAAACACAAAGCCTCATCTCGTAAACAAAGGCTTGTTGAAACCAACACACACGAAAAGTGACTAAAACCCTAAAACGATCGGCAAGAAGCATTTTGCTCCACCAGATTCCCACGGTCTTCCTCTGCGTGGTTTCAGTAACTCACCATCCGTTCTGAGCTCCCAGCCACATGGTGGGCAGCACGCTGCTCATCTTGTCCGCCTCCTCCCTCATCAGGTCCTGCTCCTCTGCGCTGGGGTTCGAACTCACGCCGTCTTTCAGCAGGTCGCTCTCTCTGCTCATCGGGCACAACAGGAGACGCTTAGTCGGACCAGCATGTCTTTATGTGAGTACAGATCGAACCACGTAAACATAAAGGCCCAAACGAGGCCGTTTGGAAATCTACCCTGGGAGAAAAGTTGTAAGAAGCCTCAACATTGAAACATGTAAGTAATTTAAGGTATTTAAGATCCTTCTCCAGGTTCACCTTGTTACAAGTTATTTCCTTTTCCAAGAGTTAAATAAAATAGTGGTACACGCAAGCAATATATGTAATGAACATCTGAGATGTTGGTGTGTTTTATTTCAAATGTTATTTGTTTACTTTATTTTTTAACATTATTTAGTTGTATTTTTAATTTATTTTAATTCTATTTTAGAAATTTTTTTGGGAATTTTAATTATTCTAGATTTCAATGTTATCAGTTTTATTTCAAAATGTTATTTATTTTTTAATTTTACAATCTTATTAAATTAGGATATCCATTATTGTTTAACCTATGTTTCAATGTTATTTTTTTAATTTTCTAATATGTTATATCTTGTTCTGCACTGTGTCTAAGTTCTCCTTCAGCAAATATTCAACTGTCTGATACAGTTGAATCTTTGTCAGATCTTCTCCACAGAGTTTCTGATAATGTTGCATTAAATTTTGTGAGGAACTAGAACAGGGGTTCTCTTCAGAGCCGCCTGGCTGTGGTAGGAAGCCGTGCAGGTCACAGTGAATCAGCACTGCACCGGGTTATCCTCTTTCATTGTTTTTAAACAGCTTTACATTTTCTCCCAGGGCAGAATGGAGCTGATAAACAGAGACCGGAGGGTTGAGTGTTCTACAGTGATTATTTAGAATTACATCTTTCACATCAGACTTGTGGGCAGTAAACGGTTTGTATTGGACTGATGTGGCTGCAGGCCGGTCTCTTTATAGTTGACTTGATCGACTCGTTGCAGGATAATATCCCCGTATAGCGTCATGTTGCTGGATAACAGGCTCCCTGATGTTACCTCTGGGTGTAGTTGGCTGGAGTTTCCGCCGTGTGCTGCGCTCCGAGGGGGTCGGTGAACACGTGTTCGGTGTAGGCTCCCCTCAGGCTCTCTCGGTGGTCCGCGGGTCCTCTGCCGGTCTCCGTGGCCTCCGTTGCTTCCTCGGCCGCTCTGAATTCTGCAGATGAGGTGCGGAATGGTCAGCGAGGCCGTCTCACAAACACACACAGCAGAGACGTTGTGATCCCGGGCAGCTCTCAACCTGTTGCTACATCTCCTCCCAGTGGCTCCGCGGTCTGAGGCACCGCCGTGGCTCCCTCGGCCTCACAGCCCACCACGGTGATGCCTTCCAGGACACCGTCTCCGCCCGCCGGGCTGCTGCTGGTCGACAGCGTGCTGCCGTCGCTCACCGCCCCGGCCTCAGAGGTTGGAGAAACCTCCTCTCCGGCTGGATAGTCCGTCTCTCTCGCACCTGAATAATCAAACATCAGAAAACTCAAAGAGGAGTCCGGTGATAAGATAAAAACATGTCTGCACAAAGAAGTCCTCTCTCGTACCTGGCACGCTGGCGATGCACAGGACGTGAGAGTCACAGACGAAGAAGCTCTCCAGGATGTTCCCCGGCTGGTTGGCGTCGATGACAACGGCCTTGGTGGTGGACTGGGTGCTGGTGCAGATCCACACCAGAGAGGACATCTCGTCCTGGTGCCGCAGCTCCTTCTGCTGCTCCTGCAAATACAGAATCAAGTGAAAACACACCGTGTGATGCCATGTCTCTCGAAGCCTGTCAGCACTTTAAACGCGATAGAAAATCTAAGATTGAGGTTTATTGACGAGGAACCATTTAACCACCCGTGCGTACCTTGAGTTCTTGGTCCAGTTTCTCCAGGCTGCTCTGGGAGCCGATCTTCTTCTTGGGGCTCTCATGTCCGGACACGTCGCTGTAAAACACGCTGGCTCCCACTATCGATCCCCCGTCTCTGGTTTTCCCTCCGGAGAGGTTCACACCGGCTGCACACCACAACTGAAGATCAACAAACACACTGGCGTCAACGACTAAGAATCCCACGGTCGTCAGGAGAAGTGCAGCACGTTGAGAGTGAAGCACCTTCATAGAAGCATCTTTTTCATCCAGAGGTCTGAGGAAGACGGGAACGGGCAGGTTCTTCGCCTTACTCTCCGACTGACCGCCGTTAGCCTGAAACATAGTAAACAGCAGCTGGTTACAGGTCCAGAGAGTGAGCAGGCTGAGCTCCGAGGGTCTTCTGTAGTCTCACTTTGTATTTCTTGGGCAGGCTCCAGCCATACGCCTGCACCCGACCGTCCTCCTTCTGTACGTGAGCTTTGACCTGCTGGTACTGAGCCCTCTTCTGCTGCCGCCGGGACACCACATTATCAGCAGCCGCTCTGTGGAAGCAGAGTCAAGCTGCTTTAATTCCCGATCTTGATAGAAGTTAAATGATTATTGTTGAAAGAAATTCAAAATTTGCACTATTTTTTTTAGAGTTTAGCCTTTGAAGCTGCAGTGGACACTGATCACCCGACCTCAGTGAGGTCTTATGTACATCTCATATCCATGAACAATTACAGCTTATTCTGATACACTGTTCTGTATTTGGTCATTTAGGGTGTATACTGCACATTTCAGTGATCTGCACATTGTCAGTGTACACGGTGGGACAGATCTGAATCTAGAAACCTGAACCTGATGAGGAGCGTTGTGAGTTTTGAACTTGTGGAACATTCGCCACAATAATCATTATTTTCAGACCTTGCAGATATCAACAGAAAACGTTTTCATTCCAAGGTCCACATGTTAATCTACATATCATATTTGAACTGGTTCCTTGTGGGATGGTTTCTTGGAGCCCTGGACTGTGTTTCTCGAGGCTGCAGCAGAGGGAGGACTCACTCCTCATTGAGGAAGTCGAACGCTTTGCTCTTGTCGCTGGGCAGCTGCTGCAGCGTGCTGCTCTTCTTCTTCACGGACGGCTGGATGTGGGAGGTGGGCGCGTTGTACTTGACGTTCACCGGGGCCTCCGCCGCCGGCTTCTTGGCCGCGCCGCCCGACGAGCTGAACAGACGGCTGAAACTGGAGGTGTAAGGGTGGGGAAGTGGAGGGGGGAAAGAGAAGGAGCACACAGACAGAACGTATAGAGGGGTGGACACAAGCGGGAGCTCCAGCAGCAGAGGAAGGGCTCAACATTGAGGGGGGGTTCCCATGCCAGCACACCATGCTACCCTTCATATTCCCACCAAGAAATGTCTAGAAAGCCGGGAGTGCAGGGTTAATTCTGAGCACCGACTAGACCATTAGTCAACAACACAGAACCAAACAAGTCTGGACAGAGATCACCTCATTTCTCCTCAACACTCTCATCTATCTGCAATCTAGTGATAAATAAGCTGTGATGAGTTCCCTGCCTGTCTTCCCCCCCCTCCCCCCACCCCACACACACACCTCCTGCAAACACACACAACATCAGGCAGAATGTGGAGGGACGCACAGAAAACAAGGCACACATGGTAGAGACGTCAGTTTCTCTCATGAGACCTGCCACCAGAAGAAAAGTCCAAACCAAAAACTCCTTCCTCAACACAGGAGAGCCGCGATAAAGAGAAGAAGCCACGACAGGTTTGACCTTTCTTTAACTCCTAATGAAGGAGATAAAGAATGTTTTAAGACCAGAGAGCGGCTCTCCTCTGTTAGGACAGCGGGTCAGTTAAGATTTACCTACATCCTGGAGAAATCAACAACATGGAATACAAGAGAAACACGGGACATGTGAATCACTCTGCACTGTGATGATGATGATTGTTGGTACTGTGAAGAAAAGGCCGAGAAGAAAAGAGGAGCTCACAACTGCCAGAGGCTGGACTTCTTCTTCTCCGGGAGAGACGGGTTCTCCTTCGAAGCTCTGGAAGGAATCAAAAAGAAGTGTTTTGATAGTGACTGTTTTGATACTCTGCTACTGTGCATGTGCACCACAGCAGTAGGAAATAGTTCTTCTGCACATGTGTGAGTAGATTGACCATAATCAATAATAAGGATCATGCAGCTTTTTCTATCTTGTGCCTTCTCACCGGATCATCTCCGTCCATCTGACGGCCTCCTGCAGCTCCATCAGTCTCTCCTTGTACTGGTTCCTCTCCATCAGGACTCGGGCCATCTCCACCCGGGTGAAGCGCTTCCTCTGGGCCGTGGGCACGTCGCTCTGCAAACAGCATCCAACATCACCCAGCTGAATTTTTAACATCCCAGGAACACAAAGCTGTGATCCTACACACAAATGAGCATATAGCCTCTAAAAATCAACCGAGCAGGCTGGGAGTAACAGGAAAGACCATAAACTACAAGCATGAAGGACTCACGTCATCCTCGTTGTCATTCTTCACCTTCTGTTTGGCTTCCTCTAGCTCGACTCGGACTCTGTAACGGAGAACACGTCTGTCACGAGCCTGTCACACATGTCTGCACCGTGTGGATGAACCACTGTGAAGCCGACTCACTTCTTCAGCTCTTCTTCCAGATCTTTATTCTTCTCCTCCAGTTTGGTTTTGGCCTGGGTGACGGCGTCCAGCTCCCCTCGCAGAACCTCCCTCTCACACGACAGCTCGTCCACCTGTGCGATCAGGTCATTCTTCACCACGTTCAAAGCATTTCTGAAAACAAGAGGCACGCATTGAGCCGTGTCATACCAGCAACCATCACAGGGTGGCAGTATCGGCATGTTTCTCTCGAACACAGCATCATTGGCATTTTAGATTGAATATATGCATGAATATTGTTTACTTAATGTTGATATTCCATTGGAAATAGATGATACTAACTTGGTTTCCAACAGCTGAGTGTTCTCATGAATCAGGTGCTCAACTTCCCGGCCCATACCTGAAAACATCACATATATCGTACTTGTGAAATAACTTTGGACATCTACAGTATCTACCATCTTATGTCTAAACCCAGCCTTACCTAGAAAGTTGTTGTCTGTGAGTTGTGCAAAAAAAGAAACCACAAAAAAGCTTTATGAGACGATATAAAAAGCTTTTCTGGTGTGAATCCTGATGGTCTACAGCGGTGGCTCTAAATGTGGGGCTTGGGGACCAAGTTAGGTTGCTAGAGATCAACAGGAGGATGAAGACCTTTGTCTTTCAAAGTGGGACATTTCGACAAAGCCACAACTTTTTGAAAATGCCCCGACTCCATGTAAACAGGGAAAATAGAACTTTTCTGAAACTATACCACTCCGTAGAAATCGGGGGGGCGGGGGGGGCTTTGCTTGTTCTGATGTTGTCAATATATTGATTTAGTTTTTTTAAAAAAGCACCTAAGGTGACACTTTCTACAATCCAGAACAGCTAAATAGCAAACAACTTTTTTTCCGGAAGTTCCTCTTTTTGGTGGGGGTGGGAGTTTCCATCAGGGTTTGGCTCGGGTTGGGAACAATCGATCTAAAGCAGAGGTGTCAAACATACAGCCCACTGGCCAGAGACAGACTGCTAGGTGGTCTAATCAGGCTCCAGGGATAACAGGGTGCAAGTGTGACCCTTCAATAAAAGTAAACGATATGGGCTGTATGCGACACCTGAACTAGAATAAGTTAAGACACTCCTGGTTTCTAGTACTTCAGACAGAAGCAGCAGTACTCTACAGCCAAAGACAAGGAGTTGATACACACCAGAAAAATCGTCTGTGAGGATGATTTAAAAAAAAAAAAAAAAGAGGCCAGACGAGACAACAAGGTAAAACTGGTTGTACAATCAAACACTGTCTAAAGCATGAGAGGCGCGTTGGAGCGACGTCTTCCTACCCAGCAGGTCGGCTCCTTCGTCCATGTCTCCGATCAGGTCGTTTCCTGCAGACGAGAGCTCCTCGAACAGAGAGTCCGTGTTACGGTTGAACACCAAGTTCTCGATGCCGCCTTTACTCGGTGTACTGTGTGGAGGACATCAAAAACAGATACTTTAGTTCACACAATGCCAGAAACTGAAGTCGTCAGCAGAGATTACTTTTAGCATCGCTTTAGTTCTCAAACTCACCTTAAGTCAGTGCAAAGCTTAAAAGACCCAATATCTCTCTCATTTTCCAAAATTTCTCAGGGACTAAATAGTTAATGGCAGCCCTGAATCTGTCCTTTACCTTGTTCCCTGGCAGCTCTCGAGGTCCATGTCCAGTTCTGGAGTGGACTCAATGATGGCCAGAACCTCAGACTTCTGCAGGTCGTCTGCTCCGTCTACTGACAGCAGAAGAGACGTGAGAAACGCAACTAATTGCACTGTGTGATGTGTACACACAGCCGGAACGGCAGTACTGACCGTCACTTCTGATGGGTGTGCCTGCAGACGGCTGTCCTGCCCGCACGGCTGCCAGGTCTTTACTGCTCTCTGGTTTCCCGCCGTTGGAGTCCAGATTCTTGTTGAGTCCGCCTGAAGCGTTGTGCTCCTTCGGGGGGGCGTCCGCAGCCTCCATGGCCACATCGGAGGTGGTGGTCGACGGTGACGCGGTAGAGACGGACCTGGAGGAGGGACTCGTGCCTGAGGATGCTGCATCGTGAGCCGACGGCAGCGAGGTGCTACCGTACGCCGACGACGAGCTGTTAGATTTGGAGGATCCGTCCTGAGTGAAGCCTGAAGAGTTGGATCTGGACTCTCCGTCTTGTGAGGAAGCGGGGGCTCCGCTTTTGGACGGCGTGCCGGATTTGGAGCCGCCGCGGTTCACGTTGGATAACTCATCCTTATGGTGGAGGGAGAGAAGAAAACGGTAAAAGTGAGGCCAAGTTTACACGTCAACAAATTCAAGTGAAAACGCGTCATTTCTGCATTTTCATTTCAGAATAGTTTTACATGGCAATGTTTTAAAAACAATGTCTGTTTACACCCAAACATTGTGAACGATGTAGTGAGCATGCCTGGACATGAGTTGGTGCTGTTGGTTGTTTTTGTAATGAAACCACACACACACACACACACACACACACACACACACACACACACGTGCAGAGAACAATACGCTCTTAACATTAGTGAGGACGAGTACACCTACATTCCTAGAGACAGACGACGACGTTGGACTGCTATTAAAGTGACTCAACTGTAAAACTACCAAGTTCCAAGAAAATATGGTGTGGGAGTCATCTTGCTTTGGAGTACATCTCTCATTGTTGTAATTGCAGATCTGTTTAATATGGCCGTGGAGTCAGAGCATTTTCAAAAAGTTCCGCTTTGCAACCTTGGCCAATCTGATCTACGAAGTGGGCGAGGCTTCTTTCTGATTGGCTAACAACATTGCGTGAATGTACTTCAGCAAGTCGTCTGCGATATTCATAGAGCACTTGTGGATGTTACGATGATAAACTTAAAATATACAGAACACGTTTTCCTTTTCGATTTCAATGTCACGAGGCCCTGATAGCAGTTTTTCCACATTTGCTCATCAGAAGCAAAGATTCACAGAATAATTCAATCATGCTTTTATATCCCACACAGCAAGTCTTGCAAATTCCAGGTTAGTGTTTTGAATCTCCACTCCACAGGAAACAAGCTCTACCTGATACTCAACAGCATCTTGATCGGGGAAATTCTCCAGTGAAGTTTCTCGTTTGATTGGGAAAAACAGCTCCTCAAACTGAGGATATTAAACAGTGCAAAAGTTCAGCAGAAGATTAATCAGTGATCTATTCTGCATGTTAGAGCTTCTTGAAGGAAACAGATTTTATGGACTAACGATAGAAAGCAACATTTAAACAGCGGAGACAAACCACCCACATGCTACGGTACAACAACTGTTATCGACAATGCTTTGGCTAATGCTAAAGCTAACAGCTAACACAGGAAGAACACCAGAGAGACAGCAGCTTTACGGGTTTTCAAAGAAACTTCAGTAATTGTAACTGCAATATCAGTTTTAGTTACTGCCAGAAGTAGGGGTCTTTCAATCATTTATTATGTCGGGGGTATCAAACATTTCAACACGATTTCATCTCGAGTGGCCCGGACTGGTAAAAAAGTGCAATAATGACTTCTAAATGTAAACTTTTAAGTTTCTTTTTTGTTGCGGCGCAGAGTATATGTGATGAGAATGTTGATATTTTTACAAAACCAAACAATAACTCCTGAAAATGACTCCAATCTCAACAAAAAAGCCAATTTTACTGATACTTTCTGGTGTGAAAAACAATGAAATGTCCAAAAAACTTGCAGAATGCTGCATTATGGGTGTTTTAACAAACTCACCCTGACAGCATGACTTTGAAGCTAATGATAGTGTTCAGGCTTTCATGACTGCAGGACAGATATCTCAGCTCGGGTTTTACTGTTGTATTGTGTTCTGTCTGTATTGTGCTCTTCTAAGATAATAAAGAAATATTCATCAGGCTAATGTTAATATTGCTTTCAGTCAGACGTCTTGAAATTCAGGAGAACAGAGTTAGTTCATCTACTAAACAGGAGTCATAGAAATAATTGTGCTGCTGATTTAATAATGATAACCAGACACTAACATGTTATTCCCAGTACTAGTGGGGAGGCAAATAGACACTGAACTGGTTCTTACAGTAACCGTCTGAGCAGCATATCGTGGCATCCAGACTCTGCAGCCCTGTATTGTGTTGATGTGCGGCCGTGGTCCTATTAATAGCACGGCGCGGCTGATGGAGAACAATCAATCAGGACAAGTGCAAAGCATCAACGCAAATCCCTCAATCACCTTGGAAAAATACACGACGGGTGAATAAACCCAGAGGAGATTCTCTTCAAACTGCTGTCAGATGAAACTTCTCTCCCCCTCCACTGATGGGAGGATTGACTTTCTCCCTGCCTGTTCACACACTTGAGTCACTCGGCTATTGCTATAGTGGTCCGGTGGACAGCCAATCAGAGGGCACAAGACAGCAAGTTTAATTCCAACCCAATGAAAATCAGGCCTGCAACATGGTGAGAGGACTGGGATCATTACCCGGAAATCTTCTGTCAACGTCAAGTCGGAGGACAAAGCACAAAGACGCTGCTGTCCTGGAGGTAACAACAGTGTGGAACAGCTGCGTCAAACATGAGGCCTGCGGGCTGTAAGCTTAGCGAATATTAACTACTTCCCCACACACTCACTGCCTCTCATCTGACCTCGTCCGAGTGTAATTACTGCTAATGAATGCTTATGAGACGGTCGTTAATATTCACGATGGAGCCTGGCTGGAAGTCGTGGTCTCCAACAGCAACAATGTGAAAGCACTGAGTCCGTTTCATCCTTCCCCTGAGGTTAACGGCAGGCCCCCGAATGGCACCACTTCCCCGGCCTCCTGGGCTCCGAGCCACGACGGCTCACACACAAACAGCGGCCCGCAAGCTGCTAAACATTCTGCGCACACCGAACAATCCCTTTTTTCTCTCAATGGAAATGCACTCCGTCTTTGGTGTTCACTGGCACGGTCTCTTAGCGTTTTGTTTCCACAACCTTCCTCCTCTTTTTGGGAGGTGATGTCACCAGCCTGATCCGTGGGAAGCTTGCTAACCCTACACTTTATAGCCGCTGATATTGAGAGAAGTCTTTTCTTTTCAGCTCAGTCGGGCTTTTGGGAAGGACGCTGCGTAATACCTTGAGGCTGGCGTTGGAGCGCGGGTGGCTCAGGTTGTTGAATCTCCACGGTTCTGACGGGGTGTCCACAGGCTCCCTCTGGACATCGGGGGTCATACTCTCAGTGGCAGGAAGGTGGAATATCCCCATGGAGATGGGACGCTCCTTCCTAGAGACAGAGAGAAACAACGTGATGGATGACTCAAAGGTTATAAAAGCTTGTTTGAAGAAAAGTACCCACTGCTTTTTATAGTTTCCACAAAGTTGCGTTTTTAGTGACTCTGAGCACCGTTGTTGTGTAAACAGAGCCCAGAAACACAACAAAAGTTTTCCGTTTTCACTTTTAAAACTGTGTAAACAGGGCCTGAGCAGCTTCAGGCTCATGATGCTGAGAGCAAATGTAATAAAAGAAACAGGCATTTCAAAACATATTGCATTCACACAAAAGAAGAATGACCCAAAACCCAATCAAGACCATCTTTAGCGAGTGAACATAAGTAAATAATAAAAGACACTTTCTCTACCAAAACCAGGGACAGGTGAACCTGTGAGGTCACAGAAACTGCTAAAAGTCAGAGTTTAATCTTTAAATGACGGTGAAGTGAACGTGAGTGAAGGACGATGCAAAAACAACTTGCTTCCGAGAGTGTCTTGGCTGCTCGGACAACGTGCTTTCTGACCTTAACTTTGTTAATTCACTGGTTAAAGGAAAAGAGCCTGCAGATCTAAGTACATTCCCTCGTGGCGTTTCAGAGAAGCCGAGCTCAGGAGAGTTGGACGAACGTCCGTGACAACTGTGAACGTGACCTCTGGCTTTGAACGCCTAATCAGTTCAGTTGAGTCTACTTGAATGTTCACAGTGTCATCAAGGACAATCCCATTGGATATTGCTGACACACAGCTTTCACTGGACAACAAAAACAAGGACATTTAACTTTTACCCACCAAACTTTTATTTAGTCTGTGTGATCAGGGGTTCAAGTTGAAGAAACCTTCTGAGAATGCATCTTTACTGATTCTAGAACAAAAGGATAAATATAGGCTTTTACCAATGTTAAATGATGACAAGTTAAGGCGTCTCTAATATTTACCTTTAGGAGATTTTAACAAATGCTACTAATTTCTTGAGAATCCATTGTGTAGTTCTCGAGACACATATATAGAGCATATATGTGCATATCGGTTAAACCTTCCCTGGTGGGTCAAATTTGATATTTCATTGGATTAATCTACCAAACATCAACTCTCATGTGGTCAATTCTATAGTTATAATGTGTCTATCCATCTAATTCCTGTCGTAGTGCCTCCAGAAGCCACACAACAAGTGATATGGTTCAAGAGCATGTGATTTATGGTGTGAAATAAAGAGTGCAGTCCACTGGACTCTACTAGAATAAAGCATGCTGGGCATGTTCTCATTAATCTGAATGCCTTTGCACTGTGGTGGAGTTACTATAGACGCGGTGACCGCAGGGGAAACACACTCCAGCACAACCACGTAAGTCTGTAAGCATTTCTTTTTCGGCTGTTAAATTCATTTGGTATTACTCGATCTGCTTTCAGTGCAGCGAGAGCGTAATGTAATTAGACAAAAACGAATTGTGTGACAAGCAGAGACGCATCAGGGCAGAGACATCCGAGGCACGACGGACCTCACAGAGTAGCTCTATAGATAAAACCCATGGAAGACCAGGTGGAAAATGTACATGTAGCTCTAGGGTTCATTCGGTTTAAAACAAGAGTAGCAGTATCCATTGTAAGTAATCACCTCCGACTTCAAGGAGTCACAGCCAGAGCTCATATGTTTCAATGGAGCATGCCCATTGAAATCAGTACAAAGCTGTTATCTATGGAGCCCTGAGGCCCCGTTTACATCACAATATTTCAAGTTCAAGTCCAGAACTGTTTACTACGGCTGTGGCGCACATGCACAGTAGCACCGTTTCAGAAAGGTTTTGTTTACACCCGATTCCACAGAGATGAAGTCGGAGCGTTTTCGAAAAGTTCCATCTTGGGAGCCATTATCAAAAAGTGGCGCTTTCAGCAGCTCTGAGCACTTTTGTTGTTTAAACAAACACCAAGAACACTACAAAAGTTTTATGTTTTCACTTGAAAATGTTTTTGTGTAAATGGGGCCTGATAGATCAATTCACCAAAGACAAAGTGTAAAAAAAACCCAACATGTCTGTCTCCTTTGATAAGAAATAAAATGTATAAGAGCAGCTTTCTGCCGCTGTGAACATCAGGAATGAGAAACGCTTCACCGACTGAACGACACAACAATAGCTGATGTGGGGATTTACAGTAGCAGAGCAAGAAACAATGGACACTCCACCGTATTGAGAGGTCACATGTGGGCCACCGATGGTGCAGCTTTTTGTCGACTGAACCAGCGAGGGGAACAAACTCCGGCTGTATTTAGTCATAAACTGCCTGAGATGATGCAGTGTGGATGTGACGACCATCACCTGTAGCCCTCTTGACCTACTTTCAGCAGCCTGACAGATACACACCCACATGGCAGCGGCGGTGCCGCTGCCTGGCTACGAGTTGATATTTGAATCTACAGCAGAACACACAAGACGGGCTGTACCTGCAGGGTCGGGGTAAGGAGGGTAAGGAAGGCAGGGCAGGTAAGCCCCCGGTGGACACGGAGTAGTGGACCAGCAGCAGCACTGACAGAGACACCAGCACGGCCGAGTTGATGACAACCGCTCCCCCGACGAAGCCGAAAACAAACAGCAGCATACACCCGGGGCTCATGGCCCCCCCAGATTGTCACCCAGCCCTTCACCGAGGGAGGGGGGGGTCACTGGTGCACCAGAGTGACTCTGCTGGTTTGGCCGGACCGCTGCATATGCACTGGCAGCAGAGGTCAGAGAGACTGATTACAGCAGAGTGCGCAACAATAATAGTAATCCCTCAACTCTCCTTTCTCCAGGAAGTGATGCTGCTCTTCTTCCTCCTCCAGGAGGTGATTCTGCTCTCCTCCTTCCTCCAGGTGATTCTGTTCCTCTTCCTCCTCCAGGTGATTTTGTTCCTCTTCCTCCTCCAGGAGGTGATTCTGCTCTCCTTGCTCCTACACTCTTCCTCTCCTCTGCCAAGATGCGACACAGCTGCTGCTGTGCAGTCTAGAACACTCCGACGCTCTCCCTCTTTCCCTCTCTCCCTCTCTCGTTGCGATAGCTCCCACCACCCCTCTCCGCTTCCCCTCCCTCCCGCCCCCACGCTCTCTTTTGGATGCTGAGGCAGCTTGTTCCATATGCCCCTTCACAGGCTGCAGCTTATTGGCTGCGGAATGAGGAGACTGATCCGTGTGTATGGGTGTGTGAGAGAGAGAGAGAGAGAGAGAACGAGAGAGAGAATGTGTCAAACAAAGAGAATGTGAGTGTGTAGGTGAGTGAGAGACAACATAAATGTGAAAAGAGAGCGAGTGTGTGTGTAATATAGAAAGCAGTAAGTTTGTGACAAAGAGTAAGTGTGAAAGCCAAAGTGAGTGAATGAGTGAAAGTGAGTTTGTGAGAGAAGGTGAGGTTCCATATATATTTAACTTCTGTATCAGAAAATACAGAAAATACCATTTGTGGCCACTAGACGTCACCATATGACATGAGAAAGTTGCTCAAGGATCTAAAAACCTCCATTAACAAATAATTTGACCTCCCGAGCAAGAAAAATGTTGCCAAAGACAAAAATCTACAGCAGAATTTAAAGTAACAATGATAAAATGTTGATTAGGAAAAAGAAAGAGTTCAGAGTGTGAGAGAATTATGTGGGACAACCGATGGAATTTAGCATTGTGCCAAATCTGGCACATTTACAGTGACCTCATGAAGAGATGGCCTGTTCATTAATATGCAATGTCCCGTCCAAATAAACTAAAATATGAAAGGAAACTTGTGAGTGACTGCAGAAAAGCAGTTATACTGAAGAAAAAAGTATATTTGTGTTCATGACTCATTCTTTTTGTCCTATTATTTGACAGATATGCCTAAAGTGCCGTTCCCACCACGTTTCCACTGAAGTTGGTTTTTCTTTCACATTTTAAATAAACATTTATTTTTTTAATGAGGTTTTTTTGTGCAACTCTCAGGTCCCTCAACTGATGCGTCACTGCAACAGCGTAATAACAGTAGTTGAATCATTTATATCTACAGCAACTCGTAAAGTAACTCCCTAAAAAAAGAGGAGGAGCTTGTAACTGCTCATAATCACAAGTTTTCATTGAATACCCGGCTCACAATGCTGAGAGCAAATGTAATGAAAGATAAAGGAGGTCAAGCATCACCGAGGTTCACAACTATAGTACTGTAATAAAATGTTACTTTTTTTCCCCAGCACCCCCGATACAACAACCCCTTTAAAAAATAATAATAATAATATTCAGCAACTTCCACAATACTAGCCAGACTTTTTTTCTAGTGGAAACAAATAATAGTATAAAGGTCAACAAGTGGCTGTAAGAAATCAAATATAGTAGTAAAAATCCTAACAGACCAGAAGGCAAAGCCTACAGCCCAATTAGATTTTTTGAAGAAATATTAAGACACTTTGAAATAATCAATCCAGACAGAACCTCTAAAGAAAAGCATGAGACACTAAAAACCTGCAGAGCGGCCGATCGTCTTTACAAACCGTCTCCGTGTGGAGCCGGGCGACGAGTGTTGCACTGAGTTTCATCAGCATGAGAATATAAATTCTACTGAAGAAGAACATCTGGAGTCACGCTGAGGATTTTCCATCTAACAGGACAAAAGAAAATGTCTTTCCATCCACGAGTGTGATTCAGGCTTGAAGTTGGGTAAAGAATCTAACCGAAGACAGCAGAAATTAAGGATGGAATTAGACCGTGGGCGTCCTCTAATCTTGATCATAATCTCTGAAAATGAGCAACAAGCCACAAAAGTCCTAATCCCGTCCAACTCCTCTCTTCTCATCAGCACTTCATGGTAAAGACCATTTCCTCCTCGTCTCTTCATCGGCCTCAGCACCAGGGACCAATGAGAAATATACATTTATTGCATTTAAAAGGGTATATTTGCATCATTATGTTATATCATCATTACCCTTGTGGTTAATTTGGTCTCAATTTTTTTTTGGACAATAAAATTATTTATCAGCAATAATTTGTGGGACGATATATCGTCCAGCAAACTTTGTCATCATCACAGGCCTAGTGTCACAGTGTGTTGCGATCGCACACACGCTTAGTGTCGTCGACGTGAGGTGAGGTTGAGAAGAGAGCCGTGTGGGGGGGGGTCTCACCGTGCTCTGATGGGTGTGGGGGTCTCCGAGGGCTCTGCTGTCACGGCTCCATGTTGGTGTTTGGTCCGCTCCAGGTGCTCCATGTAGCTGTGGATCATCTGCACAACCCAACACGCACGTTATAATTTTTCAACCAAAGACTTCTGTCATAAAATTGGTTGTGGTTGTTGAACAGGGTGCTCTGACAGTTTGCGATGTGGAGATCCGGTGCCGCTCACCTCGGTGTGTCTCTGGTGGAGAGCGTTGTACTCCTTCTTGATCTCCGCTTCCCTCTCGTCCAACCTGCTGACTGCACAGGAACAACTCAGGATTACAATCACATTTACAGATTACTGCAACAATAGTGTCCAGATATTTTCACAAACCCGCAATGAATTCATATGAAGTATGTAAGAGTACTTTAAAGCTGCAGTTACAGTTTAGGGCCAGAAGAGGGCGACCTAACATCAGGAAACCTCCAGCTGAGGGTAGACCAGGTTATTTCACAACTCCTGAGTCATGTGTGAGATCTCATGTTTCAGTCCCCCCCCCCCCCAAACACTGTGGGATGTTTCGGACTCCGCAACTCGCTCCTGATGCTTTGGGAGACTTTCTGGATGAGCTAACATTTCCCGAGTCTCTGATGAGCTGGCGGAGGCTTGACCTCAGAGAGTCAGAGTTGTTGACAGTTGTTGAACGTGAACAAGCAAATAGACTCTGTTAGTGGTGGAGATGATACTCAGAGAGCCAGAGGCCACCTCCACTATTTCTGCTGGATTTTCCAGTGAGGTTCACGAAAACTTTAAAATGATTTGCTCCGTTTAGAAATCTCTACAGAAATGCATGCTGATAAAAACTTCATGTGTTTCTAAATCTCTTGAATGTTGGACGGAGAAAAATGCAACTCAAAACTCCAAAAAACGATGCGTTTTCACTTGAAACATTATCAAAGAACCCACTCGCATTACAATCACATTGTAATCTCTCAACGCGATGAGACGACGTTAAATGTGATGCCAACCCAGTCTGGAGAGGTTTCTGCTGAGATAAACAACTTTATCTCTTATTTTCCTAATGTCGTGAATCCAGGGAAGAAATCGGGAAAAGAAACAAGGAGACGGTACCACAGAACTCAAATCAAGTCTTGGTGCACTGATATTGTGACAAAGCAGAAAAGCTAATTTAAATCCTGCGTGGTGAGTGAGGAGTGACAGCAGCTGTGAAGTGGAGGAAGCAGAAATAATAACTGTGCAGAGAAAATGATGCGATTCCTAAGCTGGTTTGGCGATGAATCAGAGCGGCCACACCCCAATGGAGTCTGTCCAGCCAGCTTTGAGTCAGTTACTACAAATACTATTCACGAGAAACTGATGAGGGACGACAATCCTACAAAAAAAAAAGGACAAACTAAAAAGAAAAAAGTAAAGAAATTGGATACAAGAAAAGGACGTTGCTTTCCCTGCATGCATGTGACTGTGCATGAAACCTCCAAACTTGCATTGATGCTCACAAAACAAGCAGCTGTGTTCTCTAGAAGTCACGTGTAGGTCGGGTTTAACCATGACCAAACTCTCCTGTTACCGCCCGAGCTGCTCCGTCTGCTCGATTACGGCTCGTTTAGCACAGTTGGCAGGCGAACGCGGCTCATCGTAAGGGAGCAATGGCTTTCATACAGGAGGGGGACGCAGACTGGAGTCCTCCAGCCACAGACTGTCACATGACCAGCAGCCCGTTGATGTGACTCCGATCTGCCTCGATCGCTCTGGGTGGGACGACATCAGGGCCAATAAGAGTGAAGATATGTACTTTATTAGTTTGAAAAGTAGTGGAGTGTTTAACTAAACGGACACCCAAAAGGAAAGTTGCCCATTTTCACTTGAAACCGTCGTGAAAACTGGGCCTGAATGATCATGATGGAGTCACAGTTGTGTGATTAACTTATTGTTTTTAATATTTAAATGACCGACAGCCCAGCCAGACGTCAGAGGCACAGAAATCTAAGAAAAATGGTCAAAAAGTGACAAAGGCAACAAACTGCAGACATGATTAAAAGAAGAAAGAAACACACACAGAAGGTGTGAATTAGAGGGCAAGAGAAAGAGCACTGTTGTCGTACAGCGCATTGCTATTGCATCAAGGCTACTTTGTATTCAAGCTAATGCTAACTGTGCAGCCCTCGTAACTGTGTCGTTACCGTCGTGGTGATTGCACTGGACTTACTCTGGTCTGCATAGTTCTTGGTTTTCAGCTCCAGCTGTCGCGTCTGAGACTCCAACGTCACCACACGGACCTGCAGGTCCTTCTTCTCGCCGTCCTGGGAGTCTTCGAAGGCGATGTACCTCTGTGGGTGGGACAAAGGTTGTTACGACGGCTGAACCGACCGCTATGACGGCATCTGGGGGGCGGGAGGGTCACGCGTGGCTCTGAGCTCCTTGATCGAAGTGGCTCGTCCACCACCTGCTCCCCATTTATGGTACAAATGTGCAGAAACAAGAGTTTCAGTTTCAGTACGGTTCTATTCATATCGCGTCGATTATAATGCAAAACTGCGATGACGTGTAGAAAGAAGATTGTATGGAGAACAAAACAAACACGAAGCACAGATCTGTTTTTAACGTCTCTAAAAATCTGTGAGAAAGAGGCAAAAGAAGACAACCAGACTGAGTTTCTGTGCGTCAAAGGAGCTACACAAGATGTCTAAACCTACAGCAGCAGAGCAAAGAAACCGGTTTAGAATTTCTTCATCTCGCTCTGTGAATAGGTCTGATCAAATCCACAGCTGACCGCCGTCGTCTCCAAAACTGAACCCTGATAAGACTTGACATGACGATGACGTGAGGACTGAATGGCGTGTTACCAGTGGAAAAAACAGCACACAATATCCGTCCCCAGGCTATTATTAAAGTCTCTCAGCACAACAGGTGTGCAGCGACAGCTTCCTCATCACAGATATGAAAAAAAAAAAATAAAACACACCAACTGTGACCGTCTCTGTGTGGGGGTGTGACTGACAGACGTAGAGTTTACGGGGTGAGAAACAGTAGATATCTGTGTTATAGCTGGTTTTCCAGCCTCCACAGAATTCGGCGTACTTCTATATGCAAACTGTCTGCAAACTCGAATCCACAAACAAACCCAATCGATTTAATGCGGCCATAAGGCAAGTTACACTCTGTTTGTCGACAGATTAGTTTTGAGGGAAGCAATGAAGTGGGAAAGACCAACAGCAGTTGGACTAAAGGAGCTCACTAAAGAGAAGTTGAGAGGCTTAATAAAAAAACACTTGAAATAATGAGAGGCAGCGTTCAGGCTACCTTGAATGTGATCAGGACCTGGCTTCTGGGCTTCTGCTTTAACAAGATTCCGGGGGACCATTTGCACTCGTCCATCTATTCTGAAGTTTCTCAGACTTTTCTTTATCCTGCAATAATATCTTTTTTTTTTTTTTTTTTTTTTTTTTTTTTAAATGTGTGTGAAAAAAATTTGGAAATGAATTTGAAAAAATGTAACAAGATTTCATTGAGTGGAACAGATGGCAAACATCAGTCAATAACAAGTCCTTGGAAATTCGCTCAGTCATTTCTCGGTAACGTGAGGTCAGAGATACCCTGAGACAAGAAAACACATTGATTCGCAGCACAACGGGAACTACGAAAATGCAACACTTGACTTTTGTGATTCGAGCATGTGGTCACGTTGTGGTCGACACACGGTACGATTCATCAAAGATCAGCGTCAGCACATCAAATTCTTCAGATTCAGTCCGTCTTCAAGTTCGTCCATGAAGCTTTGCTGCTGGTGGAGCGAAAAACTGTCGTGCTTGCTGTACGATTGTTGGAAATTCCCTGTAGATGAACTGAAAACTATGGAACCCTTAGCCCTGAGAAGGCCTGTCAACCTGTTGTGCATCTTGGTCTTTTCTGGAAAGCCACCAAACAATTGGTCCAAAGTGGAGAGACCTGAGCATCAACGCTCAAGTTCTTGTGGGAATCAAACGAGAAGGCCTGCAGCTCTGCGATCTAAAAACAGAAATAAGACTTATTGTTGTCTATCAGCTGAGTCGGGAGTCTGCACAACACAGGGTCTTATGATGCAGAACCCCCCCCCCCCCCCGTGGGTCAGGGGCCCGACGGGGTGGATTTTATCTGTAAGGAGACGAGGATCACCTGATAGAAGCCGCCTCGTTTTCATCCAGGCACATTGCAGTGAGAACAGAGGTGTCTAAGAAAGGTGCTTCTTCAACATGCCTTTGTGAACTCGTCTCTCAAGACGTTGTTATTTACTTAAACGGTTCACATGTTCCTGGAATGAGACATTTCTGTCACAGCCTGGAAACGCCGATTTAAAGTTAATGGCTTTTGATGTTCCTTTCAATGACAACAAAGTTTGCACGTTTGTTTACCACATTTTAGTCTGAGCGAATGGCTGCGACATAATCTTTTTTACTCATGAGAGCAGGTATTTGGGTCTTGTGTTAGAGGGACTTACTGGGCTCTGCAAAGCTTACGGAGCATGGGTAGGAACTGAAGCTGGGGTAGCAATGGAGCATTTTCTGTGTACATCAACTGAGAGCATTAAACATAGCAGTGAGGGGGTTGACACCCTAATATACATTAGTGCTTTTGTACCAGCTAACGATTTGTTTACCAAAATAATGGCAGTAACTCGTCTGGTTGGAGGCGACGCAGAGATAACCACACTGTGGGAGTCACCATCATAGCTCGCTGTTGGCGTTAAGTCAAGTTGGCTGATACGGTACAATTATGGAATTTTTCTTGTAATTTACTTCAGTCAAAGCAAATAAAACACAGTCCAACGACACCAAAAAATAAGTACGGTGAGCACAGTAACCAGCAGTGTGGGTGAACGTGTGCTCGGAGCTTTACATTAGTTACGTGACATGTATTCTGATGTATTCTGTAGGTGATGACTTCGCCAGTCCATGGCGTTCATTAAGCTGACCGAGGTCGACTTCACAATGTGGGTTGGGACACTTCAATCAGTGTCTACTGTAGAGGACATTTTCAAAGCTCATCATCCTGTCAGTCATTTTCTCAATTAAAAAGCGAGTTCATATATATCTGACAGCTTGTATTCATGAATGGGAAACGTTAGCCATGAGCAGCTTTAGGGAAAATTGAGGCTGCAACCCATAGTGTTGACAATCGATTCAAGATTTCTGGTCAGTCGAGTGTGTGATCTCAGTTGGTCATTGTCATTGGTATTTATTTGGCAAACCCCGGCTGTTGCAGCCCAGACAACTATCAGCCTCAAAAGACAACAGTTACCACAACGTCCTCCTCTCAGTAGAAGTGTCTCCATCTCCTGCTCCTCATATGACCCAAGAAGGAGGCCTGTGCATATGACAGCGCTCCGGAGAATAAGTGTTCCAGCATTTTGACGTGCACCGTTTCCCCCTACACCGCGTGGATAAAGCTCTCTTTGTGCCTAAGCGTCACCACACACACACACACACACACACACACACACACACACACACACACACACACACACACACACACACACACACACACACACACACACACACACACACACACACACACACACACACACACACACACACACACACACACACACACACACACACACACACACACACACACACACACACACACACACACACACACACACACGGTTCCAGAAAAAGTGTGTGCACACCCACACAAACAGGGCTCCGCTGTATTGGCACTCAATTGACAGAGACTGAAATCAGCTCCTTTTAGTTTCTTGGCCACAGACGGCTACCGAGGACATTTGGAAAAGCCGGGGCTTCACGAGGCTTTGGCCCCCACAAGAACTGGGTAACACGTTTACAAATGTCATGATTAATGATCTGGGTGTTAGAAAGACTCCACCATTATGCCGAGAACAGAATGTGGGCTTTAAGTGAGAGTCTCAGTGCGATCATGTGGCTTTCAGGAAGTGATTAGCCAGGAGCTCAAATGTGAGAAGTGCATTATGGTGGCTGTCATTGTGACGCGGGAAGTAAAAGCACGGGACTTCACAGGATTTGTCCTCGGGAGAGTTTTACTGAGCTTATCAGTGGGTGAAGTTCATGTGAGTGATCAGATAGCGAGCACAGACATCCAAGTTCAGTGATTGAAAGCTATCCTGTGTGATCCTCCAGACATCAGCCATAAAGTAGACCTCAATGACTCGAGGTGATCCATCAGCTGGCGTGTTTTGTGAATGAACCACGGTCCTTCACCGGTCAGCAGCTAAAGCCGGGATTTACAAAAGAACAGGGGGAAGTGCCGTTTTTCCCCAAGAATTTCCTGCCTTGCCTTTCCTCTTACTCCATCGAGACAAGCCAATCGGGGGAGGTATTCCTCTGGGCACGCAGCAAGAAAAGCAGGACTTGGCTGCTACCGTGTGTTTGTTTGGGAAGATTAATCTGCTTCTTTGCCTCGAGAGTGACTTGTTGTCCAAATGAGCAGCTTAGTAACTGAGTCTATGCCATGTGACTCATTAGTCTCTGTAGAGTAGGCAGTTGCTTTGATACTCGGGGAGGATGCCTTGTATTCAAATTAGAAGAAAAATGCTCATTCAGCATATGCGAACTTCGTGCGCATCTAGCATGGATGGAGCCAAACATCCGGCATCTTCTAGTTCAGGGGCCACATTCAGCCCAATATCATCCTGAATGGGTCAGACGGGTAAAACAGTGCCATAACAACAATAGATTTAAACTTGAAAGTTTTGCTTTGTTGTGGCCTGGAGTATACCTGATGAAAATGGATGTTTTTGGCCTTATGTTTGACACCCGTGACGCAATCCAATCCAATCCAACTTTATTTGTATAGCACATCTTAACACAACAGCCAAGGTTGACCAAAGTGCTTCACAGTTAAAAGTAATAATAAAACAAACAACGCAATGCTTTACTTACAGTCTTAACGTTTGAGTCATGATGATGTAACTTCTCAACTAGGTTTGAAACTAATATCTGTGTGCATCATGAAAAAAACCTGGTGAAATCTATAATGGCATCAGAATACTTCAACAATGTCGGGGTGGAAATTATATGAATTGATCGTGATTGACAAATTCTCCTGTTCCCCGAGTGGCCCCCTGACTTCACCCTCTCACCAACACGAGAGCTAACGCTCTGCATTTCACAGCAGTCAGATAAACCGTCGCAGTGTGAAACCCTCATGTGCACAGGTCTGTGTCAAAGCTGCAGCAGCGTGTTAGGACATGACCTAAATTATTAAACGTGTTGCTTTGTGACCTGCTGCACTTGTCATTCAACATTTAAATGTCAACGCTAATGTCAACGGGCAGGGAGAAATATGTTCAACTTATGGCCATTAGCGTGTTAATCCTCTTTTCAGGCCGTGGATGCTGACTATTTCATGGGGATTATTAGGCTGGAACAAATAAGACCCCCGCAGTGGCTCGCAGTCCCAGAAGGACTTTTTAAAGCTCAAATATGAGCAGGGATTAAGACGGGTGTTTGAGCTTTGAAAGCACACAAACACAACTTAATTGAAAATCTTAGTAAAACATTACAAGGATTAAAGTGTGTGTACTCGAGTGGTGAATAAAAACATTCCAACTATTGCATCAGAAACTATTTCAAATCTCATGAGCATCAATGAAAAAACAAAACCTCTCCTGGTAAAAGGGAGTTGTTTGGATTATGGTGACTGTGTTTGGGTTGCCAGAGTCTAAATCCTGTCTTCTTGGTAAAACCAATTTTTTTTTTTATACTGGCTTCTCGTTTTAAACTGTTTGATGTGCAGAACCACTTTCATTGTGTTTTGGGTTCTACAATTCCAGCCGTTGATGCATTCATTGCCAGACATTCTGAGTCTATTCGTGTTTCCTGCCAAGGATAAATTAGAAGACCTCTGACTTCCACATAATCATACATTACACAATGTTTCCCAAACTGTGGGTCAGGGCCCAAAGCGGGTCACAGACTCATTTTCTTTGGGTCGTCAAAGGCACTCGAAAAGCGTAACTGGTGTCCTATTATCTGTCAATGTAACAGTTTTAGTCAAACTCTAACCACAACTTTTTGAGGTATTCTGCTAACCAACTGACCGACAAACCAACCGACAATACTTTTTCACTGCCCCCCATACATACACTTTTTTTAAAATGTGAAACACCAAATTTGTTAGATACCATGAATCGCCAAATAGCATATTAATGACCAATAATGTAAATAAATTTACCATTTAAATGTAATAAATCCAATAATAACTGGCAAACATTACCTGCATTATGCACACTAAGACACCGTTTACACGACTACATTTCAAGTGAAAATGCATAATTTTTGCAATTTCGTTTCAGAAAGGTTTCACGTTTGCACCGTAACAATTTGAAAACGACGGCCATTTACATGGAAAAGACAGAAACGCTGCAAGCAATGTAGTTTTTATGTTTGGCCGCGAGTTGGCGCTGCTGTTTGTTTCTGTAATGAAAACACACACACATGCACGCAGGGAATAATATGCTACAAACACCAACAATGGCGAGTACACAGACGTTCGAATGGAAGGGATGACGAAGTTGTATTATTACTGGTGACTCTCAATTATAAAACTACCAAGTCCCAGAAAAATATGGAGTCATGACACTGTTGTTATTGTCCATCTAGTCTTGCATGTGCAGAGGACAGATTCATTATGGCCGTGGTGCACATGCGCAGTCACAGTGGTTCAATAAACTTGTGTTTTTCCGCGTTGCCACGGAGACGGAGCATTTCCTTAAAGTTCTCCCTTTGATGCGATTCAAAAAAGTTGGGTTTTCAGTGACTGAATGTAAACACACACCCAGAAGGCAAGGGACGTTTTCTGTTTTCCCTTAAAAACACTGTCATGTAAACAGGGCCAAACTTTGATTTCATTTACAGTTTCGCTGCGACACCCCGAGGGCCAGTCAAGCAGATCCAAACAGCCACGTTTGGCCCCCGGGCCTTATGATGCCCGGATCTAGTCTTGATCATATTTTCTCTGTCCCTTCACAAGGACAGATCTGAGTAAAAAAGTGCTGTCACACACAGTCTGGTCAGTCCAGAACCAGTGTGCAGGAGAGTCCCACCCAAACAAGTGCAAATGTGTCACTGCTGTTCCCACCAGGAAGGAGCCTGACAACACCAGGAAGCTCTGGGATTATTTAAAACATTAAAAAAAAGTTTGCTGCTGCAAGCAAAGTGTGGTAAGCAAATCCTAGAGTGAGGTGCACAGATCTGGACTGGGATGGAGGACTGACCGGTGCAGCTAAAAGTACAGTATGAAGGTACAGTATGAAAGTACAGTATGAAAGTACAGTATGAAAGTACAATATGAAAGTACAGTATGTGCCCCAGAAGTGTGTGTCATACACAGGCATGGTTCATCTGCAGTTCCCAAATAAATAGTTAAAACGTTTAGGAAACACGCGATGTCTGATTACCAGCAAGTTTCCTCAAGTCATTTAAAGACTCACTCATCACGCTTGACGTGATTTGGTGCGCACCGAGCCCCGCGTTTAATCCGCGAGTTTAATCGGTAATCTGGGTTATAAATGAGCGCTCGGATGTGTATGTTGTGCCGGGGGTTGGCCACCCACCTCCTCCGCGTGCTTCCTCAGCGCCTTCTCCCGCTCGTACTGGGTCACCAGCTGCTCGTTGTCCTCCTTCAGCAGCTCCAGCTCCACTTCGTGCTCCTGGTTGACGGCGAACACCGAGTCCAGGTTCTCCAGCACGGCCACCACCAGCGGCATCAGCTCCTTCACCACGTCCTCGCCGTAGCGCTCGATGAGCCGCTCGAACTCGCGGTAGATGGAGCTGGCCAGCCCGGAGACCCGCTCGGACATGACGGACGAGCTGCTGGAGTCGTCCTGGTAGAGGACCACGTCGTCCAGCTCCATGTTGTGACCCCCGGGAGCCTCGGTACTTCTTCTGCCGCCCGCCGGGCTAACGTTCACCCGAGCTAGCCGCCGCGAAGCAGCGAGCCTCCGCCGCCCGCCGTGGACTTTCCGCGACTCGAGCAACGACACTAAAACATAATTAAACTTGTTTCCCCCCTCGCGGTGATACTTCTTAAAAACACACTTTCCGGTTAAATCGGACTTTATTCCGTGTTTACACTCGCAGTCCCGAAAGTCTACTGATTAGTTTCTCGATCCAACAGATGAGCTGCTGCGTTCAAGGACCGTCGCAAAAGTCACACTCCACCGTACTCAACTCTTTCTCGTGCGCAAACATAAAAGACACATTTAGCATATAAAGTTGCGACACTCACATAAATTCCATCAAATCCACAACTTCTCGCCAAAGCTGACAAATAATCGAATTGCGTGATATATATGGATGCTGCCATGTGATTTTCCTTTTCAAGGGGCGGAGAAGAAATTGTAGGAAACTGGTCTAAACAAATAAAAACTATCCTCCCACGCTTACATCAATCAAAATCCAATGAAAATAAGATTTTGCGCTGTTTTCCTCAAATATAGATGCTGCAAAGAAAGTTTTAGCTGCGCTTAATGTGGGTTGACCTCCCCATAATTTACAAGTTTACGAGGATTACTTGAACGTGCCACGAGTGGGTGACGTCACAGTCTAAAAAGAGGCTATAGTAAAAAAAACTGGAAATAATCCGTAGAGATTATATATATTATATATTCAGATCAAGCATTATATTATTGTATGCCTCCTTCAATTAGCTTCAAAAGATGGATGTTTAAACATTTTTTACATGATTAATCCAGGCCAAGCCTGGGGTTCTGTGTGGGGTTTCTATGTTCTTCCAGTCCAAAAACATGATTGTCACATGAATATAACTGGTGACCTTCACAAAAACTGCAATAAAGAATAAAAGTGTGCTTCAATAATGCTTTTATTTACATTTAACAGTTTGAATCTGAAATCATCACGCAGGCCGATTCAAACTTTCATGTTACATGTAATTAAAAAAAAAAAAAGTAGTACCTATGGCAAGTAAACTTTTTTTTTTGCCCACAGAAATGTACAATCGTCCTCAACCAGGTAATGTTTACAACAAACACATGCACTATACCAGCTCATGTAAACACACCCCGTTTAAGTGATTTTTGTTTTTGTAATGCATAGGCACTGTTCCCCCTGAAGTCTCCGCAGGTTCAACACAAGACGGGTTAACGACAGCTGAGGGTGCATTTCTTTCATACAGACGTCCTGTAGGAGGGTGGCGGTTTCACCGCACGCACAAACACAAATGGGGGGGCACTGACAACACAGTGAAACTGGTAGATATTGAACACAACGCACATTCGTAAGAGATCATGGCATTAAAAGTTGCTTGTAAAGTGGAAATAAATGACATTGTTTAAAATAAATAACCAAAAAGTGCAACAACAGCATTTGTTCTTTTTTTTTTTTTGCTCACACATTAGGTGAGTTTCTCTGGTTCTAAGGACAATCAGATGCAAATGTATGTCTTGAAAGCCATATTCTTTGGCTCTGAGACTTTTGGAAGCCGTCTCTGTTCCAGTGGAGACGTGTACGGCCGATCTTCAGACATCGTGGTGCTGGCCGCCGCCCGTGTGCGAGGGGCAGAGCGAGTACGGCCGCTCGCAGGTCAGGCCGTCGAGCGCTCGCAGCAGCACGTCGGGCATGTGATCCGTGAGCATCTGGGGGCTGATCACGATGCTCCGGAAGGACATCTCAGTGGACCACTCCGCACGGTACCGCACCGTGGAGAAGCACGACCTGAGAGGGAGCGAGGAAAACTATTGATTTCCTCATGAAAACGCGTTTTACAGAGCAGGGTTTCATGCTTCATTGCAAAAACAAATAGGATCCACCAGTAGCCCGACATAAAAACGACACTTTCACTGTTTCTGCCATTTCCACGGAAACATGCGTTTTCACTTTAAACATTCTCTTATACACGGGGCCTGAAACACAGGACAAGACATACTTAATGTCACTGTTTAAATGATTTTTTTACAACTTTATTTGACCTGTTAAATATCAAATTTGCAAGTGTGTTTCAAACATTTAGTCAAAAAAGTGAAGCAAAGTTTGAATGCAAAGATTAGTGTGTTTATAAGCAGATGTGGGGCCCCCAGAAAATCGGGGTCCCATAAGTTTAAAAGTTTACAAACCAAATGCACTAAAGTAATTTTATTATGGCATTTATCTATAGAGTAAATCTCCAGATGTGTTTTTGACTTTTATCTTCAGGTTTTAGCCTGCAGCTGGTTATGGAAAGAGAATTTCAACTTGTCACTGCATGTTGAAAAGGTTGAATCTCTTTGTTCTTGAAATCTGTACCACAGTTATAAACATTAAAAACTCGTAACGTCTCGATGATTCCTCGACGAGAACTCAAAAATCAAGCACGCCCCTCATTCGTTGAGCTTCCGGTCACTAATTAGCAGCTGGGCTCACCTCCGCGACGGCCCGTCCTCCGTGATGTGCAGGATGCGTCCGGGCAGGAAGAGGGGCAGGTGCGTGGCGGCGTGCGCGGGCGAGTCGTCCGACGCCAGGCTGTGATAGGACGACGAGTTGCGGATCAGGAGCGACTCCTCCCCGAGCAGCGGCTGGCTGAGCTCCTCCTCCCGCCGGTTGTCCATCTCGGTGGGGAAGTCGTTGGGGTCTCCTCCGAACAGCTCGTACCAGCACCCCTGCAGGAGGATGCGGTACTGCAGCACGCACAAGAACATGAATAAATCAATGAAAACTTGTGATGTAACACAGTGCTGACATCTGGCTTCTTACTTTGGGTTTATTGCAGTTTGACACTATTTTAAGGATTCGTCTCTTCAGGTCCTCCATGTTGGGAATGCTCAGTCTGTCAAAAAAAGAGTGAAAGAGTGTATCAGCTGAGATTAGGAACTCTTTTCTTTCTGCTGGCCATCAAAGGGCAGAATCAAATATAGTCTCCACCTCTCAGACCACACAACATTCTTATTGGTGTTTTGCAGAAAAGCATTAACAAACCGACTCTCACCAACATGCAAAAGCAAGAATCTTAAGAAAATAAAAATAAAAAACATTTTCAAAAAGTTGCACATTCCCCATTTCCATGGGGACAGCATTGGGGCACATTCGAAAAGTTGTGTTTTTCCCATTTCCACGGAGATGGAGTGTTTTCAAAATCTTCCAGTTTCCACCATTTCCATGGAGACAGAGTTGGAGCGTTTTCAAAAACTTGAAGTCCCCCCCCCCATTTCCACGGAGTCAGAGCATTTCCAAAAAGTTGTGTTTTCAGTGGCTCCGAGCGCTGTTGTCATGGAAACGGGATCCAAGATTCTCGGAAGTCCTTTTTTTTTTCCTCTAATATGTGTACATCTAATGTAGAGAAGCTCACAGCAGGCAGAGTGTCGGGCTCCACCAGTCTCTGTTGCGCTGCCAACAAACTCACGTTATTGTTCTCACCTGGGAACCAGATCCTTCCCCAGAACCACCGACACCACAAAGTCTTTGGAGTAATCAGCCAAGGCTTTACTGCACACGCACACACACACACACACACACACACACACACACACACACACACACACACACACACACACACACACACACACACACACACACACACACACACACACACACACACACACACACACACACACACACACACACACACACACACACACACACACACACACACACACACACACACACACACACACGAGAGAGAGGAACACACACAAAGTAAAGCGTTTATTTACAGTATTTTTTCTTTCTGTGCAATCAGACTGTTGGAATCCGGAAAAACAGGAGTGACTATTTACATTTATATGTGTTCTATGACTATGTAACTACAGCAGCTCCAGTGATGAGTCAGTCAATAGCAGTGCACCAATTTTATTCTAAAGCAATAAATATTTTTTTTTATTATTTGGAGTCCCTTTGACATATAATCTGTGATACTAGAATTTGAGGCTTTACTTCTGAATGTATTTGAAGTTTTTAGTTTATATTTAAGGTCTCACATGAAGCGATACTATTTGAACTATGTTTAACAATTTTTGTCAAAAGGTTTTAATTCCAACAATAGTGTATTATTTTGAACATATTGAGGATTTTAGTTATTATGGTTGTTGATATTTGAAACACATTTAAAGTCTTATTTAAATGTATTTAACATTTTACTTCAAATGCATTTTATGTATCTAGGGTTTTTCTTCTTAATACATAATAACATTGATATTTTGTATTGAGTTGAGTATTTATTCTTACGCATGTGTCACATTTAATTTGAAATATATTCTATATTTAACATTTTATTTCAACTGCATTTAGATTTTTTATGTATTTAGTGTTCATAATTTTGGGGGGCGATTTATTTTAAATTATGAGTAATGTGAAACTCTTACAATGTCTCTAAAATTCAATAAGAGACATATATATTCATTGTGAGGAATATATGTAAAGAACAATAGCACAAGACATTGCACACATTACTTTTTGAAATATTATGTCTCAACTGTATTCACATGGTAGAAACTCTCAGATCTGTCTGAGTTACCTCAGGAGGCCCCCTGGTGGAGAGAAGGAGTAGCACTGCAGGGTGGGGAAGGAGTTTCTCAGGAGGACGGCGAGCACTGAGGCCGTGCCAGCTCCCAGACTGTGGCCGGTGATGACCAGCTTGTACTCCTACGAACACCAGTAGGAGATGGAATAACAGTGTAAATCATCAGAGCCTCGATAGAATTTGGAAGAAACCTGAAAAATAACCCGATCCGACCCGGGTGATGTTTCTTACCGGCGCGATGGAGAAAGCCTGGTTCAGGATGCCGTCGTTGACCAGTTTCTTGTAGATGTAGTCCGCCGCCTGGTGAATTCCCTGAAGGAGACACACTGAGCCATCAGCAAACATAAAAGAAAGACCTGTACTGCCTGAGCGGACACTGACCTTGTGGGCGTAGCAGGCTCCAGATACTCCCTCGATGGGGACGTTCTCACATTCAGCAGACAGGTCTGTCAGGACGTCCTGCAGGGGACAGATGAAGATGTCACTGATGTCCAATAATAGTCCTAGATGTTTAGGATGGCCCCTGCTTCAACACACCAGAATCGAGTTACCAAGCTCCTCAGAAAGCCCAATGAGGAGCGTCTCATTGCAATCAGGTGTGTTGCAGCAGGGAGAGACCTTAAACATCCATCCAGACTCTAGACTCCCTGGACCTGGTTGAATGAGGGGTCAACAGGTTGTCAGCAAGCAGGGGAGTCAAACATAAGGCCCATTGGCCAGTTTTGACCAGGGGGAGCTCACAAGACTTTCAGGCCCCAATCAAAGTGACTCAAATACTGATTTCATTGGTGATCCTGACTCACCTTCAATGACAGCGTTCCTCTGACAGCCACCAGAACAGCCTCTCTTTTGTGATCCAGGGCCACGTAGAAGGGGATCTCATAGATCTGCAACACATCGTTCTCGTTCAGGCCCCGTTCAAACAACATTTCGAGTGAAAAGGCATATTTTTTGCATTTTCGCATCAACAAAGTTTTTGTTTACCAGGCAAAATTTTGAAAACTATGTTTACAAAGAAAGATCAGAAATGCAGAAAAGGATGCAGTTAGCACACCAGGCCACAAGGTGGCGGCGGTGGTTGTTTTTGTAATGGAACAGAGTGTTATTGAAAAGATGTGTTTTGCACTGTACCGACAGAGACAGAGTGGAAGCATTTTCATAAAGTTGTGTTTTCCACTGGCTACATTGAGTCTGAGCATTTTCAAAAAGTTGCATTTTCTCTCGTTTCAATGGAGACGGAGGCGGACTGTTATAGAAAAGTTGAATTTTGTCTCCTTTCCACAGAGCTGGAGCCCGAGCATTTTAAAAAAGTTGGGAATTCTCAGTATAAACAGACCCCCTGAAACACAACAAAGTTTTCCACTTTACTTTGAAAATGTTGTTGTGTAAACGGAGCCTCAGATCACCAACAGACTGCAGTATCTGGCAGTCTGACCTGGTTGTGGAAGCTGACGTGGATGAAGTCTCTGTACTGCAGGCCTGTGCTCTGCAGGATGGACGAAAAGTGGCAGCCCAGGTGGTCTCCTCCCACGATCTCGTACTCGGCCCCCCGACTGCGACAGCTGACAGGCACAGACAAGAGAACTTGTGGAGAAGGTCGGGGAGCTTTCACCTTTACCGGCAAGGCTCCTTTCAACGACACCTCACCAGTCTCCGCTGAGTTTGCAGGGTCCGGTGAAGAGGTTGGAGTAGACGTACAGGGGCCAGCCGTAAGCTGCTGCAGCAAACTGCATGCAGTGAGCAGCTTTCTCCAACTCCACCTCCAAGTCTTCGCCCTTCACAGAGAATGAGAAATTGTTGGCCACGTAGTTTGAAAGCCGTGCGCTCCCTGCACGACGGGACACTTACCACTGGAGAGGATGGGCTGTGCGGGACTACGAGGTCGGGGTCTCTGCTCCGCTCCATCTTGTCGTGCTCCTGGTGCAGGAGAGCCAACCCGGCCGCGATGTCGCTGGGCACCAGGTCTGTGTCCTGCAGGGTCGGCACATACAGGGCGCCATGTCAAACACTGCACCAGAGTCACGAGTAATTTCCCAAAACTTGTATTTTTGATGGTGCAATCAGATTGAAGTATGAAGCCTCTGTTCTCATCTGGTGTGTGTGTCATGTGCACGAGCTGCAGGCGTCTCTTACGGAGAAGAATCCGGTGAAGAGCTGCGCGATGCTGGAGAACGCCGCTCGGTGGCTCTCGTCCTGCGGCAGGCAGCAGCACAGCAGCCGCAGCCGGCTCTCCCACACTTTGACCGCAAGCGAGCGGGCGGTGGACAGGAACTGGGTACCCTCGCTGCTCTCCATGTGCCGGACTCCCAGCGGCTCCGCGACCGCAGGCTGAGGACGAGGGTTGCCCAGCGGGTCGAAGACAAAAATCACCCCCAGCGCAGTGAAGAGCAGGATGATCCAGCTGTGGATCAACGAGAAAGATGAAAAATGTCCACTTCTTCCAAGACAGATGACGAACAGGCGAAAACGCATCGTTTTGGTGTTTTCATTTCAGTAAAGTTTAGCGTTGTCACAGCAAATATTTGAAAACATTAAAATAGTTCTCTGTTTTCACTTGAAAACAGCCCACCTGGCGACCACTGCTGCTATGACGGAGCCCACGGTGGCGAGGTCGCAGCCCCGGCTGTCGTCGGACACCCACACTGCCCCCATGCAGGCCCACACCAGCTCGGGCAGGTACAGAACGGCTCGCAGGTACACCAGGGCGGGCATGGAGCGCCGTGGGCCGGGGTTGGTGATGGTTCCTATGATGACGACAACAAACCAGAAATATTGAAACAAACAGGAAAGACTTCAGAGAACGCTGAAACAACCAGAGGAGCAATACACTGGTATTCACAGAGCTGCCTGGCTCATTTGCCAATATAGGTAAATGCTAAGGGTTTGGTGTTTATGAGATTTCTTATTATTTTTACAATTTGCTCCAATCCAAAGCAACTTGATCATCACTGTGCCTCTGTGCGATAAGAAGTGTTCGAGGTGATGCCCATCTGACGCTGGGTGGGTGAAAGACGAAGGGCACTCCAGTCATGTTTCCACTGATATCAAACTAAACAATCTGTTTTGGTTTTGAGTTCTGGTTCTTCATCCACTGGCAAGTTCTGACCTGTTCTCATGATGAGGAATGGTTCTTGCATGTGCGCCTGTGAAGTTTCCCTGGTGGTTTCACAAGGCAGGAACTGACTTGCAGATGCATTTTCCTGCATTGCATATCAGAGAATAACCCGATTTTGACACAGTGGCAGCTCACTTAACAGCAATCTCTCAATGTTGAAAAAAAAAAAAAAATAAACATCAATGCTTTCTTGCATTTTGCTTGGTGGTTTGGCTGCCAGATTGGAGCCTCATGTTTGACACCTCTGCTGTATTCAAAACCACAATGGTGCAGAAATTATCTGTTTCTTTAATTTAACAATCTATCATTTGAGATCCTGGGGTTTTCATGAGCCTTGAACCAGAATAATCAGAATGAACACAGACACTGAAACATTTGCATTATATCTTTCAAAGTTGTGGCGCAGATAAAGAGTATTAGGCAACATTTCTTACCTTGGGCACTGACATAGATGATAGCACACAGAGAGAGGATGATGAGGGCCAGCACCACCAACAGTCCAACCAGATAGGTGTGAAGAACTCCTCTCCCGTTGCAATCGAAGTGACCATTGTGGTAAGAGAACAGGATCATGGTGCCAATCCACCTGAAACAAGTAGAGGAAGACAAAGTAGTGAGGAGTGATTGTAGAGTGAGTCCGTGATCGTGCAGCGAGTTTGTGTGTGATCACACCGATAGAGATAACGGGACAGATCTTACCAGAGGACGCGGAAAAACACCTCCACGGATCCGGGGAACACCAGGTCATCGCTGGCTATCCCCCAGCGCCGACCGAACACCACCATCCCAGGCATTGTGGTCGATGAACCGAGCCTCGATGTAACGTGAACTCGGCCTCCTCAAAGCTTTAATACGGGGGGACTCCCCGCTTTTGAAATCCACTCTTTACGTCAGACATGACTTCCCGTAGCACCGAATGGTTTCCACACCTCAATCTCCGGGCTGCATCCGTATCTTCTCGGTGTGAGCTGGTTCACTAATCTAGCCTCTGGGTGGAGTCCCACAGGGTGCAGTTAGGGTTAGTTAATGCGGTTTAAAGGGAGCTAACAGTATGTTACGTGATTAGCATCTAACATTAGCTATCGAGCTAAATATATTCCGAGAAAAACAAACCGCGGTATCCGTCCGACAGACGCCAGTGTCGGTGAACTAGTGACACAGTAGCATGTTCGCTGGCGTGCCGCGTCGGTTTTTACTGTTAAAAGTTTAGATAATTAAAAAAAAAGGAGTCATGTTAGAAAACGTTCTGCATTGTTTTGCTAGAAAGCGGAGTGTCCGTCTGCAAATGGCTCCCCTTCCACAACTACGAAATAAAGTTCCGTCTTTTTTGTTTTTTGCAAACAAACACCACCCTCTCCCGACGGCTCGTGGGAAAATCACCAATTTGAAGCTCACATCTGAATAAGTCTTTATTTTTGTATCGCAACTAAAGAAAATGCACTTGCACTGTTTTTTTTGTTACACTTTTTTAATTTATTTTTTAAAAGAATGAAAAGCAATCTAAAAAATATATATTTTATTTTCAATTATTCTTCTTTTGAATTGAAAAGCAGTTAGGAACAGCTTTGGCATGATACTTACAACGTTGGCCAGCAGAAATCTTTAAACGATCTACATGTTGTGCACTATAGACACAAGAACCCCGTGTATTTTATTGATAATTGGTAAATTCTGTTGTGAGAACATGTGGTTCCATGGTGTAATGGTTAGCACTCTGGACTCTGAATCCAGCGATCCGAGTTCAAATCTCGGTGGAACCTATATTTATGTATTTTTTTCCTTTACACAAAATTATTCGCCTGTATATAAACAGATAATACGTTGTTTGATCGATCTTACTGCGTAAAGCGTAAAATAAAACGTAAAATCAGGAGTTTTGCCACCTTACGTGAAAAGTTTTGTGTGTTTTTTTCCCTCCGTACGTAATGACGTAATTCAAAGATGGCTGCGCCCGCTGCATACAGTTGTTATTTACTTTCTCGCCGTGCGGGAATAATAAACGTTATCTTACCGCACGTAAGACCGAGGAGAAACGCGTTAAAACGCATGGACAGCACGTGGGCGTCGGTCGCTTTTTACGGGAGCAAAGGAACAGACGCAGAGGTCAGAGGTGGAAATGCCGTCAGGGAAACAGCGTCACATGTTTCATACGCACTCTAAAGTCTTTCTGTTCCGCTCTTTCTGTTTTCCTATGCACATTTTTATCAAATTCTGTTGTGTGTTTTCTGTCAATCAACTACAGTAGAAATTCAGGTTTTTCCTGTGTTACTGTCGCAGCTTTGCGTGGTCATACAGTGACATCTTGTGGTTCAACATGGTGTGTACCGGTATATTTTGATACCTAAGTCACATGAGCAGCCAAACAATTAAAAAAGTGTGACTTGTAGTGCAAATACACTACGTTAATTGTGGGAAAGGCATCTGTTGACCTAAACTGATTTTAACTGTGGAACCAATGAGAACAAACCATTGTAATAATTTATTTGTTCGTCCCTCCAGCCTACTACCAGATTATTGGAACTCTTAAAAAGCATCACACTTCCAAACTAACACAATGTCTCGTCTTTTCTAGGACACCCATGTTCAAGTTCCAGTGGGTAAATAAGTACTTCCCCATGTTTGAAATTATATCGTAAACTGTCATCGTATGTTGTGTGTCTCTTATTGTACGTCTCCTTTTTTCGGCGGTAGAACGACTGACGGTGTCCTACAGCAGGAGCGGTGGTCCTGGAGGTCAACATGTAAATAAAGGTAATTCAGTCCATTTTTCATAATAAAATAAACTGTTTGGTGCATCGACTCAGCTCAAAATGAACGTTTTCAGCAACAAAGGCAGAAGTCATCAAAACACATAGCTTATTTTATTACGGCTGGAAAGTTGTAAGACTGCAGGGTATTAGTTACATCTGAGATCGCAACGTGACCCGGAATAAAGGAAAAAAAAAGTTGAATCACATGTGCGTCTGCAGTATCCCAAATCGCATTTTATAAACCGAGAATTCTGTTGTTTTTAATACTTAATCCTTCATTTTTGTGCTTGTGGCTTGTTGACACCAGGTCTGATATAAAGTTCAATGAACAAATAAACTGAAATATGACCCATTGGGAACTCACTTTACTTCAGTCAGGCTTCATCTGATAAGTCACTGCAGAGCTTGGAAACAAATAGTTTATTGCAAATGTTGATATCATGATAATCACTTTGTAATATAGTCTGCAGCCCTGATGGACACTGTATCAGATGTTCAACCTTTCCATGAAAAACAGCTTATTTTCAATCTGATGGTGGTAAAATGTGTCAGAAATGTTGCGAAACTGAAGGCTAGCAAATTATTTAAAAGACAGCTGGACGACGTTTGGCAGATAATAACTTTAAGTGGTAACAAAATTGGTTCCATGAAAACAAAAACAATGCATTTTCACTTTAAACGTCGTGTAAACGGGATCCGAGAGAGCAGTGCCACAGAAGTAAACACAAAGTTTCACACATCTGAAAAAAATCTTTTTCTTGATTTTCTTGATGTTTCATTATGTGAATTTGCAAAAATCTGAAAGATCTCATCGTGTTCAATACAGTACATCTGCTGATATAATTTAAAATTTTGTATTACATACTACTGATCCAAACAGTTTTTCCGAGATGAGTACTACTGTTAAAAAGAATGGAGAATAATGTTTATTCTGACCAACTTGCAGTCAACACAAAAGCAGAAGTTCGATTTCACGTACGAACGGCGGACTGGCTCCCAGAAGAGGTTCGGCTAAAAATCCTCGAAAAGGTTTGTTTACAAAAATCATTGTAAAAACAACTGTTTATGAGTAACTGGGACGCAGGGAAGGTACCATTCCATAGTGGGAACAATATCCAATTTTTATTTTTTGCATTTGCATGGTGAAACCTGGGAAGTTTCTTGTCTTGTGAAAATTCCCAGCTGGTTCCCAGATTCATAAATATATCTTTAAACCACTGTTTGCCGATTTAAGATAAGATAAGATATCCCTTTATTTATCTCGCATGTGGAGAAATTTGCATTATCTCTTACTGATTTTCACGGAACGGCCTCCACAGAACAAGAACCGTATCAATAAGGCTGGGGAGCTGCTGGTGACCTCTGAGCTGAGCAGGAGTCAACAGAGGAACCTCACAGATTGTGTGGAGAAGATCTCCGCCATCATAACCGAGGCCAGTGAGAAGCCTCATGAGCCAACAGAAGAAGATGTTGATGTCCGGGCGGCCAGGTAGTCGCACTCTAAAATACACACTATGTGTGTTGGTCATCACAGGTGTGCCTTTTCATCATGTGAAATGTGTTGTGCAGGTTAGAGAAGAGGAACAAGGAGCGACTCAAGCAGAAGAAGATCCATTCAGCCACCAAACACAGCAGAAGAGTGGATTTCGACTGACTACTTTGAAATATTAATAATTACCTTGTCTCTTAAAATAAAATCAAGAATTATTTATATATATATATATATATATATATTTTTTTTTTTTTTTTTCATTCTAGAATTTTACAGAGGCAACAAATAAGGCCTAATACTATTTGAAAAGCAACCATATGAAAAGTATCAAAATAGCAGAGGATGGTTTCGATCCATCGACCTCTGGGTTATGGGCCCAGCACGCTTCCGCTGCGCCACTCTGCTTCACGTCCGGGCCTATGACACTTTAACCAATATAAAGAAACTATGACGGTTGTGCATTTATTCGGAAGTGTGTTTTATTTTCTTGTGTAAATATATATATACATGCACTTCTGTGTCTCATTATGCTTTTTAGGCATTATATGACTTTCTAAATGCGCCGTGTCGTCAACACTACCTAAGCTAGGCTAACATAACGTGTAAGTTAGCCTGCCGCCTTCCATGGAGCTGCGTTGTGTCTTTGACTAGCAAAACAATATAGTAAGCTTGCAGTCGTGTTGGATTTGGCGTTAACGCTCTTAAAACTGTACTTTGTCTAAATAAAAGTCCCAAAAAATTTCCTTGGTTCCAAAAGACGACCACGAAGGGACTCGAACCCTCAATCTTCTGATCCGAAGTCAGACGCCTTATCCATTAGGCCACGCGGTCAGGATGACAATATACGATTCACTGTTGCTACAAATATCAAGAGCAGCTACTGACAGAACGTTTGAACAATGTTTGATTTGAATCGCTTGGTTCTTTCCCTTGTCTTCTGTTTTTAGCGTAGCGGAACTCATGAATGGTGATCACACCAAATATAAACAAACGAAACAAGTCAACTAATCAAATAACGTACATTTGACTCACCCCTTGACGGCACGTTTCTCCTACTTGGCTGAGGCTGAGCGAGACAACTTTAAAATAATGGTTGTCTTTAATGTTTGAGGTGATGTTACTCATGTGCAACACAATAATTATGACAAAATTTCAGTGTTCAATCTCACCACATAATTGGATAACTTTCCCTTTATCCTCTTCCTTGAGACCAATATAAAGTCTTTACGTTCATATGTTCTTCATTGAAAATATCTTTCTCTGCAACCATTTGAAACACATACTACCGGATGGTGTTTTGGATGAAGACAAAACAACACAGTTGCAACATGTCAAAGGTTTTTTTTAAAATACTATTAGAATACACGCAGCAGCAAGGTTTGTTGCTATTTAATGTTTTAAACAAAGTAATTTGAAGTAAGTAAATTGTTTAATATATAAATGTTCTTCCATAAAAATCAAATAGGTTTGATGAATGCCTTTTAAAAACATGAAATAAATCCTACAGGTGAGTAACTATACATGTACCCCATATTGGGAATTAGCACTTAAGTAATATAGTTTTCTGAAATTGTAAATTTTCTTTCAACTGGAGCTAAAATTATTTCACTGTATCGTATCCCCCTAGTTCTACCTGACAATAAAGGTTAACAATCAAAGTTAGTACTGTCTTATTTACAACAAGCGCAATCAGAGATTTCTGACCTCCACCAAATGTTTGTGAAGCTCTGTTTTGACATAATCCTCCTCTATGGTGAAAATTTCGACCAAATCCATGCAGGAGTTTTGACGTAATCTTGCTAACAAACAAACAGACAAACAGATAAACATTCGCCAATGATTTTATGGAGTCCGTGGAGACGAGTGTCAGGACAGAAAAGAAGCACCGCTGAAATGTTACATCCTGTAACTTTAAACTGCAGCAAATATTCTTCATTATAGTGAATCCAACAACACGGGATGCATTATATGAACGCTTTTTATTAAGATATCACTTTAATGTTGATGTCTTGTAAACAAATAATACACATATTTAAAATGGATGATAAAAGCAAATTAAATATTTTGACATTATGTTATCGACATTCACATATAGGCACTGTAAAAGTAATAAAAAATAAAAAAAAACACAAATAAATACATATTGCTAAAAATAATAAACAAAAAGAGGCATCAGACATTTTCAAGTGCAATAGGTAAGACGTTACAATACAGAAATCCCGAGGAGCCTTCAGATTATACGACAGGCTGTGGTTTGGCATGTTTCCGTCTACGCTAACACACGCCACGCTCCGATTCGTCCGTCTGAGGAGACAATCTTCTAAAATGCACTTTGCACACTGCAGTTTTCCGGTATAGTAGCAGACGGGCGTCCGTCACAGAGTGACGGGTCCCGGGAACAAGGTGTGAAGTTTATCGTCGCTATAAACAACATTCATTATAACAAAAAAGATTTCAGGAGTTCACCCGGAGAGAAAGGCATAGGTATTGTATATTGTGAAAAAGGTGCAACATGTTGCAGGTTATAGTTTGGTAAGACTGCTGGGTGTCAATTGAAGCCCTGGTTTGAAGCCTTAAGCGGTTACAGTGCGTCTGTGTGGCTATCCTTGAAGAAAAACTCGTATTTAAAAAAAGAAAAGAAAATAAAGCTCCCAAAGGTTCCAGAAATGTCAGCGACAATCTAAAATCATCCTAATGCCCAGAAAGAGTGAAAACAACCACCTGAAGAGATTGTCCTTTGCAACTTCTCTTGGAGACAGCAGCTTTACTCTTAATAAATTCAAAACTCTAAAGCTAAATCTACAATTTACTTAAATAAACTAATTAATTATGTATCTGCACAAGCCAATTTGGAATCTGTTGTGAGGAAAGCGTGACATATTTGTCTTTAATTGCTATATTTACCTACATTCCTATCATTTCTTACCTACATAACATCCAAAAACCAAAACCTACAGTGTACTTACACATTCGCGCAGTACTCGAATACCAACTTCCTGGGTGAAGGACCAAACTTCGACCCTTTCTCAACCTCAAACTGACTCTCATCACTGCTTATCTCCGTCTTTATACTTCTTCTTCTCTCTCTCTCTCTGCGTTGCTTCCGTCATGATTACATTGACCTGTAGAAACAGGACGGTTACAATCCAACTAAGGCCCTGTTTACTCGGCAAGTGAAAACCGAAAAACCTTTCTTGCGTTTTAGGTTGCGTCATGTCATGTAATTGAGGATTAAAGGTTGAATCGCTTTTTCTGCCTTGGATTCCTTAAAGGTCGGCGTGCCTGAAAACTTAAAATAAGAATAACCGAGCTTATAAACAACACAAATAACTTCGCTCAAATTTTCAACACTGTTAGTTTATAATGAAGATTACGCAAGAAAACGATTCTGTGGCTTTAGAGTTGCGAGGTCAACCTTTGTCCCATCGTACGTACACAAATGTTAGTAAAGTCCTTTATAGCTGACACGACACAGTACATGTTAATATTAGATTTGGAGTTCTACTCATGTCCCATGCGCTTTTCTATACTTTTCTGTGGAATTAGCTTGAGCCTACAGTGCACCCGTGAAGCTTTTGAGAAGCAGACTGCTACGGCTGTGTTATCGGGCCGTGGAAGGTATTGAGGCAGTGAAGCCAGTTTTGACTCAGCTGGTACACTGACTGGAGGACTATGAGGGTAATATTCTCGCGTATGGCTGAATGAGCTTCAAAAAGAAACCACATGCTAATCAGATTCATCCCTCGGACCTTCTGATCCGAACTGTCGTCCTGAACTCTTACTAAAGTTTTTTTTTAAAGTAGCACCCTCTGTTTACTGCTTGAATGTTCGCACTAGGCCTTTGTTCATAAACTCAAGAACTTGAACACTGGAACACCAACATCCTCATCAACTCAGTGTAAATTTAGTGTTTACTAGATTTGCCGGATTTCCCAGATTTGCTGGATTTAGCAGCTTTGGTAGCTTTGATGTCCATCTTGGTCTTCTGGATGCGAGAGAAGATCTCCTTGAAAAGAGCCTTGTACTCGGGAGTGTTCTGTCCCAGTCGCTTGTCCACCGCCTCCACCTGCTTGCTGATGCTCTCAATGGCCTCGGGGGTGGAGGGCGACTGGGTGGGGGTCGGGGGAGGGGCCGGGGTGGGACCCATGGCGCAGTCTTTCATGGACGGATCTCGGGAGACGGGTCGGGACGTCTGGACGCCGGCGTGACACATGCTCTCCTCGTGGCGCCGGCACTTCCCCAGCAGCTCCTCGTACTTCTCCAGCAGGGCGTGGTACTGCTCGTCCACCTCCCGGAGGATGGACATGCCCCGTTTCCTCACGCTGTTGGCGTGGAGGGCGTAGCTGCCCCTCCGGCGGCCCGAGGCGTCCCGGGCCACGATGGCGTTGAGCGCCGTGTCGCTGCAGCTTTTCCTCACGGGGCTGGACTCGGGTAAGGCCTCGCCTCCGACGCCTCCGCCGCCTTCGGTCTCCTCCCGGACGCCGCCTCCCGTCTCGTTGGGCTCCGCCTCCAGGAAGGTGTCGGTCTCGGGGGTGTTGTTGAGGACGGTCTGCGTGAGGGCCACGCCATCGTCCTCGCTGCTCAGGAGGAATGTCCGAGCGCGACGTAGCTGCTGCAGCTCCTGCAGCTCCACCTCCAGCTCCCGAACCCTCGCCTGGCAGCTCTCTGCATCCTGAGAGTGAAGAAATTAGGAGGAAAGATTGAAGCTCGTAGCCGCCATCTTTGGATTCGTACAAGTTTCTCAGGATTAGCATGGTGTTATGGTACCTTGAACATTTACACACTTTAACTTTGTCTTTCTGGGAAGTTTAGTCTTTCAAATAGATTCTTTACAAATAACTCATAAGTTGTTTGCTGCAACTGAAGAGGAAGAGAGAATCTTCTTCATAGCTGGTAACCAATTTTATGATTTTAAAAAAAACTAAGAAAACCAAACACCAGAGAAACTAACAGCTGGAAAAACAATGTAGAAAAAAAAGTCTATTTTGACTTTTTTCATTTAAACAATTTCCGATTTAGAAGAGACTCCTGCAGAAAGTGTAAGAATGGCTTGAGTTAGATGTTTACTAATCTTGAAATTGTATTAGAACTTTATCTTTTTACTTCACGTGATGGAAGTTGGTGTTTAAGAATTACAAGAATAGTAAATTGTGAGAATCCTATTCCGGGGAAAAAATTTGATAGTATCATTAAATATTGTTTGCCTTGGAGAAGAGTTGTATACAAAAAAATTACCTTTCCAAAACACTTGGATTTTTAATTCATTCTTAGTTGTATCTACATTGAGAAGGCTTTCTACTTGCTGGCCTTTTTGTCTGGGAGAAAAAGCTGATGCTAAATGACAACACTGCCACCTAGAGGCTGAATGTCACAAACAGTTGCGTTTTCCTTTAATGGTGGATCGTTTGAATTGCACGGAATGGGGTACTTTAAACTAAAGAGCCATATCTCATTGCTCTGATACCACAAAAATATGTGTTCTCATACATATTGCACAACCTTATCAGAGAATCCTTGAACCAAAACAATCCAAAAACTAATTATAAGCTTTTTCTTGGATTTAAAAAAAACTATTTCAAAGTTGTGCTACAAAAGCAGAGCATCTCTTTATCACTATCTCACTATCTCTTTATCCAATGTTTGTTGTCTGTATTTTTACCTGCACTCGTGTCTGGAGGCGGGAGAACTCTGCCACCAGCAGGTTACACTCCCTCTCCACGCCTTCCCTCCGACCCCTCTCCGTCCGGACCGCCGCTCGCAAAGCCGACACCGCCTCCCTCAGGTGCTGGTTCTCCTCTTCGAACGGCGGACGCTTGTTGACCACAGAAAGGCTTTCAGCCCTTCCCACTACGAACTCGTCCTCGTACCTGACAACAGAGACAAATATTAGCTGGCAATCACTGACCAGCTGCTCTCGGTGGAGGAAATAACAGATCTACCTGGGTGCTGTGCAGAGCTCCCTCAGGCAGGGGAAAGAGTGGATGGTCTTGCGTCGCTCCCTCTTCTCCCTCCGGACTCGGAGCTGCTCCATGGAGCGGAGCTGCTCCACCTGCCCAGACAGAGACTCCACCTGGTTCTGCAGAGTATCGATGGTTCCTGTTAATCTGGAAAAATTAAGCACGAAGCTTAGTGAGAGCCGGCGTTTGGACGAGGCGACTGCGAAAAGGAAAATCTCGGGATTCGTCTCACCCCTCGATCTTTTGCTGCGAGGTCTTGCTGTCCGTCACCAGCATGTGGTTGGTGCGCTCCAGGTCTCTGGCTGTGCTGTCCAGCTGCTCGTACACTTTGGCGTGCTGCTCGTTCATGTCCCGAAGGACGTCCAGCTGCTTCGACAGGTACTGGAAGAGCCAACATAAGCAGAGGGACTCGTAAACATCCATCCATCTTCTTTACCAATTATCCACCTTTACTCAGGGGCACTGCCCAACTCACTTTAGGCAAAGGCAGAGTACATTCACACATTATTGAGCTAAGACTAAGGGCAAACCTCAATCTCTTGCACTTGCTCTTCATTAGTGATGTACATCTGTTGCAGAGAGTCCTCCAACTCCTTGTTCCTCTCCAGCAGAGTCTTCCCCAACTCTGCTGCCAAGTGGAGGTCTAGAAACAAGACAGAAACAGAGGGCAAAATAAGAGAACAAAGGCAAGTCGAACAGCCCAACAAGCGGACGGACAGAGAGAGATGGAAAAAGAGGTGAGGACGGGAAAAGAAGCAATGAATATTAATACCAAGGGAAGAAAAATAGTAGCAGATGGATTGAGATGAAAAGACATGAAAAATGGAATAAGTTAATCTCACATATGCAGACGTACCGCAGAAGTACAATTTGGAGTAGCTTTATCGCGATTAATGGGCTGCTCTATTTTGGGGAAGGCTATAACGAGGTCTGGGATGATCAGACGGTCTATCACGTCACCTCAGACCGCACCGGGCCTCTTCAATTATAGAATGGGAACAGGAGGATAGAGCGGGCGGCGCTCCTCCCTCTCTCCGCTTACAGACTGTGAAGGTCAAATGATGGTGCCAGGATTGTTGGGAAAGACACCTCCACTCAGGGAATAGGTCGAGTTTCAACAGGCCGGGATGCTGCAGGCGTTCTGTTACCACAAGAGCCAACAGGCTAGCAGATTCACATTTAAAGATATGCAGCAAAAGTGATCTGTTGACAGTAACTGTACTGTCTTTATTGGTGCTTGCGGACGGCTAATGCACCCTCAAAGTGAGATGAGTCACTGTCATCATGCCCCCTGTTCGAGGTGTGCTCTGAGTCAGCAGTGCTGTTGGCCTACATTGCTCGGCCTGAGTCAGCATGGCACAGCAAGAGGCCTGTCAGGGAGGAGAAAAAGAAGCCATGAAAGCTAATGAAGTTGCTTCTCATTAAATCCTGCTTCCGATTTCAGTGATGAACGGCGACCGACTGGGTGGACTCCCAAGTCACAAGAAACCCACGGTAAAAAAGTATCTATGCTTTAAGCGCCAGGCGGGAAGAGAAAAAAAAGTAGTCAGACGATGAACTCGCGTTTATATTTGTGTTATTGCATTCCATTGACGATTCGAGTCATTGATTGATAACCTGATCAGGGTGTACTCTACCCTTCAGGAAATGTCAGTTGGGAGATATAGAAGATGGACGTCTGGGTGGAAACACATCCAACAACAGTGGGTGTCAGTGACATCACTTAAGAACTTGCAGGCACATCTGCCAAAAAGTAGTATTGCAGTAAATCTATTGATATACTTAGTCGATTTCCCCCGTTCTAAGCATTTAACTCATCCTATTAATAGTTAACCCTGACGATAGATAGTAGGAGCATTGGGCTGCTGCCATGCATCACCAAGGGAGCTGCTGGGGGTCAAGGGATTTGTTCAGGGACCTACACCTTCGGCAATGGGATTCGAACCTCCAAACACAAGTTCACTTCTCTAACGTCTGTGCCAAATTATCTTTATCTATCAAAGGTGGTCTATTAAAGGAGCGCAGTCTAACACTGGCTACTGAGTGGATTTTGATCCAAGTTGGTGCTGTTCTGTCTTCTGGATACCACTCCAATCGCTGCGTAAAGCTGAAACAAAAAATAGCCATATACTGGTTCTTCTTGCAGCAAACAATTACTTATTGTGTCCACAGTGAAAATACATCAGCTGGCCTTTCCAGTGAGTCCACATCAATTCAAACAGGTGGAAAAGACTATTTTTAGATAAAAAATCTATTTGCGCTTCCTGGTCAACATCCTCCCTGCACCATGACAGAAAACCTTCCCTTAAATAACCACAGCGCCAACCCATGGTCTTATTAACAACCCACCTTCTTTTATTTGGCTCCCTCGTGGTCTAAAGGAGAAAAAGCTGTTAACTGGTGGCAGAATCATGGGTGGCCAAGGGTCACTGATTAAAATCATAAACCATCGCATGAAGATACAAGTTGGATAGTTTCAGAATACTAATTCTTCAGTTTAGGACTATGACATATGACCCCTGATATTTTCACCAAACTACACAGTCTATTAGTTGACGCTGTAGAAATTGCCTAATGACGCCTTGGTTGTCGGTGGTGAGGCCCAAAACCAGAGCACAAAGTAGTATAATCATTGGTAGCTGCTGTTACTTTTGTTTCTGACAGTTTCCGGAAGACTAACCCATTCCTGAGTTTTATGGGCATGTTAGCTTCTAAGCATAATAAATCCAACCCAAATCAAGCTCTATTTTCTAGTCACAGCTCCTCCTTCACTTGGCAGTTCTGCCCTTACCTTCATCAGACTAATGAGATGCAAGCGAAGCATCGCTACCTCCATTTTCCTTTGGGTTGCCAGGTTGGTGAATTCCTGCGGGGCTTTAGCATCAGCTGCTCAGGTAGAGCCGAACAGACATCTTGTCGTGGTTGTCGTGAGCGAGGAGTTACTAAAAATACAACAACTCCCCCATACATCCAATCTTTGCAGTGCTTTGTTTTTAGCCTGACAATCAAAGAGGCTTTCCTTCTTATAACATTATAAGCTCTTTAGCCTGAAGTAAGTAAAGTATTAATTATTGAAAACGGACTGAAAAAAAGCCCCAGTAAGAGTAAAGCGTATTTTCTTAGGCATAAAGATGTTTGGTCAGCAGTAATGTATCGAATACCAAAAACATCAGCAACTTAGATAGCTGAAGATGGAGAACAACACTGCCAACTAGTGGACAGACAGAGGAAGCCATCCTATATTCCCTTTAAGAACCAAGGTATTGAATGTGGATGTGTGAGGGAGACTGTTAAAAAAAGTGCGCAACAATATCTCATGTAAAGATAGCCTGGGTGAGATTTCTTAAGTAGATGAAATGCCGATTCAACTGCATCAGCAGACGTAAAACCAGGCGTCTCAAACACTGTTTTACTGTCTACATTTAAATGTCAATCCTTATTTGGCTACCAGTGAGGCAAAGTGAGGACTAAAAGTGCCTCGGGCTTCAGTGAGAAGAAGCAATAACAAAGGAGGAGACGAGGAGGAGGAAGAGGAGAGGAAAACCAAGCGAAAGTATGAGAGGAAATGAGAAGCGATCGATAAAACTCACTGCACAAGCAAAACAACTTTGCAAGTCAATACCAGCGACAGACGCTCATCTGTTTGCTCCAGACAGAACTCACATTGAACCACACAGGATGAAATCACTGGGGCTGTAATTACGTCACGTGACGCTCCAGATCGCTCGTCTGGTCTCAGATACAAGCCTTACAATTTGCACTAAACAGATGAAGGCGGATGCATTCGGACCATGATGTCTTTCACAGCCTGTGCGGAGCTCAGAAGTGCATATCGCCCGTGAGATTCACTGGAATGTGGGAAACAGGACTTCTCCTGTTCCTCTCTTCCTGCGCTGCAGACCTGAGCTCCTCACTGAAAGGGTTTAACAAACACTCAACCTCCGGAAATTAATTATTGACTGCCAAAGCAAAAACCTTGATGCACCTCATGATCCAGAGCAGCTGTGTTATGTTCTCTTGCTGCTTCTGCCCTTTAATGCTATCGAAGTGACGTAAACACGGACAATCGCAGCATTTGAACAGTCGAGGGAGCTTCTGATCAGACGTGAGTGACGCCGACAAGCCTCCAGCCTCAGCCGGCTGGGCCACGTATTCACTCCTCGGTTGAGAGCCAGGCGAGGCTCTGGCAAACACACAAAAGACCCAAACAAAGAAGCATCCTAATTACACGTCTGCACCCCCTCCCCCCCCCCCCCCGGGTTTTTTTATCTACCTTTAAGGGTTGAAATGCGAGCTACATTATAAGCGGCCTCTACGTTGCACAGGGGGACACATCCGGAAAAACCTTATTTCTGTTTTCTTTCAGGCACTTTTTACAGTCACGATATCGGCCGTTTTCTCTCGACTTTGTACACCAGCGATGAAACCTCCGGATTTTTCCTCTCTTTGTTCCTAAATGTAATGAGTCCCTTAAGATGAGTCTGTTTTTCTCCCGCAGCTTTCAGGTCAGGTCAGCCTGATCCGACAGAACAGCGGCTTCCAGTGATTCCCTTACGGAAACAAGGTAATTCAACGATGGCGGTGTGTCTTACTGGAGGACCGGCGACATCGCCGAATGTCACCCGACGACAGACGAGCTCAGACAGTCAGCACTTTACAGCCCAGCTTGGCTCCGTCAGACACCAGCCACTTGAACAACTTTATCAATTTCAGCCATCTTCACTGCTGAATCGAATGCTATTAGGAGACGTGTACATTTCATAATCTGGCTATACATAAAGTTGTTGTTGGTTTTTTTTTACAAAGCGTGTGAACAAAAATATCCCCTGTAGCATTTATGAACATTTTTGATGTGAATCAATCCTTAAACCTCTCTCAATAACACCCATATGAGACAAATAAGGATTGTGTAGATCTACAACATCCAACAATATCCTCTCTCCTGATCGTCTGCTCTGTCAAACAGCCAGCACACTGTCCCCTTTATGACTTTTCCTTCAGTTTCAACCCTCCTCCGTCTCTTTTCATCATTCAGCTCCCAAAAATCAAGGCGGAAAAGTCTATTTTTACCATCTGACCGGTAATTCTTTGCACCATAAGATCTAATAAATCTGACATCCCACTGATGCGAGTGCGTACGTGCGCACGTGTGTTTAGTGAAACCACAGCATCAGCACCGCTTCACTCCGGCCGGGGGAAATGCATCAGTGTAATTAGCTGGCTGGAGAGCAGGAGATGGAGAGATGAGGAGCGGACATGAAGCCAGCGGTGCGGAGGACATCACGCGGAGTGATCTGGGCCCCGTTTACGCGACGCCGGTGCAAAACGGCTCCCAGGTTTTCCGTTTTCGCTTGAAAACGTTGTCGTGTGAAATGAGAAACGGCCTGCAGGTCAGGGGCAACATAAATAAAAATTTTTTTTTTTTTTTATAAAAATCCACTGTTAGGTCATGATGTTTGTAAGAGTGATTCACATGTTACGTTTTTGTAATAACAACCAAGCCCTCAATCCTTGGAGTTAAATCAAGTTTTTTAAGTTTGACATTGTCCAAAATGTATTTTACAAATGTCTTTGACAGTTATGAGTCCCCCTGATCTGGAGAGTAAAAAGCCTGCACTCATCTATATGGAAATCAGCTTATGGCAGTTCCTTCTGGTTGATAATTTTTTTTTATTTATTGGGGGTGGGGGGTGGGTCAAGCCTCAAATAAGGCCAAGAGTTCTAACATGATTGATAAAAAATAAATCGGAGGTATGCATCGACGAGAGTCTGATTTGATAAGTATCACATTAAGTCATTACGACTCCCACTGGAGACTTTCTTTGCACTGGACGACCTTCGTCTCAAACTCGGGATTTAAAACCCGGATTATTTAAAGGTGGAAGTCAGATCTGCCTTTTTTAATTCCATGGTTTCCCTCGAACATCTGAAGCCTTTCGTGTAACTCAAACAAAAGAAACCAGTTCCCCTCTTAACAGAAAAAGACAGCTTGTCCTCCTTCTCCGCTGCATTTTGGCCCTTTTTAGAGTTTTACTTTAAAAGCTATAGAAATTATTTGTCTCCATTATAGGATTTTTGCTTTGTTTGTCTTAATTATATTTATTACAAAAAGTTAACATAAGATGAAGTTTTAAATCTTTACGTTTTGGTAATGTTAATATAATTACGCTATCTATACATTGCTTTTTGAAAGGCAGTTTTCTTCTCAAATCAAACCCTGACTATGTATATTGACTGAATTATTTTCTGACGAATCATGATAAATCAAGTCTTTCTTGTTTATATAATTTGCAGAGATTCTATTATTAGTGATTGCAGTCTGTGAAGGAAAAGGATGAGATGTTTGGGACTATAGCGTCGGAGTTAGGAGGTATAACGAGTGTGAAAATATCGTTCAAGATATTACAGCACATGGCTTCACAACTTCCTGTTTCAATAAAATCGAGTTAAACTTTGACATGGCGTGTGTGAGACGGGGATTGGAATCCTTGTTGCAGTCGACAGTCTTCAATGACTTTCCGTGGTGACAGAGAGCAGGCAAAAAGACAACAATCATCAGTGAAATAAATGTATTGAAATGGGAGTCAACCGCAGAGACTTATGTCGCTCTTACTTCAACTAATGTAATCTATGGCTGATTCTATGTTGATGTCTTTCGATTTAAAAATGCAGGAAATTTGGAATTCAACCAAAATGTACTGCTTGGTGTCAGCGAGTTTAGAGTTCATGGGGTGAGTTTGAGACCTGGCCTCCATTCTAAAATGGAATAATGCAATGATGGTGTTTCTTAGGTCAACCTGAAGCTAAAACGGGTATTCTTGAGCTTGGTTAGGATAACAGAATCAATAAACCAGCTGATGCACAGTGCATGAAATTCAGTGTTTTGCAAAATGTATATTGTTGAGATCATCATATATTTGCGATACCTTTTGGAACTCAACCCTTTTTTTTGTTTTATCCATTAGATGTGTCTGCAGAGTCCATGTGCAAATTTCTTTCATGCTTAAAAATTGTAATTTCTAATTTGCAAAGCATGACCGCACAGTGCATGCACAGTCAATCGTTTTGCCATATGAATATTGATGAAATCCGCCCATCTTTTACAGTGGAAAAGGGGAAAACTAACTGTTAACGGAAAGAAACCTGCTGACCCAGGTTCAGAAGTTGCAGCTTTCTGCTATTCCAATTGGGGTTAGGTGAAATAGGAGAAAACGACAGGATAGACCGACAGATTATTGGGAGGGATAAATAGATTTGTGTATCGTCTGGAAGTTAATGGGGTGTTTCCAGATAATATTCCCTACAGGAAGCATGTATGATGTCAAAAGTATAGGTCCTTGGACAGAACCCTGTGGAACTCCATGTTTAACTTCTGTCTGAGAGTCCTCATTCAGTTAACATGAATGAAGTTGAATATAGTGATATATATGCAATATATTCTAGAGACAGTTACTTTTTATTTCCTCTGTGGTAGAAGTAATACGACAGAATGAGAATGTGGAAAAATATCTATCTCTGGAGAGATGAGACTCTTACATTTTACGCCTTTTAATGTCCCGAAATTTTAAAAAGTGGTGGTTTGTCGCACCAAATTCAACTGGAAAGAGGAATTAGACATTTTATTGTCGTGATCGGGTGATATTGTCTGATGCTGACAGCTCAGGCCCCGTTTGTAGAGAGAAAATCTGGTTCAGTGTGGATGTGGATTTTAATCTGGGGGGGACCCAGCCCCTCCACACGGAGGCTTTGTTCGAGAGAGGCCGGCGGTGACCGGGAGGAGGGATGCTGCGGCCGTCTTACCCTGCTCCAGGTCCTGCTGGTCGTACCACGGCTCCTCCTCTTCGGTGATGAACTCCTCCATTGTCCCTGAGCTCAGCATGGATGAGCCTCCGCCGCTTCCCGCACCGAGCTCCTCCTGCAGCCGCAGACAGACGCGCTCCGGCCGGGGAGGAATGTCCACAAGGCGCGGCGCTCGCTGCTTCCAGTCCGGGGTTGTGTTGTTGTCTCTTTTCCTTCCTCCGCTCGGTCACTCCCACTTCTTCCCCCGCTCTGTCATCATCTGCACCGCCTCCAGCGCCGGTTCATCCCGATGCTCCGTGCCTTTCGACTCTGCCGCTCCTGACGCCTCTGCCGCGGGCACCACTGCTGTTGCTCGGCCGCGGTCACCGCACCTGCCGCTTTCGCACCGGACGCCTCTGCCGCGGTCACCGCTCCGGCGGCGGTGTCCGCTCCTGCCGCTCCTGCCGCTCCTGCCGCCCGCCGCGGTCAACGCTGCTGCGGTGTTTCCGCTCTGGACGCCTCCGCCGCGGTGACCGCTCCTGCCGCTCCACTGCCTCGGACGTGGCAGCGGTGTCGCAAGAGCTTCCGTCCCTGTTTACAGCGGAGCGCTCACGGTGCGTTTAAAACCATACGTCACTTCGCTTTCTACCCGTGCTCACGTCGCTTTGAGACAACCCCTCATCCACATTGATGAAAACATCCTGATAGCACGAAGACTGTTAATTCAAACATTCTAATGTTAGCTGCCTCTTCATTTACAGATAGCATGTTAAGATAGAACGAAAATCGCCGTTACTTTAAATACAGGCTGCAACCTTCGACTGAGCTAAATTGAAAATTCCAAAGTGTACTTGAATGCATCATCTTCTCCTCCGTCCTCCCAGATGAGAAAGCGTTGGTGCTTTCCAGTTGTCTCGAAACTCGGAACAGCAAATGCATGATGTCATTTGATCAGGAACATTTTTATTTTTTTATTTTTTTATCATTGTCCTACACATATAAAATATAAACACCAGCAAACAGTGTTCACTTTGAATGATCAAGAAAGAGGAATAAGCTGAAGTCAGGGCCTTGTTTGTATTGTGCCTGTCCTATAAATTAGAAGAACATAACAATAAATCAAGCTTTCTGTTTTTGAAAAAAGAAAAAGCATGATGGAGCCTGCAAAACACAGCAATTGTAGGAGATGATTTGTGAACATTTTACTGTATAGTGCAACAGCTCATGTTCAGATTGATGAGGTGCTGTTACTCTATACTTGTCACAGTCCTGACTTCATAACACAGCCAAATGTCATTTCACCCACTCCATTTGTAATATAAAATATAAATTTTTCAGTTGAAGGTTCAACTGTTCCATGATAGATGGATCCAGTTGAAGTTATTGTGGGTGGTGTTCCATATTTCCAGTTCACGTCCATAAATTGAACTGTAAAGCTCGGGAATTAGGTTATTATAGAAGCTAATTTTAATTTACTCTTGATATCTGCACAAAAGCTAAGTTATTCCACTCTTAAAAAAGTCAAACGTTAGTAGTATTGTACTCACTACAAGTTCAGCTGCAGAGAATATCTGGTAATAGCGCCACCTGGAGTAAAATGTCTACTAAATACCAGGATTAATTCAGAAAAATGAAAATATGTGTTCAAACTGCTCTATCTTGTGGGGAGGAAAAGTAATACCGCTCATTAAAATCAAGTAACCTGTAAGGCCTGGGTACTTATTGTGTATCTGTTTTCATTAATAAAGTCAAACGTGAAGAAATAAAGATATTTCTTTTGTTAGGATTGACATGAAAACTGAGTATGTTGTGTTTTAACTGCTGAAAAAGATTGTCTTCCACTAATAGTATTGCATTTGTGGCCCAGTAGAGGGAACTAGAGACCTTTTATACCAGCCAGCATCACAGCCCTTTCCCATCTTGAAGATTTGACATAATAGAGTGATCCTACTTCATCCATCAATGTGACATTTCTGTCTGTTAAAAAAATGTCATACAAATAACCTTTGCGTACTTTACATTGTGTATTTGTGAATCTGTGTTACATGACTGGCGTCACAATGTTAAAAACAGACAGACGATTGAAAACAGACATCAGAGAAGGGTGAAATCAATATAATTTGCAACTCAAATGGATGTTGTGAAAGCAATAAATGGTTTTTTTTTACCCTCACACACATGGATTGTAACTGACTACCTGAGCTAATGGACGAGCGTTTCACCAGCTAATGGCTCTGCTGTGGTGAGAGGTAAGTGCAAAATCAGGAATATGAGCTGCTTCAGCCACTCTGGATGGGGAAAATGGGATTATGATGTAACTCAGAAGCCTTCAAGAACTGCATGTTTTAGTTTTTCCTTCTGAAGTTCTAATCATTTATCTTTTCTTTTCTTTTTTTTGCAGTTCACAGAAACACATGTTATCTAAAATCTGAATTTTTCCCCCCTTACATATTTCTTTTTGGAGGTATGCCAGGCAGATACCAAACAGAACACATTTTTATTTCAACACAAAGGGCAATAACTTGGAAAAGACAAAGAGTATTGGTGAAAGTACACGAGAGGGCCACAAATGTACAAAGTTTGCATATCAGAGTATTTACCAACGAGAGGAAAAAGAAAATAAATTGTCCTCTGGTGATAAGAGATCAAATTAAAACAGAAATTAAGGCATTTCTACAATCATTAGTCCCTCTTATTTAATATTTAATTAAAAAAACTTCTTAATTGCTGTTATTTTCCAACAATCTTTCAATGATGCCCCTTGAAATTTTCAAAAAAAAGATTTCTGGCAGGTTTCAGAAAATTCTTAAAGGTTTGTAGGTGGATGTTGGTCAGAATTCATAACTGCTCGCTTTATATCAGTCTATCGGTTCCCTTCAAAGCAGTTTCTTTAAGCTGCTCACTGCACGTTTCAGGCTCAAATAATCTAAAGCTTCACCTTTTGTTGCATTTCAGGTTTCCCTTTACACAACAAGAGCCACTGAGAACTCAACTTTTTGACAATGGCTCAAAAGAAGGGAACGTTTCCGAAACGCTCCGACTCCAAGATGCTCTGAGATTCTTCTTGATGACCGTGAAATTTCTTGAGGTCAAACATTTATTTCAGCACCATTTATTTGTCCATTTTCTAGTCTTTGGAGCTGGGTTTTTTTTTTTTTTTTTTTTTAAATAGTATTTCTAATGGTCTCAATCAACTGGAAACAGACACTGAACACAACAAATCCCTTTTTAATGAAGTGAAATGGTGATTATTTCTGTGTTTATGATCTTGTGATCATTTAAAGTTAAACATATTAGAACAGTTTGGGTGACTATAAATATTGATTTAAAAAATTCTCAAGGAAAACCTTATCCTTTCTGTTACTTTGGATTGTTGAAAACTTGAACTTAACATGATGTCATTCATTTAATTTCCATTTCATTTGTAAATGAACAAATCTGTACTTAATGTAAAAAAAAAAAAAGAGGAACAACCTACAACACAACAGAAAATGTGCCGCTCAAATGTGGAGGAGGGAAGGAATGTTTTCCATCTGCTTTCAGTTTGAAACAGTGGATCTGGAGTGGGAACAGCTCGCAGGACCATAAAACAATTCAACACAGTTGTGTTTAACATTTAGAGCAACCACAATGCGTCTTACAGATTATTTCAATGTCTGATACTGAAACAGGGCCATGTTGTGAACGGAAAATACACAGTGGTGAGCAATGATGAAAGGGTTTGATTCATTTACCAGATGTTTTTGCCGCATATGTTCAGTAAACAAGGAATTTTTGAGAGTGTTATTGGGCAGATGTACAATATACACGTGTTACCTATTCATAATGGTAAAAACCAGTTTTTCTTTGCTGATTCAGCAGTTCCACCTGGTTTTCTCACCTCGTGTGTTTCATATTTCCGAGATTTACCACCGTGACATGAATATACATTAGGTTGAGGATGAATTTGCAGAATTTGTTGGACATCCAGTTTAATACTGTTTTTGTGTAATGTTTCGTCAAAATCAAGTGTACCATTATGGTGCATCCTTGGCTGAGAATGTGAGGTAAACTTACAAAAGAAATATCACTCAATATGTTGATTCTTGACTCTTTTGTAGATACAGTAGTGGAGAAAGATGTCTGTGTGAAATGGTAGAGTATGCTGCTTTTGGCTGTAAAACAAAAAAATGTGTGATTTAGATGTTCACAGCTTTAACCACGGGAATGAGAGAACAAGGAAGTGGCTGCAGCAGTAACGAGCAGTGGGGCCAAACCTGAGGTTTGGTACCATCGTGAGGAGCTCCAGAAGTCACAGCAAGACAAAATTAAATTTGCACAGTAAAACGAAACCATATTAAGACTTTATAGAATCAAGGGAAAACTCTGTAAACTATCCTTTGTAAATGCCCGATAGAATCGCAGTGATGCTCCGCTCCACACTGGAAATTAATGTATCAGTAGGATATTGTGGTCCTACAGTGCCACCCTGTGGTCAGCTACATCATTGTTTTGTGGCGCAGCAGTCACTTCCTCCAACGGGGTTTGTTTGTTTTTTTTCGTGTGCGTGTCTTTATGAGTTGAACGTCTCTCTGCTCCGTCTCCATTGTCAAACAGGCCGGTAAAAACTTCTTTCAAAGCTTGATTATCTGTTTGTTTATCTGATGAACATGGATTTTCCATTGCTGGAAAAGACAGTCCGCATCCTCTCTTCAGCCCCCTTCAGACAACAGCGTTTCTAGTAAAAACGTGTTGTTTTTGTGTTTTGGTAAAGTTTTGTGTTTACATCGCAACATTTTGAAAACTATGTCCATTTACAAGGAAATGGCAGTAACTCTGAAGACGGTGTAGTTAACATGCCAGGCCACTAGTAGGTGCTGTTGATTGTTTTTGTCACACACACACATGCGCATAGAGAACGACATGCTAGAAACATCAACAATGAGTTCACTGACAGACAAGAAAGTTGGATCGCTATTACAGGTGACTCTCAACTACCAAGTCCCAGGACAATGCAGACTGGGAGTCATGACACTCTGGAGGCATACATCGTTGTTATTGTCCATCTCATCGCACATGTGCAGCAGGTATACTCACGCATGTACTATTCATTATGGCCACAGTGACCATGAGCACGAGCATTTAAAAAGAAAAATTTTAAGTTGCGTTTTCACAGAGACTGATTCACAGCTTTTTCAAAAAGTTACCTTTTCAGTGGCTCCGACCACCGCTGTTGTGTAAGCAGACACCCAAAACGCACAAAAGTTTTCCGTTTTTACTTGAAAACGTTGTCGTGTAAATGTGACTGAAGATGTAATCCGGAGGGATTCAAAGAAAAAAAGCCCCCGGTGCGAAAACAAACGGGGCTGCAAGAAATGTAAAGTGGCAGTAAATGTACAATTCCAGCTGGCAAATGAATGTTACACCTCCTCAAATCACAAATCAAGTCCCGTGTATTACCAATTACTTTTGAATCGGGAAGTTAAAGCTAAACTTCAACACCTGATGACAAAGTCTCACCTAAAGGGGTCAAATCTCCCTGGAGTGTGGCGAAAGACACAACAAAACAGATGACTCAGGTTTTGGACTTCATTTGTAAGTTACTGCAGTTAAAAGTGTACATTTGCCTTTAATTTAATGTCTTGAATTTAAGGAGGAACACTTAAATCAATTGAAGTTGTTTCCTCCTGGCAGTTAATCTTGGCAAAAAGCTCCTCGGCGTAAAACTGTCGGCTGTTTTTATGTGTTTCCAACAACATATTTTACCATGGGAGGACATTTATAGGATAGTAAAACTCATAATTCTGTGCAATCAAGTAGCTTTAATTAGTAACAGTTATGTGGCTGAAAGCTGACGCTCCATCATGCAAGGTTTCGCCGCAGAGTGAATGCGTCACATACGATGAGGGGCACTGGAATGTATGAAAAACGAGCCTCGCCGCTTGAAATTCACACGTCTATATTTCCTTGTGGACATGCGCCAAGCCAGCCGGACAAGATCATGTGGGGAAGGCTTCCAAATCTGTAGATGTTGTCGTTGAATGTCAATTTAAATGCATCTATTGAGTCACTCTGAAGAAGGTGTGCAGTTTTGGACGGCTCCGCTGGAGCTGGAATGTCCAAAGACCTACAAAACACACCCTGTCTACCCAACTTTTATCAAAGCCAGGCACAGTTTTCATCGAGAAGCTCGGAGAGAACATACCGACGGCCCCGCTGGTCCAGAACACAAACAAGCCAGAGGAACAGACTCATTGTTCTTTCTTTCATTCTTTGAGTGGACCTCTGGAGGTATGGAGGGAGGGGAAATCTGCTGCAACTTCAACCTTGAAATGTGTGGAAAGAAACATGGAGATATATGGGGGTCAGCTGGTAGGTCTGCAGAAACACACACACACACACACACACACACACACACATTCACACACCACCCCCGGCTCCCTTTTTTTCTGATAGGGCCTCGTCTCCACAGCGACTGGAGACACAAAAAGAGGCCCCGGCACAGCTGGTCCGGAGTAAGACAGGGCGAGCAAGAGGAGGAGGAGGAGGAGGAGGAAACAGTGCATGAGTGTTCAGATGTATAGAGGAGGAGGGGAGTGAGAGACGGCCTATTTTACAAGGAGAGGGAGGGTGAAAGAGGAGGAGAAAGAGGAGGCGCACATGCTCCCCGTGAGCAGAAGGAGAAAGTGGATGCAGGAGGAACTCGGAGAGTCAAATTACCTCCGGTGCTGCTCGCGAGCGAGCGTGGGGATGATCAGATGAGGAGCTGGACACCAGTTCAGAGAAGACGAGACAAGAGTGGGGAAACCTGGAAAAGCCTACCAGTGGAAACAGTGACACGAACAGAGGAGGTATGAGCCGGTCTTACTTCAGTGCCTGTCATCCTTACATGTTCCAGAACTTACTGAAGTCGCGTGGAGAGCTCTCCCTTGATGGCTCCCGACTTGTTGCCTCTGAAACGGGACGTGTGGAACAAAGACTTGACGGAGGTCACAGACTCGCAAGAACAAAACGTGTAAAAGATGCATGCTTGAAGGGCCTACTCATAAGATACTGTTAAAAAAAAAAAAAACAAGCACACGATGTTGTGCGGATCTGACCGTAATAGAATTAGGAGATTTCATGTTTCCTGTGACAGACTGATGCTGCAACTCTGAGATTGCAAGACAAGACCCAGAAAACAAAGGGTCGGTTAATGTTTACTCCATAAACTGATGAAAATAGATAAGTACTTGGAGTATAAAGCATTGTGTTGTAGCTTGTGGACGATTTTCCAATCATGTGAATTAAACTAAAGTGTAGTTAAAGGCAGCAGTGAAATTTCACAAAAAGTTTAATGAGAAGCGACTTCATTGGCAAAAACCTGAAATATCAAATTGTTGTTTGGATCTATGTACTTTGAAAAGGTTTTATTTTCCTCGACAGTTTCACAGCTTTATTAGACGAGATGTAACATTCATATTAATTGAATCTATTATTCCGTATTACACAAATTAAGAGAAAATCAAAACCATGTTTATGTGACAAGTGAGAACTGAAAACTTTGCGTTGCATTTTGTGAGTCCATTTACACGACAACACTGCCGTTTGAAAAGTCGCCGTAGTTCTTCTACACATGTCCTAGTAGAATGACAATAACTAACAGTGTCAGCCTCCAGAGTGGCATCACTCTCAGTCCGTATTCTTCTGCGACTTGGTAGTTTTATGATTGAGAGTCACAATAATCGCAATCCATTTTCCTGGGGAGCAAAATGAGTCCAGGCACTGTTACACACACAAAAAGCACATCAAAACGTGTGGAAAATTCGGGAATCGTGTGCCGTGACTTTTGTTAATGATTCGGCAAACCGGTTTCCGAAAGAATCGCAAAGAACTGCAAAAGAAATTAGCGGCAGTTTGCATCCATAAAGTTGCATTACCGCCATCTGCTGGTCCCAGCTGGTCCATACATTCCCACTGCTCAAATCGAAAGAAAGAAAGAAAGAAAGAAAAGTTTTCTGTGCTACTCTGATCATTTTGAGCCTATTTGCAATTGTTTTGTGTGTTTTGGGGATTGTTTGATGTATTTATGAACACCTTTGGTTACTGTATGTCTGTGCAGGGCTGTGTGTTGTGTTTCTTTTTGTTCTGTTTAGTAGTTTTTTTTGTTACTTTTTGATCGCTAAATGCTGCTTTGTAGTTGTTTTGTGTACCTTTGTCGACATTAGGTGTCTATTTGGACATTACGTTTTAAAGGAGAAACCTTTAAGATAAGCCAGTACAACTCTTCTGTGTGCGATGCTCTCCTGTAATTTCTGGTCTCAGCCTTTGTGGGACATCATAGTATAATACTATGTATTTAAGCCAGTATAATTTACCCGTGTGATCACGTCTTCAAGAAAACCAGAGGCTTTTTTCTTTTTCTTTCAGTCTCTCCATGCATAATGTATGAAAGACAAGAGGCTATTATTAATCAAATTCATCCCTGATTTCATCGTCACTGACGCCCACATGTCTACTCAGACTCTCTGTTCACTTCACACAACGCTGCTCCACTAACCATCACAGGCCTCGGTCTCCAAATGCCAGGCCTGAAATAGTTGGCCTGGTTTATAATTAAACCCGGCAGGGAGGCGGGTCAGTTCTGTGCGAGGTTATAAGTGTACTTTTTTATTTATTTTTTTGGTGAGTGGGGGGGGTCACACAGTGCTCATAAACACACTGAATGCAGACACAAGGCCTGTCTGCACACACTGTCACATAGTAGGAGGTAATCGGTGGTGTAATGAGGGGGTCTTGATGGATCATGAGTGGAGAGCATTTAGGCATCAAGGGCACTCGTGCTTACTAGGTTAGAGGGGTAATTGCAGGGTGGATGTAAGGGTGGAGCTGAGGTTGAAAATAACCTCTTCATTTCTGCATTCATTTGACGATTTTTGTCGTTCTCAACAGATTCCTGCCAAAGCAGCGTCCATTTCTGTGCTGGCATCTGAAAAGCCAGCATGGAGGTGAAAGATGAGATGCTGGATATCGGTCAGAAGTTGTGGACCAAGCTGCAGGAGCTCCCGCAGGCAAACGCCCTGGAGGTGGCCGCCTTCGCAGTGCTCATCCTCTTCGTCGGTGAGTTTCCCCACAGCAGACTTGAGGAAATCCCCCAAATCGGTTGTGAAACCGAAGCGTAAGCTTGACTCTCCACAAGTGCTGTTTAGTGTTAAATGGCAACGTCTGCACTCGGAGATGTGGACAACAAATACGCAGTAGGAGAATAATAACAGCATGCAGTACAGGCGCATGTCAGACCTGTGTTTGGACAACAACAAAGACAATATGAAGACTTGGTAGTTACGTTTATGAACAGGCAAGGATTTAAATTGTACAAAAAATACAAAACGCGTAAATTTCATCATGCAATTGCTTTCTTTTGAGGTGTTGACACTAAAACATGTTTTTTTCACTAAAAGACAGCAGTTTGTTCTAAATATGTATTTAATATGCACACCAGCTGTTTGGTTTAGTCAAATATATGCTTTTTGGTTGTTAAATTAAGTTGTTATGTAAAACTTAAAAATGTATTCCAACTAAACAGACTTGCGCATCATAATATTGTTGACTGAAATACATTTGTCGTATACACTTAAAATATTAAAATTTTCCAACTGATAATTCGTCTTTACCTTTGACGGACACCCTCACCTTCAACAGTATTATGTTCTAAGCAGAACTGCAGGTTGAAATGTTGCCGTGTAACTTTAATTCCAGAGAATCTGGATTGGTCTAACTTTATTTGTTCGATGTTGAGCTTTCAGTATGAGCTGATTCAACTTGAAATATTTCACTCTCTGAGTCCGGACTGGAGCCACTCTAATTGTTGACTGAAAGAGCTTTACCTAAACAGCTTCAACCTCCCTTCCACGCCTCATGTGTCTTCCTCCTCCTCCCTCTCTGCCCTCTGATTTTCGCTGCAGCCACGATTCTCCTCATGGTCGTCCTCTGCTGCGTCCACTGCTGCTTGTGCGGGCGGCCGAAGACCCGGGCCTCCAGAGTCCAGCCCGGAACCAGCATCTGAAAGGAAATGTGACGGAGGACGGACAGCGAGACGAAACCAGCCTCCGTCATCATACGGCCTTTTTCGCAAATGCAAATGGTTCTCTTCAGAGTTGCTGATTTCTTTGAAGGGATCAGAGTAGATAACAAAGGACGAGTATCCGGAGAGCCACTGGAATCCAGCTTGGAACAATGAGACGCTGTGTGGCAGCACTACATGGACAAATGTCAAACTTTACTCTTGCATATTCATTTACCACTGTGCCACTAAACATTTCAGGTCACTACTTGAGGTCACTCACTTCAAGGCAAAAAGAAAGAGAGAAAAAAAAAAAAAAGACAGAGCGCCCTCTGCCGGCGGAAACCTGCTAAACAGAAAATGTGAGTTTATTGTTTGAGTTACAAATTTACTCCTGTTTTATAAATGTTGCACAGAGGCAACTGAAGCTGTTTAAATGTGAGGATTCATTCCAATAACTGAGCTGTACTCCAAGCCTTCAGTCAGATGTGCCTCTGTTGTGTTTGTTTCCTTCCACCTGACCGGTCTCCGGCCTCCACGGTAAACATTTAGTGTTCAAACATTAACCAGCAGCCGTTGCTCTCGCTCCGTCACGCCCACATCGCGCAAACTGCACCATCACCAAGCTCCTCCTCCTCCTCCACGCAAAAGTATGAGCTGTTTAGATAGTTCCCCCACTTCCTGCAGCTGTTCTCACACTGTGGTTTGCTCACGGCGTGTTTGGGGTCACTGAGCCGTGAGGGACATGACTCTGCAGAGGTGAGTCTCGAAACAGGAACGCGTCAGGTCACAATAGTCCTGAACGTCAGCACATTGCGGTGGAGCCGGTGCAGAATACTGAGGTTCAGCCTGGTTCATCCAAACGTTTCTAATTCAGCCAGCTGGAAGCGGCCGGGCCCGAGGCGCCACCCGAGGACTGGGTGGAGTGGTTCCTTCAGCGGGTGCAGCGGGAGCCGTGGGCCCTCGGAGGGGCCGTGGTCATCGGGGTGTTCGTGCTGGGGACTCTGTCCATCGCTCTGTTCGCTGTGCTGTATGGGTGCTGCTGCTGTCGGAAACTCGAGCGACGGGAGCAGAACAAGAAGAAGAGGAAGAAGACTTCTAAAGATGTTGTGATTTAGACGAGTGGACAGAACTGGATCTTTACCTCAACTATGAGGACTGAAAGTTTGCCATTTTTCCCAACATAAGCTTGAATTCAACTATTGAAATTTTGACATTTGTACTGTTTTGTCCGCTATTGTACTCGTAACTGTTGCTTGTTATTGTCACTCGAAAACATTAAAACATGACAGAAAAATATAAGAATTACCAAAACAATCTTTTACCTGAAGTGTTTTCCAATAAACGTTTGTCAGTTGGTTGATAAAAAGACAACAAGTTTTATTTGTGATTTGTGAGTAACTGGGAAGTGGAAGAGATGCACGTAAACACTCCAACTGGAAACCTTTCACTTGGAAAAGTAGGAAATTTGGACGAGCTCTGAGGAGCTACCAGCAATGAAGGCTTCTATATTAGAAATAGTATTTATCGATCTTTCTTGACCACAGTTGAAACTTGCCGTAGCTTATGAGTTTACATTTTCAAGTGGAAACCTAAGGTTTTTGTTGCGTTTTTGGTTGTCCACTCTCACAACAACGGTGCAACTCCGTCTCCATGGAAACAGGGAAACGCAACTTTTCTGAATCGCCGCTCCTGCGCATGCGCACTCCAGCCAAAATAAATACTGTTCTGAATTGAAAACGCAAAAACAATGTATTTTCATTTGAAATGTTGCCATGTTAACAAAGCCTTAGTTATATCTCTAGAAAAAAATGACTTCGATTATAAAAAAATTCAATTTTCTATTATCATATTGCCGCTCATATGTGAAGCAAAATGTTCAAAATATTTTTTTTCTTTTAAGATTTGTTATAAAGTGCAAAAGTAATCCACTCATTAACTATTTAAAACAAACACAGCTGAAAAGTAACAAATAGAAAGCATGTGGAATACTGGAGAAATACTGAGAACCTCTAAAGGGGAAACATGTGATTGTTACAGTTATTTTAATAAACTGATGAGGCTGGGTTATGAAGAAGTTTAAGAATCAATATTGTTGCATGCAGCCCAGAAGCATATGCTTTAAAAATTACCTTTGAATATAAATACTGGTTTGTTTTTGATGCACAAAGTAATGAAGGCCAGTTCCCTGTGAACAAATAGAGCAGGGATGGTTTGGACCCTTTTCTTCAATTGTATTACCTCAGCCAAGGAGGTTACAAAATCATCTGTGTTTATTTGTCTGTTTGTCTGTCTGCTAACAAGAGATCTCAAAAAACAAACGAGCGGATGTTCAGGAAAATTGGTACACATGTACAATTTGATCAAAGGAAGAACCCATTAACTTTTGGTGGTGATCCGGACGAAAATAATTGTTAGAATAGAAAATTTATATTTCGCAATATATTGTCTTTCCTTCTTTTCTTTCAAATTACGAAATACAATCACGTGGTCACCAAACTAAATTAATTAATTAAAGCAGTTGATCTGAATGTGGAATATGTGTCATTTCCCTGTGTCCATGTCAACTCTTGGCGGAGGTCAGAAATCTCTGATTGCTCTTGTTTGGTCTTTTTTTCCCACTTTTTATTGTTTTTTTAATTTGATCTCTTCCTTGTCTGTTTTCACACACATTATTGTGAGCGGAGGGGGTATGCAGGAATTACACAGCTTTGATAAGATAGAGGAAATTCTTTCCAGACGCTGACAGAAGGGGATAATTCTTCCTTGTTTCACCTGATACTCTTGTCATTCTTTTGACACACCTCTCCAGAGAGGTTTTTCAAGAAATACGTTTGCTGACGGAAACATCCTTCGTGGAATTGATAAGAAAAGCAAAACTAAAAATCAGGACATTTTTTCACCCAGCAGCCTGAGAAGTTTCACAAACACAGACCGGCAAAAGAATGTCAACCGAACTGTTCATGTGAAGATTGAATTACTGCGTGAAATATCTGATAGAGAGGAGGTCCTCAAGAAGAGGTTTACAAAATGTTCCCAGAGTCAGAAGAAACGAGGTGAAGCAGCTTTTAGTTCCTACGTTCTTCAGCTGTGGAACAAACTTCCTGCTGACCCCCTCATGTCTTTTAGATCAGGACTTAAAACATTATTACTTGCTCAGGCATTCCAATTAACAATAGATTTGACAAATTATTTCCCTTTATCGTAATCACTCAGCATTAAGATTGTTAATTGCCCTGTTTTGAGGTCTTTCCTCTATTTCCTTGGAGAGCATTGTCAATTGACATGTGTCTGAATGGCACATTCAGGCACAATAACTCTGCCTTGCCGAAAAAGAACTTTGAAAGAAATCCCCTTACTCCCAGATGACAGTAATAAATACTGTTACACAGTCAAGAGAGTGGGTTTCTTCCTGTGATAAAATGCCTGTTAACTAATAAGAATTAAAAAAAAAAAAAAGAAATCACATAAATTCTCTGTATATTAAATTATCTGATGTACCAGTCTTATAAAACACTAACTAGATTTTTTTTTTATTTAAGACAAAACAATCCCTCTCTCTGATGTCTAATCTCTGATTTGATGAAACACCCCATCAAACCGAAAAAATAGGGCCAAGTTGGACAAGAAGTCAGAGCGTGAGCAGCCACCCAGTTTCAATCCACATTCAATAATTGCCTTCGCCAAATTAAGTTTGGCAACCAATGAAGTTGGGTGACCAACGAAGTTGGGTGAGAAGTGTCAGGAGAATTTCCTTGTAAAAAACCTCAGGGCGACAGAATACACAGGAAACACACTGAGTGATTTGAAACAGTTTAAGACAATTTTATTACATTATTCTTGCAAGAAGAGACAATGGCACAATACAACATTTGCATGATTGTCCAGGAGTTTGTCTAATTCTGAAGTCAGACAACGCCTTCTTAAAGGCTGAATTGTTTTGAACCTGCAATGAAGGACAACAAAAGCAGCACAGAGGTTCCAAAAGTGATGACACAGGTCATCCTTGAACACAGACGGCCAATTACACATCATTCCTTATGAGACAAAACAAGATCTCTCTAACAAGAAGGTTATGTTATGTTATGTTATGTTATGTTATGTTATGTTATGTTATGTTATGTTATGTTATGTTATGTATGTATGTATGTATGTATGTATGTATGTATGTATGTATGTATGTATGTATGTATGTATGTATGTATGTATGTATGTATGTATGTATGTATGTATGTATGTATGTATGTATGTATGTATGTATGTATGTATGTATGTATGTATGTATGTATGTATATATGTATGTATTTTAGCAACTCTTCGCAAAAACTGCTCACTCGAATTGCATGGAATTTTCATGGATGATTTGTCATCATCCAAGGAGCAATTGTTTAGAATTTGCGATGTTAACGGATCTCACCGGAATGGGTTAACCATTAACATGACAAATCATCCCTGAAGATTTCATGCAATACAGGTTAGTAGTTTTTGTGAAAAGTTAGTTGAATACAATAAATAAATAAATAAATAAATAAATAAATAAATAAATAAATAAATAAATAAATACACACAGACGAAAACAAAACCTTATTAGCCTGCTTCATTGGTCACCCAAAAAAACTGTTTACATGTTCTGATTTAATTTTGTTTCAGTTGATGAAATTTTCCAAACGTAGGGTTCGAAACCCCTTTGGAATGACATGGAGCTTTGTTTGCTCTTAGGTTGTCAAAACGAGGTTTGCTCATGCAAAACTAAATAAACAAGAACGGGCACTCGGCAGACACAAGAATAAAGACTACATTTCCCATCGTGCCGTGGAGCGCTTCAATATGACGTCACTGTGCGCTTTCGCTGGAGACATGGCGAGCGGTAAGAAGAGTGCTCTCCTCTCCTCTTTGGCGGACTATGGAGACGATTCGGAGCCCGACTCGGACCCCGAACCAGAAGATTCCGGTACGTGAGAGTAATGTGGAACCACTCTGTTTCGTGTCGGCTATAAAACTGTTGTTAGCTGCTGTTTGTAAGCTCAGAACCGGAACTTCATGTGGGAGCTAGTGTTAGCATGTTGCTACCCTCGCTTCTATAGTTGATAACTTGTTTGCGTAAAACAATAAAAAAAAAACGTGGTTTTTAGTGAGGAATGTTAGTCATGAACAGCACTTTTTACTGTTTATTTGTTGTTATGAAACAGCTTTGCCTCATATCTATGCTATATTGTGTTACGTTTCTTGTACGTTATGTTGTTGAATTTGGTCATGGAGACGAGTAATTCTTTTCCTGGAACAAAATGTGTAATTTAACTGTAAATATGTGAGTGTCGCTTCACGATTAATTAAATGACCCGACTTTAAGATGAAAAATAAGGTGTACATGGGTCCCCCTGCTTTAAAAAGGTAACATTTTCCATAATGGAGCAGAGTTCCTGCTTTCGATGAAAAACAAAAGTTATTGTTCGATGAGATAACCAATTTCGTGAATAAATAGAGAACATCCATGTCAGGTTTCTCAGGCGACAGAGGACTTGTAAGGAAAAAACAATCCTAAAAGTTGTTTCAATGTCACTGATTGTTTGATTGTATTGCATTATTTTTCTAAGAGCCATTTAAATGTTAATTCTACCATAGAACATGCTTCAATATTGATATTTACTCCTGGCTAACAGACACATTTCAGTTATTGGCAACACATCTAATACTTCGTCTTTGAATCCTTTCTATTATCCTCAGGAAGTCACGTAGGAGGCCTCGTTTACAGCTACGGTGATGATGACCTCAACCGAACCGAGGACATCGGGGACAAAGTATCGGTAGACGAAGACAGTAGAGAGAGCAACTCGGTTAGTATTTGCCCTCTGATTCCCTGCCAGAACGTAATACACAAGTGGAGGCTGTTGGGGGGGTAAATTCTCAGACTTTCCCCACAGTCATTGGTTGATTAGCTGGTTGTGTCTGCAGCTCCGTCATATTGAAGATTCGTTTATATTAGTGAGTTGTAATTAATACATTATGAACAATTATTCCATGATCAAAACCGCGACCAGTTGAAGTGGACAGTATGGTTATTTCATTAGTATGGCATCTGTCCTCGGACATTTTTCCCTGTGCTGAACTTACTGGTGGTTCTTCTCTAGGATCTACTAGTTGTACCATCAATTGACCCCGAATAAAAATTTTTTTAATGTTGACGAGCTCAAGGCTGGCAAAGCTTCAGATGCTTGTGTCTCTGACGCATCGTTTGACAAATTCCAAATTTATTCCCTTCCTAACTGCTACGCTCTCTCCGGGGCACAAGCTGTGTTGTTACATTACTAATATTATCTCAGAGACGACAGAATACAGGGAAGAAACAAGTCGGGGGCTGTGTAACTTTCAGAAAAATCTTCACTTTTGCGTTAGTCTAGCACTTTTTTTTTTTTTTTTTTGCAGAGCTTTCAGCATGATTCACTTTCTCTTTGTTTCTAGCAACAACGGTTGCATGCTTTTTAATGGTCGACATCAGATGGATCCTACTGCTCGAGATGCAGGGCTCAATCAATGCTAGTGTATATTATGGCCGTCAAAAACAGCGATGGTTTAAAGTCGAACAAATTTCAAAAGACAAAGGCATCATCAAGTAAATGTATGTAAGGAAACCTCTTTTCCCATAAAAGATCATTTGATTATATCTTGAGACAAAACTATTGCTTAATAAAGTAATAATATATGGCATTGTGGTATCAGTATTTATAGTTTATTTTTCTCCTCTTCAATTCAATTTTATTTATATATCCCCATACACAACACAGTTGATGCAAAGAAATATCCTTTTGCGAGACTCAGCTTTTTTAAACATTTACATTGCACCACAATGTAGCTGACTCTGTGAAACTCTGTAAAGATCTGCCCACCGTAATGTCAACTGTCATAAATGTTTGATTCAATGACGGAAGATGTTGTGTTAACACAAACTTTGCTGCTCGTTTCACCCGGCTATGCTCCAAATTGCATTTCTTATGTTCCTCTGGCCTCAGTCCAGTTTGGCACATTTTCACCCTTAACACAACGCTACACTCTGCGTAGTTCATTCAGCCGAGGATTGATGGAAAAGTCACCTGAAGTGTTGTAAATATTGGAAAAATCCAAACTCTGCAAGTCACTTCCCAGCTTTGACTTGTGGGTTGTACAGGGGTATTTTATTGTGTTAAAATTCTAGATGTGCAAACGTAACAACAAGGAACTTCACCTAATGAAAGATTTAGCCAGGTAGTATTTTTTCAGGCTATGATGGAAAGCGTTCACAAAACAAAGCACATTACCGTCGAGGCTAATTCGTACTCCGAATGCGAAGGCTATGCGTTTCCACGAACCACAGTGCTACTGCACTGCAGTTTCATGTGATTTTCACATCTAAGATTTAATAAACACTACCAACGCCTTTGATGTTGGTTTCAACCAATCCTTCTGCACCCCCGAGCATTATTGCGGCAAACTACTTAGCGGCACATACAACCTTGACGCAGAATTTTAATGCAGCGAGCTTTTACTTCTGTATCACCGATCTCTCAGCTGTGAGCGTTACTGCTGTTCAGTTCTGGGTCTGTGTTGTTATAACTGTATTCTTTCTCAAATAGTGTTGCTGACAAAATGTCAGGCATTGTGTTCTTTATCATTTTTATACCTACAGCGCCATCCTGATCTTCTGGGTCGGCCAGTTTTGGCCTACTGGCTCATTTGTGGCACTTTTGGCACAGATCAACTGTTTTGATTGCATCGCCTGAAGAAGTAGAAACAATCCAACAACAACAAAAAAGGAGAACATGATCATTTCAAGGGTGAAATTGCATAATTTTGATTCGAACAGGGAGGGACATGTACTTATGGGTTATACAGGTCCAGAGCACCAACGGTGTTGATGTTTTGTTTGGTTTCATGTCAGGTGTATTTTTCCATCACTCTTTGTACTCGAACAACAAAACCAAATTTCTAAAGAGATTCAGAATTCATTGACTCTAAATGACTTTTAACTTAAATTTCACATACAAACACATGAAAACGTTCGTTTATTTTCCCATAACGGGCTGCCGGTTGGTTTCCCCACCCTGTTCTGGACCCCTTGACCTTTTTCCCAGTGTTAACCCTCTGCGCTTCTGTTTTTGTTTTTGTAGGAGATGGACGAATCTGACGAGGGGAGGGACACAGATGATGTTGAGGTATTTGAACACCCACTTGCTGTGTGGGATGGGTTAGATGTAGACGAACGTCACCCGGCGTCTGAGTCACTTTGTTTTTGTCACTATCCTGACGCTAAAGGTCCATCTGTTCCCCCCACTTGTTATGGAGGGTAACGCTCACTAGATGGTGCTGTGGGTCCGTGTATGTCTGCTGAATGTTTTGATAACTGAATAGAGAAGTGACTGTGTAGGTGAAAGTTGCTGAGTGGACTCTATTTGGGTTGCTTGACTGATTCTTGTCGAGCCTCTTCTGGAGAGAACAGCTCGATCAGAGACGTTTTGTTTTTCAGATCACGCTTATTTGGCTGCACTGTATTAACCCCACCCTGTGTGTGTGTGCGTGCATGCTTGCACTGGACACCATGCCAGCTTCCTGTCTCGCTGTTTTGTGCAGGTCACTGAGGTGAGAGTGACTCACAAACCTAACAAGCAGAAGCAATCAGTCTGAGCATATCTGCCCCGTCTGACTGCTTCAAAGCCTGTCTTGAATTAATAGTAGTCTGAAAAGCTATTGCTTTGTCAAGTCTGTTAATTGTGCCATGTTGTCATGTTAATATCTTCTAATATGATAATTGTAGATGTGCGTCATAATGGGATTTGTTGTGAAAACGTGTCCGCACATGTGGAGAAAAGAAGCATTACGAGAAAAGGGATGGAAACTGTTCTTTTTGTTTTGGCAAAAGCCTGGACATACATTACAAGAGTTATATTTCAAAATATCACAATTTATTTCTACTCTTTTTTATGACACTAATTTATAGGATGATCTTGTACTCGAGTCTTCCTCAAACATTCAACAGTCCCACGTTGCAGATAAAAGGAAATCTGTTAACTCGGTAAAGACTGAAGCTCTTCCCCCTTTGGCTGCTCGGTGGCAGTGTGTCATGGCTCTTTAACAATTTCGTCCAGAGAAGAAGTCTGTTTGTCGGCAAGTGGAGCCAAGCTGTACCCGTAGTTTTAGAACACCTATTTGGGAAGAAAACCATTTATCGACCAGACTTTTCTAGTTCCTCTAAATCAAAAAGGGTCTTAGGTCTTGCATCACCAATAGCAACTCCAAAACAATGTAACAGGAGCCGAGCTTATGAATAAATCTGTAAAATAAATTAGTTTCACACTATAAAGCCGGCTTTTTTGCAGATTGATACTGTTTCTGCAAAATTTGCTCTTATTTAAAAAAAAATAATTTAAACCAGATTTCAATGTATCGGCATGTTTTCAGTAAGAATCTTGAATCAACAAGTATGTGCTAGTGGACTAGGTATTATATTCCACCACATTGTAGAAGAATGTACTATCTCTGGAGATGGGGCGCGACAGGGTCTGAAAGCTTTCGCGGTCCCTCCTAGTTGAGATGTTTATTCAAAGTCATGGAAGGGTTCAGTTAGTCTGACAACAAATTAGATGGACTTCTCTTTGCCCTTCTAAAGCCGCAGTCCCACAGCGACCCAACTCTGTCGCGCGTTGCCACCGGGGACAGTGCTGTTAAAATGTAGACAGGGTTGTGAACAAGGTGGAAGTGGCCGGCGGCCGTCAGAGTACAGCCTTGAGCCTCTTTTCTCCGCTGACGTTTCAATAAACCCATTTAGCAAAACAACCCGTGTGCTCAAAGCAGCATATGTAAACAACTACGGGAGTGTTTACGGCCAATGAAATATTTGAATATTGCGGGTAAGTCAAGAGTGACGATCCTCACTACCAATCAGCAGACGGCCGCGTTGTCGTTCCCCCTTATGCGACCCGTTCTGTTGTGCTAGGTACTTCAACGGAGGGGTGGCGAAAAATCGTAACCAGTGGTTACAGCTTTTTCAGTACCATCCACAGCTTTTGTCAGTCGGGCGACACGAAAACCGGTTCAATCGTTCCGATAAACGTTTTGGCCCCAATTAAATTTTCCTTTTACTAAAAGCACTACATAAGTGAGGAGGGGGCGATGCCTCCGCTCCAATATTATGTAATATTTTGCTGGAGTTTGAGGTTTTTAGAACCATGGGTGTGAGTGGCTTTCAATGTCTTTCAGTCGTTGTGTAGTTCCTCATTATTCAACGTTAGGATGCCGACCCCTGGTCAGTGTGGTGCACTGAGTAAAATGGTTTGCCAAAGCTATAGGGGAAAGCCTGATTGTAATTTATGAGGTGTATAAGCATTTCCGGTACATTGAGATTGCGAGGTTGGGCAAGTTAGACCATGGTGGCCCAAAGCAGTCTGGGAAATGATGCATTGGATCGAAATTGAATGCAACTTCTTGCAGTTATAGTTACTACTTTCCTTGCGCTCTGGGTTTGAGTGAAGTCTGTGTCAAAGTGCTGATTCTGACTTTTGTGTGTTCACATTCATCAGTTGACAGAACAGATTTGCTATCTATTGCTCTGTCCTTTCCCCGTGTTGTATTTGTTCTGACCAACAGTTGTCTTATCTCCCCGCCATGAAAGGCAGCCGCATGTTGGTGTTTTGTCACAGTTTAATTACTGTAGATAAAAGTTTCACAATACAAAACTCGGGTTTCATTTCGACAGTCTTTTGAAACACGAGCACAGGCTTTTTGGGAGCGCTGGAGTTGGAGATGAAGTTGGTTGCTTTGCAAAGCTTGGTTACAGATTATACCACATGCCTTTGGGAAGTGTTGGTTTCAGTTGAGATTACACTTTTCTTTGTAGTTGGCCAGCAGTACGTCCTTGAAGTGGAATGGTTTCCCTTATAGAGATATTCCTTTTTACTGAGATACTGTCTGTAGAGCGCTGCAGCATGGTTACTTTAAATAGTGACCAAGGCCCTGATTACAATGATGGTGAAAACCCGTTTACATAACATTTTCAAATGAAAACGGGAAACTGAAATCATTTCTACGGACACCGTTTTTAAAACGTTGCTGTGTAAACGCGAAACATTTCAGAAACGAAAACAGGGAACTTTGTTGTGTTAACTGGGCCTAAAATTGTGCTTGCTTTGCTACATACCATAGAAGCCTCAGGCTGATTGATAGATTTGAGTAAAACACCTCATTAAATGCATAATATAAGAGAACAGCAACATATCAGGTCCTTTAATGTTGATTTCAGGCTATTTGAAACCCTGATCAGTATGATGAGTTGAAAATGTCCTTCATTCGGACCAAATGGCTATATTATTATAACAGGCGAAAGAAACCCTTTGTATTATTGCTTCTCATCGATAAAGCAGTTTGCGGGCTTCAAGTGTTTTTCCTGGGTGAAAATGAGACAAAGCAGTTACCCTGAACAACTATTTTCCCATCAACAATGAATCTAAACGGGTATTAGAGCCAACAAAAAGACAAAACATTCCAAATTTCCATAAAGTACGCAGTGGCTGTCATAAGGAAGTGATATAGATTTTCTCAAAAAGCCATTTTAAAGTACATTTAACAGCATCATGGTGAGGGTGCGGATTATAGCTGTGTTGTTTTGCATTTGTCGTCAAGTTAATATAAAATACTTAATTTTGTTGAATATGAAGGAAATGTGAGCACAAGTGCTGTTCCGTTCCGTCTCGTCTGAAGAGAGTGTCAATTTATACGTTAGTTTATTGAAAAGCCTCAATAAGAATGAAGGAAAAGATTTCTGTACCACTACATAAAATAATCCTCAACATATTGTTGCCGTTATTCCGGCAGGATGATAACCTTGATCATAATACAAAGGAAAGCCGTTTAAATCAAACGCCTAACAAGTTGGTTAACGCTACATTGTTCGTAAAGAAACGGGTCGTGTCTGAATTCGAAGGTTGCAGGTTCAATCCCCCATCTGTCCACAACCGTCCTTGAGGAAAACACTTAACCCCAACCTGGATGTATCGAGCGCCTTGCATGGCCATGTATGTGGGTAAATGTATGGGTGAATGTGATTAACAATGTCAAGCACTTTGGGGGTCTGCTAAATAAGTAGAACGTACTTAATAAGTGAAATCAAGTTACTATTTACATGACTCCACGAGTTTGTAGGTTAACGGTTGTGAGCTTTGCAACTCAAGAGACAAATACATTGAACACTTTCAAAATGAAACCAATGTAGTTAAGAGTCCAGTATGTCTACGAACCCTCATTTTGATTTGATTTATTATTAATTATTGACGTCTTGCAGGACAGTCAGGAATAAGTGCCAGAAATGCACAAATGGCCCGAGCACTGTACAGTCAGATTTATGCCACATTTACACAACATCTCACGTGAAAAAGCATCTAAAAGTTTCATGTTTACATGGCAACATGCTGAAAATGTTGTTTTCATATTGCAGACAACACCTTATAGACTGTAACAATGGCGTGTTCGCAGACATTAATATGGACAGACAAAGTTGGATTGTTATTGCATATAAAACTATCAAGTCCCAGGAGAATATGGACTGAGAGTCCCGACACTCTGGAGGCTGAGAAAAAGAACCGTTTGCTATGGCCATGGTGGGCATGCGCAATAGCAACGTTTTAGAAAAGTTGCGTTTTTCTCCGTCAACACAGAGTCGGAGCGATTTCAAAAACTTGCGTTTTCTCCCATTTCCACGGAGACGGGACATTTTCACAAAGTTCCACCTTGGAAGCATTTTTCAAAAAGTTGACTTTTGAGTTTTCCCATACCGTGTTGTGTGAACGGACCCCCAAAAGGCAATGAAAGTTTCTTTTTTAACTTGAAAACATTGTTGTGTGAACAAGGCTTCCGTGTACTGGGTGCTGTAGACTCTTGTAGGACGAGTGGAGATATTTATTCAGGTGAAGATCCTTGCAAAACATAAAATACCATCAGAGCTCAGGTGCTGACTCAAGCTGTTCTTAATGTCAAGGTTGTTTCAATAGATGGCCATTTGCCACTTAAAGAGACCTCCCAACAGTATATAAACCACACATTGTGTCTCCTGGTGATGCTGTTGTGGAGAACACGATAAAATCTTGTCTGTACCTGCCTTCGTTGATCAATTCCTCACATGACTAAACTGCATCCAGACTCATCTGGCTCAGGTTGGGAGTAGTTAATATACTCTAGTTGATTAGATTTCAGTAGTACTTCATGAGTCCTCTGATTTCAGTGTCTATATTTGTAAAAGAAAAAAGAAATAGCTTTAAGCTCTGGTGCTGCAGAGTGCTTCTTTGACCTGTGCTCTTTGTGTGAAGGGCAGGTGAGTAGGAGCCAACGTCAAGCGGGCGATCAATATGACGATGACAGTTGATCGGCTTAAACGTCTACATTCCACTTTATTTTCAGGGTCAGATTATTGCCAGCGAGCTCTGCTGTACCTCTACACCCCCCCCCCCCCCCCTTCACTCCCCCCGCGCCTGATTTTTGGCTGAGTTCAGGGCAATTCTTTGATGTGCCTGTGCAGTTGCTAGGTGACGCCATGACTCCCGTGAATAACGGCTCTGTTGTTTCGTGCTGAACCTGTGTTATGCCCACAACTCTGGCTCACCAGGCGGCATATTTCAGAGGCCACACAAGATTCCTCCTCCTGTCCGTCGAGCCAAAGCCTTCAGTGGAAACTGAGCAGATTTACCATTCTGCTTCCTATTTACTACTTTTGAAACTCTTCCTATGAGCACGTCATCTTGTTTTGCGTCAGCATCCGTGATTTGTAGGCACGAACGGAAGAGCCACGTTTTTCCATCCAAAACATGTTTGTGTGAATCTCGGCATAACTGTGTAAACTCATCCCTAACTAACTTGAACCAAACATGATTTGAATTTTCATTTGTGTGTGACGATTGAATCTTTTTGATTTGAATATCTAAACCTGCCATGTGTCTCTGTGTTCTCTCCTTTCCCCCTTTCCCCTTTTTTCTTTTATAACAGATCCCAGAGGCAGAGAGAAGAGACCCCAATGAACTTGTCGGTGAGTATATACATATCTACACTTATCTGCTGTGAGGTTATCAGAAGTAGATTTACACACATCAAAGAAGTACTCAGTGTTTTTTTTTTTTTTATTATTAATATTTTTTGAAGGGTCCTGCCTTTTTATATTCAAGACAATAGGTTTGTTTACCAGGGTGCGGTTTTACGGTTATGATTTGGGCCAATTAGGAATTAGAATATGTGGTCTTGAGACAAAGACCCGTCTCGAGGTACTAAAACAACAGAAGTACTTTTCGCAAAACTAGTAAATGGCTCACTGTGAGGATGGTCCTTAATCCCCATTCCACAGAAAGAAACTGCAATAAAAGATCCGAGTTGTGTCAGTAGGGCGTCGCCGCAGTAAAATCATGAATCACTAACTAGTCCTCGTTGATTTCAAAAAGCTTCGTTGTGTGCCGGCTGACAGACGGCTGTGGTGTTCTTAACAGGGAGCGCTCAGCATATGGTGACTCATGAGCGACCTGCAGGTAGGCAGGATGTGAGTGGTACTGGGAGTGGCGCTTCACACACACAGCCGTGTTCACGTTCTAGAGTTGGATGTGGATGATGGCACCAATAATGTGCTTTGTGGTGTTGCAATGAGAAGGAATGATGATTATACCCGTTAAAGTATTTCGATTTATCATCCATAAAATATTTAATTTTGAAACTAGTCACAATCTAAGTATGGATTAAAATGTTCTCGTGTGCCTGCAATGTGTGTCATGAAGGTGTAAGTACATGACATGTTGGTCTGAAAAGCTTGATTTTGAGACATTAGCTAACAATGCTAAGGAATTAAACAGGCAGAAAACTGAAAAATGTCAGCCTCAGATTTACCTACATTTTTTGGGCCGAGAAACTAACCAATTAAAGTTTCATTGAATTTGCACAGTTAATTAGCTTTTTATTAATGTTTTTCGGGTTAGCAGCTTAAAGACTGGTGATTTATTGTCGTGACGGAGTCCTCCGCCCGGCTCTCAGGAGTTTGGAACCGTTTGGTCGCACATTAGGATTTTTTGTTGGGTGTTGCAATGTAGAGCTAATTAAAAAAAAAAAAAAAAAAACTGTCCTTCAGGTCTTTATCCCAACTTCAAGGACCCTGAGTTTTGTTTCCAAGGTAGAACTGTGTTCAACATTCAATCTGTGTTTCAAGCGTCGGCACACAATCCCTGCAAATCCCAGAAAGGCATTTGCTGTGATCGGCACAGTTCAACATAATAGTGTAATGCCATGCTTCTGCGTATCATTTAGGATTTATTTTCGATTAGAAACGCCTCCTGTCTAATTTAGTTTTTTTGTCCCTTTTCTGTGCAAATTTTTGGTAACACTTTAATAAGTCGTTTTCAGTTTGGTTTTTACTCTTAAGTAATAAATGTAATATATAACTGATTTCACACACATTTTACCATTTCTCACTCCAAAAATCTAAATTAAATCTTCTCTCTGGATTTCTTAGCTTGTCTACACGCTATCGAGATTGTATAAACAGTCTGCAACTATCTCAGTATGACAATATAAATGTTTTTGTTTGTGTTTTAATATTCATCTATTGGATTAAAAGATCTTTGAAGAAACAAGAAGGAATGTGTAAGGTATTAAAATATAACTTGCACTAAATCTTATTTTACAAAGCTTGTATAATAATTAAATTAGTCTGTATTACACTTTCTACATAAAATATGTAGAAAGCCCCCCCCTCGCCACATCTTGCATGCTTCCCTAAAATGTAAAAATACAAAGTGTATAATAACGTGTGTTCTTAACTCGGTGCTCTCTGGTGCCCCCTAGTGGAGGCCTCTGTCTGAACTTTGATAATGGATGCAACTCTGAAGCTTCCACCCTTTTTTAAAAAAGAGATATGTTTTTAGCCTTGGTTTCCATGGGAGCGCGGCAGTGTCGGGGCGTGACTCACATCCCCTGGCGGCGGACCCCCCTGACATTCCCCAGCGTCGCCTGTCAGTAAATGTCACACCGCCGTCTGGCAGAAGTCCTACCGCCAGCAGCGGGCTGAAGACAGCTCTTTGTCCGCTGGCTGAAGGGCCACACATTGTCCCGGGAGAACCCTCGGGGCACGGACTGTGACTGCTTGTCTGTTTTTTGGGCGAAACAGCTGGTAATTAAGACCAAGAGTATAATCTCCCCTCTGTCTCGTCCTCCACTTTCACTGTGCTGCTGCCGTGTGAAAACACCCATCACATATTTACACCGCGGCCTGAGATTCTTTTTTTCCCCCCACTTCCAGCGAGCTCTTCTGAGAGTTTATTTTGGTGTTTAGGTGGAGGGTTTGTCCAATCTCAAGCCGTCTTGAGCAGATTAGCAGGGTTTAAGTTTTAAACCCCTGTTGCAGTGTGTGTGCATGTCTGCATGTGTGAGAGTTCGATGAATACCAGGCTGCCACCTAATGCCTCTGAGTCATCCGACTTGCCTTGTCAGGTTTTCTTATTGTTGGAGGCTACAGTATTTTCTGCCGTTTTACAACATGGGGAATACACAGGACCGTTAATGTTCATGAACATACACAAACAGACAACGCCCTGCTCCTCCTTCCCCGCTTGGAGGCTTTGGGGAGTTACAAAGTCTTATCAGCTTGAACGTCGCAGATCTAGAGAGCCGCCACAAGTCAGCCGTGCCCACATCTGATGCTGTGGGCGCACATGGCTACAGACTGTGGAGGAAACAAGAAAGCTTCTGTTGCAAAGAGTGACTCGTGTACGACAGCGTCCCACATGCACGCACGCACACACACACACCCGGCCCCTGCATGCACCGACCGCTTCGCTGCTGAACACCAATGCTTACATGTTTGTCAGCAACATGTGCAGTCACTCAACCTGAACTCGCACAAAAACATCACAAACAACAATTCACACTGTCCTGTGTGTTTACAAAATTGAACAGCTCATTTTCCCCGTTTTGTTTAACCCGTTAAGACCCAATCACGTTAGAGAATAAGCTCACAATAGGACAGGTTTTCTCCACTCATGTAGTCACAGTGTGATTTTTCACACACAAATAGCACAACATTGACTAATTTAATGACTTAAAGTGAAACGTATGTAATGAATTCAGTGTGAAATGTAAGCGACAGACCTGCAGCCTTTATGAGCCATTTACACCAAAACCAATATATACATATTTAACCTTCAAAACCAAAATGCTACAGCTAATACTTTTAAATGTAGTTTTCTTGTCTCTACATTACTACAGGCCATCAATAAAACATTAAAATTGTATTTAATCGTGTAGTTTTCTGTAGAAAACAAAGAGTGTTACACATCAAAGTAGAAAATAAACAGTATTCCTTCTACACGCTAGTTTTTCTTTGAATATTCAACTTAAAAACAGAAAGATTTGGTTGTGTGGATTTCTTTGCACTTACAACCGTTGCTCACGACCAAATTGAGACCCTAAAAAGACAAACTGCTTGTCATTTAGTGCAGTCCAGGAAGTCTTGAAAGCCGAAACTTCCAAGTAAAGTATCTGAAAGGGCGGTGGAATTTTTCTTGTGCTGTTTTGTAAGATTGAAAGGCCGTGTTCTCCACAAAATTACCTTCTGGTGTTCGCTCAAGTTTTTACATGTCTGTAATTCTTCGATCGTCGGGTGCGAGCGCCGTGCTTTCAGGCTGTAGATTTCATTCGGTGTGATTGACAGCCGCTGTAAACACCGTCTGACGGATGGGAAGGAGGAGTGACACTGAAGAATGTCGGGCCTGTAGATGGAGAAAGCGAAGGGGGGGGGGACGCGGCAAGTCAAGTTAGGAGAGTGAAAAAAAAATCAAGAGCCAGGCCTAACGGGAGGAGAAGAGGAGCCGCCCTGCTCCGCACAAGCCCCGACAACAGCCACTCCCTGCCTGGGATGTGCACTCCTAATACCACAACGCCGTAACAGCCGCTGACACACAAGGGCCGATGTGATCAATAGGATGCTCAGGAATCACGCTCAAATCTACAACGGAGCTTTGTTATTCCAGCTCGGCGCATTCCCCAGTGGCAAATCCACATCCCACCTTCCACATTCATCACCGCTCCGTTCCGCCATTTGTGTAGACGTGGTTACTGAGCTCGTCTCTGCCCTGCGTGTAAAGACATGCAAGTCGGAGGGGAAAGTCATCCAGGTGAAAACGTATACGCTCTAATGCCAGCGTCTCTGTTCACAGCTCTGTTTTCGGAGAAGGTGAGGAACATGTCGCCAGATGAGATCAGGATCCCCCCCGAGCCCCCCGGGCGGTGCTCCAGCCAACTGCAGGTACACGCCGCCACTGTTCATCCAAGCACACTGATGTAAACACAACACACTGCCGAGGCCACGGTTAATCACACTCAGTAGTTTTTATAAACCCCTTGCTGAAGTGCAGCGCGTTGGGCGGATGCAGGCTGGAGTTATTTGCTGAATAAACTCTTTCCTGCTCGTAAATTCATCTTATGAAATGATGAAAACTTGTCATGAGCTGCTTTGTAAGCACACAGGCCGTACCTTTGCTCTTCTGGTGAATGCACCAGGAGCTCTGTCAGTTTTGTTTCCAGCAGGCGAAGAAGACTGAACTTCCACGCACAAACCGATTCACGCTCCGTTTGCACAAATACCGTTTTCACGGGAAAATAGAAAACCTCCGTTGTGTTTTGGGCGTCTGTTTACACGACAACAATGCTCGGAGCCACTGAAAAAACACAAGTCTTTAAAAACGACTCCCAACGTGGAACTTTTTGAAAACCCTCTGACTCTGACCTCTTTTGGAGTTTAGTTTACTCGGGTTGGTTGTTCAAGTTCTTCGGTGGTGTTTTGTTACTTTTTCGTTTCGCGCTGTGGGGGAGTCTGGCGAGGTGCGTGCTGCACCCTGTGTCCTGGCTGTTTACCAGCAGAAAAGATTGCCCAACAATTGCTGAGTCATGACAACTGCTGATTTCCATACCGTGCAATAACGGCTGTTTGACTCGATTTCATTGTATACATTTTTGAAAATTATTCCCACAATGTTTTGGGATTCTGTTAATAGATCCTTCTTTTTCTTTTTTTTACCCGACCTATAAAATACACACGAGGTGATTTCAGATCTTTCCCGGATGAAACCAGGTATTTTTCTGCAGAGCTCTTCTTGTTTTTACTTCTCTGCAGTCAGATCTGAGCGTCTGATTTGAAATGAGCCGGCGAGTTGTTCACATCTCAAGGTCGGGCTGCGATTGCAAAAGGTGCTTGGAAACAAAACGGATACATTCCTGCTCTGGTGAAACGAAATCCAATCAAGCCTCTGCAATACATTCAGTCCTGCCTCTCGGTGACCTGCGGGCAGGGATATGCAGGCTGCTCTGGTGAGGCTGAATCATTAGGCGATGGATGGAGGAGTGTAATGGGTTGGGGGGGGGGGGGAGTGGCAGCCCAGAGGGCATACTGCCGAGCACCAGGTTTTTAAGTGAGCTGTGTGTCCTGACCTGTCTGGAGCTCCTCCTCCAGAAGCAGCAGAGAGGAGTTGATCCTGACCCGGTGCTGCTTTAATTACAGAGGCGAGTCCCAGAGTTTATGTATCCCCGAGGATTTATTTCCAACCACTGAGGGAGCGTTTGAAATGGCTAAATGAGTTATTTTGGAGCGCAGCAGAGAGGAGTGCCGTATGGATGAGGCAGCCGTCAGTTCTCACACATTACAGAGTGCAAAGTATTTATTTTTTACTCGTACATACACAGGTCAAACATGATTACAAAAAAATACAATTGTTTACTCACTGAAGCATCCAGCAAGATAATGAGACCGGTGTCAAATTCCGTACACCTGATGCCACATAGTTGGCTCATTTCAGTTGAAACAGGCTGTTTAAAAGCTGGTCTACCACACAGACTTGGACATTTTGAGTATAATATTTGATATTGGAGACACGTGAACACATTTTGATCATTGAGGCTGATGTCAAATTACATGTGCTGCATGCCACCAGGATCATGACTGAAGTTAGGTTATGAGTGGGCAGTGTTGGTGTCAAATTACAATTATAATAAAATTGTTTGAGGTTTTCTCCAATGAGAGCATCAATTTAAAAATATGATGATGCTGGTGTTCAATTACAAGTTCTTGATGTCGCGCATTATCAAGCTCATTGCACTTGAAAGAATGGCTTCATAGATGTTTGACTTTTCTCTTATATGGTCATGAGCTCCTGGCAGAGTCACTGTTAAAACAATGAAGCTGATGTCAAATTACAAGCACTCGATGTGTGTCAGCATCGTCAATGCTCTTGAAAGAGAGGCTCATGGGAAGTTACCAGAGACTTCTTTGAAGGTGTTGAATCTGTCCCGGGCACAGTAGAAATTACAATGAGGATGAGCCTGAGGTCAAATTACAACATCCAAAAGACAAGAATTAAAGCAATTCAAGAAAATCTGAAACTGTTGAGTCGATTTCATGGACTTCAGCAGAGCAATCCAGACTTGTTCTACTCGTGTATCACTGAGGGTGACGGAGCTGCCAGCTCCCTGCGGCCGAGTCGAACCTGCTTGGCAAATATTTCTCTGCGGTATCAGAAACTCGTCCTACAATGGTTCCATTCACAATCTCTTCAGCAGAACCCGTGTTAAACTGTATATATGAATAGCCTCCGTGCAGCCGGTGTCTCCGGCATCGTGCTAAAACACGGCATGAGGAGAAAGCCCGAGTCGACGATGACCTCCTCCTCCCGTCTGTTTGCTCTGTAACAGGAGAAGATCCAGAAGCTGTACGAGAGGAAGCTCCATGGAGATTTCGACACAAACAGCCACATCCAGCAGAAGAAGGAATTCAGGAACCCGAGGTATGTCGCACAAACGCTAAACCACGACACTGGACCCTGTTGACACAACAATGGCTGTAGTTTGCAGGCCAGGCCACTAGTTGGTGTATTTTGAAATATGAATAGTACGACGTAAACGTTCAAGCTGTTTTCGCCAAGATCCACTAAGTTTCTGCAGTTAAATGTTAGTAAATGTACACTTTGTTGGAGACGAGCCGTTAGATTTAAATGAGTAAGCAGCACAAACAAAAGGCCTAACAAAGCCCCACTTACGCACCAAAGTTTTCAAGTGAAAACAAACATTTTAGTTGTGCTTTGGGTGTTCGTAGTCATTGATAATGCAACTTTTTGAAAACGGCCCCCCCAAGGTGGAATTTTTTTGAAAATGCGCTGACTCGGTCTCCGTGCAAACCTAGGAAAGGGCAACATTTCTGAAACGCTGCTACTCCACATGCGCAACATGGCCGTGATTACGTCGCTTTCAGCGTTTTTTGCCGTTTCCATGTCAACGGACATCGTGTTCAAGGCGTCGCCGTGTAAATGCAAAGCTTTTCTGAAATGAAAACGCCAAAATGCTGCCTTTTTACTTGAAACGTTGTCGTGTAAAACATGTCCATTTTGTGCCCCTTCAAGCCTGAACTGGATAAAGACGGATGAGGTGTCTCATTCCACTTGTTCTGTTTTCTTTCAGCATCTACGAGAAGCTGATTCAGTTCTGCAGCATCGACGAACTGGGAACAAACTACCCCAAAGACATGTTCGACCCCCACGGCTGGTCGGAGGACTCGTACTACGAGGCGCTCGGTGAGCACTTTCTCCTTTTCTTGTGTTTTGTGTTTCCACCTCAGGCTTGATGGGTTTTTTTTGTTGTTTTTTTTTCTTGCAGCGAAGGCGCAGAAAGTGGAAATGGACAAACTGGAAAAGGCCAAGAAGGAGCGCACCAAGGTGAGGCAACACGAGGTGGACTTACCTCGCTGTCAGGGGTGAGTCTCCACCAGCTGCACCTCATTTCTGCTTTACGTCCTTCATCTGTGCCAAGTTCAAGCACTCGGGCTCAGCCCAGCTAATCAGGTTTTCGATTCTTTACCCCCCCCCCCAACTCCTGCTTTTGCTTTCACCGTTCACCTCGCCAGCGCCTCAGATACTCGTAGCGCGTCGGCACCGAGCCTCCAGATGGAAACAATGGCTGCAGCTTCAAAAACTGCAGTTTAAAAATGTGTCCATGCGTCCTGACACAAGGCTTCTCAGATGTTCTGACGTGAAAAATGTTGGTATTTCAGCTCGATACATGTGTTTTTTTTTCAGGGATTGTCATCCAGTGTTCAACGTGTTTCCTCCAAAATGTGCAGAAACACCATCTTCATGCTGTTGTTTCAATTTGTTTGCTCCTCTCAGATTGAGTTTGTGACCGGGACCAAGAAGGGCACCAACCCCTCCAGTGCAGCCGCCGCCCCCACCACCAGCAGCACCACCACCACCACGGCCACAGGTGAACCGTCACTCATACAGTTCTACCTTTTTAAACTACCGAGCGACTATCAGGACTTAGAATAAGCACAAATATAGATTTTGGTCAAATATGTCCCTGTTGAGGCAGAATATTGATAATTTATTAACACATCCATGATTTTGAGTTACTTTCAGAAGAAGTTAATAACTGATCTCTTAGAAAAAGCATTGTCATCCCAAATTAATGCAAAAAAACTGCAGTTTTACCTTAAAAACAAAGGAACATTTGACATCGACTGGCCTTTTTTTTTTTTTTTGTATTTTACATTTTGAAGCAAGATTATTTATGTAAATTCCGCAAAATTGTACATCCTCACCATTAAACAGTGATCTAATGGATTTTGTCAAATTTAGTGCAAATGTGCACTAAATTCCACAAAGAAACTTTACATGTCATGTTTTGAGAAAATTAGCTTCAAGTCAAAACTTTTTAAATCATAGTGACACTTATGTAAAATCTGCACCGAGTTGATTCAATCTCTTGCATTGATCCAAGTGAGCGAAGTGATAAAGACAAAAAAGACAAGTTATAAATACTCAATCTGAAGCATAGTTTGGTAATTCAATTGTTTTTTTTTTAAGCCACCACAAACTGTGTTTGCAGAATTTGAAGATAAATATTAACTATCAATGTATATAAATCTATAAAACGTCTATTTCCTGTAGCAGAGGCCCAGAAGAGGAAGAGTAAGTGGGACTCTGCGATCCCGGTGACGCTGGCCCAGCCCACCCTCATCACCACCACGGCCACGCTGCCCGCCGTGGTCTCCGTGACGACGACGGCCAGCGGCACCAAGACCACGGTGATCTCGGCGGTGGGAACCATCCTGAAGAAGGCCAAGCAGTGACCAGGAGGACAGACGACCGGAGAGCTTTCAGAACCATCCTCCAGATGCTCCCTGCTACACATAAAGACTGAGCGTCCGTCTGCCTCTGGGATTGAATCTGCATGCAGTCAGAGACCGATCTGTGAGTTTGTAACTGAGCCGGCAGAAACAGATTATTTTCCTACGGATCGTCCCGGGGCAGTATTTTCCAGGTCCCTGCAACCGTGACGTGTTTTGGCTCCACACATGCGTTCTCTTTTCCAGCCTTCTTTTTCTCTTCTGTGGCATTGTGAACAACTCCGAGGTAAATTAAACTTTTTTTTACATGTGTACATATGTGTTGATGATACAGTAAATAAATGGATTGGATGTTGCCTTTTCAATCGTAGTGGTTTTTTTTAATTATTATTTTAACTAAATGTTTACACTTACCACCATCAAACATGATGAGATTCGGTCTGCGAGATGACATAAAGAAGGCTGGCATTTTTCAGAAGAACTGCAATACCATCCAGGTGGAGGCGAATTTTACTGCACAATTCCCATCGTCAAAGAGCGTCTGGAGGTTCGTTTGGTTTGGAAAATGAGACGCTATCTTGGGGGGAGATAAATAACGAGGAGATGCATATTTCTTTCCTAACCTTTCACTTTGCCCGACATTAAGGCTCAGTCTAGCAGTTCAACTAAACATGAGAAATATGTAAAAACAACCTCCCTGTATGTTGATTGTTTAGTTAAACTGAATTCCCAGATTGATTGATATGCTTAAAAAATTTGACTTTTCATATAGTTCACTGGATTAAATGGTAAAATCACATTTATTCAGCATTTTATTATTCATTGGGCATGCAGTTGGTTAGTTTTATTCACGAAAAGAGAACATTCTTGGTGAAATTTGGGTCATTTGTTAGTCAAATCATATTTAAAATGAGCAGTAGCCGAAGTCATGACACCGGTGCAGTACCTGAGCCTGAATCCTACATTTTCTCTGCACCGCAGCATGTTTTACTTCATATTCTGCTCCTGAGATTCCTACCATAGTTAAATATAATCCAAGCATGAGTGATTAAAGCAGGGAACTATTAGTGGTCTGGTCGACTGGGAGAGGCTCCCAGGAGACACATAATCACCAATTAGTTAAAAAAAAAAAAAGAAATGATGCGAAGGGAGAAGTTTCAGCTGCTCGCTTCTGTGAACTGATGAAGCAGAACATGTGATGTATAGTTTGGCCCACAGATGAGCAGCGAAAAGGAGGATAACGTAAAAGGAATGCAAAAATAATCACAGCGAAAATAAAAACATATGAAATGATCATGAAATGATCATGAAGATACAAAAAGGTTCATAAATCATGTCGCAAAATGATCAGAGAAAATGGTGAAAATAATCAAAAAGATACAAAATTATCATGAAATATGTTGCAAAATAATAAAAAGATCATTAAAAAGTAGCAAAAAATCTAAAGATACAGAATGATCCTTGCCAATCTTAAGGCAAGATCTTAAAAAAAGGTTTCAGAACAATAAAGATTCACAAAAATCATACATACGTTGCAAAACAAAGATACAAAAGAATCCTAAAATTTCTTTAGAAAATCACCACAAAAAATTTTTTTTTTAAAATGACGTTGCATGAAATTATTTAAATTCTTGAATATCTCTGGCAAAGTCACTGCGAATTACGACAATAGAAAGAAATTAACTTTGAAAGACACACAATCGTCATAAAATGTTACCAAACCTCTAAAAAGCGTTCAGTTTACAACAGGGATTCTCCATTGAGCGTGAGAGGTGACAGATGTACCTCAAGGAATAAACAATTGTCAAAACATGGACTGAAAATACAACAAAATGGAATAAAATGATTAAAAGAAACAAACGACCCACAACAGCTTTTTGTTTTAAGAGATCCAAAAACACATGGTCTTTTTTTTTTTTTTGGAATCAGTGTTTGTCACCTTGAAGGTATTTAACGTCTCGTGCAGACCAGCAGTGGAGCCGAGCTCCGCTAGCACAGAATTATTCATGACGCAGAGAAAAAATAGAGAAAGTAGCACACTGCTGTTATTAAAAACATAAACTCGACTGCAGATGCAGGAATGCTGGGGTCGATGATTCAGTGTGTGTGTGTGTGTGTGTGTGTGTGTGTGTAGGCCCAGAGGATTCAAGAGGACAAATATAAAGGCGAAAAAGCATCACAGCTACACAAAATAACTATGAGATGGCAAATTATCACAGAAAGAAAAATGCAAACAAGGTCACAAAGACAAACAAATTGACCTTGAAAGTATGCAAAAATGCACAAAATCATTACAAAATGATCCTAAAAGATTTAAAAGATGTGCAGAATGACCCTAAAATGGAGCTCAAACAATCCCAAAGACAACATAATGTAAGCATATGATACAGAATGTTCACCAAGAAGCAAAAAATATCACGGAGGTGCACAAAATGACATTAAAATGATTTCAAATGATCCCCATGACAGGATTGATCAACATGTTAATGCAATAATGTTTAAAAGAAAAAAAAAAGTAGTATGGCCAAGCAAAGGTGTACAAATTTACAAAAAAGTTACGTAAATTATGATGCTATTTTTTCCCAAAGTAGCACAAAACTGCTTCATGTTGATACAAACTATCGTGACAGAACATTAAATATGACAAACAATCATGAAAATTCCCTTAAAAAGTCACAAAATGACAAAAGAAAAGACACAAATATGACGACAGAACTCCCAGAATTCTTTTTGTGGTTGTTTCATCTGGATTTCTCTCAGCACCACTGTGTTTAATTTTGAAATATTCTTGTTGTATTTCATATAATTGTGACGAGCAGGACTTGTAGTAACGTGTTTATTCCCTCTAATGCAGTCGGGGGAAGTCGCTCCCTGCGGATGCAGAAAGTGTGCAGAGAGCAGATGCAGGAATGTTGGAGATGAGTCATGATGATGAGCGCTGCATCACTCGCAGGTGTGCGTGAGTGTGCGCACAAGACTTTGTGCGTGTGTGTGCACGTTGTGCAGGTAAAGCTGCAGGGACACACCCAGCGTACCGAGCACGTCCCGACCTCCCCTCATCCGGGCTGCCGTCGTCACTTTGACTCCCAAAATGTAAAACATGAAGATATCCAGCGAAGCTGATGTGGCCATGCTGGAAAACCAAGGGAAGCAAACATCAGTCCCGTCGGCCAAAATCAAGGATGGAAGTCTGTGTAAACGGGGGGAAATATAACTTTTCCGGAAACGCAGCTACTGTGCATACGCACCACAGTCAAACTAAATAGTTTTTCTGCACATGCAGGAGAAGATGGACAATAACAACAATGGCGGCCTCCAAGAGTGTCATGACTCCTGGTCCATTTTTTTGCCGGGACTTGGTAGTTTTATAGTTGAGAGTCACTGGTAATGCAAATCTAACTTCACCATCTGACCATACGAAGGTCCGTGTACATATATATATAAACATTTTTAATGTTTATAGCATCTTGTTTTATCTGTGTGCATGTGTGCGTGGTTTCGTCACAAAAACAAACTACAGCTTCCTCTAGTGGCCCTACATGCTAACTACATCATTTTCAAGACGTCGCTACGGAAACGGGCAACTTTTCTGAAAGTGAAAACGCAAAAACGACACGTTTTCACTTGGATTGTCTTGGAAATGAGGTCCAACTTGTTTCTCACTGTGTTCATACATCATCATCGTAGCTTTATTTTTATTATTATTATTGTTATTATTATTATTTTTATTATTATTATTATTATTAATAATAATAATAATGTTATTTATTAGTATAATTATTTTATATGTGCAGCTATAGAAATAAGATAAGACTTTATTCATCTCACATGGGTGAATATACTGATCACAGCAGCTTCACATTGCACAAAATAAATGGAAAAAAAAAACAAGAATATCAAAGAATAATAAATATAATGTAGTGTATATATGTTGTAAGTTACTTCTCAAAAGAACCTCTGAAACACTTTTCTTGTTTCACTCTTATTTAAATGTAGCACGTGCACATATGTAACCACTGTTGTTGTTTTCCCTGATTTAAAAGAAAAGTACAATTACATTGCTGTGTTGTGTTATCATCGTAATTATTCTCATGTTTTCACACCGACTGAAATGTGGCCAGTAGGTGTTTGCTCTGTGGAGATTTATTGGTGGGTGGAAAAAAAATGGGGGAGGGAGAGGAGGGGGCGCCATTATAGGCAGTGAATGAAGTCACTGATCCAAAAAGCAGTTTTTGTCATGTAAATCGGGGAGGAGGTGGGTGCAAACTGGCTGAAATGTGGAGAGTCTGGACATCGGAAGCCTCTGAGAGTTTTCCTGCTGCGGGGAGAGAGAAGCTCCGTCCTGTCTGCTCATGAGTCCACGCTGACAGCATCTTTCTCATAGTAAGTCATCTATGATACATGTCTGAGGGTGAAAGTGGTGTGTCACACCATGAACAACTGTTTTAAAGTGGACAAGAATGTAATTTACCTTTAATCTATATGCATAGTTAAGATGACAATTACAGCTTTGTAAGGTTTACACTGTGGACGCTCTTGTCTACAATGTCAGGCTTGATTTGGAACAAATATTCGCCTGAATGTATCAAGAGTGCTGCTTTGAGACTCGAGCCAAGAAAGCCAGAAGATTTGTGCCCCCCCTGCAGAGTCATCCATTGAATCAAACCAGGTGGTTGCTAGGAGCTGCCCAGTGTGGCATGTACAGTAAAAGAGGGGCAACAAAAAAAAAGTTGCTTTCACCTCAAGTAAACTCTGTTCTGGTCCGGCCTGGAGTCCAGATCTCAGCCTGCAGCTCCTCCTCTCATATAGTGAGTGATGGTGAATAACCTTCAGCACCTGGAGTGTGTGTGTGTGTGTGTGTGTGTGTGTGTGTGTGTGTGTGTGTGTGTGTGTGTGTGTGTGTGTGTGTGTGTGTGTGTGTGTGTGTGTGTGTGTGTGTGTGTGTGTGTGTGTGTGTCTGCTTGGATCCAGAGGAGAGGCCTCTCTTTTTGGACTTGTTTTCCTTCAGAGATGAATCCCGTCGTTTGATCAAAGTGTTTTCACACAGTATCACAAGAGGAATCATTCAAGCTTCTGACAATCTCAAAAATCTTGCCGTTTAACATCTGTGTTCTTTGATGGGAAAGTCCGTGAATGCCTCACATTGTTTGATTCCAGAGGTATCAAACAAGAGGATATTGCCTGTTTTTTTTTTTTTTTCTTTCTTTTGTAATGACACCACACACACACACATACGCAGAGAACAATACACTATATATATTAATGGCGAGTTCACGGACATTCAATTGGCCAGAATTATGTTGGATTGCTATTACGGGTGACTTAATTCTAAAACCGCCAAGTCCAAGGAGAATATGGCCTGAGAGTCATGACACTCTGGAGGCCGCCATCGTTGTTATTGTCCATCTAATCTTAGTCTCTTTTCCGGGCTACACTTATCTTGGAGCAGAGCTTCACGACCATGTAGAAACAGTCCCCGAACCAGCAGATAAAGAGAAAAGGTTCAAGTACTTTCAATAAAAAAAAGTGATAGAAGACATACTCTTCAACGTTCCTCGATATCTATACGCATTAAAAGCCTCACTGTCAGGTATGGCACCACCGTCTGACTCTATACCTTGACCATGAGCTAAAAGGCGCAATGTGGTCGGAACATTTCACCAGGAAGCAGTTTCCTTTTGAGAATCTGCAGCTGTCTGAGTTCGGGGCGAACAGAAGGGGCGCCGGGACACGGCCCCGAGGCGCCCCTGGACTGGAAACGAGGACATCGGCCATGAAGCCATTAACTAAAAACACTCTGCTTCCTGTCAGATACAAAGTTGAAAGTCAACAATAAATGTTGATCAGGGAAGTTAAAAAAGGAATGACAGTCGGTCAGTAAAGCTTTTGCCGCCCCACGTTATGAAAAGTTGAAAAGAATTGAAAAAAAACATCTGCGAGCTGGTTGCCGCAGCATTTCAGATCCTCATATCAGTTCTCTTTCAGAGAGGAGAGACTCAATCTTGTAGTATTCCAAGCTCCTCATCACGTACTGATTGATGCAGGCCCTTGATCCCCCCCGTCTGGCTGCTGTAATTTTAGCTTTTGCCAAACAGAAGTTTTGTTTATTTCAGTCCAATATTTTGTTTCAGTTTGAAAGATTTCATATCTCACGTCTCCAATGTCATCTCTGAAAATTAAGAAAAACTTTTTATTTCTGTCAATACCTGATTCAACATCTAGCAGGGCTTGTTTTTTTTGTTTTTTTTGAATAAATAACTACCTAAAGAGGGCATGCAATGTTTTTTCTATGAAAGAACCTTGAGCTCTGACTCAGAGGCGATGTTCTGCTCAATAGTAATTCACGCCAATCGTGCCCTTTAATAACCGACTGTTGTTGGTAAGAGCGCAGCTGAGTCATAAATATTTACTAATTGGTCCATGAAGAAGAACCTTGGGATTGAAGTTGCTGAAAGAGTATTTATTGATAAAAAAAAAGTATTTGAAATGGAACATTGCACAAGGTGAAATGTTTAAAAAAAAAAGTCTTGTTACAACTGAGGAGCTTTTTGTTCTTTTAAGTGATTCAGTTTCTTCATACCGTCTCCATTGTTCTGAAAAATAGGATGATGTGAAGCCTTCTGGTTTAAAACAGCTGAGGGGCAGACGGGGTCTTGGGGCTTCTGATGGTCTAAATTGAATCCTCTTGATAATAAATGTAAGATTTTGTGTTGAAATTGTAGAATTGTCATGTCAATCTTCCAGACCGCTTTACTTGATTGCGATTTCTCATAAGAAACATCCAATTTGGAAATGTGCCGTCGTGTTTAGTTGTTTACGTCGGAGGTCTTCTTAGAAGATCTTTAACTTTCTCCTGTGAGATTCCTCCACAAAGGTCAAACCCTCGGTTTTGACTCTGCAAACTCATTTGTAAAAAGGGACCAGCAAACACAGCGATCGAGAGTCGGGGTCACTGTGTCACGCCGGTTCCTCCGTTCAGGAATGTAAATACCCTCCTCACTCACTCGTATGCCACCTCCTCAAGCGAAAGAAGGAAGTCTCTCTGCGCCCTGCAAAAAAAAAGGGAAAACGCTTATGTGGCAATGTCGAGATTAACTATTAGACGGGGAGAAAATGTGCCCGTGAGTGTGGAGTACGTGATTGTGTAAACACAAAGTCACAAAAGCAGTTTCCCATAGCCTGCGGCCAGCGTTGTGCTCTGCAACGCCACTCCCAAGAGGGGGGAGGAAGCCGCGGAGGGAGGGGCCCTGACTCCCAAGTGTCAAGCCCACACAGGTGAACTCCTGTCGGGGTGGAATGCAGTGGGGGGGGGGGGGGGGGGGGTTCTGACACATGGAGGTGTGGAGCTTTCAACTTGTAACTGGGGTGGGGAAGAGAGATAGAGGCAGCGGAAGGGAGGTGACCATCGGAGCAACTCACCTGGAGAGGGAAGGGTGTGTGTGTGTGTGTGTGTGTGTGTGTGTGTGTGTGTGTGTGTGTGTGTGTGTGTGTGTGTGTGTGTGTGTGTGTGTGTGTGTGTGTGTGCGTGTGTGTGTGTGTGTGTGTGTGTGTGTGTGTGTGTGTGTGTGTGTGAAGCTAAAGGAGGGATCAAGTCTCAACCCTCAGTCACATCCACTCAGTCTTATTCTCACCGCGGCTCATATCTCTCCCGCACTATACACACACACACACACACAGACACAGACACACACGCACACACACACACAGACACAGACACAGACACATACGCACACACACACACACACAAGCTCGACTGAGCGGACTTTAAGGGCAAAGGAGTCAATATTTGACTGGAGTGAAGTGTGCAAGAAGGAAGAAGCAAAGCGGAGGACGTTACAACTGGAAGTGCATTTGGGAGGGAACACAGGGACTTGGACTTGTTTTGATTTTTGTCTTTCGAGCACAGGTGGATACGAAGTTCCCCCAAACTTGTGGGTGAAAAGAAAGAAAGGAGATACTTTTTTTTTCTTATTTATTGCTGGACTTTTGGACTTGGACTTGGGCGAGAGCACAGTGAAAGGTTTGTTTGATCAGTAATCTCTTTGTATCCAGTCGTTAAAAAAAAAAAAAGTCCCAATGCCTCCATTGTTTCTTAGCGCACAGTTCGCTTTTTAAACGCTGAGGCCTCGCAACAAGTTGCACATACGACTTTTCAAGTTGCCTAAACTTTTTGTAAATTCCAGACTTCAGTCTATGGATTTTGAACACGTTGCCAAAGTCTCCAGACAAACTTGCATTGAGCTCAGTGGTTAATTTCTCTTTGAATCTCTTCCACTTCTATTCTTGCCCACATGAAAGAAGGACAAAGCGTCGCAGGTGAAAGTGGAGAATCGGAACGAACAAAGGCGGGAGGATTCCTTCTAAATCCAAACCTGCTGTCGCGGTCTGCGTGATTGATTTTCCAGCTCTTCCCTTTGGCACTGGGTTCACTGTCAAAGACCCCTGAGTGTGACCCTCTAACCTGCTCCGCCAAGCTTTTCTGGTGACGGGGTCGCGCCCACGCCCAGTGGTGGTATGTTCACCTGGCAGGCATGTTGTTGTCTGCAGAGCAGACTGTTACGTCGTTGAACTTCAGGGAGACGATCCTCGTTTTTTTTCCGTTTTGTTTTGGGGTTTTTTTCCAACCACACAGGATTTAGGAATAGTGAATAGTGACTATTGAAAAATGGGAGGTGGTCCCTCTCACGACAGTGATTTATGTCACACCCGGTGTTGTGATCTCTCCCACACACCTGTAGCCAGCTCCAGTTCACGTTGACACGCTAAGGTGCTTTTCCCATGTTTTTTTTTGGTTTTTTTTGAAACTCGGACAGGTCATCCTCTCACCAGAAAGAGAAATTCCTTCTCGCTGTTGTAAATCTTAAACAGGAACAAATCTTTTTGACAATGTATTTTTTTGTGTGTGTGTGCACCACCCAGACAATTCATGCCACACTGCAGCCTTTGTCTGCTCTCCACCTCCTGTTTTTAGCAGGGTTTCTTTTCTCCTTCTTCTGGCTTCATGTACATCAGATTGTTCCTTATGCATGAAATTATAAAGGTTTTTTTTGTGTGTGTTTTTTTAATGCCTCCAGGGATATTTCCAGATCCCATCCTGTCACTGCCCTTTTCCTGTCTCAATTACCCCAAGCACTCTGTATCAAGCCCGGACTGGCTCTTTATAGTCCCTGCATGTTACGAACTGAACGAAAGCAAACAAGCGAGAAGGGTTGTTTCTTGCCTCAGTCAAGAAGAAGATCAAACTTTTAACAATAAAGTACTTTCAGATTAAAGAGGAAGTAAAACCAACCAGATATTCTTTATCTTATGATGGATGTTAATAGACATTTTCCTCAACACATCAAGAACATTGATTTCACTGATGTTCAACAACAGACCTTAAAATCTGCTTTTCCTTCAACTGGAGGCAGATCTTGTGGTTTTTTTTTTTGTAAATTACATTTACATGTACTACATGCAGACATAAACGTGTCGACACACCGGAGGTTAAAGAAAACCCCCATAAACAAGCAGTGTTTATGAGACATCTTGAAAGCCATTATTTACGTCAGTGGTTGGAAAACACAAGAACAAGGACTGAAGCACAAACTGAAGTTAATGCCAGGAAAGTGTCTGGGCCAGTCTGTACTTTAAAACCAAGCCGAGGTGGTTCAAGTTACACCTTCGCTTTTGAAAACACACTCCCAATCGTTCACTCCCCCCCAACTCTCTCTTGATGTGGATTCAAGCATTTCTTGCGTGATTCTAAATGTGTTTGTGTCTACTTACAGGAAGGAGATGGGGAGATGGACGGCGCATCTCTCGGTGGGGGTCGGCCTTTTGGCCGTCCTGGTGACCTGCTGCTTTGCTGAAAGTGAGAAAGACTGACGTCTTATTTTACGAACCCTAAATGAACCAGCAATCGTTTGCTTACGGGGGGAGATCATGCCAAAGACGTGTGGCAATGTAGACTCTCTGCTGGCTGCTGATGGATGGATGGATGGATGGATGGATGGATGGATGGATGGAACTTTTATTGAGCTTTCCCTCCGCTTGTAGAGTACATCTCAGATCTAGAATTGCTTGTGAGGCATTTTAGAACAAATCAATCAACCCAATTCCTCAAATTGTGTTGAGAATATAGACTGAGCAATTATTCTTGATACCCACATCCAGAACTGAAACCCATGTGCCTCACACTCAAGGTCATGACCAGAACCAATGCATCTCCGGAAGCCACAAAGTCCAAATTTACTGTTGAAAAGAAGGTTTTCCGTAAATCCGCATTTCTAATTTTGCTTGTTCAAACCGAGGACTCAGTACACTGTCATGTGGCCCAAACCGGTACTACAAGGTCAAACATGTCTAGGTTAAATTGCTTGATCACTAACATGTACATTTCTTTCAGGATAGATTTGAATATTTTGCGTGAACTATGTAAAAGGAAAAGAGAGTAAGAAAATTGAAATGACGCATTTCATCCTCTCTTGGATTTGGCCCTATACTACCCGGAATTAAATACACTACGTGCAAATGGCTACTTTCACATTTCCTACATATTTATCTTGTTCTTCCGAAGTTTGAAACCAGCGACTGCTTACATTTGTGTTTCTCCACTTTTGCTTTCACCATTTTGCATTCCAGACGGATTTAAGAACAGATTGTCAACAAAATTGATTATAAGCAAAATGAATACACACTAACAGTCAAAAAATATTATTCTCTTTTTTTTTTTTTTGTATTGATTTCAGTCATATTTGCCAAAATTGACAGAATCAGACATATCAGAAAGCAGAGGAATCCATAATAGAGCAGATTCAGAGCGGCCAAACATCTTTAAACTGTGACCTCATTGGAGAAAAATGGTTAAAGTTGTGGTGAATCTGTTTGGAGTTACCGCAGGTATTCCAGCTATGGATCACGGTTTTAATTTCCACGTCTTTGTATTGTGCTCGTGCAGTTCTGACACTTCTCTCCTCACTCATCTCCTCTTCTCTCTTTCTCTCGGCCGCGCCCCGACAGTAAACCCCTGCTTCGCTTCCAGGGCCAAGACCTGCTCAGAGTGTCTGCAGGTTGGGATCGGCTGCGCGTACTGCCCTGATGAGGTGAGAGCGCGAATCCGCAGGATGGTATCTGCTCGCCAACATCGGGCAAATAGATATGCGTTTTGTAGGTGGTACAATATCCTGACGCAAGGAATCTTAATTTTTTCAATCAGATCGCACAAAATGTGTGAGAAACATGCATTTGGAGGATACGCGGAATAGCTGAGCATGTGGGTTGTGTGCACATGAATCGTAGCGAAAGATTTGCTTTTAGGAGGAATTGATACAACTACGAAAAACAGATTACCCAACGCAAATTCCTTTCAGGAGTTATGCAGTTAGATTCTGTTTTCCAAGACTTGTTTTGCTGGGGTAGAGGTTGAAACTCATGTCAAATATCATATTTTAAAGTGTAAACTCAAAACCTTCGTCAATTTTGAGTATCCGTTTACACGACAATGGTAATCGGGGTCGTTGAAAACGCAACTTTTTTTAAACCGCTCTCAAGGTGGAACTTTTCAAAAACACTTTGACACCCTATAAACAGGGAAAAAGCCAACTTTTTGAAAACGCTTAGGCTCAGTTGAGAGTCCCTGGAATAGCCATCCTACTTTGCTGTTTGTCCATACGAATGTCCGTGTACTCCCATTGTTAATGTTTATAGCGCATTGTTCTCTGCTGCACGTGTTTTGTTTGATTACAATAACAAACAACAGCACCCACTAGTGGCCCAGCATAAAAACTACATCATTTTCAGACTCAACTGGAAGGAGCAAGTCAGGAAAGTGTTGGAAATACAAGCACTTTCAGATGACATAAGAAGTGTTGTTTTGTTTCATTCAGCTTGTTAATTGAGGTTAACACCTGATTTTTGTTCACACCTGATTTGAACAGACACTGTGCGGCTGACTGGTTGAAGTGATATTCATCAAAACTCTTTCATCAAACTCTTGATCCCCTCTAGAATTTCAACGGCCCTCGCTGTGACCTGTATACCAACATCAAGGCTCACGGATGCAATCTTGCAGCAATCATCACGGCTAAAAGCGCCATGAATATAGAAAAAGTAAATCTTAATCCCTCTCATTTCCCACGTTGTGTTCATTATGATTTCAAATCTCAAAGGTGAACTTTTTATTTTTGTCCCTTTCTGTTAAGAACAAACAAATCGACATGAAACTCGCGCAGTCTCAGGTGTCTCCGCAGCGGATGAGCATAAGCTTACTGCCGGGAGAGGAGAAAGAGGTGGACATGCAGGTGTTCGCTCCCACTAAAGGTCCTCTGGATCTTTACATTCTTATGGACTTCTCAAACTCCATGGAGGACGATTTGACCAACTTGAAGAGAATGGGGAAAGAGCTCGGTGAGTTCGAACTGTGATGTGAACTGAATGTGCCTGTTTTTAAATTCGATCTTTTATAGCGATTATACGTCACCCGCATTGGTTCGGCGCCGATGCCGCCCGTCCACATGTGAAACACACACAGAAAATCTCAACTTGGACTCTTCTAAGTTGTATGACTTCAATCTGGTTGGATTTCAACAACTTTTGCTGTGCAATTCCAAAAGCAACTAAGATGTTCGCGGTCCAAAAACACCAGGCTTGGACTTTGTTGTGTTTTGGGTGTCCGTTTACACGACAACGGTGTTTGGAGACGCTGAAAACGCAACTTTTTGAGAAATGCTCCCAAGGTGCAACCTTTTGAGAACGATCTCACTCAGTCTCCGTGTAGACGGAGGAAAACACAACTTTTTCAAAACGCCGCTACTGCGCATGCAGATCACGACTGCAGTAAATCTCTCGTCTGCACATGCGCAAGTAGATGACCAACAACGATGGCGGCCACCAGAGTTTCATCACTCCCATATTCTCCTGGGATTTGGTGGTTTTATCACTGGGAGTTACGATTACAAAATCTGTCTTCGAGTCGTTCCAGGACAGAATTCAAAAATAGCCTGGAAGAGTACCATTAATCGGAAGTCTTGTGTTTCTTGTAGCTTCTCTGGTGGAGAAGCTGTCGGACGACTACACCATTGGATTTGGAAAGTTTGTGGACAAAGTGGTCGAGCCGCAGACCGACATGAGACCTTCAAAGTAAGACCTGAAATGTGACTTGCTTAGGGAAAAGAGAGAAAAAGCAGAAACACTCATGTTTCATTTGTCTTTTCTTTGTCCTCTTTCCACTTTTTCAAGGCTTCGGCAGCCGTGGCCAAACAGTGACCCTCCCTTCTCTTTCAAAAATGTCATCACGCTGACCCCCAAAGTGGACTTTTTCATCAGTGAGCTCCAGAAGGAGAGAATCTCTGGCAATCTGGATGCTCCTGAGGGAGGGTTTGACGCCATCTTACAGGCGGCAGTGTGTGGGGTCAGTTAATATATAAATCAAGCTATCTCTGAATTTGGGTGGCAAACAACCCTAAAGTGATGGTCTTTACGGTTCCAGCGGCCATCGGGGATATATGTGGCCCCTGAACTAAAATGAGTTTGACACCCCCACTTTACATGATCAGTCACATTCACTCATTCAACGGTGGACATTCAGAGAAAGTTGGGTTTTCATGGGAAACTTTGTTTTCTAACATCCATTGCTATCTTCCCACCCATTCCAGGACAAGATCGGCTGGCGCCCAGAGAGCACACATCTCCTGGTTTTCTCCACCGAGTCGGCCTTCCACTACGAGGCCGACGGTGCCAATTTGCTCGCAGGCATCTTGCCACGCAACGATGAGGCCTGCCACCTCGACTCGGACAACAAGTACAATATGGACATCTATCAGGATTACCCCTCCATACCCACACTGGTTCGAGTGTTGGGAAACAACAACATTATCCCCATCTTTGCTGTCACCAATCACTCTTACACATACTACAAGGTCTGTGGACTTTCATTCATGTTCTGGTGTATTTTTCCAGAATTTTGTTCTTAAAATCTTTTTTTTTTTTTGTGGAACCTTTGTGTGCAGAAACTTCAACAGTATTTCCCAATTGCTGAGGTCGATCTGCTGCAAGAAGACTCGTCCAATATCCTCCAGGTCATGGAGACAGCTTTCAAAGTAAAAGCTCGCTTTTTGTGTTTTATTTTTTTTAATTTTGAGGATATTCCGGTCACATGAAAAGTTCTCAGTGTGCTTAAGTTATTCTGTCTTTGCAGAATATCCGTTCGAAGATGAGTATCCGTGCAGATGACACACCCAAGGCTTTCAAAACAGAGTTCTTGTCCACCAGTGGATCCATTACGGAAAACGGAGCGTTTGATTTCAAACCTGGTGCAATTGTAAGTTTCCAAGCAAACATCTGATATTCGTTGTCTGATGTAACTGAAAATAGTTTGGATACAGGCACATGTTTTGTACACTGCAGTGAGCAATGATACGTTCAAGCAGCTTGAAACTTAGGAAGTTTCCATGTGGGAAAGTCCCCCCCACCAAGTCATGCCAATCTCACTTAGATAAGCCAACACACAAATAAAGGAGTAACTGCAAAGTGATAAATATTCATGTGATTCAGTTTTGAAATTGTTTTTTTAATAGCTACCCATAGAGGCTAAGCCAGTAAGCCTCAGAGCTTCAATGTGGGAAGTTCCCAGTTCGACAGCAGGTAGATGTATTGGAACATTCCCACTTCCTAGTTTCTCATGGACACATTGGTACCCAGTGAAGATCTGAATCGAATTAGGATAAAGAGTAGAATCGTTTAAGACAGAAAATGAATGTAAATCGGTGTAACGGTCTCTGAAGTGACGGAAACGTGTGTGTGTGTGTGTGTGTGTGTGTGTGTGTGTGTGTGTGTGTGTGTGTGTGTGTGTGTGTGCAGGGAAGGTTCAAGATGCGGCTCAAGGCCCAGCGGATGGTTGACGAAGAGCTCGTCTGCGAGATGGAGCAGGGCGACAAAGAAGGCATGATGAGAGTCAAACCCTCAACCTTTAACGCTGCCCTCAACGTCCAGGCCTCTGTTCTGTGTCCACAGTGTGACTGTGAGAAGGTCAGACACAGGCATTCAACAAAACATGTCAAACCGGGCGAAACGCTTCTTTGTGTAGCTTCATCTCTGAATTTCTACTTTGTCCTAATCTTCTGCAGACCACCATCCCCAATGCGGAGAAATGCTATGGGAATGGAGACCTGGTGTGTGGGAGGTGCTTTTGTTATGACGGCTGGTGAGATTTTAATTGATCTTTTCATTGTCTCTGTGGTACATAACGCCGAGTTTCAGACAAACTCTTCGTCTCTTCTGTCCACGTGTGTCCTTCAGGGTGAGTACTTTCTGTAACTGCTCAGCGAGGTCTTCGGCTCTGGACACCAGCCAGTGTGTCGGTCCCAACATGACGGAGCCCTGTTCGGGGCGCGGCGACTGTATGGAGTGCGGGACGTGCGTGTGCTACAACCCTGAGCAGTTTGAAGGGCCCTACTGTCAGTATGACAAGACCCGGTGTCAGCGGTACGGCGGCTTCCTATGCAACGGTACGACGAACTGCAACGACTGGATTTATAAATTCTGCAATGCATTTGGCTCTTTTTTTTTTTAACCTCTTCACAGCATTTTTCAGAGTCAGACCAATTTAATTTGCTTAGATTTAGAAGTGATCACGAAGCATACCATTGGGAGAACCTTGGCGTAGTGTCTCGTATGAGGAAACTTGGGCAGAGATGATCAATCTTTCAATCCTGGGATTTGAAGATGACAAGTACCCTACATCTGTGTTTCTCTGCCTTTTTTTCCTTGTGCAGACTCGGTTTTAAACCTCTGATTCGCTAAAAAAAGAAAAAGACAGCTAAGCTTGATGGTGTGGAAAACTGGAACTGTATACAAAAGCGAGAGCCTTTAAAATAACAGATCAAATGTCCTTCTCTGGTTTTCTTTTAACAATTACCATACTGTAAACATCAACAGCTAAGAAGATATTATAGGAAACTAAAATTTTGGTGGCAGCTTGATGCTTTAAAAGTGGCTTTATTAGTATATCGAATAAGACCTTTTTTTGGCCCCTTTTACGCGAACAATTTGGTACAGGGTGGTACTTTTAAAAAATGCTCTGAATCCATCTCCATGGAAACGGGGCAACTTTTTGAAAGTTCGTCTCCAGAGTGGCATGACCTCCAGTCCATGTAATCATGAACCTTTTCAGATACGAAAATGAAACAAAGATGAATTTTCACTTGAAACTTCGCGTACATGGGACCTAAGTAACCTCATTTCTGAACTTGGATCCACTGACGTGATGGAAGTTGGAAAGATCCAAAACAGATTTTGAATGAGCGTGAATGTTTCTGTTCGGTCTTTTGTGCCATAATTATCAATAAGGATGATGTGTCAGCATCTGCAAAGTGTCGTAATTGTAAAATCTCTGCATTTTCTTGACACCACAAGATGCTTCTCAGGATTTGTGGATCACCTTGTCATGACGACCCGTCAGTAGTTCAGCCCTTAAGTGTCGTTTTTTCGTCTCCGGTCAGATCGCGGCTCCTGCCTGATGGGCCGGTGTGTGTGCGCTGAAGGCTGGCAGGGCAACGCCTGCGAGTGTCCCATAAGCACCCAGACCTGTCTGGACAGTAAAGGGGTGAGAAGAGAACAAACAATTTGTAGACAAAGTTACGGCAGCGCCTTCCACCTGTGTTTGACCGCGCTCTGTTATGTGCCAGGGGGTGTGCAACGGGCGCGGTAATTGTGTGTGTGGCCGCTGTCTGTGTCCAGACTCTGGCATTGAGATGACGTCGACCTGCGAGCCAAACTTTGAGGTATGAACGTAAACTTATAGATATCTAAGTTTATATTTTACCTTCTTTCCTGACTTGTTTTTTGTTGTTGTGTATTCGTCCTCTTTAGGCCCAGCTGGGTGTGTGTGAGGCAACCAGAAGTTGTGTCCAATGTCAAGCCTGGAAAACCGGAGAGAGGAAGGAAAAAGAGGAGTGTGACAAGTGCCCCTTTAAAGTCGTCATGGTGGACGAACTGAAAGAACGTAAGCGCTCGCAAAAAGGGATAACGGTGTACGATCTGTACATACAAGTGTCGTTATTTACGAGCACGATATGGCGTGTGTATGTTTTCAGGTGAGCAAGTGTTGGATTCCTGCAGTTACCGTGATGAAGACGACGACTGTACGTACCACTACACTGTGGAAAACCCCAAAGATCCCACAATCAAGGACCTGGAGGTTCAGGTGCTCAAGAAGAAAGGTGGGCAGTGTGTTGGACACAACGTATCTTACATGTACAGCTTTCGAGGGTAATCGCTGACCAGAATGATTGATCATCTAGTTTGATAAACTTGTTTTTGGTTGTTTGGATGCTGCTTTTTCACTTTTTAGTCTGGTTGTAGTGTTGAATTCCCAAACTGCCTGACAGCAAAAAATTGTTTAAAATACTGATCAATATTGATACTTTTTCACTACAGTTTGTTCTTTATTGATCATTTTTAACTACAATTTGTACAATTTATGCCTCCTAATTATTACTGGTACTTTATTGATACTTTTTGACTTTTACTGGTCCCTTCACTTTTTTAACTCTTACTGCTATCAGTACAGATACATATTATCTTCTCTCTCTTTCAGACATACTCATTCACACTTTTTTGATACTTTTTGAATTTTACTGGTACTTTATTGATACTTTTTAACTATAACTTGTACTGTATTGATACTTTTTTACTTTCACTGTTATCAGTAAAGATACCTATTATCTTATTTGTCTTCCAGACACTCATACACACAATGATAGAGCTATTGCTATTAGAATGTACTTAATAGTGGCAGCATAGATGGGCTACTAGTTGGCAGTGAGCATCAGACACACTCAAACTTTAATGGGGAATTTTCTCGTGCTATTGCAGTGTTATAAATCACACACATTTCCAATCTGCATTTAAATTTGTACTTAATCAAGCACACAGTTTTTTGAATTGTATGATCTGTGTTTATGGTTTCTTCCTGGCGACCCTTCAGATTGCCCCCCGGCCAGTCTCCTGTGGCTGCTGCCACTCCTCCTGTTCCTCCTGTTACTGCTGGCACTTCTTTTACTCTGCTGCTGGAAGTACTGCGCCTGCTGCAAAGCCTGCTGCCAGGTATGAGCATTACTTGTACTCACATGTGATGGATACTTCCCAGTTGTATCTGAAATAAGAGCTTCTATTTCCCTCTTCACAGAACTGTCTGGCCCTGCTGCCCTGCTGTAACAGAGGTAAGATGCTTTCTGTGTCAGGAGCAACGTGTAATAAATTAACTTGTTTTGGCAACTTTTGCATTTGTTGTTGTTTTTTACTTACAACTGGACATTGATGACAATCATATGAATACATCATTAAATTGGTAGTTTCATCTGATAAATGGCAGAAAAAGTTGTTTCATACTAAGTTTGGATTCTTTAAAGGGAGACAACACGCTGCAGTGTTTGTGTGGTATTTTACTGAAGGCCTTATAAAAGGTTGAAACATTCAAACATTAGGTATATCTGCCACCACAATGAGTCACTTTTGTACTTCACTGTCATCAGTCCAACAACAAAGAGGAATTACACATACAGAGACTTTCAATGTCCCTTAAAGTTTACACATTGTACTTTTGAATCGCTCCAGGTCGCATGGTCGGCTTCACGGAAGATGAGTATATGTTCCGTCAGTCTCAGCTCACCTCAGATCATCTGGACACCCCCATGGCGAGGACCGGTCCACTAAAGGGAACCGATGTAGTTCGCTGGAAGATCACAGACAATGTCCACCGGCAGTCCAATCACCCTCAGACTCTATTAAAGCCGAATCCCAAAGAGATCAGTAAGTCCTATATGTTTTTTCCTGATAATGTTTCAAATTGCGACTCTCATTTACGTGTGTTTTCTTCCATCCTCTGTAGTCCCGTTCCCAATTTCCCTCCGACTGAACAGGATCTTCTCAGAGAACCTGTCTCGCCCCGAGTCTAGAGACGCCGAGCAGCTGCGCAAGGAGGTGGCTGATAACGTAGGTGTTTTTATTTTGTCGGTTTTAAAGGGCGTACGAGCAATGACCGTGTGACAGCGTTTAAGATTTGCTTCTCCATCCAGCTGAATGAAGTGTACAAGCAGATTCCAGGGGCGCAGAAGATTCAAAAGACAGCGTTCAGGTACACACCCGAAGAAGATGTTCGAGGCAGACAATACTGTCGTCTTCATGCCTGTGATCCAAAATTAATACAAGTTTTTACTTTTACAGATTGCAGAAAAATGCTGGGAAAAGGTGACATTATGTTAAACTGCATGGCAACACCAGCGTTTATCAAAGTAAAAGTAACATTTGTCTCACATGTCTGACCGTCTTTTGGTTAAAAGGCAGGACTACGCCATCATGGACACCGTCCTGTCTGCTCCACGCAGCAGCTTCCAAGATATCGTGAAACTGACGGAGAAGAACGTCCAGTCGGGCAGATTACAAGACCTTAAAGTGGTGCCTGGCTACTACACCGTGGAAACAGACAGAGGTGTGTGTCTGCAGAACAAGAACCCACAACCTGATGAGTTGATTTCAGCTGTTGTATCTCTGATAACGGAAATCGTTCCTCTGCAGATGCTGTGGGAGCCATCGAGTTCCAGGAAGCAGTGGAGTCAGTAGACGTCCACGTGCCGTTGTTCGTCAAAGATGAAGACGACGACAAGAAGAAGCTGCTGGTGGAGGCCATCGATGTTCCGCTGGGCATCGCCAATATTGGAAAACGTCTCGTTCACATCACAATCATCAAAGAGAAGGGTGAGTATACAGGTATATATATATATATAGTATTTAGTTACTTTTGCTCTTAAAATTTTTATTTGACATAAAGATTTGTTTATATAATTTTTTCAGGATAAAATATGCAGTTATTTTAAGTGACAAAAATGATCATAGTTTAAATATATTAGTGACAAATACAACATATTATAGGTGTAAACATCTTTGTTAGACAGGTTATGTTTAGGGGCTCCCTCCGCACAGCCTCTGCGTTGACGCTACGCTTGCTTTTGGTTTATACGTCAATGTTTCTGAAATAATTATGTGTTTGCACGACACTGATTACTTGTCCTCTGTCTCCCTCAGCTGCCAGCATCTTCTCATTCCTTCAGCCTCACTACTCGTACAGCAGGCAGGACGGAGTCGCCCACATCCCGGTCAGTCGCGAGATCATTGAGGACGGACGAGTGCAAGTCAGCTACCACTCAAAGGACAGCACCGCCAAGGACAAGAAGGTGAGACGAGTGCGGAGATAAAAGTTTCGCGTTGACACAGCAACTTTTTGAAAATAAAGTCCAGCTGAAACACTGAGAGCGATGTCGTTAGCATGTTGGGCCACTGGTTGCTGTTGCTCATTTTTGTCGTGAAACTACACAACTACACAGAGAACAATAAGCTATAAACAATAACAATGGCAAGTTCACAGACATTTGTCTGGACAGATGACAACGTTGGATAGTCCAGCTATTAATTAGGTGAATTATACTTCTTTTTTGAGAAATTGCTCAATGTATATGATATTGTGATATTTATTTATGTCATTTATATTGTAATCTGTTAGTGTGCCGTATGTCAGCCACATCACTTCTGTGTTCTTCCATAATTTGTTTTAGGACTATGTGACTGTAGAAGGAGATCTGAACTACAATCCGGGTGAGACCCAGAAGATCGTTCCTGTCCGTCTGCTGGAGCTGAATGACAGAGACGGCCTGCTGGAGGAGAAGCAGGTCAAGCAGTTCATCATGGAGCTCAGTAACCCACGTCAAGGGAGCAAGCTGGGTCGATACCCAAAAACCACAGTGACCATCACGGACCTACCGGGTGAATAAACACAGAAACCTTAAAAGTATGATCGATCCCATCCAATGGTTGGTTCTCTTAACCACCATATCATTTTATTCTCCACCAGAACCCAGTGTGATGAATTTCAAGAAGGGCACCCAGAGCTTCATGACATCAGATCCTACCTACTCCATCCCCGTCGTCCGCTCTCGCAACCCAGACAGCGCTGCTACAGTGAAATGGCGAACCAAGAAGGCGAAGCGTTTCGAGCTATCTGGTCCTCTGAAGTTTGCCCCTGGAGAGACAGAGAAGATCATCACAATCGACCCGAAAGCCCACCCAGGACCAATCCAGCCAGAGACTTTCCAGCTGGAGCTGTTCGACCCAAGCAGCAACACTTCCCTTGGAGAGAGGAAGACCACCACTGTCAATATCACAGATGGGGGTGAGCATCATGAATGTGAAAACCGGAGTCTCGTTTGTGTTTGCTTCATCCACTCTCTCCTCCCAAAACATGCAGGTCCCAGATCTCCAGAACTGGCCCAGATGCAACAGAAGGGCTTCATCAACCAAAAAACCACCGTTGGTGGTCATCTCACCTCCCCAGGGAATCCGAGGCCCAAAGCCACTGGACCCAGAAGCATTCGACTAAACTGGGACCCCCCACCTGGTAACCCCATGGGTTACAAGGTACAGCAAATCAGCTTTTTCACAAGCTTTAACTTTGAGACATTAGGTCTTTCTCAGGTTCTTTGACAATTCCTCGTGTTTTAGGTCAAGTATTGGATCTACGGTGACCCGGAGAAGGACGCCCAGGTGTTAGACGTGAAGACAAATCATGCTGATTTGACCAACTTGTACCCTTATTGCGACTATGAGATGCGAGTGTGTGGCTACAATGTAATGGGAGATGGCTACGACACCGACGTTGTTACCTGTCAGACAATGGAGGATGGTAATTACTACAATTTCAGTAAAATGCAATTCATGACTGTATCCATCGGGGGATTTCAAAGTGTGAAAAGCTGAATTGGACATTGATTTGGAAATCTTTACTCTTGCGTTGCTTGCAGTGCCCGGTGAACCAGGTCGTCTGGCCTTCAACGTCATCAGTCCAACCGTCACTCAGCTGAGCTGGGGAGAGCCTGCGGAAACCAACGGCAACATCACAGCCTACGAGGTCGTCTACACCCCCATCGATGATGAAATGAGTAAGGCACTCCCTCAATCGAGAAAACACTTCAATAGTTTCCATCATTTCATTTTCACACTGGTGTCCCTTTCTCCTGACAGAGCCGGTGGGCGCCGCCAAGAAAGTAAAGATTGACAACCCAAAAAAACGGATGCTGCTCATCGAGAATCTGCAAAACGCCCAAACCTATCAGTACAAGGTCCGCGCCAGGAACAGCGTGGGCTGGGGTCCCTTCAGAGACGCAACCATCAACTTGGCTTCCCAGCCTGCAAGACCTCTGTCCAGTAAGGGGAAACTTCAATATCCAAGTACAAAAGTTCGATTTGATATGGCAGAGATCTCACTTTCTTTTTCTTCACAGTTCCCATCATCCCTGACATCCCCATCGTGGACGCTGAAGCAGGAGACGAGTACGACAGCTACCTGGCGTACAGCAACGAGGTGATGAAGTCTCCGGCGGGCTCCAAGACGCCCAGCGTCTCCGGTGATGGTGGGTAGAGTCAAAGCTGCACGCACACAGAATGAACTCGCACTGCTTGACTTCTGTTCTCATGTGTTTTTGGCTCTTTCGGCGAGATGACTGCCAGACTTCCAGAGTGAGCTATCGTTCTGGTTGCTCCATCGGGCTTTGTCATTGTGACGAAATGAAATGTGTTCTGTCGAGGTGTCGTTTTCCCCTTCAGAAATGCAGGATGACCAGATTTCGAGTTTCCATTCCAATCATCTATCTGGCTCTTTGTCACTTTTTATTTTTATTTTCTGAGATTCAACCCACAGAAAGCTGCCATTAATTCCCTACAAATAGTCTACAGTGATTTCTCAAAAACAAAAGCAAAAAAAAAAAAAATCTCAGAAATGCCAATATTTCCATTGTTCTATTCTTTTTTCCTTCATATCACTTCCATCTGGGAGGCATTTGTTTTTGCCCATAGAAAACGCCAGACAGACAAGCAAAAGATTTGCTTCCATTGCATCCCCAAACATGTGCACTTATCCTTCATTAAACGTTCTGTTGGTCTAGATTCACCTGGAAGACGATGTTGTCTGTAACATGCAGTCAGCACTGTAGCACTGTAACCCGAGATATCAATTTAATATAATCCCATGATTGTGTTCCTTTTTTTTTTTCTAAATTTGGTAAAACACCTCTTCCATACAAAACATATCCTCCACCTATGGCTTCTCCCCTCCCTCCCCCTCCCCTGTCACTGCAACACCAAGGCTGGAAACATGTCCAGCTGGTGGGGTCCGACCTGAATCTCCGTAGGGTGTCATGGAAAAAGCGAGTGGACGTCATCGCCAGGCGCCTCAGCACAGACACAGAGACGAGCTCAGAGGAGACCCCCCGCCCCAGCCGCGCCCAAACGCCCTCCAAAGGTGACGACCACTCCCACTGACAGAGGGCTAGCAAGCATGCCGAAGTGTGGTGCACGGCCGGGCATGTCGCCAGCAGCGTTTTTCCCCCTCTGCGATGTGGTCTGCTCAGAGATTTTGGCGGTTTGTGTTATCGGCCAGTTTCGGGCTTCAGTCCTTGCCCATTAGTCGCGCCTATCACTGCCATCAACTGCCCCACCACCAGTTGATAATCAAGGGCAGGCTTTCTCCGAGCGCCTGTCTCTGTCTGTGTTTGCTACGCGTCCGAGTGGGGAGGCAGCGATCTGGAGGCGGCTTGTCAGCTGTGCATATAGAGGCTTCGTCACTGTGCAGCAACATGGAAATAATGGCATACTCGATGAACCCATTCGCATTTCTGCAGGGCAGTTTCAAAGATGACACCTTTTCTTTTTTTTTTCTTGCAGCTGTGTTTGCTTTTGTCCTCAGATGTGTCCTCTGTTTTTGTTTTGTTTTCAAAGATGCAAAGCACCTCAGGAAACCAGCCAGAGAAAAAAACCCACACACTCCCACACAAGGCCTTCACACAACCGGACGTGATGAGCACATAACACACAAAAAAACTGTGAATTAACCAGACGATGCAAATTTGTGACAAATCCTCTCTCAGCGGTTTGAATAGATTTTCCTTGGAGCGGGATTGATTCATTGCCATCTAGCTAAAGAAAACCTGGTCCTCTTCCTTCTCTCAAGCATGAAGAAGAGATCATTTTGGTAACATTTTTAAATCTCATGGTAAAAGAAAACGGAGAGTTCTTCAGCCTCAAACCGAACACTTTTGCTCTGTCTGTTTACATGACAATGGTTCTCTGAGCCACTGGATACGCAACTTTTTGAAAAAGGTTCTCAAGCCCAGTTCCGATCAAACATAGACACACAAGTTTTGGAAAACACTCCTACTCTGTGTGGATGGGGAAAATGCAACTTTTTGAAACCGCTCTGCTTCCATCTCCATTGAAACTGTTTAAACTGCAACTTTTTGAAAATGATCCATCTCCGGGGAAACAGTGTAAAGCGCAACTTTTCTGAAACGCTGCTACTATACATGTACAACATGGCTGTAATAAATAATTCTTCTACACAGCGGGAAGTAGATGGACACTAACAACAATGGCCTCCAGAGTGTCATGACTCCCAGTCCATATTCTCTTGGGACTTGGTAGTTTTATAGTTGAGAGTCACCCATAATAGCGTCTAACTTTGTCATCTGATTTTATAAATGTCTGTGTACTCGTACACACCATAAAAAGTAGTCCCAGGAGAATATGAACTGGGAGTCATGTAACTCTGGAAGCCATTGTTGTCATTGTTTATCAACTCAAGCATGCGCAGAAGAACTATAAACTATGGCTGTGGTGCACATGTGTGGGACCAGCGTTTCAGAAAAGTTGTGTTTATTTTCACCATTTACATAAAGACGGAGTTGGGGCATTTTTGAAAAGTTGCATTTTCACAGAGATGGAGTTGATTTCAAAAAGTTCCACTTCGAAAAAGTTGCATATTCCGTGACTCTGAGCACCACTGTCACGTAATCAGACACCCAAAACACTACCGAAGTTTTTCATTTTCACTTGAAAACGTTGTTGTGTAATTGAGGCCTTAATCTGCAGGTGGAGTTCTGTTAATGTCAATAACTTTTCAGTCATTACTATGTTGATCCAAAGATCTTCTTCAGGTTTTTTCGTAAAATGTTATGAAAAGTCCAAGGTGGCAAATCTTAAAGACTTTTTTCTTATTTTCCCATGTGACGGTGCAGTGAAATGTGAAGTCTGACCCTGCCGCTGCTTCTTTCCTGCAGGCCGAGTCGAGCTGGTTTGGGGCGCTTCGCATCAGCAAAAAGAGTGAATCACGTCTGTCCTGATGAAGATCTCGGCTCTCGTGTCTTGCAGATTTCACAATGAACGGCAAGTGGGACCAGAATTTCCTCTTCCCGGGAGGTTCGGCCACACGCAACTTATCGGCGTCGTCCTCCCCGATGTCCACGTTGAGCTCCAACTACAGAATCGGAGGAGGAGGAGGAGGAGGAGGAGGAGGAGGCTCCTTCACCACAGAAACCACCACCACCTTCCTGACTGGGCCAGGTGGGGACAATCTCGCCGAGGTGGAAGGATAAGAAACAAATCTGTGTGAACACCTTTTGTGATGCGACGGTTCTGCCTGCAGGGAGCCCTCGCAGGCCGGACATGATGGGAGGAGGCATGCACTCGTCCGAGGTCATCATGAGGAAGCGCTCGGAGAACAGAGGTTACACGGAGGAGAACATCCGCGACTCCATCGTCATGGGAGATGTGTCGAGCAAGTTTCCGGACCTCAGTGAGTTTTCATTTGAACGTATTCCTCAGTGATTGCAGAAGGACATACCTTGTGAGAAGGATTTCAATGTGCTGTGCAGTATTTGTGATGCCTCGGCAGGTGCATGAGGCCGTCGGCTCATTAGCGGCGGGGGTTGGGGCTGATGGCTGTTCAGCAAGAGCTATGCTGACTATCGCTGTTTCTCCCTCCCTCTCTCCCTTTGTTCCTTCTATTTATTCCACTCCACTTCCTCTACCTGCCCTCCTCCCTTTCTCACCGTGCCACTCCTGTCACCTCCTCCCTCCGCGTCCGTTCTTCACCACCTCCGCTCCCTCCTTCCACCTCCTCCGCTCCACGCGCCGCCAGGCGAGTTCGGCTACGCTGGGATGCAGAGCAGCTCTCAGAGCCAGTTCAGCTACAGCCTGTCTCAGGGCACCAGGGCCAGGACGCCCTCCTCAGACGTCCACGAGGCCCTGTATAACCTGGACAGGGTGCTCCAGGGTAAGTGTGCTGCAGACGTGCATGAAAGCACCGGGCGGGTTTCTCGCTGGGTGTGACCCTCTTCAGCCATCTTCACTCCTGCTTCTGTCATGGTCACAGACTTTAACCCTAGAGTGGGCCGGGCTGGTAAAGTAGTGCCATAAAATTAAATGCCTTCACATTTACACTTTAAAGTTGTTCTTCGTTGTGAAGTCACAAACAGTACCAGAAATTATTCTAATCTCAATATAAAGCCAATTTTGATTTCTGATGCAAAATACAGTGAAATGTCCAACAAAACTTCTCCTATTGCTGTTGCATTGTGCATGTTTTTACAAACTCACCCTGACAGCATGGCTTTAAAGCTAGTTTCCTTTCTTATAATGCAGCATCATCGATATCTCAGCTCAGATCTTAGTGTTGTGTTCACTACTCTTAAGAAATTTGCTATAAAAGAAATGGATTTTATACAATTTGCCCAGTGGTTTGGCTGGATTGGAGCCGCTCGTTAGTTTTGTCACACGGGCCTTATGTCAGACACTCCTGCTTTAACTCCCTCTTTAATCACAATGCAGCAGTTTTTAGTTTCTCAGCAAACACAATTCCTCATATATTCCATTTTATACCTTAACCATTCTTTTTGGAGTTGCTTTTCATCTTTGTATGCCAAAATAAAACATTTAAGTCCAACAGTTGGATGTTGTTATAGAATATTTCAAAACCTACCTCATCATATCATGAACAAAGATGAGGATTGCAAATAAAGATTTTCTAAAAATTTAATCGCGATTGAATATTTACAAAATGTCAGAAATGAAGATGAAATGTTGCTAATACACTCAGAATGTCTCGAATAAAAACGAAACATCACAAATAAAGAGAAATTATTGCAATTAAATATGAAATACGTTGAAGAATGATTAAATGTGAATAAAGACAAATGTTGCTAATGATCATGAAATATCATAAAAAAAGACACAATGTCATAAATAAAGATGGTATGTTGGAATAAAGATGAACAAGAAATATTCCAAATATGAGAAAATGTAAATAAAGAAAAATGTTGCAAATATAAAATGTTCTTAATTGGATTGCGATGAAATGTCACAAACAAAAATGACACATTGCGAAAAAAGAAAGAAACTTAAAGAATGAAACAAAGACTTTGTGATTAAAAGTGAAACTGTCATATGTATTTGCTTTGAATTCAAGTATCTGTTGTTGAAGTCTCACGTTGACCCGTCAGATGCGCGGCTCTCCCCCGGGGTCCCCGACACTCCCAGCAGGCTGGTCTTCTCTGCTCTGGGGCCCACGGCCCTGAAAGTAAGCTGGCAGGAGCCCCACTGTGAGAAAGACATCCTGGGCTACAGCGTCCTATACCAGCTGATCAACGGAGGTAAACACCTGGGGGCTGTTTCTGCTCATGGACCACGCCCGTCTGCGGTTTGTCACAACCTCTGTCCTCCTGCAGGCGAGATGAAGCGCATCAATGTGACGAACCCGGGGCAGAACTCGGTCGTCATCCAGGACCTGCTGCCGAATCACTCCTACCTGTTCAAGGTCAAGGCCCAGAGCCAGGAGGGCTGGGGTCCCGAGAGGGAGGGGGTTATCACCATCGAGTCGGCCGTGGACCCCAAGAGTCCCCTCAGCCCCATGCCAGGTGCTGCTTCGGATCCGATGTTACATGATGTTTCATGAGTTCCTCATTTCTCATGCTGTTTTTCTGTCTGGTCCTCCTCCAGGATCACCGTTCACCCTGAGCACCCCCAGCGCTCCGGGCCCCCTGGTCTTCACGGCTCTGAGCCCTGACTCCCTGCAGCTGAGTTGGGAGAAACCTCGCAAACCAAACGGAGACATCCTGGGATACGTGGTCACCTGCGAGCAGCTGCACGATGGAGGTGAGTCTCCCCAGACGCCGTCAATCTGGCATCACAGTGAGAAGAAAGTGGCCGTTTCGCCTGACGTCTGTTCCCGGTTTGTCCCAGGTGACGCTCGCTCCTTCCAGGTGAGCGGCGACAGCGCCGAAACCAGTCTGAAGGTTCAGAGCCTTTTGGAGAACGTCCCGTACAAGTTCAAGGTCCAGGCAAGGACCACGCAGGGCTTCGGCCCCGAGAGGGAGGGGATCATCACCATCGAGTCTCAGGACGGAGGTACAATCAAGTCGGTCGAAACGCGATAATACTAGCAGCTCGCTGGTGAACGCAGAGAAAGTAGCATTTATTTAGTCGGTGGACACCAAAGAGGATCTTTTAGGGGGACAATGTTGACACCTGAATATAAAATCAATAAACTACTGTAGTTGTTGATGGACCTTAAGTGTTCCTCAGGTAAGCTCGGGGGCGAGCGAATATGATTGATATTATAGGACTAGATTGCCAAGATTATACAAGACGTTACCTTATTTTGGAACAGATATAGACATCCTTGTTTATTGTTGTGGTGCTGAGTTTGTGTGTTCTGCCAGTCAGCTTCATCCACAGGAGACATTTGCCCATGTTTTCTTTGGGTTTGGGAAATGGGATAAAGTAAACCCTGTTGTTTATCCTTTCAGGATACCTCATCTTGCTGTTGCCTGTTCTTCAGGGACATTGTTTGACCATTTTTGTGCCTTAAATGACTTAAATCACACAGAAACCACAAAAAGTATCACCAGCTCTAATGCTTCTCAACAGAGTTTATAGTTGAGATTGTCCCAGTCGGCTTTTCCAGGAGGTTGATAGTTGAATGCGATTGGTTTGTTTGCGTTCATGGGCGTGGCTTAGCCACAGCTCAGTGTGTGTTCTAAGGAAGTGACCTTGTAATAAATGAATATGTTCGAGTACTGAAAGCAACTGGAAATTACAAGCAAAACTTTTAGGGGGGAGGGGCTTAAAGAGAGAAAGGTGAAGGAGCCGATTTGATGGAAACTGAGACTGTAAACCAGCATCAAAGCTTGATGCTTAATTTCTGCCTTCCTGCCACGTCCTTCCTCCTGCAGGAGCTTTGTCTCAGTATAACAGCCAGTCAATGACGAAAAGGGAAGTCTTCCAAATGCCGACCGAAGTCACAACCCGAACCAACGTCTCCCAAGCCATGATCAACGACCCCTACTTCACAGGTACAAACACAGCTCCACCTGTTCAGTGTCGATGAGACGAACCAGACGTTCACTCATGCATAATTTCCCTGTGGGACAGATGGGATGATGATGACCTCGCAGCTCATGGAGAGCAGTGGCATGATGACCCGCCAGGTCACCAAGGAGGTGGTCCAAAGGAGCATGATGGGAGGGACCACAGTCACCAAGAAGATGTTTTATGAGTCTTAAAAGGTCCAGACTCTCTGTAAACTCAAGAAGTGGGCTGTTTTTTTTGGTGATCTATAGATTAAAGAGGGGGAGGTCGTCCTTTATGTGTCTGTTACACACACTTTCAGTTCAAATGTATCTGCTGGTCTGACCTCATGTGAGTCGACTCCCTCTGTTGGCTGAGACTCGGTAACGTTGGGGGGCTTTAGAGAAGTAATCCAGTAATCCAAAATGAACCTCTACCCCCCACCCCCCTACCCCCCACCTCCCACCCAATATTCTGACTCCCAGGTTGCTTTAAACACTTTCTGTCTCTTTTCCGGTCCTGAGCTGGTGGATTTGGGATTTATTTTTATTTTCATGTTGATACATTTGTATTATAATAAAGTGTTTCCAAACATATTTAATTCTTCTATAGACTCGCTCTGCAGACACAGTTTGTGTTCAGTATTTTTTTTTTATTTTAACAATCAGGGCAAATGATCAAAGATCAATTGCAGAATGTGGGTGCCGTATCTGCTTGGTGTTTTTTTGTGTTTCTTCACCCCTGCAGGCTTGTCGTATCGCTTTTTAAGCAGATTAACGTCTGAATGGTGAGATATTCTGTTGGGTTGGAAGAACGGGGTGTGAGGACAGAATGATTGTATATGCTTCCACTGCCTTATTTTTGTCTTTTTCATACACTTTGAGGATGACGATCGAATATGACCAAAAAACAAACAAAAAAAACACTCATGATCAACAAGTATGACTCACATTTGAACAGTTTTTCTTTTTCTTTATTTTTTAACCCTTCTTCGTGTCAATTTTATTGCACTCAATAAAGATTCTAAACACAGTGGGAGTATTTGCAATCGATTTATTGATGCTCGGGAGGAAATATAAAGCACTGCCATCTTGATACTGCATTTATGAAGAAAAACAAGCTCATGCCAGAAGAAAACATCAAACGGATTAACTACAGACATGCGGCAGCCCAGCTCGGATTCATTGGACAGAGGCTTCATCACACCACAGCACAGCACGGGGTCGATTTTCATCTGTAGGTCATAAAAAAAGTCATAGAAAAAAAAAAAATGTTTAAATAGTGTCCCATTGCATGAAAGTCCCAAAGAAATGTAGTGACGCGTAAATCCTGGATGGTGTGGAGGGAAAAAGATGACATGATACAAAAATTCTGTGCCACTTTACAGAGAAAAACAAACATGTTTTAAATCTGTGAAACTGAGAACGTAGTCTTTTTTTTTCTCCTTTAGACTGCTTAGGACTGGATACAATAAAACTTTATTGATCCAACATCAGGAAACTTCACACAGGTTTTGTTCTTATCATTTAAATCTTTTCAGAAATCACAGCTTTACTTGAGACATGAATTACAACATTTAGTCAAAATTATGCAGTGTTTCGCATTATTCTTACACTTCTTTTTCCTTATCAGTGACATTTCAAATTTATTGTAAATTCTTGGCCTCAATGTCATACATTTTAGTTCATTTAGGACTTCTATATTTTGACTTCATTCGTTGTGTAATTCTCAATAATTGGAATTCATTCTCAATTTTTTTACTTTTTGTGATTTTGTTTTCAACATTTTTGACTTTCTTTGTCATTTAGAAGAAAAATAATAAGAAGAAGAAGAATGGACTTTTTTCCTGATTTCACGAGGCACCTCACAGAAAGACACTTCGAGACCCCGTTCACACAAACCTTTGAAGAGAAAATGCATAATTTTTGAGTTTTTGTTTCAGAAAAGCATCACATTTACTCCGTAAAGTTATGAAAATACTGTTTGTTTATACAGAAACAGCAGAAATGGTGAAAATTAAGTAGTTAGCACATATGGCCACTAGAGTATGCTGTTGTTTGTTTTTGGAAAGAAACCACACACACATGCGTGCAGAGAACAATACGCTATAAATATTGACAATGTTGGAGGTTGAAGTTCCAGGAGAATATGGAGTCATGAGACTCCGGAGGCCGCCATTATTTCCATCTACTCGCACATGTGCAGAAGAACTATTTACTATGGCCGCGGTGCGCATGCACAGTAGCAGTGTTTCAGAAAAATTGCGCTTTCTCCAGTTTCCACAGAGTCGGAATCCGTTTTGGTAGCCGTTTTCAAAAGTTGTGTTTTTTGTGGCTCCAAACACCGTTGTCATGGAAACGCACACCCAAAATGCAATGAAAGTTGTCCGTTTTTACTTGAAAACGTGGTGTAAACTGGGCCTTAGTTCAGAGCTGGCACATCAAACTCAGACTGTCCAGAGAGAAGCACAGACTTGGGGGGGGGGGGGGGGGGGGGGATTCAGTTCCAGAGGCAGGGTCCGGGGCAGAGGCATGGCTGTCTGAGGTCCGCGGGCCTGATCACCAGGTCTTTCACCACCTCCACAGTCCCGAACAGCGGGTGCAGCTCCTCCGTGAACTTCTCGCTGTAGGTGTAGAGGTGCGAGCGTTTCTCCACATCGTAGAAGGACAGCTGGCCCTGCTCGTAGTCCAGATACACCCCCACCTTCCTGGGCGCCAGGCCCTGGGGCAACGCAGCAGTGGGCATGGTGAGGGCTTTCAGGTCCGTGCCTCTCTCCAGACGCAGGGTCAGGTATCCCGTCTCCGTGTTGAGCGAGCGGAAGCCCCGCCTCACCGCCGACGCTTTGGCCACGCCCAGCCGCCAGTCCCGCTCGCCCACCTCCACCTCCCAGTAGTGGCGCCCCGAGGTGTAGCCCTCCTTCGCCACAGCACACCACCAGCCGTTGAAGCGCTGCGGGCAGCGGGGGGCGTCGCAGCGCTCCAGGCCGCAGCGCATGCGTTTCTCGTCGCCCGAGATGACCAGGTCCGGATTGGCGGTCTCCGGGTCCAGAGTGACGTCCTCTGTGGGGAAAGAGCGCAACACTGAGTCTACAAATACCAACATCTGATTGTACAATCTGACATAAACTGAAAGTTTGACATACCTGCTGCATCACAAATCCAGTTCCACACTGGAGAGGAGAGAAGAAAAACAAGTTATCCTCTTTTTCTTTTAAAAAAACACATTTTAAACTGGTGGAAACCAAAAAGCTCAAAAAGAGAGGAAGGTGATAACTAAATATAAGCTGTTGGCAAACAATCTGCTTTGTACCAGAGAATGAATGCTGTAAAATAATGGTAAAGTGTCTGGAAATTGCATTAACAAATCATTTCTATTAATATAAATTTTGAAAAAATTCTAATTGTAAAATCAAAATTAGCACAAAGTGAAGTGATTAGTATTTGGCTCAGTGCCAATACTTAAACTAAATGATAATGGTGCAGAAGATGGACAGACTTACCACCATGGGGGATGTAGCGGACAGCATCTGAAAGACAAAGATCATCACTGTTATTACAAAGAAACAAAGTAAAGTCACAGATTCCATATTTTATAACAAACTGTATAAGAAGCCAAAAAACAACAGCGACTATTTTTATCTCTTTGCATGTGTTAACACCTAAAATGTGATGTCGCTGTAAGAAATCCTAAACATGTTGGAAAACCCGGATTGTGTCCGATTTAAAGGATTATTATATAAAAGATTATGTATGTGTGTTGGGTATTGCTACCTTCTGTCCAATCATCACTTCATATCAATGAAGTTTGGAGGTATTCGATTTATGTAGCAACATAATACCTTTTAAACTTGACAAGCTCATTGTACCACCTTGTGGTGGAAAGTGGAATTTCAAGAAAAGTCACCCTGGAGGTAATTTGTGAACTTTAGATTCTTCCTTGACATTTTATTATAATTTCCTGTATAAATCTTTTAAATGCTTTAGATTAAGAAAATTACATACTACACATTTGGAAATATATCTTTATAATGTGAGCCTGACTGCACATTTCTTATTGGAAGACGTAAAAAGTCAGAAAACGACTGCAATGACCTTTGTCTCTTTACATGTGTTGACTGGTAAAATATGACATTGATGTAAGAAACCCTAAGCTTCAGACGTTGGAAACCACATATTAAATCGTAGTTTGTGTTTTAAAAGCTTTTTTTTTTTTTAACTTGAGTCAGTTATAACCTCCCCTCGTCTCTCCACTCACCGATCCTCTGGTTCCTCTGCTTTCTCACCAGCCACTGCTTCGTCACGTCCTCCTACACACACAAACAGACAATAGAAACATCCGCCAAATGAGGCCAAGGTGAGCTGCACAATGAGATAAAGGGATTAGCGACGACTGCGTGTCACATAACATCCTCAGAGCAGCGTGTAAAATTCTGTCCTTCTCAGGCCTTTTCTTTTTTTTTAAAGCATCTAATCTAGGGTCTGATTATTCAGCGGCTTCAAACAGAGAGTGGATGAACTAGTTTTCCTCTGGAACGTCGTGAATATTCATCAGGGTCCAATTAGAGGAGTGTTTGTTTGTTTTTTAGGGAATGCACAGACCTTCACGGGGCTGTCTGCGTTCAGCACGGCCAGCAGGACGAGCTCCACGGCCGGCAGCAGGTTGGGCAGGCGGCCCCGCTTCCACTGGAACTCCAGGTCGTCCAGCATCATGAGGACGGGCTCCCCCGGCCACACGGCGGGCTGCACGGGGAGCGAGCACAGACACTTCAGGGTGACGGTCAAGGGCAAGGTTTAACTTAATCATCCTGATCGGGTGGAAGCGGGGAACTGGGTCAGACTGTAATCGCCGCCCAGCCTCCGGAGGGGAGATGCGGCGCACGTTATTCTCCGAGTGTAGTCACCTGAGATCTGGCTTTAATCTCCCGCGTCCAGTCCAGGATGACCCTTTTATGGGGCCCCATGTCGTACTCGCCCCCCGACTCCAGCATGCACAGAAAGTGGCCTTTCCAGTCTCGCTTCTCGTACTGGTATTCGGACGGGAGGATTTTCTGCTGAATAGAAGAAAAGACTGTCAACACAGTTTCTTCTGAAGAAGTGCAAACCTAAATGACCCTGTGTAACAACCAATAACATATAATCTGCCAATAACATAATAATCTGGGACTTTTTCAATAATTTTGGCCTTTTCAACTGTAATAATGACCAATAATTTAAGATTATTAGCCTTTTTCAAAATAATGCCGCATAAAAATGTTGTAATGTTGATCTTTTTAATGTAATAAAGTCCAATGACATAATTTGGACTTTTGTCACTGTAATGCCTGCCAATAAGTCTTAAATGCAATAAATCCAATAATGTACTAATGTTGAACATTTCTGGTGTGATATTGGCCAATAATATAATATCTACCAATAATGTAATATTTTTGGCCTTTTCAAGCGTGATAATAGCCAACAATTTCATAATTTTAGTCTTTTTCAATATAATACTTGCCAATTATTTCATAATGTTGGTATTTTTCAATCAAATAACGTGAATAAAGTACTATTTTTTGCTTTTTTTAAAGGAATTAAAGCCAACATTGTGATAATTTGCCAATAGTGTAATAACAGATTTAATCCCTTATTGTCATAACATTTTGTCAATAATGTTATGAGTTATTACATGAAAATAAAATGTCATAATACACGAACAGGGCTACATTTCTTGGAAATTAAAGCCTAAATTTCTTTTAATTTGGACTTGTCTTTAATTTCTTATTTGTTCAAAACTTCACAGTGAAGCCAAAGACTGTCAGACACACCGACTCCCAAAAGCTTTCATAATAAGACCGTTATCCAGATCTGATGTGTGCAGAACTAACCTCCCCTCCGGGATCCCCCCCGGACCCTTGAGAGGGTCCCAGACCTCGGGTTAGAAACCTCTACTTTAAGTGGTGTGGATTTCCAACAACTGATTCGTGGACCGACTCAAGCAAAATTCAGCCTAAAAGAAGACTTTCTGACCCAAAAACAAGTCTTAAAGAAGCTTTCAACTTCATCCAAAGATCTGCAGGGGAGCAGGTGGCACATTTATTTTACCGGTCTGTGGAATCAAACTGTGAGACTCAGAGGCTTAAACAAACTCCCTCAGATCTTAGTATGACGCAGATGAGAAGTTTGACGCATTTGAGCAGTTCACATAAAACGGCCCGTCGCTCTCCAACCATTTAAACCTTATTGGGAAAGAAAAGACGCTATTTTTCCATGCGGCTGCTATAAATGCAACAAATCTAGCAATTGTGTAAGTTTACATACAATATTGAACAAGAGATTTGGCAATGAGCACAGTGTGATTGTAATCTGCCTGGTTTTAAGCCCACTGCTAACTTTCTCACGCTCAGGTTGTATCAGGAAACATCACGTTTGATCAAATATTTTAAAAACAAAATGGTGACGACATGTTGAGGCGACAACATTTTCAAGTGAAAACTTAAAACTTCTGTTGCATTCTGGGTGTTTGTTTACATCTGCAACGGTGTTTGGAGCCCCTGAAAACACAACTTTTGGAAAACGGCTCCCAAGGTGGAACTTTTGGAAAACCCTCCGTCTCTGTGGAAACTGAGAAAACGCAACTTTTTCAGAACTTTTTGGAAATGCTGCGACTGCGCATGCGCATAAAGGCCGTAGTGAATAGTTTGTCTGCACGTGTGCAAGAAGGACAATAATAACCTCCAGAGTGTCATGACTCCCAGTCCATGTCCTCCTGGGACTTGATAGTTTTACAGTTGAGAGGCACAATAATAACAAACGTCTGTTTATTCCCATTGTTAACATTTTAGTGTCTTCCTCTCTGCGCCTAGTTTCATTACAAACACAAACAAGAGCACAAACTACATGGAAACTTTTCTTCAACAAGATGCAAAAACTTTAACTTTAAAACGTTGCATAAACAAGGCCTCATTTTAAGAGAGAAAATATTTGAAGGGATGCTTGTGGTAATTGAAAGATTACACACACAAACAGGTGTGGGGGGTTCATGCATTGACTTTGTTGCACTATAGTTCTATTTTTTTATTGAAATTGTTAAAGCAGAAGTTCTTTTTTGTCGGCTTTGTGCCGATGACTTTGATGGTTACTTCATAATGCTATTTCATTTTTCAGCACTTTTACCTCACTTGAGTTTTTTTTTTTGTTTTGTTTTTTTCCTTTAAATGTACGCGTACATCAGGAAAATGGGTTTGAAGAGGAAATAATAAATAAAAATGAGTAAATGCAAAAAAAAAAAAAAAAAAAAAAAAACAAAGAGAGAAAATATTTGAAGAAGGTTTTGTGCACCCCCCCCCCCCCCCCCATGGATCTTTGACGCCCCCTGTGAGGGTGTGGCCCCTCAAGTAGTTTAGCTCCAGAATGTGAAGCCTCAGCTTCAAGCAGGATTACCTGCATCGATTTCCCAGTGTTGTTTTAATTAGTGGGCAGAGTGTCAGACGGAACGATTCAGTTCCAGCTTCCTGTCTGTCAGCTTTTGTACCTGCACTCGTTTCTCCAGTGTGGCCGCCCACTCCACGATGAAGTCCCTGCACACGCCGGCCGGCCAGATGTCCTCACCGGTCCAGATGTGGCTGAGGACGTTTGACCTCTGGAGGGTGGAAGGAGCGACAATGAGAATCCACACTTCACAAAGAAGAGGAAGAAGAAGAAGGAGAAGAAGAAGAAGAAGAAGAAGAGGAGAGATGAGTGGAGCTCACCTGACAGATCCTGTTCAGCTCTCGAGCCAGCTCCATGATGAACAGCTGACTCTCCACCAGAGGCTCCTTCTTGTCGAGCTTCACTTTCTTCCGAGACTCCTGGAGAAAAACGGAGGATTAGAAAACTGGGCCGGAACATGACTGGGGGGCAGATTTCTGAGGGAGCGAGCGGAGCGGGGTGGCGTGCCTTGAGTCGGATCTTGAGCTTTTTGGCCGGCTCCACCAGGAACTGCAGGCAGTCTTTCATCATGCTGGCAGCTGGAGAAGGAGCTGGATGCCCTGTGATGCCACCGTTTGGAGGAGGGAGGGAGAGACAGAGAGACAGGAAGAGAAACAGAGAGAGAGAGAGAGAGAGAGAGAGAGAGAGAGAGAGATTTAGTGAGCTGGCACTCAGCTGCAGCTGACAGAGCTGCTGTGGCCCCCACATGAATCGATGAGGGAGCAGAAATGGCTAATAAGTGTAGGAGAGGACAGAGAGAGAGAGAGAGAGAGAGAGAGAGAGAGAGAGGGAGACTGCTGCAGAAGTTTCATCACATCAAGTCCACAGAGAGCTCATTAAGAGACACTACAGTTAACATTAGAGGAGGAAGAGGAGGAGGAGGAAAAGGAAGAGGAGGAGGAGGAAGATGCGGAGGAGGAGGAGTTTGAGGAGGAAGAGGAGAGAAGGATGAGGATGAAGATGATAAAGTGGAGGAGTTGGAGGAGGAAGAGAAAGAGGAGGATGAAGAAAAATGAGAGAGCAAGAGGAGAAGGAAGAGGATGAAGAGGAGGATGAGAGGGGGAGGAAGAGGATGAAGATGCAGAAGAGGAAGAGGAAGAGTTGGAGGAGGATGAAGATGAAGATGAGGAGGATAAGGAGGAGGAGGATGAAGGTGCGGAGGATGAAGATGAGGAGGATGAAGATGCGGGGGAGTGACATGGTGTGTGTCACTCTGTGGAAAATGTTGCATATTAACAGGATTTCCTGACACGTGTGAGTCGATTCGTCTCATCGACGCTCCTGGATTGGAAAATGTTTCCCGAAGAGACATGGAGGGGGGGAGTGGGGAGGGGGGGGGCTGTTGATTCAGCACCCCCCACCTCCTCCTCTCCTCTGCCCCCCTGTCTGATGCACTGAGGGGGGATTTACTGTTCTCTCGGATGGAGGAGGAGGTGGCGGCGCAGCCAAAAAGGATGCTGGCAGCTCCAGCGCTTTGCTGAAAACACTGCAGCGATCAGCAGCACTCAACACGTCTGCCAGCAGCGAAACTAACTATCGTCTAGTGCGTTTACACTTATACACCTCTGTCACATCAACAACAAGGAGTTACAATAACTGACATCAACAACAAACTTTCTTTGAACAACAATCTTTGCAAGTTAAAGATGAAAAAGAAAGCTCTATATTCTTGTCATTTGAAAGAACTAAAAATCAATAGATGCAACTTGAAAGTTCCACATCTGTACATTTCCACTGGTTAAACAATAGTTAAATAAGTTTATGCACGGCCCATTATTGTAAACATTGCCACAGTTAGTGATATTTTCTAAGCATATCTAATTTTCTGAGCTAATTTCAGTAAATATTTTGAGTTTAAAAAGCTTGGTCATGCATTCTCATATCTTAATCCAGGTTAATATTTTTTTTTTGGGGGGGGGATCAATCACTCTACAAAATGTAAAAACTGTAATTACATCTTCCCACTCAATTTGGCTCCTTGACCCACCAACAGCATGAAATGATTCTCGAATCCTAATCCAGATTGAGCCTGCTGACAGCAGGTCCTTCCAATTGCATGATGAAGATGGTGATGATGATGAAGATGACGAAGTGAACGTGGGCACCTGAGTGACTCCCGTGTGCAGAAGTGTGTGTTTATTTCTGGCTGCGCGTGCAGGAGCTGGAGGAGCTTGGAGATTAGAAGGAAATCTAGGATTACTGCTGTGCAGCACAGGTAGTGACTTTTCTATATCGGGAACGTCAAAACACAAAGGCTGCAACGCACAGAACACAACAACAGCACTGCACACACACGGGGATAGTTTGCATACTTACCTAAAATGGATTAATTTAAGATATTGCTTATTAAGATGAATAAAACTGCGGTCGTGCATTCTTTAAATGTATCAACAGTGATTGTCAGGTTCATTATCAGTCCGCAGGAGGTGACACAACACATTTCTTTTCACGAAATACTTTTAAAATATGCAGAAACGGAAATCTGACCTTATCAAATGAGAAATTGTGAGTCGTGTGCGGTGTTTCTTCTCTTCTGGAGCAGCTCAGTGCTCTTCCATCATCATCCTCTTCCTCCTCCGACGCTCCTTCGGCTCAGACTGAAACTGCGGCTCTGCTCTCTCTCTCCGCCTCCAGGAGCAGTTTGGAGGGAGGCCACCAGGGGGCGGCATTGTCTGCAGGTACAGCTGTGACCACAGGCAGCGGTCGTTCTCTTGTGGTTGCTCTGGTTCAACTGGATGTGTCAGATTTTGCTGTGGATTAAAACCTGAACCACATGCCCGCAACCCCAAGAGCTGTACTGTAATGTTAAAGAAAAGTTTTTATCTTCATTATATTTGCATATGGTATTTCTTTCAAAAGACTCTTATTTTCTGGGTAAAAATAGCTAGAAAACGGTGAAGCAGCCAAAGTGGCTATAATTGCATAAACAAGAGAAGAATAAATTGAAAAGTCTGAAAAAACAAAAATAGATAACGCTAAAATGGCTCGAATGACTACCAAAAACGGAAAAACTGACTTCTAATTTCTAAAAGAGTCAAAAAAAAAATCTAAAACAACTAAAAAAAAAGGCGAAAACAACCAAAAAGTAAAAAAATAACTAAAACAGATTTTAAAAATTACAAAAGTAGCCTCAAATAGAAAGAAAAGTCAAAACACTACAAACAGCTACAACAGCTAAAATAACTAAAATGGCTCAAAAAAGAAAAAAGAAAAACATTAAAGTAACGACAAAAATATATATCTGATGTTCTAAATTGTATTCATGGTAGGTGCTTGTGAATTTCCCCGTTGTAGGAGGAAACAAATATAATCTGGTATGAAACATCAGACACGCATCATATATTTCCCTGTGGTCCGTGTAGGCAGCACGGTGACGTTGCAGTGTCTAAACAGACCGGCAGAGGTCGCTGCAGTAAACAAACATCTCGTTTATGATCTCAGGAAGAAAAGAAAATAAGCGATTCAATAAACAGGCGGATTTGGCTGCGCACATTTTTTTTAATCTCTATCGCGCAGATTTAATTCAAATTGTTTCCTTGATCTTTATCGACACTGCGGACGTTGAGGAAACGGGTGCGACGCGGAAGTGCGACCTGTGTGCGTGTCAGGTGTTTGAATGACAGCAGGCTGAGCGCGCGCTGCGCACCTTTCTCCTCATCATGGCCCCTAAAGACCCCCTGCTCGGCACCCTGAAAGGTAAGCGTCGGGATTAGGCGTTAATCCTTCGATATAATCTCGACTGATCGCACACGTTGCAAACAGAAATCAACAAACGCAGCTGTCACGCAGCAGATCCGCTGTAGTGTTTGTTGTTGTCGTTTTTCTTGCAGTGTGTGTCCTCAACCTGCAGTCTGATGGAGACACAGTGACAGACTCCAACCCGCACCTGGCCTCGTGCTGCGAGCTACTGGAGCTCGTGCTCAGAAAGGGGCTCCAACGTCAGTGTCGATTACATGAATTCCCTCACATTGCTTCTCTTTTTTTCCCCACATTTATATATCTGTGTGATCATAATGTCTCATCTGTCATCATCACCTCTAATGCATGTTTATGGACTGTGGAGGGAAACTGGAGAAGATCCACACACAGGGAGAACATGCAAACATCCCCACTGTTAAATCGTTGCATTGCAGAAGGGAGTTTTAGGTAGTATTTCTGTAGAGGTAGGTGTGAGTATACACTATGAGTATTGCAGTATAATCTGTATAGTTAAAAGTTATTATGCAGACATTTTACTGGTCTCACTCACTAAAGGCCAGATTGTTCTCTGAGTGGCCTCTGGACTGAAATTACAACTCTGTTGCTGTGGAAACGGGCATGAAAAAGTGCAACATTTCAAAAACGCTCTTTCATCAATAATGTCAGCTTATTGTTTTCTGTGGCTGTTGTGTGTGTGTGTGTGTGTGTGTGTGTGTGTGTGTGTGTGTGTGTGTGTGTGTGTGTGTGTGTGTGTGTGTGTGTGTGTGTGTGTGTGTGTGTGTGTGTGTGTGTGTGTGTGTGTGTGTGTGTGTGTGGTTTCATTCCAAAAACAACTGACAGCACCAACTCATGGCCTGGCATGCTGCTGTTTCTAGGAAACTGACATAATTGTCAAACGTTGCCTTGTAAACGTGGAACCTTTTCTTGGAATGATGCGTTCCCACTTGAAAAGGCCCTTTAACGTGGGCCTAACTGACGAAGGAAAGAGCCAAAGTTTAGTTTCTCTGACTTTGTGGCACTATGATGACATAATGTCATAACGAGCAAGCACATGTATAACACAGTAAGTTAATTGAGAGATGTTTGATATGCACGATAGCAGGCACACATGAACAATAATCTGCAATCTTTACACAAATAAAACAGTGAAATGATGGGTTTCTGTGACGTGTCGGCAACCATTCAATGATCCACAGAGAGCTTACCTCCACTGGGTGTGTTTCTGTCCCTTCAGAGCCGGTTCTCAGCCTGGTGCAGAGGGATTACTGGCAGTGCTTCGACCAGCTCCCTCATCAGGACGTCTGCGGCAGGTAAGGCCGTCCTGCATACGGTGCAGCGTTGTGGAACTCCTCCCCCCGGTGTGTGACGCCTGTGTGGCTGTGTGCAGGCTGTCCGCCGTGTCCCTGGCGGTGGAGCAGACCAGAGTCTGCAGGAAGCTGCTCTCGGCTCAGGGCCGGGGCCGCTACCTGCTCCGGCTGGCCCTCAACCGCCGGGCCCTGCCTCAGTTCTTCACACACCTGCTGCACACGCCCCGGGTCCTGGAGGTCAGACACACACACACACACACACACACACACACACACACACACACCCTCCTCTGAAAGACTTGTTGGGATCTGTTTCACCGTGTCGTCCTCCCCTGCAGTGGTACAGTCCGGCTGTGTCCATCCTCAGAAATGAAGAGTTTGTGGGTGAGCTTTATCTTACGTCATCTCTGTTTCCACTTCGGCATCAACAGCCGAGCTAAAATCAACCTTTCTCCTCGTTTTCAGAACCTTTTATGTCCCTGCTGCTGGTTCTGTCCCACATGGAGTTCAAACTGGACATGGAGGTAAATCACCTCCAACATCAAAGTGTCAAAACCACGAATATTCTCAACACGTTTCAAATCCAGCCCTGAGATGTGTTTTCTTTGCACAGAATTGCAGTTTTCTGGATGAGAGCTGGCTCCTCCCGGTAAGGACAAGATCTTAGCAAAGCTGATCTTTTAAACGAAGAAAAAAACTAAACAAGTGAACACGTGGGTGTGTCTTCTTGTAGGTTTGTGACATTTATGAAGTGGTGCCCTGTCGAGAGGTCGGCATCGTTTTGAGGTTCGTATTCTTCAACTCTTCAAAGAATCATTCTTTTAGTAATATTAAAAGAAAACGCTATAACATTCTGCATGACATTTTGTGTGTGGTTGAGGCTCGCTGGCAACTAGTATCACCTCCATGCTGTCATCACTGAGTGAGTTCAAGTCGCAGTAGCTACGTATTGTGTGTAAGAGTGTGTTTGAGAGGAGAGAATGAGTGTCTGATAATAACAGTGAGTGAAAAAATATTGATAATGTACTAATGTAACTTAGAGTATAATTTCTACCAGAAGAAAAGTATTGATAGAGTACTAGTTATAGTGAAAAAGTATAATAAAATAACAAAAAAAGTTAAAAAGTAGCGTCATAGTAACAGTAATAGTGAAAAGGTGTCATTAAAGTACTGGCAATGATTAAAAAGTATAATTAAAGCACCAATAAAAAATGTCAATAACAATGGTCTGTCCGTCTTCGGCTCCGCCCCCTCAGGTATCTCAGTGGGCGTGTCTTCGTCCTCGACCTGACGCCCGGCAGTCAGGCCCACGTTGATAAGTTCATCTCCCCCGGTGACGTCATTGATGAAATCAACGGGACGTCGCTGAGGAATTCCAAAAATGGACAAGTGAGGAAACCCTCCGACGTGTTTCATTTAAATCCATATATATCGAATTAGAATAATTCCTACCGTTTCACTGCACATGGAGACAAATCTGACCTCAGACCAAAACTGAGAGGAAGCAAGAGTAACTTCTGACAGTTTTGACTCTTCCACTTCTTCCTCCCAGGCCGGCGTGGTTCTGTCCCGGCTCAGAGGCTGCCCGCTGTCCATCCGAGTCATGCGCTGGCGCGCCCGCGACGGGACGGTTTACCGGCCCCTCATCAAGCTCCTGCAGCACCTGAGGACGGAGAACCCGTCCCTGCAGCTCGGCCCCCCCGCCACCTCCACCTCCACCCCCCAGCAGACCTCCGGCAGGGACAAACCGTCTCAGTGCCTCAAAGAGGGAAGGCGAGTTACCGGCGAGGGGCGGAGGCACTGACAACGCAACTTTGGTGGAACTTTTTGAAAACATTCCAGCTCAACTATGGCTCATTTCTCCTTTCAGGATCGTGTACATCGTGCAGTTCTTAGGAAAAGCAAACATAGGAATGGTAAAAAAAAAAAAAAGAAAATTTAATGAAATAAAATGACTTTATTTCAGCTGTCGATGTTTCGAAAAACTGAATCTGATTTGCAACTTTCCCAGTTCGGAGGGAAAGAAGTGCTGCAGCACACGATTCCACAAGTGCTCCAACTGAACCAGCCCAGCAAGGTAGTGAAGCAGCCGGAGTAAACCCAAGGTTGGAAACACTGCGACTCGGCCGTGGCTCAGGTGGTGTGATGTGTCTCTGCAGGAGGTGCTGCTGGACCTGAAGGAAACGCATCTGACCTGCACGGACAGAAACACCAAGCTGGTGCGGAAATCTCCTCCTCTGTGGTTGAAATCCTCCTGGGAGAGTCGGCCGGCTGTATTCTGTTTTCTCCCCCACAGGAGCTGTTCGAGCATCATTATCCAGAGATCTCCTGTGTGGGCAGATTCGCCCAGCCGGATTACACCATATTTGCATTCTGTGTGGCGTGAGTATGACATTTACCACTACTCGGAGCACGCAGCTGAGCTAATCTGGGAAGATAATCCACAAAAGCAAATAGTCCAAATTTCAAAGAAAACAGATTTTCCTTTTTTTTTTCTTTTTTTAAATCAAGCAAATTTAATGAAGAATAGTAGACACAACAAAACACTTAAGACATTGGTTTCTGTTGAGATTGTGGTCGTTTTCAATAATTGTTTGGTTTTGTGAAAATATAGACATTTTCATCACGTATATATTCTGCACTGCAACAAATCAAACATTAAAGTCTAAGTTTAGAATATATATGGCACTATTTGATGGTCTGGCCCACTCATGTTTCTTCATGTAAAAACTGTCTGTAACAGTGGAGCTGATCTCCTTTAGGGGGCGCCACAGAGCTTTTGGCGGCAGATCGTTTGGGTGGGCTGGTGCTTTCCAGCAAAGTTTCTGTTTAATTTTGAGAAGAAATCATATTTATAAAAAAAATAAGGAGAAGGTACAACTAAACTATAATATATGTACGTTTATTAGAATGATCAAATAAGCTGCTTCATTTCACACAAAGTAGTACGTTTCACTTCATATCTAAACAAGTGTTTTAATAAAATAATTCCACTTGTTTCTTCTCGTCATGAGTCTTTTAATTAATTTATAGAAAAACTCCTGATGAGTAAAAGCACAATATCTCCAAAACCCCCCCAAAAAAAGACCAGATGTCTCAATATTTATAAAGTTTCAACTATTGACACTGGGACCTTTTTTTTTGCCAGTTGCATTTGGGAAAAGTCAGACTGGGAATTTCCCAGTGGGGAAGTGGGAAGATTTAGATTTCTCACACTTTTTGTGTCTTTTCTGGAAACATGCCACTGCTTGTTATTGTCACATGGAGGCTGTAAAGTGGGAAATGGGACCTTCCCAGACTGAACTATCTCAGTTCCCACCTGTGTGTCCCGGCCACACCCGTCAAACAGCTGACTGATCCAGATAAGAGTCCGTCCACCTCGACGGACATCACGTCAGATCCTTCCGCTTCCTGACTCAGCAGGTTGAAAGCAAAACCAAGCTTGTGTCTGGAAAAGTATTCCGCTTTAACTGGATCACATCACTTACAACACAGTTTAGTCTGAACTGATCTCGGCTCGCTCTCTATACCGTTTAATACAGGAGGACGTAGTTGTGATCGTTGCTATTCCGTCGCTAAATGTACATGAAATTTGAAAAGATAAGTAAAATGACTCGCCATTAAAGGTTTCAACTGCTTTTACCAAGAGATAAACAAATCTCTCGTATTTTTATTATGAGAATTGTTGTAGTTATTCCAGTTGGAATTACATGATGGGTTTATGCATGTGGGTGAAGAACATTACGAATAGGTTTATAGATGCAAACGGATGATTTGTCCGTCAGCTCATTTCTAAACCTCTCCTGCTCTCTCTCTGCAGCCGACTCGTTTTTGGGTTGACTCGGTTCCCTCAAAAGAACCGACTCATTCAGCTCCCCAGTGGTTCCTCTAGTTTCAATTTTTTTGCATTTTAATTTATTAACAAATATTGCAAAACATATCGTAATAATTGTGTCTGTGTTTCTTTGCGGTTTAATATGTTCAAAATGGAATAGATGGCTGCAAAAGAAAGAAAATATATATAGATATATTTTAAACTCTTTAAATTCCTGCTCAGAGAAACTCGAGTCAGATAAACTTCCCTTGAACCTGATGGAACCGTCGCCAGCGACCATGCGGCTTTTAGCATTTTGTGGAAAAAAAGGTTTGATTCTCACCGGGAAAAAAATATTTTAAAGTATTTTTGTGGATGTAAAAAGGTAAGAGAGGGATATCATTTTTACTTACCAATATATTTCTCAACCCATGATAGATAGATAGATAGATAGATAGATAGATAGATAGATAGATATTGCCTTTTTAAAAGAAATTCCACAACACATAAACATGTAAAATTTCATATGTTCATTTAATATTTGTCTTTATTGGATATTTTCTTTCTATGACAAGTGTTAGAAGGGGAGTTAAAAACAAATACACAATATAAATTGATTAAAATAAAAGACTGAGTCTCTGATTGTAAATCCAATAATGATACCTTTTAACTATTTACAGTGAAACTACATAAAAAATCTTTGAGAAATATAAACCAAAAGGAAAAAAAAAAGTTGACCGTTTTTGGAACTTTTCTTTTTTTTTTTTTTTTGCCAATTGCATTCCAACAAAAGTCAAAGTGGGAATTTCCCAGTGGGAAGGTGTGAGGATTTAGATTCCTCCCAGAAGCGGATCTGGCCTGTTTGGGTCTTTTCTGGAAATGTGGACATGCCACTGCTTGTTATTGTCACATGGAGGCTGTAAAATGGGAAATGGGACCTTCCCAGACTGAACTATCTCAGTTCCCACCTGTGTGTCCCGGCCACACCCGTCAAACAGCTGACTGATCCAGATAAGAGTCCGTCCACCTCGACGGACATCGTGTTAGATCCTTCCGCTTCCTGACTCAGCAGGTTGGAAGCAAAACCAAGTTTGTGTCTGGAAAAGTATTCCGCTTTAACTGAATCACTTATAGCACACTTTACTCTGAATTGATCTCCACTCACTATACTGTTTAATACAGGATGAATTAGTTGCTCTTAACCATTCAGATTTCTGGTATTAGTATAATGAAATGCTGTTACAGAACTCTGACATTTATCCATATATTTAGAGACTTTTTGAGATGAGAAATGTTTTCATTTTTAAAGTTTTCTAAAGCAAATGTGAAAAACACAGAAATCAAATCGCTTTTTAGAAGACAAATGAAATATCAGTTTCCACTCCAGGTTCAGCTCAGATTGCACTGAAACTGGTTAATTGTTCTATTTCACAACGTAATGACAATTATGGCAAAGCAAGACTTGACAAATCTATAGTCTGGTTATTTTAATGATTCATAGAAAGATTTACCTCATGCAGGCCAGTTTTACCCTCAGCTCTTCTCCTGCAGAACAACCAGGCCCATTAAACCAAATTCCTAAAACAGGATTGAAAAAAAATATGTATTTGCAGATAAGCTTTCGTGTGATGCAATTTTATTTTGGTGTTCTAGTTTCATTAGCCTAAAACTACCCTGAATCTTGTGAGACTAATTGTCATTAATCTGCTTCCTCTTTTAAGACATTAGCAAAATGTGAAGTAAGTGCACAGTAGCAGTTAGGAGCCTGTTGTGGGCTGAATCTGGCCCACATTATCCATGCCTGTTCACATATAGTTATTCTGCCTCAATTCTAAATTTTGGTGCCCAGTAAGACGTTTCTTATCAAAGCCCTGCAGACAGTATTATAGGTTTAAGTCCCACCCCTGCCAGCAGAACATTACATGAGCCAGTGTATCTTCTTCCATTGGCTGGACTCAGACATTAAAGCGTGTGATTGGCTGTCTCCACAGAGACTCCCCTGAAACCCCTCAGTCCACTGGATTCTGCTGTGTGGTTTTCAGAGCCGCCGGCATCAAGGAGTGCGAGGAGGTGGTGTGTCGGATCGGTGAGAGACCGTCTGAACGTCACCAAACTAACCCTCACCCCGCAATGATAAACTCTTCCTCCTCTCTTTCAGCTACTGGGTTCAAACACACCGAGTGGTTCGTATGAGATCGACTCATTTAAAGTGTAAATAAATTATGTGACTAAACAAACTGTGTTTGAATCAACAAACAAAACACATTATTTTCTACTCATAAAGACCTTTAATAGAAAGACATGTGACGACATTTCATAAATAGTATTAAATGTAGCTGCCAAGGTTTTATGTTGGAAAAACATGTAAAAAGCCATCCAGAGGACAGAGGGGCGTAGTGAGGTAGCCGACACTCCCTCACACCCCTCCATGTGGAAGATGTGAAGAATTCATCCTCGCTTCGGAAAGATAACTCCATCCCCAGAAGGAGCCCAGCACCCACCAAGAATCTGCAGTAATGACACATTTAGTACAACCAACATGGATTTGATGCTCCTGCTGCTACCCTAACATGTACTCAGGCGTGTGGAATGGTTCATGTATTGTCGCAATCTAAAATACAATAGACAAAAAAAAATAATCCAAAAAAGAAAACTTATAAAAAAAAAAAAGCAAAACCAGGAAATAAAAATGTCCACAAAAAGGTTAAGAGCGACAAACAGGATCATTTGTCGTGGCAGATCAGCCGCCGGCCACTCAGGCCCTCTCGCCCCTTATCCTGCGAGCCAGCTGGATGTCTTTGGGCATGATGGTGACACGCTTGGCGTGGATGGCGCACAGGTTGGTGTCCTCAAACAGACCCACCAGGTAAGCCTCGCTGGCCTCCTGTTAGAAAAACAAACAAAAAGCCCACATTAGAGTGTTGGCCTGGCCGACTCATTGAGATTCTATTTAGTTTTATTTACCTGAAGAGCTCCAATGGCAGCGCTCTGGAAGCGCAGGTCAGTCTTGAAGTCCTGGGCAATCTCTCTCACCAGACGCTGGAAGGGCAGCTTGCGGATGAGCAGCTCGGTGGACTTCTGGTAACGACGGATCTCCCTCAGAGCCACGGTACCCGGCCTGGATCACAGGAGTAAAGACATGTTTAACACTCTGAATCCCAAACGGCTTCAGTCACATTCCCACTAGCTGTGGCATTTTTCTCCACACTATGAAATCCCGTCCTGCACGAGTCAGATGAAACTCAATGTCTCTTGAGCAGTACAACATAATCAGAATGCAATAATAAATGGTGAACCATTTGCAACACAACATTAGGAACTTTTATCCAAAAACAATGTTCCCCTGGACCACCATGCAGGGTCCACTCTAGTGGCTTGGTATACAGAGCATAATCAGTGGTACCAACCAGCTCTGACACCTGCAAAACAACGCCATGGGAGGCAAAATTCAATGATTCTTTTGAACAGCAAATGCAGGCTGCATGCAAATCATTCAGTGCTTTCTGAAAGCATGTTTGTAACATAATTAACTAGAGCCAACTGCTCATTATATGCTTTTTCCACCTATCCTGCTCAGACATGTTGATGACGTCACATGTGAGCCATTCAAGCGCCCTCGAACACGGGGGAATCTGGACGACACCACGTTTTGGACAAATTGTAAAAGACAATCATTTACACACTAATTTTTTACTATCTAGTACTTAGATTTCTGAAAGTCAAGTCAAACCTCACCTGTAACGATGGGGCTTCTTCACTCCTCCAGTGGACGGAGCGCTCTTTCTTGCCGCCTTGGTGGCGAGCTGCTTCCTCGGAGCCTTTCCTCCGGTGGACTTACGGGCAGTCTGCTTGGTACGAGCCATGTCGTGCTTGCTGAAAAGCCAGAGATTGAGAATTGTTAGACAACTGCAGAAGTGGATGGATTACAGCTTGACGCATGCGCACACTGCGATGCTAACACAGCTAACAGACTAGCGCACCTCCCCTCCCCCCTCAAATCTATAGTCGTTGAGGATTTTAAAAACAGATCTCAATATATACAAAACCTTATTTAACCTAAACATTAAGTCACCACTAAAGCGATGACCGTTTTGAATAAGAGCAAATACGCTTTACCTCTATACCCAACAAGAACCCGTTTTTTTGTCATTAAACTCTATTGAAATCAGATTTAATGGCGGTCGAACTGTCCCGCTCCTCTTCGCCATTTTCCCGTCTCTCGTTTCTTCCTCAACCAGCTTCTATTCGACTCGCTTAATCCCCACCCTCAATACAACCAATTAATTCCACAGCATCAACAAAGCAAACGACACACCGAAGACTGTGAATCCAAGGTGAATGTCCTCGGTTAAATTTCTCGGCCTTGTTTATGTTTTCTGGTAAAAGAGAAACCACAGCCTTCACCAGCCTCCATTGTTCTATTTTTAGCTAAGGTAGTCATCAGCATGCTGCCGCGTTCACGCTCGACGACACTTTTAAAGCGAAGCAAAACCATGGCAGGAACATCAATACCGATAATTTATCATTAATAACATTAATTGATTAGTTTTTATTATCGCCTTACCTTTAGGGCGTCTGTCGGCTGAAAGATAATATCAGTTAACGACTCCAACGGAGTGGCAACCGCAGATAACGACTTCTCGCTGGAGGATGGGTTGCAGTTGGATATATATACATTCTTTGACGTCATACGGGTACACCCCTGCACGCTCATTGGCTCAGAGCTTGGAGTTACATTTCTCTCATCCAATCAGAAAACAGTACAATTTTTTGTTCTTATTTTTTCAAATTTTTTAATTTTGTATAATCCCATCACATCTTTCTTTCTTCCTACTTGTAATCTAATTAGCCGACTATTTAAATTAATGGTCATAATGCCACGAACTCCATGTCCCATAGTTCCGTATTATGTCTATGGGTCTCCCCGCTACTACTTCCGCTAGCCTTGCGCAAGCTCACATCGTCGTAGAATGCGGATTTCGAAGCTAAAAACAAGCTTCTCGTTGTTTGGCTCCAAACGGGTAAAATGTCCAAAACGCACTCGCAGCCGCCGTCGGCTTCAGCAGTGACTACCACCGGGGGCCCCTCCTCGTCCTCCTCGTCGTCGCCCGCGGGAGGGTCGACGTCTCCCGCGACAGTGTTGAACGTCCAGCCCGAGAAACCTCAACATTACACGTACGTAAGCTAGTTAGCTGGATTAGCTGCACGCAGCCTCACGTGCAAACATCAAACAACGTTTGGGTTTCAATATATATGTATATATATATAAGGACTGCGCAATAAATGTGAGGATGTTTGAGTGTAGTGAACGGAAGCTATCAAACCAGAGCAGGAGGCCTGATGTTTCTCAGTAAGAGGAGCCATGTCAACAATGACTTTGTTTACAGTCTTCTCTGGGTGTTTGTCTTATTGTCTAAGCAGAGAGTGGTACTGAAGAGAAACCCAACCAGTGTTGGCAATGTAGCGCAAACATGTGTGTGTATATCTGCTTCTAATGCTTTTTCCAATGTGTTCCTGGCTTCCCCTCCCTTGTAGATATCTGAAGGAGTTCAGGACCGAGCAGTGTCCCCTGTTCGTGCAGCATAAATGTACCCAGCACCGGCCTTTCTCCTGTTTCCACTGGCACTTCTTAAACCAGAGGCGCCGGAGACCCATCCGCAGGCGAGACGGGACCTTCAACTACAGCCCGGATGTTTACTGCACTAAATATGATGAGGGGACAGGCACCTGCCCCGATGCAGACGAGTGAGTACAGCCGAGGATTCAGTGTTGTGTTTTCTATTATTTTCTATGGCTCTTGTTATGGTTTGGCGGGCCAGATGGGAGCCTCTTGTGGGCCGGTTTTGGCCCACGGACCCTAGGTTCCCCCCCCCCTTGATCTAGATATATAAAATATGGATTAGCATTAACAGAAATCAACCTCAAAATTAAAACGTGTAGTATAAATGAATCGGATACACTGCGATGAACTTCTCCGTGGTGGAAAGCGAGATGAGCAGAAATACATTGAAAAGACACAGAACACACTAAAAGATTCAGTCATACTTCAAAAATAAATAACTATTGTCATTGAAGCATCATGAAAAAAAAATGCAGTCATACCACCTGGGACTCTTGTGAATGAGGTCTATAAACAGTATTGTGTTATTAATCTACCAGATATCACAAAACTTAAACACCTTCAGCCCAGATTCAACTGGTGTTGATGTTTAATTGTGGCCTTAAACTTCTCCTCGAAGACATACTACCTTTTCTTCTGTGAGGAAAAACTCACAGAACATCAACGTAACTGCAATGCTGCCTGTGAAAGCAGGAAAACCCCACATTTATGTCATATAATATATCACCTAGGAGCTAATCGTACATCTCTATCCAAACAATATAGTGTCAAAATAATTTCAAGCTCAAAAGTGTTTGTTGAGAATCTCTATTTAATTCAAACGTACAAAACAAGGTTGTTTTGAATCTCATTTGCCTGTGAAATTGTTTCTTTTTATTCCAAGATAATTAATGTAGTTATTTATTGGTCTCCAGCAGACATTTTCCCATTATTGTGAGAGGTGCAGAAGTTCATCCTCACTACTCAAAGCCATTTGACATTACTTACACATTTCATCATGCGTTGTACAGACCACAGTATTCGCTCTTGTGGTCGCTCTTTTGAATGTGGTTTCTCTTTGTCCTCCAGATGTCCATTTCTCCATCGAACGGCGGGCGACACGGAGCGGCGGTATCACCTCCGCTACTACAAGACCGGCTCATGCATCCATGAAACGGACGGAAAGGGCCACTGCAGCAAGAACGGCTCCCACTGTGCCTTCGCTCACGGATCCCACGACCTGCGGAGTCCCGTTTACGACATCAGGTGCGAATCGTCTCCACGTCCCCCCAATCAGTTTCTGTGCACACGCCGTACAGGAGAAACTCATGTTGTCAATATTTCAGAGAAGTGCAGGTGATGGAGACGCAGGGCGGCTCGGGGGGCACGGACGGTGGCGGGGGAGACGGGCAGTCGGGACAGGCGGCGAGCACGGCACTCATCGAGAAGATCCTGAGCGAGGAGCCACGCTGGCAAGGTAAACATGGAATCATCCGGAAAACAGCAGATAAGTTAACGAGATCGAAAGAAGTTTGTGTTAATTTTCTGGTTCTATTTTTATATATGGAAGGTAGTTTTTCTTGTGTTCGTCTGTCCCAAAAATATTTATCTGATGTAGGCTTTTGACAGCCTCACTGCTCACCCATGAGTTCGTTTGGAAACGACTCACTGAAATATATGTGGCGGAGCCACGTTTAATAATCTTTGGTAAAAAATGTAAGTAATATAGTTTAGTTACTCTTTTTTCTTTTTTAATCAGATAAGTTGTACAGTGAACATTTAAGTGTGAGTTAAATTTTATCTGAAGTATGAAAACCATTATAATGGCATCTGATAAGTACTCATTACAAGTTAGTACTCGTACTTTAGATAAGTGGTTTTGGGTCATTCCCAGTAAAAACACATTTTCCTAAACACTACCTTGTGCCTAAGGGCTTTTTCATATACGTTTTGACCTGTGGTCATGTGTCTTTTTGATTCGAACCTAAATATTTAAGATAAAAATCCTGTTTTAGAATTTTTCATGTGGAATTTCCTGTTTTTTTCTTTTGTTTGTTTTCTTACCCCTATAAACTTGGCAATCATTTGATGAGTGCTTGTGCAGTTTATCACACCAGGTGAGAGCGACTGTATGACGTACATTCAGGCCTATTGGGTTCTGAAAAATGTTAATCATCTCTAGAAATCACCCAGCATGTGTTTGTAATTTGACACCAGCCTCTTCACCTTCCGGGCCCTATAAAGAAATTGGATAAATGGATGTCAGCAGCTTAAACATGACATTTACCTCTCTGTTTAGCCGCAATACATTTGATTAGTGCGATGACAATAAGGTGAGAGTTCGATTCTGGAAAAGTGTAACTACTCTACTGTTAGATCCTGGTCTTGGATTTAAATTATTTTCTGAATCTCTAAACATTTCGATGACTCTTGCTCTCATCTGATGCCAGTCTATCAGCTCCCAGAATGCAGCCTGTTTTCTCCTCAGATAACAACTACGTGCTGTCCCACTACAAGACAGAGCTCTGCAAGAAGCCCCCCCGCCTCTGTCGTCAAGGTTACGCCTGTCCGTACTACCACAACAGTAAAGACAGGCGGCGCAGCCCGCACAAGCACAAATACAGGTGCATCATCACACCAGAAGAGCTTTGTGGTCCATCTGTATTGTGTGTTTGTCTTTAGTTTTTTGATTGAAAGATGCGTGTTGTTGCAGAGCATTGCCGTGTCCAGCAGTGAAACAGAGCGAGGAGTGGGGCGATCCCAGTAAATGTGAGGGAGCAGAGGGCTGTCAGTACTGCCACACGAGAACAGAGCAGCAGTTCCACCCTGAGGTTTGTCCTCGTCGATGATTCAGGCCCCGTTTACACGACAACGTCTTCAACTGAAACTGGAAAACTGTCATTGTGTTTTGAATGTTTGTTTACATGACAGCGGTGCTCGGAGCCACTGAAAATACAACTTTTTGACAACGGCTAACACCGTGGACCTTTTCGAAAGCTGCGTTGACTACATGGCAGGGGGGGAAATTCAGCTTTTCTGAAATTCTGCGACTTGCTACTGCGCATGCGCACCACGGCCGTAGTAAATGTGCGAGTAGATGGACAGAAACAAAGCTTTTTCACCTGAAACGTTGTCATGTAAACAGGGCCTCAACACAGAGCTAGAGTGAGTGGAAATCAAACTGAGTGAATGTGAACGTGTCGTTTCAGATCTATAAATCCACCAAGTGTAACGACATGCAGCAGTGTGGCAGCTGTCCCAGAGGGCCCTTCTGTGCCTTTGCCCATGTAGAAAGTAAGTCGTGTCTTACAGGTAGTTTTTCCAAACAGGAGCAACCCTGGAGCTGAGCTGTATCAATGTTACACGTTTTCTTCTTCTTCTCTGACTTTGTCCAGAGCCGTTTGCCCCGGAGGAGCCGTCTTTCCCCAGCCCCAGCTCACCTCCCCCCTCCAGGCCCCCGGACCCCCTCCCGGTCCAGGAGGCGTCCTGCAGCCCCAGCAGTCACAGCATGGGGCCCGGCGCCGACTGCTCTGACCCGTTCTCCCCCCTGGTGGCATCGTGCATGGCGGAGCAGGGGCTGCTGGGTAGTGTTCTGTCCCTGTGCGAGGACGTGGGCGGGGGGCCGGAGCCGCTGTCGCCGTGGGCAGGGGAGGGAGGGTACGGCAGAGCACCGGGATTCGAGCGGGAAGATCAGGTGAGGAAAAGTTAAAAAGAAAGAGATGGAGCAGTAGTTAGGAGTTAGTTAACAAGCTCTCTCATGTTCTCTTTTAAGTTTCACTCAGCACAAGAAATGTCTTGTTAACGCCCCAGACACCCTTAAATCAGGACAACAATCTTTTAAATTTACAAAATAATTGTTTAACTTCCTGATATTAACTGATATGTTGATTGTGTCTTTTGTATTGAATAGGAACAAAAATCCCAAACACCATGACGTCAGACACAATTTAACAAAATTAGAAAATAAAGTTGCATTGCAAAGCTCAGGCTTTGACTACACCTAGCAATTACAGTACCTCTGCTTTTTAATAACTTTATAAAGATCTGTAATTTGTTTGTATTTCCAGGCAAAGCAGAGGAGTTTTGCTGTCGAGCAGCGCAACAGAGAACTGGCATCAACACAAAGCAAACAGGTAAAGTCACAACCTTCAATTCATCCGCTCATTTAATCTGTCTTCTTCATGTAATCTCTGGTCCCGTAACCTCGCCCTGGCCTCTGTTCTGCAGGACCTGCTGGTGTTTCTGCCGGTCGGCAGTCCTTTGAGTCTCTCCTCCAGCATCCCCTCCAGCCTGGCCGCCACCCCGCCCAGCCCCGCCCCGCTCGGACCGCCCGGTTGCAGCGTCTCCTCGGGCATGAACGCCAATGCGCTGCCCTTCTACCCCACCAGTGAGACCGTGGAGTCTGTTGTTGGTATGTAGCGGGGTGCGGGTTTACATTTGAAGCTGCTGTCCATCTCTCAAGTTCTCCTCCCCTCTTTAAAAAGATGTTAAAGATATTACAGTGAAGGCTAACGGTGGCAGACTTGCCCACTTTCAACAACATACACAAGCACGAGCCTGTACAGTATAAGCAGAGATTCTAGAAAGTGTCTTATTGTTTTTGTTTTTTTAACATATATAAATCTAAGTGTGTCAAACTCCCCCATGTGATCTCTGATGCCCCTCAGTGTTGGAAACAATGAGTTCACTTATGTAATAAATGTATCTTGAAAGGGTCTGTTGAATAAACAGAGAGTTGTTTATTGCAACTCTTTACCAGTCCTCGAGGACGTGTCCATTAGAATCAGGTTTTGGAAGCAATGAGACATTTATAGCCTTTAGGTATAAATATTACAGTGAAGTCAAACACTTTTTGAAAAATATTCCTAATTCCATCTTCATGGACACGGGTAGAAATGCAACTCTTTAAAAATGCTCCATCTCTGTGGAAACAAGAAAACACAACTTTTCTAAAACACTCCATCTCCATGGAAACGGGGGGGAAAATGCAACTTTTCAAAAACAGTCTATATCGAAGGAAACGGTCTCCTTGGAAATTGAGGGGGGGGGGGACAAAATTTTTTTTCTGAAACACCGTTACTGCACATGCACTCCACAGCCGTAGTAAATAGTTCTTCTGCACATTCTCAGTAGACGGACAATAACAACAATGGGAGTGCCATGACTCCCAGTCCATATTCTCCTGGGACTTGGCAGTTTTACAGCTGAGTCACAAGGTGACATGCTGACTATCACAAATAGAGTGGAGCCTTTAAAAAAACAATATAGAAATAACAGAGTTTTGGTTCAAGAATCTAGAAGTAAAAACATGCTGCGATTTGCTGTGTTGCAGAATCGGCATTGGATGATCTGGATCTGAATGATTTTGGCGTATCTGCGTTGGAAAGAAGCTTAGAGAGCAACTCGGCTCTGCCCAGCGTGGGAGTCATGCTGGGTACCTGATGACACTCAAACCACAGCTTCTCCACATCCGACTGAGACTACAACCTATCTACTTTTTTTCTCTGTGGTCCTGCAGGAGGCAGCCAGCTTCAGAGCTCCGCTCCGGTCAACATCCCAGGGTCCTTCAGCAGCTCTGCCCCGTTCAGCTCGCCCTCGCCCTCGCCTCCAGTCAGGCCGCACGCCTCGGCGTTCTTCTCCACCCATCTTTCGCAGCCCGGCCAATCGGAGAGCTCCTTCCTGGGACCGTCTCACAGCTCCTTAGGTCAGCAGCGTTCTTCGTGAGAAGTCATTTTGGGGGACAGTGGGATTTTTGCTTACGGAACTTTGTTGCGTTGTAGGTCTGAACGGTATGAGCTCAAACATCTGGGAGCACTTCCCGTCGGGCCAGGGCTCCCCCGGCACTCCCCCCACCTTGCTGCCGTCCGGCCCCTGCGCAGAGACGGTGCGGCTCAAACAGGAGCTGGAGGAGGCTCACCGGGCCCTGAAGCAGTGGGGTCACAGCTGGAGGCACACAGCTCAGGTAGGTAGGTAGTGGAGTGTGTCGGTGTGTGTTGTGAAAAAAAAGTGCACTCATAAACTGCCTTCGCCTGCAGTCGTGGGCGACGGTCAAAGCGGACGCCGAGGAGTCCCGCGCTCACGCGGCGCGGTTATCCGTGGAGGCGGAGAGAGCCAGGCACGCGGAGGAGGAGGCGCAGAGGCAGGCCTCCCTCCTGCAGGAGGCGCTGGAGAGCTTCAGGAGCGGAGACAATCCCCATCTAGCATTGCACCAACTGCAGCTTCTGCATCGGCTGCCGCTGGAGTCGGTGCTCAGTTTACAGGCTCAGCTCTGTAACTGTTTACATGCTGTGGAACAGGTAAACAAACACAACAAGCGGTAGACTGTCTCGTTTGCGGTAGTCGTCACGCCGAGAGGCCTCACCAGCTCCCCTCTCGTACCTCCCCAGGTGGTTTACAGGAAACAGAGACAGTGCTGCGTAACATGTGGAGAGCAGGGCTCAGTGTCGCTCCCTTGTGGCCACGGACTTCAGTGCGAGAGCTGCTCCACGTCCACAGAGTGTCCGCTCTGCCCCGAACAGACGCTGGAGCCGCAGCTATCCTGACCTCACGGCTCAGTCGGACCAACTCCATCCTGATTCCACAGATACCAGCCTTCGGATCCCGACCATCATTTTTGAAACAATTAGATCTTCTTTTCTTTTTTTTTTAAATCCGCTAACAAGCCAAGCGCTCATCTGGTTATGTACTCTTAAGATGACATGTATTGCGAACTGACCAGCTTAGTGAGTCCTAGTCACCAGGTAAAAGCTCTTAATGTGGGATATAAGGATTAATACTGTTTCCAGTGTTATTAATGGAACACCAGTACATTTTACTAGTTATTACTCTTGACCAGCAACACTGTTCTTAATCTCTTCAGTAACTACTGTTATTTCTTCTTCAACCCTGACTAAGGAATATTTACATAGGTATTTCTAAATCACGTTTTTCTTCACTCTAAAGACAAACATATTTCTGGGAGTGTTATTCATCCATCTAGATTGTTTTGAGGTAGTTTGCAGGGGAAAATGGCCAAACTGTCAAAGTTGCTTCACTAAACTAACTATTTCATATTGAGATAAATGTCAGTACTCCAAAAAGATTCCCCAGTTGATGACATTGATTCATTGGTCAGCCAAATGCTGTAAGTGTGATTGAAGGAGTTGTGCACCATAGGTCAACCGAGTGCCATGTTAGGAACTGGTGAAATGATTTTATCGGTCAGCTTAGTGTTGTGATTAATGAATTTGCACCATTGGTCAGCCTAATGTAACATGACTGAAGTGACGCTGTTGATCACCTAGAATGGTTTACGAAGTTGCTCCATTGGTCAGCTGAGCTCCGTGTGAATCTCTGAATAAGTTACACCGTTTGATCCAAAACACGGCAGCCGAGGAACTGAAGTGTTCTGCAAGTGATGAAATTGTGATTGAAGTTGCACTGTCCATGAACTAAAACTATTGCATGTGCGATTGTTGACGTGACGCCATTGGTCAGCTAACCGAGCGATTGTCCAGGTTTATCACTGGTCAGCCAAATGCAGCGCAAAGTGATTAATGAAGTTGCACCATTTGTCACCAGAACGCTGCTCGACTAAAGTTACACTATTCTTAAACCATGTGATGTGTGAATGAATTCTGAAGTGGTCAGCTGAACGCTTTGTGAGCGATTGGACGGTTGGTTATTTGGGTGTGGCGAAAACGGTTGAAGAGTACTTTTGCGCCATTGGTTGGCCAAGTGCTTTGTGGATCTTTGAGTTACGTCATTGGTCAGCCTCGCGCCGTGTGGGGACGAATCAAGTGTTTTAATTGGTCGGATAAATTTGCGAGAGATTGAGGCTGAATGTGATGCCTGTGATTGTTGGAGATGCGCCATTGGTCAGCAGAATGTTGCATCATTGCTTCGATTGCTTGATTATTGTGAATCGTTGTTAAGGTACACTACTGGTCAGGTCAGTGGTGAATTTGCAACATTGGTCTGCCTAATGCTGACAAAGAAATTGAGGAGTTTGCACTATTGGTTGGTTAACTAGAGTTACACTATCAATGAACTGTATGGCCGAAGCTGCGCCATTGGTCAGCTGAATGTTGCCTGAATGATTGAAGGACTTGAAGCTGCGGTTTGGCCAAATGTTACATGACAAACGTATAATGTTGCACGATTGGCTGGTTGAATGCTCCAACTTCATTCATCAAAGTGAAACCTTCTTCTGTTCAGTGCTGCATAGATCTCACAACGGTCTGGATGAATGGATAACGTCTTCTTTTTCAATTTACTTACGGTGCGGATCCGTCTTAACCGAATCGACAAGTTTGACTGAAAACACTCGGAGGCGAATGTAGCCGGATCTGCACCGCTACGGCCCAGCGGACGCTCCAGTCTACTGGTCGCATTTGTTCAGACTATACTGAATTAGATTTTTTTATTATTATTTTTTTTTTTTTTTAGATATCATCATAGGTTATTTTTTAGCTCAAGGAAATGTTGAAATTGTGGATGGCTGTTCGGTTGTAACAGAAGTATTTAAAGATTAGTGTTTGTTTGAATTTACAACAGATGGCCTCTGTTTAAAGCACTCAGGTTTTCTCAGATGTTCTTCTAAGTTAACTGGAAGAGAGAAGCATGTCGACACAATCGAGGCAAACTCAAAACGTCAATGCATATTTTTACATTTTCAATTCTGTTTCATACGAACTCAACATGTTTGTTAAAACCGGCCCCATTATTTTTTCTTCTTCAAATCAGTATGACAGGTTACTCTTCTGCCAGCATTTTTACATTTGTAGAAATCGACATTTCAGTGAGTCCATTGTAGTCCAATATATAGATAGAAATATATATATGGATATATATCTGCATACAGTCACAGTAAAGTGATGTCATACTTATCTCTTGCACTGATTAAGACAAAGCATCATGAAGCATACAGAAAGCTGTGTGAGGTTCAAATGCAGGTGTGAATGTGATCATGATCACTGTGACGGTCTTCAGTGAGCCCATGTCCACACGCCACTCATGCAACACCAGTGTTTTCTTCTGAGTGGATTCTCTTTGGGGGTTTTTTGTTTTTGTTTTTGGTACAGATCATTAAAGCAAATTGTATATTTTTGGAAGAACAGCTGGTTTTCGTGTCTCTTTCTCATGACCGGCTACACTCCTGCGACTGTTTCTCCCGCTGCCGCCGCTTCTTCGCAAAGGCTTGGGCCTCCCGCTCTGCTCTCCTGGACTCCAGTAATCTCAGGATGCCGTCATCTGAAGAGGAAATGCGTAGCGAGGAATTAAATCAGGTGTGATACTTGAGTTGAACAGAGAACAAAACTAATTTGTATGATTACACAACATTTTCAAGTGAATTCAGAAAACCTTTGTTGTGTTTTGGGTGTTTACAGTGTAAACAGTGACAGGTACAGTTGACAGTGGTGCTCAGAGCTACTGAAAATGCAACTTTTTGAAAACTGCTCCCAAGGTGGAACTTTGAAAATGCTCCGTCTCCATGGACACGGGGCCATAGAAGGTATGATGTGTGCCATGTCTGCATTTGTGTTTGTTCAAATGTACTGCAGTCAGTAAAATTGCATCAAAGTTGTTTTCAAATGGTCAAAACTTCAGGGTGTGAACATATCCCAAGCAGTTAACGAAAAAAGAAAAGAACACATTTGAAAATAGAAAATACAAATACAGCTAAAGAAAAGCTTCTGACGTGTTCAAAAACAAAACTTATAACTTTAAACACAACTATTGTGATGGAATGCAAAGATACTTGAATAAGTACACTTTATCAAAGTATATTATTCATTATTAAGATGACATTTCTTTCCCAAAGTATCCTGTTGCATGTTAAAGGTCCCATATTATACAGTATCAACAATTTCACTTAGTTGTAAAATGCCCAACAAAATTGTATTTAAATTGTATTTCCCCAAATCCAGCCTTGGTTGTAAATCTCAGCCAGTCTAAAAGTCTCTCTGGTGAGCTCTACTGAGAACAGGCTGTTTCTGTGCCTGCACCTTTAAATGCTAATGAGCTCTGTCCAAGGCTACTCCATGTCTGTTTTCCAGTAGTGTTTGTGAGGGGGAAAATACTTTAATAATAATTTTAGAGGGCAGAGCACACATTTGCTAAATAAAAAAAATGGAGCAAGCAAGATGACAGACTTTCTTCTGGGCCCTCATAAAGCAGGCTATTGTCACACATTACTGTTAAAAAAACATTAGAAAGTGAATTTTGCATAATATGGGACCTTTAAGAATCTGAATCTACTTATAAAGTCTTACCATTAGGTTTGGGGTGCATCAGTGACAGGCGTATTTGAGCGGGAGTGGCGTCCGGCTGTAAGCTCAGTCCATCTGCTTCCCCTCCAGCCACTCCCGGTATGGCCTTCAAGGAGAGGAAGGCCTCACCCTCAAAGTCGTCCGTCCTCAAGGTGTCATGGTCCAGAACCGTGACCATGAGACAAGCCCCTTGAACCTGGCACTGTTCCAAAGAGACCAGGCTGCGAGACATGAAAAAAACAAACTAGATCAGACATGCTACGCGCAGCGACGACCTCTTTACCATGAATGATGAACGGCTTACAATTCAAAGGACTCGTCAAAGAGGGGGTTGAGATCGCAGCTCTTGATTTGCGTGCAGCGAGGCTCCACCAACGGGAAGATGTGGTTCGGTTCAAGGGACAGCTGCACAAATGGATCACTGGAGCCTGGAAACATCACATCTTACTGTAAATCTTATTTTTCCCCCCTATCTGCTGCGACTCCCGCCGCCCAGCGATGCCTTACCGTTGGAGTCCATCGGCAGGAGGTTGACCGCGTTCAGCACCTCGACTCGGAGTCTTTGGTCGGACCTTCTGTAGGACGTGAGGAGGGTGACGGCGCCGTACTTCTCTCCACTGAACACTTTCTGTCAGAGGAACACAAAGAGAGTCTCAAGCACAAGCATGAAAGCAGAAGAGCGGGAGAGGTGCTTTTTCAAGACTTACCTGCTCCCATATTTTCCTTTCAAAGAACTTCTCGATCAGCTGTTGGCAGCTCATGGCGTTATGACTCAGGTGAGCTTTGAGAGTCTGGAGAGAGTGAAGGGACATCAATACAACTGGAGGAGGTTGTCAACGGTTGGGCTTCTGGTTGCTTACCTTGTACTCTTCAGAGTGGAGGGCGTCCAGAGGAAGTCCATTCCCCTCGGCGTGGAAGCACTGCTCAAGACACTGAACACAGCAGGAAGTCGTATTTCAGCATTCATAGAGGATTTAACGTGCGCAAATCAGCCACAAGGTTATGGACCCACCTGCACGGTGTAAAGCAACCTCTGGCAGAACACCATGAGCCCTTCCTGCTGTGGATACTGACTCGCTACCTGGTAGAGGATTCTCACCGAGTTGTTCCACAAAGGGGTCAGGAGACTGGACACAAGAGAGATAGAAAAACAACACTATTATCCTTAGAAGGTCTTGAGATTCCAGAAGCAAACAATTAAAGGTTAAAACTACAATGAAAGTAGTCGAACAAACATACTTGCCCATTCAATCCTAAATGAAACCATCCCCTTCACAATCAGAATAGTGAAACCACAAAACCCAACTGAGAACCTACCCTAAACGCATGCTATGCTGAAACATGCTGCTGAAACACGATCATGTGCGTCAAAGTTACACATCAGTTCAGTACCTGTTGAAGTTCTCCTGGACCAGATTTTCATTCATGTAGTGCAGCTCTTGCTCCAGGTAACGCATTAAAGGAGTTGCAGCCTAGAAATTAAAAAAATATGTTTGTTATGAAGCAAACCTAGCAGCTAAATGTTAAATATAACCAGCAGAATTACTGATCTCTTACATCCTCTGTGGACTTGGAGGGGATTCTCCGTCTGGTCGCCATGCTTCTGACGTGAGTCTCGATGTCTGTGTTTAACTGCAGGGTCGAGCATTTTCATTTTACCGATGATAATATGTACTACAGTTTGTTTTTTTTGTTGTTTTTTTTAAAGCTGGTCAGTGATTTCTTGTCGTACCTTCTTCCCCAGGGTATCCAGAGCGGAGCGGATCTCCCGACCCAGGATGCTCTGGGCCTGCTGGAGCTGCGAGTGCAGCGTGTTGTTGAACTGACTCTCCCCGATGACGTTCTGGGTTCGATCCCGGAGGCCCGTCCAGTTGAGCTGCGTGGGGAGGCGGGTCAGCACGGAGCGGAGGTGCTCCAGGTCGTTCACGACCACGCACAGCTGCACACAGAGAAGAGACGTCTGACACTCTGGCGCTCCACTGGATGGCTTGCCTCCATTGCGTTTCGCTCACCATGTTGATGGCGCTGCCGTGGTCGGAGTTCTCAGACAGGATCCGGACTCTGTCTTTCAGGATGTGACAGTAGTTCACCACAATTTTACACACATCCTGAAAACACACAACAGACTTTTAGTTTATGTCAGAAGCAAGTAAAGCTATATATTTGTCTTGTCCCGGGACCATTAGATGATCTGTATAAACTGGAGTGTAAGTTTGATAGATTATTTATCGTCCATCTTCCACTAATACAGCAGAGTCCCCCGCCTCTTTGTTTATCTTCGTTCTATCCATCTGTGGTGCTTTAAACGCTGATGGCTTATGGGTATTCCAGTATTTGGTGTTTTGAAATACTGAATGAAACACAGCAAAGACAATAAGATCGTTTTTTGCTGTGTGGGTGAATTTAAAAAAAGATTAGCTGACATTATTTAAATTAATAAAAATATATCAGAGTCTTATATTTGGAACAAACATTTCTGACTTCAGTAGTAGATGCATTTGTGTAAAAATACTAACTTCAAAATTCATTGTTGATTTGACAGAGTCAATGAAGTTATATTTACTTCTTATATTTTTCTCCGTGTAACCGCACTGCATAGGTGATGATCTCAGAGGCAGAAAGCTGTACCTCGGTGAGTTTGACCATGAGCATGAAGGCCTCCTCCGGGTCGGGCCAGGACAGCTGCTCCCACAGCTGGCAGATGGGCTGGACACAGGCCACCAGGTCCACTGCCGAGGAGCTGTGTTTGACCGGAACCCCCCCGGACTGCAGCGGCTGGAGCTGGCCAACACATCAGAGCGTCACTGAGCTGTGCGGAGGCGAGACAGACAGCCTGAGGAGAAAAACGTTCCCTACCTGGTCCACCTGCACGGCCCGCTCCACCCGGTCCTGTGTGGTGCTGAACGCCTGGTTGAGCCAGTAAGGCAGAGCCTCCCGGAAGTGCTCGTGGAAGTTGGTGAGCTCCAGTAATCCCCTGGAAATCATGGGACATCTTTCATGTTCAGCTCCCGCACACGCATTTACATGCACCGTGGAAACAGAAACCGAGGTGAATTTGAGGACCTTTTCTGTAAGAAGGCCTTGTCTTTGTGGATGGCCTGCAGGCTCAGATAGACCGGGAACAGGCTGTTGGCCAGCGGCTGCTCCATCTGACCCTCCATCAGGGACAAGGTTTCTCGCACTTCTCTGGCGAGCTGCCGTACGAAGAGTGAGACGCTGAAATGTTAAGATCTAAAATACAAGACTGTGGATGGTGGGAATCTTTTCAATCCCACTTACCAGGGAGTCAAACTTCTGATAGACGACAGTGAACACGTCCAGTTGCACAGCGCTGTTGTGGGAAGAAAAAAAGAAACCCCACATTGATTAGTCAAAATGATTGAAAAATAATACCCATAATGAAAGTCATCTTCTTTTTCCTTATTCTGTAATATTCATACTCTCAGTCAGTCAATGTGAAATTCAATACCATAATTTGAATGAAACATATAGATATTTTAAGATACAAGCTGAAGATGTAGAGGTTGAAACCCTTGCAGACAGTTCATATTTCATGCCTCAACAGAATGATTCAAGTCAATTCTCAACCCAGAATTCACTGATAGTAGTAAAATGAATATTTAGAAAGTTAAAAGGCCTCATGGTATTAATAAGTTAATCAATATTTCAGATCCTGAACAGGATAAGTGGCAGAGAAAATGGAAGGAAGGATGTTTCAGGTTGCTTAATGAGTGTATTGAGAAACTACTGTACATTACTTTGTACATTCAAATTACTCAGACTGACGACAGTCGTATCCAAGTATTACTTTAAATGTTACCTAATTACTCCGTGAAGCTCTTTATATCAGCCTTGCTTGGAATATGATTCAAAATATTATTAGTATGAAATGTTGATTTGAGGCTTTTCTGTTTTCTATCACCTGACAAACACTCTGTTCCATGCGTCCTTGTTGTGCTTTATGTCCTCCTGCACCTCCACAATCAGCCTGGAGAGGGCGCTCCCGATCTCTGACAGCTCCTGCACAGCAGCAAGATGAGTGCAGTGAACTCAAATGGGCCAGCCATTTAAAGCCCCACACATGCTTGACTTTACCTTGGTCATCGGCTGGTGCAAACCCTTCTTGACTGTGAACCAGTCCTGGGTGCCTGTCTGAGGTGAGAGTCAGTACGTGGGTTAGTCAGCGATGGGCTGTCGGTGTGAACAATTGGAGTATTATGCTCATGAGCACGAGGGCCGACCTGTACGGCGTCGTTGATCTCATCGTGGAGGTCAAAGTTTGCTGGGTTTAGTTTCTGAAAAGCCTGAGTTTTACAGATCTGTACTAGAATCCTGGAAAAAAGCACATTCAGATCACACATAATCCACAGTCTGAGTTCAATGGGAACATCTCTGACAGTCACTGAAACACTTGTATCTACAAATACCTGAGCAGAGTGTGCAGTTTGGGTGTCGCATTGGGAACTGGGGGAAAGATATCTCTGTATTTGGCCACTAGACACAGTCCGTACTGCAGGAAACAGTGAAGAGAGTCCCCGAGTTCCTGTTTCTAGTAAGAGAGCACAACAACTTTCTCAACACTCATCTGAGCCACATTATCACCCGCAAGCTCAGACGCCATGCAACTAAAACATCATGTTGGACCACTGAATACTGCAATCTTATAGTGTCCTTGCATTTTATTCTGTCATTAAAATTGGATAATTTCCTGTGAACTGGTCAAATATTATTTTTTACAGCGGATGGGAGAAGGAATATCATATTAACCTCACATGTTCCAGATATCAAGTGTAATTAATCTTGGTTAACATTAAATGTATTTTTAGGTGACAGGTATTGTATATTTGGCCCTAATGGAGGTATGGATTTTTTTTTTTCTTTTGAAACTCACAATGTTTCAATTTAGAGTAGCTAATAACTTGTAATTACATTTTAACTGTGCCGAAGCTCCTCGAGTGTCTGACAATAGAAACATGAACATGGGTAGATAATACACTGGAAGACAGGACTGGATGTTCACCAATATTTCCATTGAATGTGGGCTCCCCTTAGATTGGAGTCAGTTTGGTTCCTGTTCATACTCGATGGAGCAGGACAACAAAGGAACTTTATATGGCTCCACCCGAGGTTCTCTTTGATACTTCGTGCAGACAGACGATCGGCTCCTATTTTATTCAGTGCAATGCAACTCTTTTCAACAGCCTATACTAAAATTTTCTAGGTTTTAATGCAGCGCTATTGCACATAAATCCAAGTATAGATGGTTTGTTTATCATTGTTTTGTTTTTTTTTTATCCAGAAGCAAATGATGGATTTGTGCCTCTGAGGTTCATTCGTAAGAAGGTCAGAACTAAAATCCAACACGCAGTTCAAAGTGAGTACCTGTTGGTAGGGCAGCTCCTGCTGATGCCAGTGGTACTCGATGCTGGTGAGCTGCTGGAACAACACGGACGAGTCCACCTCCAGACTCTGGTACAGCTTGCTGTAAGCCACCCACTTCCTGTACACACGACACATCCACATTTACAGGGAAGCGAAACACACAATGGACGACACCTTCACACGGTTACAATGCGAAAACGCAGAGCTGTGCGACACGGATGGGGACCGTGCAAAGCTGAGTTTTTTATTATTAACTGCAATTTGGTAATAGTTACTAAAAGTTTCAGTAGTTGTCACGTTAATCATTCCGTATACTAGTGTTGGCACCCGGTGCTACTTGCGCTGGACACACGAGTGAATTTCTTCATCATTGTGTGGCACAAAGATGTTTTATGAACCTAAACAGCCTAATTTAGCTTAATAATTTCTGTAAACATCCGATGTAACAGTGGTTCTCTTCATCCTTACAAATGTCTTTTTTGTTTATTTTCTTGTGAAACAAACATATACATTTTTTTGTACGTGTTTATTGAGTTCAACACAGAATATTATTGATAGCCTATAAGAGGACACTTAAAGTTTTTTCTTTTACGTGCACAAATATTAACTTAGAAGTTAATTATTAGTTGTTGTTTTTTTTTTTTTATATATTTGTATTCCCAAAGACAATGGTGCACAGCTAAAGTGCAAACACTAATGGTGTTTTTCAGTTTTTTTTGTAAATTAAAAATGCTGTGCTCTGGTAATTGGCTGAAAAAAGGCCAAGAACCACTGCTTTATAATACATTTCAGACGACATGAACACTTTTTTCCCCCCGTATTTTGTTAAATAGGCAATCTGTAAGTCTAGTTCCCACAGTCCTGCATACAGACATGAAAACATGAGACTTACGCCAGATCCTGAAGAAAAGGTGAAAGGTCATTCTGGGTGGCGTAGAGCTCCAGCAGAGTCTGAGCCTCGCCGCTTAGCTCTCCTTTCCACGGAGCAGAACTCTAAGAATACAAGAGATTACTGGGAATGACCTGGGCATAAGCAAAGATATTACAATATTGGAGTGTTTTAGTTTGCCTGGGAGAAAGTATCTATACAGTGCGGCCATGTATATGCTGTATACGTATATATCTTTGAGATGAGGTTGAGACTATTTTTTCTTCACAGCAGTTGTTTTGGAGCTTGTGGCGATCAAACCAAGACACACTTGAAAAGATTTGAGACACTTGTCCTGTACCTGCTGCTTGGAGATGTAGGCCTGGACAAACTGCTGTAGGATCCCGCAGTAGTTGATGTACGCGCTTCGACCGGCGCTCAAAGTACCGTCTCTCTGTTAGCGACACAACACATGGCGAGTCTGAAAGTTTTCCTAAACTGACACATATAGAGCTCATACCATGTTTGACCCCTAAAACAAAAACGCACTGTCATTAACTTAACTTGTGCTATTGAAATTCTACTTCCTCTTTCCGTACTCATCAGACAATGAAATACCATTCGTGCACTTGCACGTTAACTAAGGTTTTGAATGCATATTTTACAGCTTTATGGATGAATTTGAGCTTGAGGTGGCACTGGCCGCGATTAGGGTACGTCTCCGTCCTGGGCTCCAGGTTGTACCAGTTGTCTTCAGTACAGTGAAGATCCTATGATGGAGTGACACAGATGAGAACTCGACTGGAGCGACCAGAAATATGTAACATTATGGAGGGAAAATTATAAAGTCTACTACCTGTAGTTTTAGGACAACACTTCCCAAAAAGTCATCTGTGCCTTTCTCCTTTTTGGCCTCCTTGATCATTCTGAATTGGTACAAAGAGAAACGATAAGCTTCTTTTCTTGGGTGGCCATGTTTGTACAGGTCAGGGGTGAATGACTGAAGCCTCATGTGGCTCTTTAGCTCCCTGAAGCTTTCAGACAGAAATGGACGTAGTTTTCAAAACTTTTCTGAAAGGAAAACGCAAAAACGTGGCGTTTTCACTTGAAACACTGTCATGTAAATGGGGTCTGAAATTGTCTAAAGTACAATTTTAGAGGATACATGATTACTGGACACAAGCAAAATGGTTAGAGGAGTCAAAATAGCTCAATCGGCTCCAAACTGGATTGCAGCTAAAACTTTTTAGGAACTTATATAAAGAATAAACTATCAAAAAATGTAGGCCTGTCTATAAAACGTAAGGAGCTTAAACACTTTTGCGACTCATTTGGTAAAAATGGTCAAAAACGTAAGATTGCAGATTCCTGGTATAAGCCATAGAAAGAGTCTCCGACCTCCTTAAACTGTTGAAGTTGGTTTTGATCTCCTCTAGTTTCTGAGAGAGCGACACCTCTTCGTCCTTGTCCCTGCAACACAAGAACTCAATGACAGGACGGTGACGGAGAGGATCACATGAAAGCATTCAAAGTCGGAGCTCCATGTTTTCCTCACCACATCTCAAGGTGGAAACTGCCATTCATGTCTTCAAAATCTCTAAAGATGGAAGAAACTGAGAATAAATGTTCATTTCCGAATGTTTCAGGGTTAAAAAAGGAATCATAAAGTTGGACTCACAGAACAAAGGTTTGGTCCCAGATGGGGTTCAGGGTCTGCTTCTTTATGTCTGTTTGGTAGATTTTGTCGTGTGATGCAGCGTCCTTGACTACCGATTTACTGGGTTTGGCTCTGGACTGGCGGGTCTGACTCTCCTGCTCGTCTTCCAGGATGGTCAGCAGACAGTATGGGTCACTAAAACCTGTTGCACATATAAATCAACCTTTTATGAGAGAATATACATAATTCCTGCGTCTAGAGATTTATATTTACTGCTCTATTGTCTGTGATCTGAAAAATGTAAACATATTTGCTTTTAGGATTTGGGGGAAACTAAACGACGATCCCATGTTTTAACCCTTCACAAGGTGAGTGACCATGTTTGGTAATTCACATGTTTACACGGCAACGTTTTTGAAAACGATGTCCGTTTACACAGAAATGCTGAAAGCCATGTAGTTAGGATGCAAGTTGGCGTTGTTGGTCGTTTTTCTAATGAAAACACACATATGCAGAGAACAATACACGTGGTGCACATGTGCAGTGGCAGCATTTCAGAAAAGTTGCGTTCTCCCTTCTTTCCATGGAGACGGAGTCAGAGCTTTATCAAAAATGTACACCTTCGGAGCCGTACTAATCCTTCTTGAATGTCTTGATATACCCTTAAACAACACTGTGGGAGGCTGATCTTTTGCCTCCCTACATGGCTTTTGTCATCATCACAATCACCACTGGAGGGCACCATGATAAATAGTAATAAATGGTTCCTTTATTCAAGCATTCAACCCATGATGTTGTTTTCCTTCAAGATGCTTTGACTCGCACATACAAACGTGTAGAACTTACCACTGACATCTTTACCCAGGATTTCCTTGGCTTCCTTGATAGTGGCCATCAGACAGTACACTGGAGGCTGTGGAGGTCAAACAGACAAGACAATTATACAGCTGGGTCAAACATACACATTGCAATATTTTACCCCACAGGAAAGGTGGTGGATGAAATATGAAATCTATAATTAAATATGAGAGGTCTCTAACGGGTGCACGAGTGCAAAAAAACCCTGCCCGCTTCTTTTTCTCACCTCTGTTTTCTGTACTTTTTCCATCAGACCCTCATGCTCTGATTCTGTCATAGTGAAAGCCTGGTAGAGTACAAGCATGAAAAACAATCGTCAAAGACCGCAACAGTGGCAGTGTTATCTGTGCTGATGCGTGTGTGGAGAAGGTGTTTACCTCTATGATGTACTGGTGTAGCTGTGTGTCTGTGAAAATCTCCACCGCCGACGGTTTGCCCATCTTATGTGTGATGGTGTACAGCAGCTCCTTATACAGTGGCTTCAACTTTGAGTAGAAACAAACAGACTGTAGAGACGAAATACCATTTCCAAAAAACACCAAGAACAGACCATACCTCCTGCTCTTTGTGTCGCCTCGCTTTTTCCTCTGGATTTTCATCTTTTTTGAAATCCTAAAGGCAACAGGATTATATCACTCACTTTGACGTCTGTGGTAATCAGATAATTGTGGTCTAAAATGATGCCGCATCACCTACCCGTTTGTCTTTTAATTTCCTCGTCTGGGCCAGTTTGCGTCCAGGTACAAACTGGCGAAGCAACACAGAAAAAGTCATAAAAACAGTCGCAACAGAAGGGATACATGAGAACCAAAGCAGTGATTTCAAATGACGTGTTAGAGTTCGTTTAATACAAATCATGAATATGTTACATCATGGCTAACTATTGCCTAAAACAGGGGTTTAAAACCTTTATGACATTACAAGCTGTTTTTGCAACTTTGCATGAAATACAACAGATAAAATCAGAAAAATACTGCTCATTATGTTGGTATACAGCCTATGGTTTATATGCAAAGAAGTGTAAGTTTCATAACAACAATTTCGAGCTGCTCAAGTTTTATTCCATTTTTAGTGGTTTTAGAAATTTTAAGCCCTGTTTACAAGAGAACGTTATCAAGTGAAAACGCAAAACTTTCCTTTACGCGACAACAGTGGTCGGAACCACTGAAAAAGCACACTTTTGAAAATGCGGACTCCGTCTCCGTGGAAACAGAGTTAATACAGCTTTTTCAAATCTCTCGGGTCACGTCTCCGTGGATACGGTGGAAAGGCAGCGACCTCGCAGGTGCCCCTAGTGCCCCACAACCGTGGTAAATACTTGGTCTGCACATGTGAGAGTAGATGGACAATAACATGACTCTCAGTCCATATTCTAGTGCACACGTGTCGAACTCCAGGCCTCGAGGGCCGCAGCCCTGCACGTTTTGCATGTCTCCTAGCTTCAACACAGCTGATTGCAATGAGCAGCTCGTTATCTGGCTTTGTGCTGAATGTGATGATGAACCATCAGGACATAAAGGGGAGGGAGACATTGAAAACGTGCAGGGCTGCGGCCCACGAGGATCTGAGTTTGACACCCCTGTTCTAGTGTGACTAGTTTTATAGTTTCCTGTAATAACAATCCAACTTCGTCTCGTTTTCAAAATGTTGCCTTGTAAACGTGAAATGAAACGGCAAAAAATATGCACTTTCACTTGAAACATTGTCGTATAAATTGGGGCCTTAGACTGGTTTGGCCATTAATTCTTGTTTATCCTTTGTGGAATTTTTTTTAGGTATTTTATCCTTTTTGGTGTTCTTAAAAATAGTCTGGTGCGAAAATAAAATGAAACGCACAAAACAAAGTGCAGCTAACAGATTAAGCACAAAGTCAAGAAAAAGGGTAACATTTGAAAATGGAGAGGCGCAGTCCGCAGGTGGTACCTGTCTGGGTCGAGGTAAACTGTGTTCCTGGGAAACAGAAGACAAAGGTGCTCCAGTTTGAATATAGTAAAATGAGAAGAACCAGTCTAGGTAAACAGTGCAGGCAAATAAAACAGGATGAAACGGTAAATTCAAGTTGACTTCATCATATTTTTCGTCACTGCCAGATCTAAAGAAATAACTGTCTGATGAGACGAGCTTCCTCTATTGCTTTATAATGAAACTAACTCGAAAACAACTGAGGTAAAAAAAAAAAAAAAAAAAACCCTCAATGACCAAAGCAGGAAAATCTCACGCACACACTTCAAACCTGTTGACTACCAAACAGATGCTGTATGACTTCATTGTCATCTGATCCACAACAATCCTGACTCACAGTCACAGCATCTTCAAATAACTGCTCGGACAATGTGAGTCAACTTCAGGATTATTCTTTATTTATGTAGCATTGAAAGCTTGCTTGGTTTTGATCTTTTGTGGCTTCAGAAATGAATACAAACTTAATCGGAACAGCAAAACCTTTAACAACTGAACTTTAATGTAGACATATTTTACCTTTCCCCATATTTGGCTGTCTTCCCATCTACATGTGAAATATGTGGTTTGTTGGCATATAAATTATGCAAACAACATGCACTTTCCAATTAGATCATGAGGCTTACCTGTTCAGGTGTTTGCGGTAGATTATCTCCCATGCTGGCAGACTCACTTTAATTTGATGTAATGATGCTGCTACCTGAGTTCCACACTGCTGCTGCCTGGCGGGATGGTGTGCTCTGTGTGTGTGTGTGTGTGATATGGGGAAGCTGTGTGCGCAATGTGTTTCGATGAACCATTGCAGCGAAGCCGGAAGTCATCACTTCCTGTAGAAGGTGGCAACGTCGAGAGCTGTGACTGATGGGTTTTTTTCTGCCTTGTGTTTGACTCCAACTTCACAAATTGGTGTTCTTTATTTGTGTCTCATTTAATTTTAACGTTTGAATCGTGACCACGGTGTCTACGACAACTCCAAGACCAGGCGAAATCTCACAATACACATGATTAACCACAGCTGAATGAGAGAGAGCGACGCTGCATGTAATGTGAGACAGGCCTCAGCAGTCCATCTGTGGTTTGGTGTTAGTTTTAGCTGTGTGTATTTGGGTAGCTTATTTACTTGGTCACAGCTCTCTGTGTTGTCATATGTAAACATCTAACACTACCTATAGATTGTCTTAGCACTATTTTTGAAACATAAATTTGTTTCTATAAGTTGTTCAAGACATTAATTATCATGTTTTGGTGGACTATTACCTCATGGTGAGTCAAGATTCGATTTGATATTTCGCATCAAAAATCCAACAGCAACATTTTTCTCACCTCGTGTCTTTGCCATTCTTTTGAATGTGTTATTTCAAGATCGTCCTCGGGGGAACAGCATCATGTAAAGCTGGACAAAAGTGAAAGATCAATATTTCTATGGCCTCATGTATGCAGTGTCAGCATTATGTGATATTTCAAGAACAATCACTCAATTGGTAGAATTATTTCTATAGTTCAAGGATTGCCTGTTTGGATCAGTGAACTCATTTTAGTTCAGGGGACACATACAGAACAATTTCACCTCGGGTAGGCCGGACCCGTAAAATAGTGCCATAATAGCCTTTAAATTCAAACTTTAAAGTATTTCATTTGATGTGGCACAGAGTATACATGAAAATGAGTCCAATCTCAACAGGAAGCCAATTTTAATGAACCCTTCTGTTGCAAAATACAGTTAAATGTCCCCAAAACTTGTGTTTGACGTCCCATGACTTGGGTTCTGGTGGACAAAGCTCACAGATTTGCCATATTCTCATTGTTACAGGATGTGATGGTTGCCCTAATTGAACATTGTGTCACCATTACCGAAGCTTACACTGGTCAGATTTTGATGGGCAAATATCAAAGACAGAGGTCAGTTTGATTTGAACTGAAAAACCAACTGAATACAGGATGAGCGTCAATGAAAATGGAATTGTGACCTTGCATTTGTTCCACGCTCTTCTTTGCAATACCCAGGCTAAACAGTTTCCCACTCATCTTTCACAAGCATCAGGGTGCTTCTGCAACCCGACAGATCTCCTGTCACTGAGTCATTCTAAGAAATCAGTTACTGTTCAGGGCATGGAATACTGTGTATGAAGAAAACAAACTATTTTCTTCATACAAAATTACAGTCAGCCTCCAGACTTGTTTGTTGTACAACACCTCTCAAACCATTGGACCGACTTTTCTTGTCAATAACCTCAAACACATATAGAGCAAATTCTCAGTCTCTTAAAAGAATAAGATTATTTCTGTAAAAAAAAAATAAAATTAATTAATGAATACAGGGATTAAGTTAGGATTTAACTAAGTGCACATGAGGAGCCATGCAAAGATGCATTAATATATAGAAATATACACGAATGCATCGTGTTTTAAAGTTGTTGGTACACTGTTTAGAATTCAGTATTTTTCGAGCATAACACATGACAGAACTTAATATATATAAAAATAAGATAACATGACACATCATACCATAGAGATAGAAAGAGAGAGAGAGAGGGAGAGAGAGTGTCACGTGACTTCCGGTGTCGACAGAGAAATGGCGGCGCTCCCTGTTCACTGATCGGTACCTCTCAGTTTATCACAACAGCCGCTATCAGCAGCTCAGATAGACACCGTTAACCGAGCCTGGCCGGGGGCACGCCCGCAGATCCCGCTGATCCGTGTTCCTTCGGAGTAAACCCGTGGACATGACTCTGAACCAGAACCACTCGGAGTCCGGCGGAGTGATCATCAACAACAGCGAGAGGTAACGGGCCGCCGCGGCGCATCGTTTCACGGGTTAGCTAGAGGCACTTCACCGTTAGACCACACTCCCTCCTCTCTCTCTCAGTATAACTACTAATTTCATTTCTAGCTGGTCACGAAGTTACTTAAAATCCTGCATGTATAACGGGATTATCACATGAACACGGTTTTGTTTTGGTTGTTTTTTTCACACCCAACTTACTGAGCTTTAATTCGAACTTTTAGCACCTGACATGTTAACTGTTGGGGCGGCTGGACTTTCATTTTTGAAAACTATAATTTCACTGAATAAAGTGCTTAATGATAAATGATCTATAAGCCGGACTGGCAAGTGCCACTATATCAACTGCTAGATGCAATTAAATAAACTAAAGTGACATTAAATGACGAGAGCTACGTTAATGTATTAAAGCGGGTTGTTTCTCAGTGGTGTCTGGCGTGTCCTCCTGCAGAACCGGGTCTGGGCCTTCAACCTGTTATATCACCACTGCAGGCTTTTCACGTGTAATTACCGAAAATTTGTTTATTTGGCAAATGTGATCCATTCCTTTAGTAGTTATCTGCACTTATAGCTGTAAACGTGGTACTAACTTTTAACCTTTGTCACATGCAGAGTTGCCACAATGTGCTTGTGTGTAAACATCACAGCCAGATTCTTCCAGAAGAGCCTAAAGATAAACCCATTACAGGCAGCCCAGAACCAGTAGTCCGCTTTGTCCCTGGGTGGCCTGTAATCCTAATGGTTTTACTTTAAAGCAAAGATGAGCTGTAATTAGTAGCACAAAAAACACAATGATCTCATTTTTAAGCGGTTCAAGTCGAAGGTTACGAAAGAGGAGTCGATTCATTGATGAAACACAATCCCTGTTTGTTCTTGTTGTGACCAGATTGTTGTAACCGAGTCTTCTTTGTCTCTCTCCAGTGTGTTGATGAACTATGATAACGTGGAGCTGCTTTTCTGCGACGCCGACAGCCTGCCTGAAGCTTTCAGGAAGAGCAAGAAGGGCAGCACCTACCTGACTCCATACAGGGTGAGAGGCAAAACCCACAAGTGAAGTCTGGAAACACAACACACAACTGGTGCAAAATACAGTAAAACCTCCCCCCAAAAAACCAGCTGTTGCATTACATATGTTTTGTAATGAAGTAGCTATCTTTCATGGCAGCATCACCGATATCTCAGTGTTTAGTGTCTTAAGAAATTTGTTAAAAACTTAATGTTTTCTTTGAAATATTCACAATTTGTGGGCCGATTTTGGACCACAGGCCTTATGTTTGATCCTCCTGTATTATACAGTAAACTAAAAATCCAACAAAAACTTCATACAAGATTTAGTCCGATCTTTGGAATGCAGTTACACGCCCACTCATTGTTTCTGCGATGATGATAGAAAATATAGCTTAAATCTTCAACCTGCAGAAGTGTGAATAGAAGTGATCGACGTGAGTTGAGTGCTGAGATGTTGGTGGTCACTGTTGTTTTTCTTCCCAGGTGATCTTCCTGGCTAAAGGCCGAGATGCACTGCAGTCCTTCATGATGCCTTTCTATTTGATGAAGGGCTGCGAGGTCAAACAGCCTGTTTTGGGCGCCAATTACATCAAGGGCACCGTCGCCGCAGAGCCCGGAGGTAGGTGTATGTGCACCAGTATGCATAATGTGGTCCAAAATTTAATTAAGATTGTTTCTGTATTATTATTTTATTTTGTGTGTGTTAAACCACTTTGTGCTTTAATGTCAATTTGTGTCTTCCAGGTGGCTGGGAGGGCAGTGCTACGTTCAAGCTGGTCTTTGCTGCCGGAGGAGCCATAGAGTTTGGCCAGTATATGCTGCAGGTTGCTGCTCAGGGTATGCAAAATAATGAAGCAGCTGACAAACGTGTGGAACTTTGTCCTAGTTGAGACCTCGATTGATTATAGCCTCACTGTCTCTTGTGATTTCAGCTTCCCGGGGTCAGCCCGTGACTTCCGGCTTCGGTGGATGCCCCTACATGGCAAACGGGGCCTATGCTTACCCTCCTCCCCCCGCCAACGGAATGTACCCCGCAGGACCCCCGCCTGGCTACTCTTACTCCAACCCTCCTCCTTCAGGTGGGGTTTTAATTTAAAGTGGAAACTCCAGCGGCAGTCACGACACGACATTTACAGGACAATACAAACGCAAAAAAAAGATGCGTTTTCACTTTAAACGTGTGAATGGGGCCTAACTATTTGCTCCTGTCATCCAGGCGGGTTCTACCCGAATCCTCCAGCGTTTGATGCCTCCGTGGGCTACATACCTCCTCCTCCTTACTCTGCTCCGCTGGGCCAGCAGCCCCCTCATGACCCAGACCTCCCCTCCTCTGCAGCAGGTGGGTGTCATCACCAAAGAGGCTCAGACCGATGATCAGACAAGTGCTGCAGCAGCCTGAATAAATGTGGAACTTTTGAAGACGATGTGGTGCTTCTTTGTTGCTTTAGGAAGCAGAGACAGCTTCCCATGGTCTCCAAGTACAAACTGTTAATCAGGACAATTTAAAATGCTGGAAAAACACTCAAGCGTTGGCCTCCTGTTCAGATTTTTCATCTGACAATCTGAATTGATTCATGCCACATTGCCATGGCGCTCTGACAGAACCAACAGTTGTGAAAGACGTCCCCTCAGCTGCCTTTGTTTCACCGTCTGTTCTCCATCTCTATCTCATCTTCTGTCTACGTTGTCTCTCCTCTCCTGAAGCTTGATCAGAGCCGCCAGTCTCGTATATCCCAGCCATTACCATTAAAAGTCTTGTTTAATTAACGCTCTCCCCGCTCCTCTTTCTCTCTCTCTCTCTCTCTCTCTCTCCTCCTCCCAGCGGAGGCCAAAGCAGCCGAGGCAGCAGCGAGCGCCAGCTGTGCCACGCTGCCTCCCACACATGTGTACCTGCCACAGGTGAGCGAGCTGCCCGGCCTGTCTTTCTCAAAAAATCTTACAGAAAGGTTATACAGTTTCTAGTTGTCTACATGTCTGTGAGCTCATTGCCTGTAAGTACAGTTAAACACGTCTTCATTGAACTCAGCCATTTACCTGCGGTGGGTTTGTGGACGATAGTTGCCATCGTGTCAGGAATTTTCAAGACTGATTGCTGCTGTGAGCTACGGCTTCTTAAAACCAACAGGAGTGACGCAACAGTTAACACTACAACTGAAGCCCCTCTCTTTAAAAGTGGAGTTGACTCTAAAGGAAACGGAGAACATGCAGCTTTACTAACGTGGCGCCATTCTTCCATCAGTGAAGCACAGTGGAGGCAGCATCATGATTAAGGGCTGCGTTGCCGCCTCAGTGTCACAATCACCCATCCATCCATTCTCAAATTGAAGAATATTTAAGGATAATTCCAGGGTTCATTTATACTGAATGTCTAATGAAGATGTGAACTGTTAGACGTGTTTGTGTTGTGTCATGTTATCTAACCCCGTTTACACAACAGTAGTCTCAAGTGAAAACGGACGACTTTTTGAAAAGACGCCAAATCTGTGACGATGTCGAAAAGAAACTGCATTTTCACTTGAAATGTTGCCGTGTTAACGGGCCTTAGTCTGTAGTAATGGCTTGAATGAAATCACAATTTATGAATGGTTCATAATAAAAAACAAAAACAACTTTATTTTGCTACTTTCTTTGATGTTGGTCTGATTTACCTGCAGGTTTGCCAACATCTTATTCTTGTCAGAGCCGTTTGGATACCAAACTAAATTTCCACATTGTGTCATATACACTACACGATTTAAATTTTGCATTATGTCTCAATCATTCTTTTTAATGAAAGGATGCCCCGTCAGTAGTATATTCTATATTAATACAGTTAAACTGCAGTACTTTTCCTATTATGCCTCCGTCTCTGCAAGAAATCAGAGCTAACCGCTCCTCCTATCTTCTTCCAGGACAAGCCTCCTCCCTACTCTCCTCCAGAGGACAAGAAGAACCAGTAGAACTGCTCGATCTCGCCCTCGTTCCTATCCGATCATCTTGTTTTTCATTCCGTTACCTGAACACCGGGAGGGTCAAAGTGTTGAGATCTTTGAGTCTTCGCTCTGTTCGCTCCCGTTTAGTCTCACACTTACTCTCATTCCACAGCTTTCCTGTAGGCAGCTTTTGTTTTTTCATTGTTTTAATAGTGGGGAATCAACTTAATTATGTTCAGAGGCTCCTTTTAATTTACGTGAAGTAGCACCGTAGATGATTTGACAGCAACCTTTTGTGAGGCAAGACTGATCAGGTCAATGCGGTCAGGATTTTGGGGCTTTGTAACCTGACGAGCTCTTATATGGTAAAATTTGCCTTCACGCGTCCCGAGAAACTTCAGATTCTGCCGTTTTCATTTTCTACGGTCTAACGGTGTTCCTCGCTTCGCTAACTAGACCAGAGGCCAGCTGGATGCAGTCTTTTATTTTTCTATGATTTGTGTGTACAGGCTTTTAATATGTAGACTTCTAAAAGTATTTTCTCAAAGACACTAACCGATATGATAAATAGCTTTTGTAACGAGGGGTGTGGGCGGGCGGGTGTTCCGGCGGGCCGGCATGAGTCCGGTTCTGCCATGACACGTTTTACCGGAAAGGGATTAGAGCGGCATAGAGCCCCCGAAGTGAATCCCTGATCCTGGATTAGAGCAGATAGGAGGGCTGCCAGAGCTCCGGAGGGGAGGGGAGGGGGGGTATTATCTTTAATAACGGGCAAGAGCGGCGCAGTCGCCCAATGATGTCACTTCCCGTCATTTGAAAAAAAAAAAAAAAAAAAAAAACCTAACACTGATCCCTCTCATGTCTCCAACCTGCACCGTGACTGGATTTCTCACTTGATGCATTTGTTTGTGGTCGTTCAGCTTAACTCTCGGATGTCCGTCTGTCGGTCTGGTGCGGAGCGCTCGGCATCGGAGCTTCTACTCTTCCTTCCTCTGTGGTCACTAATCTGTAAACTGTATCTGTGGCACATCCGTGGCTGATTCTTTGCACTTTGAAGCGAAAACGCTATGCATCGGGCTCCCGTTTGCTCTGTCATGGCTGCGAAGTTCTGTATTTATTCCAAACTAATTTATTGAAATATTTCATGTGAAACCCGTCAAGTACGAAAAAACAAAGCATGATCTCCACCAATGCATGTGGGCATTGAATTTTATTAAACGGCTCTTGATTGATGTGGAAACAGAACTGTGTGGCTTTTTTTCTTTTGTACACTGAGTAAATGTTAAAACAACACCATAGTGTATGAGCATACTTGACATATTCCAGAGTCAGTTTATTTATTTATTTTTTTCTGTCAGAGGTGGACAGCTTGTGTAAATCCACCACGGTCTCCCATCACGCCAGTACCTGGGCATCCCAGAATCCACTGCTTTACTTTGCAAGCGCTTGTAATCCGACAGCCCAAAGCAACGAGGAAGTTTCAGTCCTGTGCAGCTTGTGCATTCATTCTAAAAAACCAAACAAAATTTCCCACAGAAAATCCATTTTTCAGTGCCGTACTCTCAGTAGTAATGTCACACACAGCCCACGATCTCTCCATCTGCATCACTTGTGTCGTCGTAGCGATCAGGATTGTTTTTCTCAAGAGTTCAAGCATGCTGGAGTGTAAAATTCAAACGGTTTCAGATTTATTGCTTCATTTCCTGGCTTGTGTGCAGTGTGAGTGCAGCACAAGTCAAGTTTCATCAGTTTATCGAGATACTGAAAGAACCGTGCATTCAGTGTAGCACGTAATCCACCACAAGTTTGGATCCCATGTAGTAAAAAAAAAAAGTCGTAAGAAACAGGTTTTCCAATTTACCCATGATGCTCCACCCAATGGAAAAGTACTGTACTCGCACACAAAAACAAAATACTTGTGTAGTGGTTCCTTACAACAAAGATCTTATGAGAAGGTGCAGTGTGTTGCATCATCTTATATCCATGGACTGTGCTCCACTTGTTAATCTGATCCAAGAGAAGAATCCAGGAAATCGACGTCATTAATAAATAACCACGCTAATAACTTCCAACTTTTAAAACCAAGATAAAACTAAGCCAATAGTACAAATTTGTTTCTATTTTATTTCTTTCGTGAGTGAGAACGCAGCACATTTCCATAAAAACTAGCAGCTAATTAAAAGAATTCTACTCTGGTAAAAAAAAACAAAAAAAAAAAACCCCACTGTGGCTCTTTCCTTCATTAAAGTGTATTTCTACATGTGTGCAACGAAAGCTGGCAGCACCCATCGTTTCCCTTTTAAAGTGGACATGATGGTTTTCTCACTGTATACCATCACTACAGTAATATTTTCTTAGTTCACAGTTGAAAAAATGTGAGTAATTTGACACCAGCCTCAATGTCTCATTAGGCTAAAAGTAGATTACCGGATAGAGACAAAGCAAAGTCTGAAGCACTGATTTGCTGAGTTTTCTTTGTAGTGGTGCTACTTTAAACAAGTGATTGGCCTCTTTATCTGATACTATAGTATGAAGAGCACTGTAAAAATACAAGAGAAGCACAGGACGGCTTCTTTAATCAGTAATATGTGTCCCATTGGCCTTTGCATGAGGCCCTAGAAATGAAGAAAGTGTCATCTCCCTCACTTGCTCGCTCCACCTTTTAGTAAATGTGTACTCATACTGGTGAATGGTTGAGTTTCCCTTTATGTCATCGTGCAATGTTGTTAGACCGGAGACAACTATGTCAAATTGTTTAAAAACTGTATAATACGTGACCTTTAAGTTGTCACTCGACGGCCTCGGTTGCACGTGCGCCGCGCACCAAAATCTACGATTCTTCAGTGATGTGGGAGAAGCCCGTCAACACAACTGTCTCCGCACTGTTCCCGTGCTTCACCTGCACACCGGATTTCATTTTAGAGTTTGGAACAAGTAGTGTCCGTCTACAGGATTAAACAAAACTTAATCCAGCAAGTGTGTGTAGGTTTTCATGAGCTAGTGACTCATCTACTTGTAAACTCTGACAGTAAGTGCATATTGTCTCACAGTAGAAGACTTAAAAAACAAAACACACACACACACAAAAAAATATAATGTATTGACTGATTCTTCAGTGAGCTCAGTCTCCCAACTAAAGAGTGAACATCTCTCCCAAAAAAAATAAACCAACCCGTACTTCAATGAAGCATAGTGAATTTCTAATATGTTTTGAGAGTACGGTGTGTTCCCAGTTTTCAAGCTGAGGATGAGAATCTGAAGTGAAATTGCCCAATGGAGAGAGGAGACTGTTCCCATCTCCATTAATGGTCATCTCCTCCAACGTCATCATCTTGTAGGAGCTAAGCCAAAGAATGAAAGTCTGCCAGTCAGGGTAAAAGTCCGTAGTGCTCCCTTCTTTACCTGGACACTCCTCATGTGGAGCACAGCGTGATGCTGACGCCCTCTCCTATCCAGCAGGCGGGGAACAGCTCCTGGGTGAAGGCACAGTGGAAGGCGTGGAGCCGGGTCTGCCCGTCCCCGTAGTACGTGAGCGTCCCCGCCTCGTAGTCCAGCAGCATGCCGATGCGGCTGTGCTGGGAGTGTCCGGCCAGAGTCTCGCGCCGCCCGTTGTGCCACGCGCTGAGCTGGTGCTCGTCCAGCTGCAGGCTCCAGGACAGCTCATTCATGCCCACCATGCACCTCTTGCCCTTCTCTTTCCTGGGGATGGTCTCGTAGGTCACCTGGGGGCAGATGGAGCGCAGAGCTATGGACGAGTTGGACCGACAGAATGTTTCAACCGGTGTTTACTTGTGTGAACAGGAGTTTTACTATGACTCTGTCATTACAGGACCACACAGAATGATCTCCCGACTCTATAATTACAGCTTCCTTGGTGACGCAGCAGCTGAAAATGATAATATCCTGTTACTTCTGTGCACAGCAAAACACCTCAACGTCATTCGGATTGCCAAGAGAAGTGTTCCACTTGTGTAGCATTTATCCCCAACATCAACGCGTTTGGTTTTTTGGATTATCAGAATAAACCGGGAACAACTCTGGTAATAGCCTGACTTTTCCTCGGACTCAAAATGTCAGTTTGTCAGGAGATTACTTTGAGTGGTAACCGGCAGAACTAAGAAGGTGAACAAGGTCAACGTTACGCTTAATATCTGTCCGAGAGCTTTTCTGTTGGCAGGAGAGAGCAGCTGGTCTGGCTGCATACTGCTCCGTTCAAGTGGAAAACACACACTTCAAAGATGAAGAAAAACACTAAAGCTAACTCGTGGACCAACCATTACTTTAAGGACTGATTTTTTCGAAGGAGAGGTCTTTAGAGGACCGAGAACGAGTGAAGACCGAGACCTCAAAAATGTGTACTCAGGGTAGAAAAGTTATCCGAGAAAAGTTCTCTCTGGTAAAATGATTGATTGTTAATGAAGCTGAGTGGCTTTAAAAAAGGAAGATAAGGATGCAGCTTTATAAATAAACTGGTTGTTTTCATTCCAGCTCAGTGGTGACATCCATAGCAAAAGGTAGAAGTAGAGCATGCGGTCTTTACCCCGAGGTAGGCCCAGGGCTTGGACACCTCCAGCTCCCAGTAGTGCTGCCCGTGTTTGAAGCCCTGGAAGCAGAGCACCTGCCAGGTGTGATCGAAGCGGGCTTCGTGGACCGGGACGGGCCGGGGCCCGGAGGTCAGGTGCTCCGCCCTCCGGTTCTCCTGGGACAGGAACAGGTGCCCGTTGGCGGTGCGGGGGTCAAAGGTCAGGGAGCATCGGTCTGTCAGCAGTGGAAAACAGGCGGGTTACATCAACACCTCAGGGCAGTTTTGATTTCAAATGAAAAAAATGTCTTGTTGGACTCACAAGCACTGAGGCCCTCCTTCCCTCCCGGGTGACATGGAGCAGCAGGACTGGGAACCACGGCGAGTATCGGCCTCTTGTCTTGAGGAGAACCTGGAAACGACCAACTGCGTGCGTGAGAACTTGGAGCGGCTGCCGAGAAAGCTGTGGAAGGAACGTCTTTGCAGAGTTTCGCTTACCGTCTTTGTCTTGACCCACGGCGGTGCTCACAGCTTTCTCTAGGTCCTCCGACACCAGCTTGGAGACTCGGGACAGGACTTCTGTGATGCCGTTTAGCTTATCCTGAAGGTTCGGCGTGACGTCTGTGGGAATGTCGCGGAAACGTGGAACTTCCATATGCATTGATTCCTAGAAAACAACACGTGGTAACAAATACAATCTTTTTTTTTTTTTGGTTTGTTTCAATGATTGAAGTTCTAAATATACTTTTAGTTCTCCAACTCTTATTTCCCCAGAAATAAAAGAAGGTAAGCACCCTGATGAGATCCGTGTCCGGGAGGCTGTGCAGCGCTGCGATCTGGCCTTGGCTGTCTCGGAGGATCTGACACCGCTCCTCCAGCTCGGCCAGCCGTCCCTCCGCCTCCATGACGGCGCCCTCTTTCTGCATGTCCATGTAGAGCTCTGTGGCCTCCTGCTTCTCAGCCAGGATCTTCATCAGGCTGGAGAATTTGGCGTTTACCCAGGCAGAGGTCTGCTCCAGAGTCAGCTGTTAAAGAGGTTACGGCATCTTTTTTTTTTTTTTATAGCTACTTTATCCACAGAACTAAGATTTTCTATGTGTCTTCTTAATGTCACAATGATCTGTTTATATCTAAAGTGTTGGTGGTTCCTCTGTAACAGAGCCTGCCATGATGCAGCAGCATGTTTCTAGAGAATGTCCAAACCAAACACCGGCTCAACGGGGAGTTTTTAACACTCATCAGCCAATGAAGATGATTTGTAGGAAGATTAACTGGTATTCAGTCTGATTCAATCTGAAATTTTATGATGATTTCCACTGGCCTTCTGAGCTTGGGGTTTCCTTATTTACAATGATGTTGCTTCTCTAAGAGTAAGCCTGATCTCTTTCTGAATATAAATAAAACATGAAACTGTATTTCATTCAGAAGGGGAACATAACTTTGCACGCATAAGTAAAAACTAGCAGAGCTGTGAGTACGAAACTTTCAGCTAATGTAAACTCATTAAAACACTGTTTAAGCCAGTGGTTATGAACTGAGATCAGTGGAGATAAATAAAGAACAGGTTTTATGCTTTAAATGAAATTGAGACATGTTACACCAGCCAGATTTAACGTCAAAAGCCTGTAACTACAATGTTAGAGTAATTTAAGCTAGTGAGGCTGAGCCTCTCCTCCAACATCTTGAGAACCGCCGGATGTTAACATCAGTTAAATCAGAGAAAGTATAATCGCATCATCCCAAGTTCGTCTTACCTTTGCTTGCTTGATATTCTCTGCCAGGTCATTTAGACTTTTCTGCGTCTCCTCCAGAAGTTTCCCCACCTCCTTATTCTTCCGTTCCAACAGCAGCTGCAGAAACGACACATCAAACAGTGTCAGAATTGATGGATTATCTGATGCAGGAGTTAAAGGGGACAGTGTTATATAACTGGACTGAAAATCCACCCATGGAGGCTGCAACAGTGAGATTTGTGCTGACGTACCTCTTGATGTTCCCTTTCTGCATCCAGCAAGACCTTCTCGTGGTTTCCACAGTCGGAGATGCCACACTCGCAGCACACCGACATCTTGTCCTGTTTGCAGTAATACACCAGAGGCTTTTTGTGGCGGTCGCACAGCTGCATGGCGCGGGCGCCCTCACTCCCCCTCACCAGCGGCTCCCTGTAGGATGGCCCGGTGCTGTTGGCGGCCTCAGTCAGGACGGATAGGGACACGTTCCTCTTGAGGGCAGGCCGGGTGGTGAACTTCTCATTGCAGACGGGACACTGTGGACCAATGTTTGACTTGCTCTTCGTGTCCCAGTGCATGGTGATGCAGTTTCTGCAGAAAGTGTGACCGCAGGGGATGGTGACGGGGTATTTGAACCGGTCAAAGCATATGATGCAGGTCAGATCGGAAGTCTCCATCTTTGCAGTCTGGACCCCTCTGTGGAAACCAGAGATCATAGTGTGATGAACCTCAAGATGACAGGTCTGTGTGAAGATTATGGACTGCAATGTAAAAACGTTCTCACAATACTGCTACTTAATGAGATGATCACTCTTAGATATATTTTAATGACATCAATCGTGAGTTTGAACGGTGACATTAATACCTCACATCAACTCAGCCAGGTGGAGGAAGATGCTAACGTTAGCTAGCCTCATAGCTACATTCAAATCCTTTCACGTTCGCCGCGAACTACTGGGAACAAATATTCACACAAAAAAAAAGTTTAAGAAGCGCAACGATTTCACTTCGATACGAAACCCACTGTAATGCACTTAAATAAAAAACGGCATAATAAAAGGCTGTTTCTTTACCTCTTCCACAGACACAGCAGCGCAGCATCAGAGGCGGCGCGATGACGTCATACGTATTGTGTCATGACGCCGACACACGGACACAGAAGAGCCGGGTCGCGTAAATTACCATAGCTGTTTTGATCGATGCCCGAGCTCTCCTTTTGGTCTCCTCTGTGCCTCTACTTGGAAATTATGAAGATTTTAGTTTGTTTTTATTTCGAATTAATTTGATATTTTTTAGAGTTAATTTGTTTCATGTTGTGGTTCACTGTTATTGTGTGGTTATTGTGCACTTCCGTTATATTTTGTGTTTTAATTTTCCAAATGAAGAAGATTGATGAGGTAAAAAAAAAAACACAATTCAGTAAGGCTATAATTATGACAAAAAAGTCAGATTAAAGTCAGCAATTCTTTTTTAAACAAAACTCTGCTTTAAATCTGAGAGTTCCTTTTTTTTCTCTTAGATTGATTCAAAATTCTGACCTAAATGTAAGATTATTATTATTTTTTTTATTATTATTTTTCGTGAATCAAATACAATTCTGACTTTTTAGAGGAATTCCAAAATTTTACATGCACAATGACATGCTTGTGGATGTTTTCTGGTTTTTTGTAGTTATTTTGTATCTCAATGTTTTTATTTTGTGTCTTTCAGTGACCATTTTGGATCTCATCATGCTTTTTTGTTGTTGTTTTTTTTGGCTCTATGTCATCAATAAATCTTTCTTAAAGTTTCACTTTGCATGTTAGTGGTTTTTCTATGTCATTTTTTACTGGTTTGTATTCCATCTGGCTGATTTAGGTTCATTATTTTTGCATGGTGATCAGTTTTGTCTAACCTTTCTCACATTTCAAATCACTGAAATTAATCAAAGCATAATTTATTTTAGTATCTGTTGTTGACGTCCTGCGGTCACTTCGCGGTCTGGCTCCTATCGGCCACCGTGATACGTCATTCCAACATGGCGCTGCGCGGTGTGTGCACCGCTACACTACGGGGTGTAGCTGATTTTAAGGTCAATAATGTGAGGACAGTGGCTACAACAGGTAATGTTACGATAATAAACACTGGGGTATGTTTATATTTTGTTGAATCTGTGCAGCTTGTTTCTTTAGCGTTTAGTTTGTTGTGTCTGTAGCCCCGTTACATGCTGTCCTCTACGAAAGACGATCTGAACGTGACAGTTACATCAACATAAACATTTCCCCCCAAAAAATCTTACTCTGATAGCGATGCTTTACGCTACAGACGCTGGTAGGACTTCACAGTTTACATTACACTGCGATTAAATATAAATATGCATGATTTTTGCTTATGTATTGACTTAAAATGTCAATCAAATCTGGAACACGCCCCTTCAATCCCACGTAAATTCATAAATGTAATAGAATAACTGCATAGCACTCAGACTATGTTTCTCAGGGTCTTTAAATATGTCTATTGTGTTCGCTTTGGTTTCAATACAAACTAAATGATTGAAAGAAGTGATTTGATTGTGGAGGTTAAAGTCAACACGGGAGGGAACTCACGTGGGTCTTTTTGAAATTTGCCACGCTACTAACCTTCTTCGGGGAACGTTTCCACAGCGATCCTCTGCAGACAGCGGCCCCCTTTGGGCCCGATGCCAAATGAGGACATTGACGCGTCAAACCTGGCGTCACTGAAGAAGTATCGCAGCTACAACCGTTATTTTACAGAAGCCGAGAAGGTGAAGAACCAAGCTGTGTGGTGGAGGACCTACAGGGGCTATGTGGAGAAAGCTGATCCAGACCACGGTGAGGAATTAAACGCCCGTAAAAAAAAAAAAAAAAAGATAAAGATTTTTGGCTGTTGTATCCCCTACATCTAAAGGGATTTGCTGTATTTGAAGGTGCGACGCAGGTGGACATCGGGCTGCCGATCTCCCGCCCCCACAGGACCAAAGAACTGAAGGAGCGGAGGCAGGTGATGAAGGACAACAAGAGGAACGTTGAGCTGGAGAGGGCTTTTCGGCTGTGCACTTGTAAGCTCCATTTGGCCCTTCAAGATCAATCTGTAATTCAGAGTTTAAACTGAGTACAGACTCAATAATCCCAAATTCAGTTTATAATGTGTAAATATGACATTTTGATATAAATTCATTGTCGCTGAGGTTCCACATTCAGCCCCATTTTATCTCAAATGGGCCAGACAGGTAAAATGACTTTGTAATAACTAACAAAGAGGAAAAACTAATGAGAAAAGTTTTTGAAGGTGGGTGGAAAAAACACAATGTCAAATATTGAAACAGTCTGGGGTTGTGGTTTCAACAAGTACCATTTTCTGCACAGAAGAAGGCTTTAGTGGCAAAGGCCAAGGAAAATAATATTACTGTAGAACACTCTACCAACCATTAGGCATGGTGAAGGAACCATAATGCTGTGCGGCTGCTTTGCAGGATCTGGTACTGAAGGCCTTGACCGTATTACAGGAAATCTGAGAATTTTAGAGGGAAATGTCCAAACCAGTGTAAGAAACCTTGGTTTGATTCAAAGATCATGGGTCCACCAGCAAGACAAAGACCCAAAGCACAGATCACACTGTTTGAAAAGGAACAAAATTGATATTTTAAAATGGCCAGCAGAGTTCTGATCCCAATCCATTGGAAAACCTTTAGGCTGAGCTGAAATCTGCCATCATAGAAAAAGAACTTTGAAAACGTTGAAGAGCTTGAACAAACGGCAAAGGAAGAGTGACAGAAAAGAGTCTGTCGTCACTGCCAAAAGGTGTGAAACCAAATGGATGCCTTTATTGCTCCACATGTGGTTTTTTTTTTCAGTTTGAAAACAATAAAACAAAAAAAAAAGCTTTCTTTGCTATATTACTTTGGATTTCCAATTAAAAGATCATGACAATATGAATTTGGTACATTTCTGTTTATTTTTGATGATATTGGACAGGTCATGCAAAAACATGAAGGTGTGGCAGCAATGGTGAGCTGTGTTTATACTCTATGAATGAAATTTATACCATACATATAAGAGCTATCACAGCACCTTTACTTAGCTCTTCTTTCTTACTTTCTGACTTTTGATCAGCTGAAGAAACAATGCTTTAGTAAATTAGAAATGCCAAGCTCGGATGAAACTGGTGAAAGCCCTTTTTTTTCTCCACCCAGTGATTCCACCTTCTTATCATTCCCCTCAGTTAAGATCCCTCTGGATCGGCTGCAGGAAACCTGGGAGAAGACCAGCGGTCCGTTCCAAGTCAGGAGACTGGCAGATCACTACGGGGTCTTCAGAGATCTCTTCCCAAATGCGTATTTCATCCCTCAAGTCACACTCCACATCAGCTACAGCCATGACAACGTCGCTGGAGTGCATCATGGGAATAGGCTGACACCCACTGAAGTACGCTGTGTGAACAAGACAACAAATCATAACCGTTTATTGATCTCTTTCAGTCTTTGTGAATAATGTTGATGGTTTGGTTGTTTTTTTTTTTCCCATCTCTAGGCAGCATCTACGCCCCAGATCAGCTTCGATGCCGAAGATGGCTCACTGTGGACCCTCCTGCTCACCTGTCCAGGTAACAGCCAGGATCAGTCTCACTGTCAGGAGTCTACAACACAGGAAGCTTGCTTTCCATCCTCTCCCATGCTTGCTCATATAGAATTGTTGAGTTTTTCTCAGTAAAAGTGCCTTGAAATAAAAAAAATAATAATTATATTTGGAGCAAATAAATGTGTCTCCTCTTCTAGATGAGCATCTTCTGGATAACGAGGCAGAATACGTCCACTGGCTAATGTGAGTACATCAAGCACAGACCCGTCGGTTCAAATCACTTGATCACATAAGAATAGTTTATGAGTGGATATGAGTGGAGATTTGTGCACGTCTCCGCAGAGGGAACATACCAGGTGGGGCGGTGCAAGCCGGAGAGGAGCTGTGTCACTATCTGCCCCCCTTCCCGGCCAAAGGAACTGGCTTCCACCGCTACGTCTACATCCTCTTCAAGCAGGACGGACACATCAACTTCCAAGGGGATGCCAGGCCGTCGCCATGGTGAGGAACAGACACAGCACACACGTAGGCAGGCAGATGTGGATGATGGTACAACACATTTAAATCTGAGGCTAAAAATGCATTGTTTTTGTGTTGGTTTACTGCAAATACACTGAGTACTTGCCGCTCCTCCTCTCCAGTCACTCCCTGGTGGATCGAACCTTTAAGACGGTGGATTTCTACAGAAAGCACCAGGACAGCATGACGCCTGCTGGCTTGGCCTTCTTCCAGAGTCAGTGGGACGAGTCGGTCACCGAGACCTTCCACAACACACTCGGTGAGTCTCCATCCTACACACTGTCACTGTTCAAAGTCCTGGTTTAATTGTGTTGTCTCTGCAGACATGAGGGAGCCGGTGTTCGAGTTCATCAGGCCCCCGGTGTACCACCCTCCGCAGGTCAAATTCCCTCAGGGGAAACCCCTCCGCTATCTGGACAGATACAGAGACGGGAAGGAGCCCACCTATGGAATCTACTGATCACGTTTATGTTCTAATGTTAACAATAAAGAATTTTTCAGTGGTGTTCAGGCTACATTGTCTTTATTTTTGGGAAAAAACAAGAGTTTGTATGTGTATATTACAGCGCCATAAGATCATCACAGAAGCACAAATCCCAGAAAGAGAAAATATGTCTGTCATATGAGACTGCAAAACGGGTGGAAAACCCCCCCCAGCAGGTTGAACTGCAAAGCTGAAATTGTAGCGGGTAATTAAATCCTTGGACAAAGCAGAAGTGTCTGAGCAGCTCTACAATATCTAAAATGATGGACAACATTGTACAATTTGATCATTTGGTTGATCTAAAACAAGAGTGATTGAGTTGAGTGTTGGCTGGCGTTTGTAGCACCGCCCCAAGGAAGATGTTTGAGGTTTCTGGAAACTTCTCAGATAGTACATTGTACCTCAACCTCATCCAGAGAAAGATTGATGGTGCATCTCTCATGGATTCAGTATATTGAGAATCAGTTGCCTCCTTTGCTTCTCATTTCAATATATTGTGTTGATGATGATACGAATGGAGCAGGATTGGAGGTAACATTTTACCTATACTAATGTTTATGGTCTCAATTTCTACATTTACATTTTTCATCAATTTCACTATGTTTTTGAATAAAAAGATTAAAACATTGAACTGTTGGCCATGTGCATCTAAAAGTTTAGAGAAGGTTCACCTGTAAAGGTTATAGTGCACTTTACGTTCATAGTGGAATTTTACCCAAGAGCCAAATGAGCTAACTCTTTCTGAGCAGTGTAAAGCCTGTTGATTCTGCAGGAACTCGTAGTCTCAATAGTTTAGGGGAAGAAGATGCAGTTAAGGCAGGCATGAAGTCAAAAGTGCAGGAGACACTCATTACGTACAGAAGGGTTCTCCGTTGTGTCCAGAAATTTCCATCCATGAATGAGATGGGTCTGTACACCAAAGATTCCTTCATTTCTCATTGTTTAATCACTTGTTCTCCAGTTGTTAATGGCATTTCCACTTCCATCTTTGAATGTAAATTTTTTTTTTTTAATAAAGATATCTTTTTATGTGTATGTCACTGATGTGATCATTAGATTTAATACTGTCTGAACTGAGTGTACAGCTTACCAAATAAAAGCAAACTCATTGCAACTTTTTTAATTTGATGTTTTTATTTGTCAGTCAAGTGGGTCAATGTGGGTTAACTTTGATCTCACAAGTTAAAGTAGCTGATTGGTTGATTGGTCCATGCTTCTTCCTCCTCTGGAGTCAGAGAGCCTATTACACCTGATGAGCAGCACCTGTGGCACTTGGTGAGACTATTTGAACAGGAACCGTCAGTCTGCACTCTCACTGTCCACCTGCAACAATGGCATCTGGTTGGTGTTTCCTCACATGTGTGCTGCTTGTCTGGCTGGCAGAAGGTTTGTTTCTCACACCAATCTGCTTAGATGCTGACAGTTAATGATTGCAATGGACCCATTGTGCTACTTGCTACTGAAATGTTTATTAACTAGCTTTCTGTCCACAGGATCCTGGGGGCTGGAAAATGTGCTGCAGAGGGGGACGCGAGGTAAGCTAACTAGTGCGGAACTCTTTAGGGAGTGACTTTCTGACTCTGAATATTTGCTGTTTTTGTTTCAGAACTGTCTGCCAATGATGTGTCCATGAAGAAGACGATGAAGCTTCTCCAGTCAATGGAATCCATGTTGGATAAAAGGGCAAAAGAAGGTAAGCAAATTCTAGGAATCAATACTGAGCTGACTTCAGTATTGGAGGCACACAAACTACATATTTAGCCAATACTGGTTACCTTCAGTTCATGTTACTGAAAGTTGATCTTTTTGTTTTTCCCCCAGTTGAACAAGGAACCAAGGAAGTGGTAGAGATAACAGTTAGTCATGTGAAACTAGTGCAGCACGACTCAAAGCCCACAAACCCAACCAACGAGACGGCCGCCGCCGACAGCGGGCGCTACAACGAGACGGCCGCCGCCGACAGCGGGCGCTACAACGAGACGGCCGCCGCCGACAGCGGGCGCTACAACGAGACGGCCGCCGCCGACAGCGGGCGCTACAACGAGACGGCCGCCGCCGACAGCGGGCGCTACAACGAGACGGCCGCCGCCGACAGCGGGCGCTACAACGAGACGGCCGCCGCCGACAGCGGGCGCTACAACGAGACGGCCGCCGCCGACAGCGGGCGCTACAACGAGACGGCCGCCGCCGACAGCGGGCGCTACAACGAGACGGCCGCCGCCGACAGCGGGCGCTACAACGAGACGGCCGCCGCCGACAGCGGGCGCTACAACGAGACGGCCGCCGCCGACAGCGGGCGCTACAACGAGACGGAAGGTCTGAAGATAACGGTAAGTACAACTCAAGCATTTTAAGCTTTTGTTCCAGAATTGTGAAACTGATTACTTTCTTCACAGTTGCAGTGACGGCTCCAGTTCAACCTGTGAAAATCAGCCAATGAAGAGTCAAACTCGGGTCAGTGGGGAGACGCCTAAAGGGAACGCCTTTTTGGACTTAGAACCCGACACTAACTCCACTGATGTGACCCCAGTCGCATTGAGGGGAGGTGACGGGTTTTTAGAAACCATACAAGAGTTTCAACAGGTGTTTGAATCATCTTATCCCTCTGCTCTGAATAAAAGGCTCAATTTAATTTGATTCTTTACTGGCCACATTCAATTCAATGTCATCGGAATTGTTTTGACTCTGCTGCTGACCGACGCACTCCACGTTCATGCGACCTCGTCAACCACATCTTAAGTCTCCAACGGGACCTGATTTACAGTTGTCTAGTGTCTCTCAGAGCTGCGAGTTGACCTCAATTGTGCCTTAATTTAAACATGTACGATTCTTTCCTGTTTTAGAGCTTTAATTGGTACATCAATACTAGGCTGCTCCAACTTGGTATTGTATGCTTTAGTAACGGGTATGTACTACAAGCCTTTAAGGTTGCTGTTAATCCTCTTTAAAAGCCCACCCTTGATTCAGATGTTAAGCTATCGGCCAATGTCCAACTTTCGCTATAGTTCTGAAATCCTGGGAAAAGTAGTCAGCTGCATGACCATGTACAAACTGTCTTGTCAGTTGGGCGTTGGAGCTCCCCATAACGGATGGCTTCCCCTTCAGACCTGACCTTAAAATGCATTTCACCCTGATGCAGATGGTTTACAATTGTCTGTATCCTGTATTTCAGGCCAACCACTTGATTAGATGAGGTTATTACTTGTGTCACGGCATGCAGTTATGGGTCATCCTGCTTGCGCTGGATGGTATCCTTGGCCTAAGCGACTGTAAGGACCTCCAGTCTGCAGATTCATCTCTTCTGGTCCTATGAGATCTGTGTTGAATTTGATAATATTGATCATGACATCCACTAAGACTGGGCGATATTGGGATTAAAGGTACAGCACTAAATGGTTTTCCGTCATGTTCTTTGTCAGTGACAGCAGACTACAGTTAAACAATGAGTTCCACAGGGCTTTGCTAGAACCCCATCTCTTATTTACCTGTTTGGCTGAAAGGCTTCATGTCAGGTTCAATGTTCTCCATTGTAGTTTTTAAATGCACACAAATGAATGTGTACAGGATTAATGCTTATAAATGTAATTTTTTTACAGAGACGTTTGAGGGGGGAGAGGCAGTGGGTGGGGGACAAGACAATACCCTCGTTAATGCTACATATACTATTTACAGTTCTCACACTGATCCAAACACTTTCCAACTGTTAGATTAAACTAACCTGAGCAGCACTGTCTGCATATCAACATGATTTTCAAACAGGTACATAAATTTGTTGTGGAAAATCTTAAGACCTTTGTACTGAGATGTCTTTGAGATATTTACAGCTGTCCTTGCATCTCCCAGTTTGTTATACCTTCCTGTTGATTAGCTGGCACCTCTGACTTGGAGGATGGGTTGTATTGACTACCTAATGACTGCTCCCTGCCCGACTGGTGCATCTGTGTGTCCTTGTACAAAGTAAAACAAACGTTATCAGACTTTGAGGAGCCGGGCCAGAGGGCATTGGTGTGGGAAAGGTTTCTTAAGAAACAGAGGGGTCCTTTAGGGGGAAGTCTGTCTGAGTCTCTCCGTGTTGGTCTCTTTTCTGTCCCAGTGTGTTCTCTGCCCGTGTCCACGTCTCTGTCTGATTGTGCTGTGAGATCTCGGACTGTTCCCTTGAATAAAGTCCCTTGCATCAAATCCAATGTTTCTTCTACATTCATCCTTCTGACCCTGAGCATAACCGGGAAGCAACGGAAATTCTTCAACAAAATTAACGAAATGGCAAATACAGAAGTACATGATTTTGAAAGTTGAACAAATGATGGCAGAAAACAAGCAGTATCAGCAGCACAGCTCATTGAGGAGTGGAGATGTATGTGCGTGCGGGAGGCAGTGACACCCCGGGGCCCGAGGTAATCGGGCCCGGACACCATCACCCTGGCGCCCGGCGGCCAACCGGGAAGGCTCCAGTGAACCACCCCAGAGAGCCGCGTCCCAGCCCAGAAAGCACCAAAGTTGACTTGAAGATCTTGTCTAAGGCCTCCTTCACTCTGCGGAGAAATGAGACCCAATTCAGATTTTTTTTTATATCCAACCTGTTTTGTGGCTGTGTGAAAGCTTCAATTCCGATTCCGAAACGCCAGAACCAGGCCTCGATCATATGCGGTACCAATTCTGATATTTTTCTACATGCAACTGCTGCGGCATTGACGTGTGACTGACGTCACGGATAAGCGCCAGAGGAAGCAGCTCCACCAAAATGTTTAAAGATATGCTCTCTTTTTTTCTTCATTCTCCTTTATCTGCTGATTTTGTCTATTATTTAACACCCACTTAAAAATGGATATACACACGCTGACCTGTGTTACCAGATATGGTGGGTATCCCCCAATTGGGGAGCCAGCTTCTCTTACCTTTTAATTTAGTCTGTTTTGTGCTTTTGTTTGTTTATGCCGTGTTTTTTTTTATGACACATATAATACTTTTACAGTTTTAATGTGATTTCTACAAAAGCTAAGATTTGGGCTGGTTTTCATCGAGGTGTGTGGGTTTTAAGTCGTTTGGAATGAAAACAGTCACATCTGGCAACCCTGGTGCTAACCAGCGTGTCGTGAGTGAAATCGTGTGGCAATCCATTTTTACTTCTGTCAATAGTGTCTTCTGCGCATGCACGTTCACACAGCAGTCTGATAGAGGTCTAGTTTAAAATGTAATGTGAAGGATCACGCAAAAATAATATCTGAATTGAGCATCAAAACCTGTGAACATACCCTAAGATCTTGGTAAGTAAGCATCATTTTACAGAAATTTAGTTTAAGCTTCGAATTGATCTGCAATTAATTTGTAACCAAGCCAGGTGAATCTACCTTGTCAATACATGAAGAAATTGAAAATTTGAGAGCAAATGGTCTTTTTTTAAGTTTTATAAACAGAACAAAACATAAATCCAACATTATCAGAACGGAACAATCTGGTCACTGGGTGAAATCCATTCTGATGTATAAGAAGAATAAAAATAAGTGCAAACAGCAATATTTATCTGTGTTACATGGGTTTACAGTAGTCCGTGGGAGAGGTGAAGAGAGTGAGGGGCAGAAGGGTGTCGGCATAAGTCAACCGACCCTGGGTGGGAGTCTCTCCAGTGTAAGTCCCTCCATCGATCTCAGTAGTAAAGGGTAAAGGGAGATTTGCATTATCTCATATCGGTTTCTTTCATACATACAATAGCCATTTCAACCAATTCTTGCCAGCTTTGTTACCACAGAGTCTTTAAACGAATGTCAGTCTTTCCATTTTCCATAATTCCTTTAGTGTGCCTGTCCAGTCTCAACGTTGGTAGCTCCCTGTGAAGCCATTTCATGTTTTTGATATATTGCTGGCTATCAGCAGTATTTTCAAAAGGTACTTATCCTGGGAATTTAGATCAGATGGTTGGTTTCATAAATATACAGTTTGAAAGTTATATTCAATGTCAAAACGTAGAATTGCTTTTACTTCTTTGACTACTTTCAACCAGTAAAGTTGGATTCCGAGGCAACCCCAAAAGATATTAAAATGGTCATCCATCACAGTATTACAGTGTCTCCAGCAATGACCAAACTCAGTTCTGCCACTCCATTGATATTTTCTTTTTGGGGTTGTGAAAAACCTGATAATATTTCTTCTTTTTTTGTTTTTTGTAAGATTGCAGGCATAAGTATTATCTAAAAACCACTCTCGTATAGCCATATAGGCATCAATGATAATGTTAATGAGGTCCCATTGGAAATTCTCAAGTGTTTTGTTTCTGTGAAAATGGTGTAAGTATCTGTAAAAAATCTGTTTAAATCATGTTTTCCTGCATGTGTAAATTGCAGAATTTTTGGAACTAGATGTTGAGGGAAGCTTTTGTAAGTTCACTTAACTGACTTCAGTGTATAGTTGTGAGACTTTTATCACCTAGCAAAGATTGAAGAGAGATGTCAAGTTGGTTAAGCTCTCGTAATAACGTATTTTACATTTTGCAATCAACCAATCAGCTAGTTCAACTTGTGTGATCTTCAGGCTTTTATTTGTTCAGCTGTACACTCAGTTTAGACTGTCCTCAGGGAAGAGTATAAATAATTAAACTGGCAACCCTAACCCGATTGTAAACAGAAGTCCAATCTCCAAATTGGTGGATATTTATCCACTGGAGACCACAAATGTGCAAAACAACTGAAAGCTCATGTTGACAATTTGTTGTATATACGTTGAATGTAGAGGATCCATGGTTTCTCACACACTGACTGAACTCTCTCTCACTGTTCACCATTTCTCTGCACACTGACAAGGACAGGGTTCATTTATAAGCCATTGCATAGGATCCCCACTAAAATGTACGTGTGCCAGCTGAAAACAGCGTGCACCAAAGAAATAACCAGATTTATAAAAACTTGTGCACACACACTTACATCACAGGTTGCGCAGATGGATTCACCTTATATCCTGCCCTTTTCATTCTAACAGTCTACCCTGAATGGTCAATACGAAGAACCCAAATTGATTTGTTTGCATGTAAATACGCCTGCTGCACAGCACATGCCTGCAGCCTGTTCCTGACACTGCTGTACATCAGGATGAATGAGTCATGTACGGAGCCAGGCCACCATGCCACTACATTTGTCAGACTCACGTTTAAGGCACTAAGCAGTGGTGGGTCTCATCCGAGGGGATGAGGAGGATGAGTACAGATAGGAAGTGAAGGCCTTTGTGATACTGAATGTTAGTGACTTAGTAATCGATTTCAGGAAGAAACAGCCAGTGCACCCCCCACTTTACATCATGGACACTGCAGTGGAAATGCAGCACACCAGATTCCTGGGGGTGCCTGTGCCGAACAACCTCACCTGGTCTCTCCATACCTCCTCCATCGCCAAGAAGGCACCCCTAGTTTCCCCCCATCTGCGTGTGCAAGGATCAAAGTTGATATACTGGTGCCCAAGGTTATTTTTATAAATACCAACATTTGCAAGGGAAGTTGGCTGCACGTCTGTAAGGCTCTGTTTTGTGTGTAAGCAACATTTAAAGATGACGCCCCAGGTCTGGAGGAAGGTTTTCACTTCTTCTCTCAACTCAAAAGATCTTTTCAAGACACTTCCCCTGCTGAGCCAACGGACAGCGGGCACAACAAGATGGCCGCCGCAGACAGCGGGCGCAACAACGAGACGGCCACCGCAGACAGCGGGCACAACAACGAGACGGCCACCGCAGACAGCGGGCACAACAACGAGACGGCCACCGCAGACAGCGGGAACAACAACAAGACGGCCGCCGCAGACAGGTCTGAAGGTAACGGTAAGTACAACTGGAGCTTTATTTTTAGCTTTTGTTCCAGAATTGTAAAACTGATTGCTTTCTTCACAGTTGCAGTGACGGCTCCAGTTCAACTTGTCAAAATCGTCCAACAGTCCATGAAGAGTGACAATCTGATCGGTGGGGAGACACCAAAAGGGAAAAGGCAGAGGTTTGGACTTAGAACCCTTCAGTGACTCCAGTCGCATTGAGGGGAGGTGATGGGTTTTTAGAAACCATGCAAGAGATTTTCAACAAGTGTTTGAAACACCTTATCCCTCTGCTCTGAATAAAAGGCTCAAGTTCACTTTCTTTGAGCAATTTCCATGAAGACATTGACATTTTTTCTAGACTTTTATCACCAATTTCGGAGCTGCAGCCACTGTCTGCAGATGAAGCAAGGAACACCTTCCACTGGTACAACAAATCTCCTCCTCTAGAAAGGTCTTGGGATTTATGGTTGGTTATTAGCATTAAATTACTGTAAGTAATAGATTACTGAAAGTAATAAATCACTGGAAGTAATTTATGAAAAATTGAAATTATTAATGGAAGTAAACGGTAATTTACTCATTAACAACTCCTAAAGTAATTGAATAATTACTTTAAAAACAAAAAAAATGAATAAATTATCAAAAATAATTTATTAATAAAAAAATTATTAATTTGCATTAATTTGTTATTTATGTATTAATAATAAATCGGGGCACCACAAGATAAACTGGAAATAGCTAATACCAAAATATTAGTCTCGTTTGTAAAAAGTTTATTTAAGTTAGTTAATATTTCTGCATAAAATATAACAATCAAATTGAATGGAAGGTGTGAGATCCGAGCACAGACTGTTACAAACCAGTGAATTGTCAACAATAAATACACAATAATCACCAAGAAGCGTACAATTCAGCTAACAGGCGTTTATTAATAAAAATTTATTAATTCATAAATAATTCGGAAATCATCTCATAAATCAACACATTCAAATAGCAAACAACATCTAACACGGAGATCTAATCTATTAAACAGCGAACACTATGTACAAAGTGTGTGTGTGTGTGTGTGTGTGTGTGTGTGTGTGTGTGTGTGTGGTCTGGAGAGATGAGGGTGGCGGTGTAATGACCTCGAACGTCCACCAGGTGGAGGCAGACGTCCTCGGGTCAATGTGAGGGGGTGTAATGACCTCGAACGTCCACCAGGTGGAGGCAGACGTCGGCGGGTCAATCCGGTGACTGTGACGACCAATAGGGGCGTGCGGCGGCGCGCAGAGGGAGAGCGCAATGACTTGATGTGTCCACCAGGTGGATGTCAAGAGGGATTGCGATGACCCACGCGACCACTAGAGGCGTTTGACTCGATCTTTCTGGGGACACGGCGGTTGCTTAGCGGCCAGATAAACAAGACGTCCGTCGAGCGCGCATGCCCGAGGGCGGTCTCGGAGCGAGTTAGTCTACCGAGGGCGTAACGAACGGGCGGTTCTGTTGGCCCGGTTCTGAGTCCTAAGTGGAGGTCGGGACCTGCAGTTAGGACTCTTGTGATCACGGTAGATCTGCTCTGCAGCAGCTATCATGCAGTTGTTACATGCAGTAGTGTGTGTCGGTGACCTTATCTCGATCTGATAAGGGGGGCGCGTTGCTGCGGGTTAGTGAAATAGGGGGAGAGAATGAGAGAGGATGAAGACAAGAGAAAGACAGAGAATTCTGCGAGGCTCGGTTCTGATCCCTGGTTCCTCCACACAGAGCTCCCAGTGGGCCTGTAGCTCACTTGTACCTCTGGTTCTGAGGTGGAAAACCAGAGTCCTGGACTTGGTTGGTCGCGTGTGAACGCGCGTGCACAAACAGATGAGATGCTGCGGCCTTCTGAGCGGCACATTGAAACACATTGCATTTTCAACAGAACATCATTCTAACTATTCTCTGCCCAGACAAAAGCTCTCACTCTCCCTGGTTTGGTGCTGAAAAGCACCGTCCGTGGTTCTGTGTGGCTCTGGTAACTGGTTGTTACCGGGTCTGAATTCAGCGTCCTGAATTCAGAGGCCTGGCTCCAGCTGCAGCAGTGGGCAGCAAGGCAGTTGAAGGAGGAGAGGAGAAGAGGAGAAGAGGAGACTTTGGTCTCCAGAATCCCCCAAAAAGGCAAAAATAGAGGAAACAGAAGATGTAGTCCGAACTGGGTCCTGCTCGTCCAGCGGGCTGGTGTTGGTTCTGTCTCTTTGTTTCTGCTTGGTGCTCTCTAATACCATCCTGATGAGGGAAAGAGATGTCTCTCCCTCGATGGTCAGATTGAAAAGCAGAGAGTGTTGGTAGAAAGTTGGTCTCACCAACTTGGGTTTTGGACCCCTGTGGTGTTCAGGTCGGATTCAAGCATCCTCATTGGCCACTTCCGGGGTCTGGCTCGATCCCCTGCTGTTTTATGGCCTATCCATTGTCCCTGGTGATTTTCTTTCGGGGGAGCAAGCCTCTGGAGGAGTTCATTAAATCTTCAGCCCCAAAAAAGGTTAATGGTAATCCTGTTTCCTTGTGACTAAAAGTGAAGGTAGTTGAAAGACCCAAGCTCTCCAGGCGAATTGGTTGAAATGCTGCCCATGGGAGCTCTGATGTGTGAGACAGGCTTTTTAGCTTTTGTTAGAGTGGCACATTCCCATCACAGAAGCCCCAACATTCAATTTCATGTCTGACCAGGGTTAGAACTTTTTCAGTTCCTACTTGACCCATATCATTGAAGAGTTTCAGGACCATGGGCTGACAACATTCAGGCAAGACCAGCTGAGACCTTTGACTAGTCTTCCTGTAGAGCAGGCCACTTTCAAAGTGTAACTTATCCCGGTCATACAGAAGTTTTCTTGATGGGTCACTCACTTTTTTCCTCATGTCACGGGTTAGTGTGTCAGTTGTCACCTTCAGTTTAACAACTTGGCTGATAGTTGGCTCATCCTAGTGGGACTTCACAAGCTCGTCATAGCTTACAGTAGAGAGTGGGCTTGGTAGCAACTTCTTTCAACTAAGCAGCTTTACTTCCATCCCATATAGCAGGGGTATTCAATTCAAATGTTCAGAGGACCAGTTTGACAATGTCTTGATCCAACGGTCTGGAAGATCAGAATGTCTAACCATTTAAATGTGATATATATTTAACTATACACTTTCTTCCCGCAGTTCAAAAACATGTGAGGTTAATTGGTGACAAAATGCTAGGTGTGGCTGTCTGTCTCCGGCGGTTTGTCCTGTGATGGACTGGTGACCCGTCCAGGTGTATCCTGTCCTCATCCAAAGTAAACTGACTGGCTCTGCCATCCCACGACCCTGACTAGTTTTCAACCGATTTTGAAGATGGATGGATGGATATATTTTTATGGAGCCTGGTAGTTCTATCAACATCTGCATGTAACCAACAGCTGACTGTCAAATCAAATGAATTCAGTTCAGTTCAAAAACGTATTGACAATATGTATTATCATGTATCATGGAACAGAAAGTATATGTCTGTCGGCCGTTACAATATTCTCTCATTTATTAAATAAAAGTCAAGTTAATTTTTAAAATGAGAGAAAAGAAATACAATTTGAAAATTGTGTATGGTGAAATACAGTACTTGACTTCAGAACAATAAAACACATTGTACAGATAATAAATCTAAATACATGTTGACTACTAGAGAAAGAATCACTTCAGAGCCATTCTGAGACTCAGGTGGAGGAGCTCATTGGTGAATCTGGAACCATATTTGGTTCACTGTGGAGAAAGCTGCCTCACCATTATGTTATGTACAGAGCTACTTTCCTCAGACCTATGTCTCAAGGACATTTAGATGGATGGATAGATGGATATAGATTTTTCTGCCAAATCCCCTATTGGTGGCAATGAGACCCCAATGATCTTCTTGGCGGCCCTCACCACTCTCTTCAGTGCTTTTCATTCAGAGGCGGTGCTGTTCTCATGCCACAGAGAGATGCTGCCGGTCAACACACTCTCTATGGCTCCTCTGTAGAAGGTGGTGAGGACTGATGAGCTCACATGAGCTCTCTTCAGACGCTGCAAGTAGATCAGGCACTGATGGGCCTTCTTGGCGATGGAGGGGGTATGGAGAGACCAGGTGAGGTTCTTCGGCACAGGCACCCCCAGGAATCTGGTGTGCTGCATTTCCACTGCAGTGTCCATGATGTAAAGTGGGGTGTGCACTGGGTGTTTCTTCCTGAAATCGATTACTAGTTCTTTGGCTTTTTTTGAACATTCAGTATCACAAAGGCCTTCACTTCCTATCTGTACTCGTCCTCCTCATCCCCTCGGATGAGACCCACCACTGTTATGTCGTCCACATACTTTATGCTGTGGTTTGTGCTGAACTTTGCACAATAGTAGTGGGTCATCAGAGTGAAGAGGGGGGGATTCAGAACGCAGCCCTGTGAAGAGCCTGTGCTCAGCGAGATTGTGACAAACTTGTTGTTCCCACCCTGTACGTGCTGAGAATTGTCTGTTAAAAAGTCCAGTTCTGCAGGGGAGTGCTCAGTCCCAGTTGACCAAGTTTGCTGACCAGATGCTGAGGGATGATGGAATTAAAGGCTGAGCTGAAGACAACAAACAGCATCTGGACCAGAGCATCCTTGTTCTCCAGATGTTCCAGGGTCAGTTGAAGTGCAGTGGATATGGCCTCCTCTGTGGAGCGGTTCAAATTGGAGTGGGTCACGTGAGGCGGGTAGGACAGAGGTGATGTGATCCTTAATCAGCCTATCGAAGCATTTCATGATTATTGATGTTAATGCTACAGGGCAATAGTCACTGTCCATGTATCAGTATATGTGATCAAACTAGCCCTCTTGAATGTGCTTACTCAATGTGGCAGGACCCTCGTCAGGTATCTGTGCAATTCAGTTACAGGTCCAATCTGCAGACTGGACCCAGAACAGATAATTCTTGTAAAAACAGTAGAAAAAACGAGACATGTGGTGGTGAGCTTCCTTTTCAGTGCAGCTTCAGGGGCAGACTGAAGAAGCCACCTGAGAGTTTGTTTCCAGGAAGTCATTGAGGGAAGCTGGATGAGAAGCACACCTACGCCACACTGCCTCCTACTTTCCAATTGAAATAACTGCAATCAAGGTTAAACACATTAGCTCAGAATGGTCCAAAATTGAAGTTCAAATCAATAAACATAAAGACATTGGACTCCAATTTCCCCCAAAAACATAAAATGTGACCGTGCATTTTGTGTGTATCACACTGTTCTTTTCTGGCCTTTTCTATCTCCCAACCCCAACTGAAAAAGCAGAAAGTCCCAACCACTGGGCCTAACATTAAAAAGCAATTTGAAGCAATGTCCAGTTTTCCAAATGTAATAGACACAATTGACTGCACTCACATTGCTATAAGGGTTCCCAGTAGGAATGAATTTGTCTACGTGAAACGTAAAAATTGTGCATACAATCAAAATTCCAAATGTCCAAATTCTTAGTGCCTTAAACGTGAGTCGGACATATGTAGTGGCATGGTGGCCTGGCTCCGTACATGACTCATTCATCCTGATGTACAGCAGTGTCAGGAACAGGCTGCAGGCATGTGCTGTGCAGCAGGCGTATTTACATGCAAAAAAATACATTTGGGTTCTTCGTATTGACCATTCAGGGTAGACTTTTGAAAAGGGCAGGTGAATCCATCTGCGCAACCTGTGATGTAAATGTGTGTGCACAAGTTTTTATAAATTTGGTTATTTCTATTTCTATTTTCTTCTTCCTCCTCTGGAGTCAGAGAGCCTCTTACACCTGATGAGCAGCACCTGTGGCACTTGGTGAGACTATTTAAACAGGAACCGTCAGTCTGCACTCTCACTGTCTACCTGCAACAATGGCATGTTTGGTGGTTCCTCACATGTGTGCTGCTTGTCTGGCTGGCAGAAGGTTTGTTTCTCACACCAATCTGCGTAGATGCTGACAGTTAATGATTGTAATGGACCCATTGTGCTACTGAAATGTTTATTAACTAGCTTTCTGTCCACAGGATCCTGGGGGCTGGAAAATGTGCTGCAGAGGGGGACGCGAGGTAAGCTAACTAGTGCGGAACTCTTTAGGGAGTGACTTTCTGACTCTGAATATTTGCTGTTGTCTTTGTTTCAGAGCTGTCTGCCAATGATATGTCCATGAAGAAGACGATGAAGCTTCTCCAGTCAATGGAATCCATGTTGGAGAAAAGTATCAAAGAAGGTAAGCAAATTCTAGGAATCAATACCGAGCCAGGTGGCTTCAGTATTTTAGGTACTTCAACTTGTACAAATAGTGTTCCTGGCTACCCTTCATGTTGCTGAGGTGACTTTCCTTGTTCCGCAGTTGAACAAGGAACCAAAGAAATGGAAGCAGAGATAACAGTTAGTCATGTGAAACTAGTGCAGCACGACTCAAAGCCCACAAACCCAACCAACGAGACGGCGGCCGCCGACGGCGGGCGCTACAACGAGACGGCGGCTCGTTGGGTCTTAAGATAACGGTAGGTAGAACGCAAGCTTTTTAAGCTTTTGTTCCAGAATTGTGTAACTGATTACTTTCTTCACAGTTGCAGTGACGGCTCCAGTTCAACATGTGAAAATCGTCCAACAGCCAATGAAGAGTCAAACTCGGGTCGGTGGGGAGACGCCTAAAGGGAAAAGAGAACGCCTTTTTGGACTTAGAACCCGACACTAACTCCACTGATGTGATGGGTTTTTAGAAACCATGCATGAGATTTTCAAAAGGTCTTTCGAATCCTCTTATCCCTCTGCTCTGAATAAAAGGCTCAAGTTCACTTCCGTCTATTCTTTAACTCTGGTAGTTAAGGAGAGTATTGATTAGGTCTCATCTATAGTGTTTAGCAACAATGGCTATGCACGAATCTGAGTTGTGATAGAAATAAGCAAAACTGAAAATCTATTTTAGCCATGCCTTGCACAAACGAGTTTGAATGAATACTATTTGCTTAACCTGGTAAACATTACAGCTAAATGTTTGGGGCTTTCTCTTTAGACCACATTATCAAATGCCTAGGTCAGCAATCTTACTCCGAACCTTGTTGCTGATTTTGGAATTTAGTTCATGTGAGCTGCCATTTTTGATTTTAGAATCCATCATATCTTGCCATCTCAAGTGCACAGTGGCATATGCACACCAAGCTGTATATAGCAGAATCTATTTTGTTTCCTTACTGAATATAATTTGAGATTGTACTTTAGTGCACAAAGGTATTCTTTCAGTGCATTGGCATCAGACCAGCTGGTAATGTACAGTATCTTATTGGTCCTGGGTTAGGTCAAATCTGTTGGGGCCACTTTCCAATTTCAGGGTCCCCGGAGTTTTTCCTGTCGGTCTCATCTTACTTCTGTTTTCCTGTACCAAGGCCAAATACCCCTCATCTGTTGTTGAGCATAGTCAGTGCAATTTTCACAAAATGTAAACTTACAATGTTGAGCAATTTCTTTTTTTTTTCTTTCAATAAAGGTCCAACTTAAAAGTTAAAATTGATAAATGAAGAGGAAAGATGAAATCTTTGCAACTATTCCTCAGAAACCTCCAACAGCTTCCTTGGCGCGATGCTACAAATGCCAACTAAGATGGTACATATTTGTATTGTTGGAGTGACCAAATGATTAAATTATCAAGGAAACGAGGCACAAAGTGTCACGTCAGACCATTAGAAAGTTTTCATCAGCGTGGGGTGGAATATAATTCATTTATTTCATACAAAATATATTTCAGATGATAAATGTCAGTAGTGTGGAAACATCTGTCACAACATTGATTTTACTCTCTAAACGTAAAGCACCTTTACGTTTAGAGTTCTGTGTTTGTCAGTCTTTCGATTATTATTGTCGACAAAGGATCGACCGCGGCTATCGCCCTCATTGCTTTCCCCATTACATTCCAATGAAGTCCACGTGTATGCCGAGCAGTGCAGCGTTTCACCAGCTAACAGTCTGTTGGTCATGAGCGAGCCACCTGCAGCATTTCCTGCACAGTCAGCAGTTTTTCTCGGGGCTTCCCGATGACCTCGCCCCTCCTCGTCTCCACGTTGTCGATCTTCTCCCAGTCTGAGAAAGTCACCGCTTTCACTCCTGCACACGAGCAAGATCGACACACAGATTATCAGAGGAAAAAACTTTTTTATTGAAGTGCCAAACACAGAAAACAACACAAACTGAAATTGCCTGCATTCACTTGCAGCTGCAACATTTTTCTTTGATTAGCCTTTTATGAATGTAAATGTGATAAAGACATTCAGATTATAAAATAAAACAGTGAAAAACCATACGTAACGGGCATGACAATTACTGTATAGGCCTGTATACAAAGACCTACCCGACTGACATCGGCCCTGTTTACATGTTTCCAAGTGAAAACTAATCTTTTTTGCGTTTTCACTTGAAAACATTGTCGCGTAAATGGGGCCTAAGATATCGTATTGATCCTGAATATTCTCACCACTAAGGACTTTAATTTACCCGAAACCAGTTCGACATGAGGTCAGCGCTTTTATTGGATTCATCGTTGCAATGAACCGAAAGCAAAATAATTCAGCTTGAGCCACTTTGTAAAAGATTTACACTTTAATATATTTTCCTGGAAAAAGGGGGGAAATAGAGACACAGTCTGTCTCACACGCCAACATTTATCATGACTTGATGTGATTGTATCAGCCGGGTGTAGATCATCAGTCTGTCAACAGTCTTTTAGTGACATTCTGACATTTGTCTCCGTCTCGTCACTTTCTTTTTCTTTGATGTTTTTCTTTCCACTTGGTTTGTTTTTCTTGGCATCTCTTTCTTGAACATGTCATACACTTCTCTATTGGATGTTTGTATCGCCTCACAGAGTTTCGTCTGCTGCACCTCTGTTTCATGCAGTATTCTATATTTTTGTTTCTTTTTTGAGGTCTGCACCTTCTAAGTTTCCTCGTAGATTAGTTGTCTTTGTTATTTTGCGGCTTTGTTGTGTCTGTCGCAGATTTTCATTTGGCATCTTTTCGCTGCTTTTTCATGTATTTAGTTGTTGATCTTGGTATCAATTTGCATATTAGTTGTAATTTTGAATGTTTAAAATTGTTGTTTTAAATGGTGGCTGTATTTATTTTTTAATGTATTTATTTTTGTTGCATCTCACGGATTTCATTTTTATTTTATTTTGAATGTTTTTAAAGAATGTTTTGTTTGCTTACTAAAGCAAGTCTCCACCTCTGACCCTGGTTCTGCAGGTTTCTTCCTGTAAAAAAGGGAGTTTTTCCTTTACACCATCTCCTCTGCGTGCTCATGTGGAATTGTTGGATTGTTCTCTGTAGAATTGGCTGACGACTGTTTTGTGTTTGGTGCTTTTTAAATAAAATTGAATTTGATTGAAATGGACTTGGTCAAATGTTTTGGACATTTCCAAAGTCAACCGTTCACACTCTTTCATTAACTAGGCTGACCAGTGTCCCTAAAGTTTTGGATATTTATAATACAATTTGATTTTATATACAATTTATAATACAATTTGGATATTTAAACTCTCCAAGTGTCTCACACAACATTTCTGATGTTAATGGACCACCGAGCCAAGGTTGTTTATGCCACCCTGAAAACAAAATGAAGCCCCATGGACCATCAACAGCAGAGACTTTAAACTGTTTGGACGTGTCACCTAAATAGCTGAGCTCCAACAAAAACACAAAGGAAGTGGTTAGAATATATCAAGGTTTCAGTGAACCATTAACATCAACAACCGCGAGTCACACACCCTGAAAGTTGGACCAACGAGAACAAGCATGAACTTTTTTAGTTTCATTGTTGTTGCATCTATTATATGTTTCTTCTGTGCTGTTTCCCATCTTTGTTGTGTTTTCTGGCCTCTCGTGAAAAATATTTTTTTTGTCATTTTGTGCGAGCTGGTTTGAATCTCTTTAGTGCTCAATGCGTTTCCTGTTTATTTGCCTCTTTCTACACTATACGAGAATCGATAGTCTCCTATAAGAGAGTGAAAATCTGTCAGAGGGTAGTGCAGTACCTCTCTCTGCCAGCAGAGTGCTGATGCTCTGTGAGCCCGGCCTGGCAGAAGACACATCCAAAGCTCCTGAGTCTATGTCCTCCATTAAAGAGCGAGCTGTGTCAAAGCTGTTGTTCATGGTGGTGGCGATCACCCCGGTCGGGCCAGTTTTCACCCAGCCGCTGCAATACAGACCTACAGACACAGGTCAAAGGGCAAGGCAAGGCTAAACTTTAGTATGCCCAAAATAAAATGTAAGCGTTCATACAACAATAAACACACTGATGCAAACCAGCGAGTATTACAGGATGTCATCCACCAGCAACGTCAGCAGCAAGTAGACGAGAGAAGACGAGCGACGTCAACAGTGTGAGATTCTTCAATATTAATTACAACCACAAAACAACGACAAGTAAGACTGTAAATTATGTTCTGCCAAAACATCACGTGGTGAAAGCTAGTTTGTACAACACCAGCAACAGATCTTATGGAGTTGATCTGAGAAGAGTTTCTGATCTTGTACCTGCAGCCTGTTGAACGCGGCCCATGCTGTTTGGGATGACGGCCTTGTGGGAGTCGAAGGGCACCGACTGGCCGATGGGGAGGCTCCGGTAGCCGATGCTGCTGATGATCAGGCCGCAAGTCACATCCTCGACTTCCCCGGTGAGCACGGCGTGAGCTCCATCGCCTGCGCCCTGCTCGTGGGGACAAACGTCCGCTTTACGCGGGAATCTAAACAGGGCCTGGGCACATTGGACCCGACGAGAAGACGCACCTCCAGCCGGTTGATGGCCAGTCGGACGCCGGCTGCTCTGCCGCCGCTGGCGAGAACCTCCACGGGGCTCCGGAAGAATCGAAAGCCCCACGAGCGGGACGCCTTGTCCCGCCTCGCCTGCTCCTTCTCACTGGGGGTCTCCAAGGCCGTCTTCAGCATCAGCTCCGTCAGACGCTTCCTGGGCCGCGGTACGTCTGAAACAGACACCAGACATACGGTTGTTTAAGAACCATAGAGAACCACTTCAGATGTTAAAATTTATCCATCAGAATTAATATTTTTATTAGTTTAAACGCTTTGTAAAGCACTTAGTCTTTATATATATAATTAGTCTTTATATATATATAAATTACATTCAAAAATAATAGCGCACATAGAAGTTTAAGCTTTTACTGGGTCTTCAAAAAGGTATTTTAAATGGTCTTAATTTCTCCAGATTATTAAGATATTAATAATTACAATTTATCCATCACTTTTAATGAGCATTTCTTGTACAATTCTGGAAAACATCAAAGGTTTCACAAACGTCTTCTTGCCACTGCAGCACACAGACAAGCTGGCACCTCATATATGTACATGTAAAGACTCTCACACTCACAAGCTACACTGAATATCTAAAGTCTGGCGGAGATATAACACTTCCTGTAACTGTGCCTTGCTGTGACCACAATCTCGACACCACAGCGAGAGCGGTACGAGAGCGGTACGAGAGCGGTACGAGAGCAGAGGAGAGGAGGCCGTCATCCATCAATCTGCTGGACGAGAAGGTCACAGAGGCACTCTGTTCTCTACACGAAGAGAAAACAGCTCAATGTTCAGACTTTCCTTGGTACAAGTTTCCATTCAGATACAACCTCCAGTTATTGTGTGTTCACGATGGTGATGATATGGGGAACATATTTATTGATTTTTAGTTTTAAAATCCTATATGAGACCAGTGGTTTGGGTTCATGCTTGTATCAGTCCCAATGAGACGACAGTCACATAGTTTGTGGAGAACATAAGACTGAAATCAACTCAAAACTTCTAATAAAAATCAAGAAATATTAAAAGTTTTTAGGGAGGGATCAAATTGAACTCTTTTAAAAAAAACAAAAACATTTACTCCTTTATTTTGTATTTTTTACTTTTTCAATAAAAAAATCTAAATGTTTATTCTTTTCCCTATTTTTTGTAACAATATTTTTTAAAAAAGGACCTTTGAAAGAAAAGACATTACAGATAAAATAAACTGTTTTGCTGTAATATCAGGTACAAAGAAATGTGATAATACGCCTCGACTAGTTGGTTGTAAGGGTTCAATCAGTTTCAGGGAATTTTTACTTTTGGGGCTGATTAAACTGTTTTCCTACCAAACAGCTATACAGGAAGTTAAAAAGTCAAGGCCTTGAAGAACATATCCACAAATTACAATTTGACAAGGGTTAGGGTTAGGGTTGAGAGCTGATTAAAAATTAAGAACTGTTATCAAACAACGGAGAAGATATTTAAAAATAGACTCTGACAGAAACCTTTCAGAGCTTCTGGGATTCCTTTAAAATCCTCTGCCACCATCTCGGGTCTGCAGTCCGGCAGGTTCACCATTTCTCTGAGCTCCTGGAGAAAAAAACACAAGAGGAACGGCTCAGGAAACTAAATATTCAGTTTAAACGGGACAGAAAGTTAGAGTAACTATCTAATCAGTCATCCCAAGCTTTTCATTTATGGCTTAAATCTATTAATAGCTAATACTCAAAGAAACTATTCTTGTCACATTCATTCATTTTCAGCTAAAATCAACCAATAACTACATAAAATAGATGAAGAATAGCAAGAATTACACTTGTTTGATGACCAAATGTGAACTAATTAGTAAAAACTAATAAAATTTCTCATACATAAATCTGTTTTTAGAACAAAATAGTTGTTCTTTTTTCCAGTTCTCAGACTTAACCAGCCTATTCTAAATATGCAACTTCAATTTAGTTTTAATTTATTGGCCTAATTTAAATCAGAAGATAGTTATTTCATTTTAATATCAAGATTTCTTTGATTAAATTCTTTATTTTTGAAACAATCTGACTTAAGCCACTATGTTTAAGAGACTAAATATATCAATTATTCTAATGATACCTGGTCAATAGAAAAACATAGAATTGTTTAAAAAAAATTGTTAAAAGTAATGACTAAAGATCTCAGATAATCAGATAATTAAAACATTTTTGAAATATTTGAAAAAATTCCAAATATTTTGCTGAAATCAGCTAAAAACATTTAAGAAAAATAGCTGAACATACGAAGAAGTATGGCATATGGTCAAATAAATCTACCTAAAAGACAAACAGTTAAAACATTTAAAAACTGTTAGAAACCAAAAGTCTTTTTTCACTTAAAAAAAAAAAGTTACTTTTCAATAAACTAAGTAAAATCATTCGTTCAAATAGGATTAATAACTATAGTGAGTGAGGATGACAATGAACACACACCTCATTCTGACATTGTTAAGCTCTGTAAAACTAACTGAAAATGAAAGAATAAATACAATATGAATGGACTTTAAGATCATCTGGTTTAATGTCATTGAGCATACGAGCTGAGTAAAATTGGTGATAAATCTTTTACTTATAAATTTAAAACCTAAAACCTCCCTCCCACCTTTATGGTGCCGGCGATCTGCAGGGGTCCTCTTCGGCCCACGATCAGGACCCTGCGGACTTGGCTCTGGGCCAGAGCGTCGAGGGCCGGCTGGGTGATGTCAGTGTTCTGGAGGAAGAAGAAGATGAGAAGAACTATCCACCAAGAAAAAAACATATATATACAGGACTGTCTCAGAAAATTAGAATATTGTGTTAAAGTCCTTTATTTTCTGTAATGCAACTAAAAACATGAAAATGTCATACATTCTGGATTCATTACACATCAACAGAAATATTGCAAGCCTTTTGTCGTTTTAATATTGCTGATTATGGCATACAGCTTAAGAAAACTCAAATATCCTATCTCAAAATATTAGAATATCATGAAAAAGTATACTAGCAGGCTATTTAACTAATCACTTGAATCGTCTAATTAACTCGAAACCCCTGCAAGGGTTTCCCTGAGCCTTTAAAAACACTCAGCTTGGTTCAGTAAACTTAATCACAAGAATGGGGAAGACTGCTGACCTGACTGCTGTCCAGAGGACCATCATTGACACCCTCCATCAGGAGGGTAAGACACAAAAAGAAATTTCTAAAAGAGCAGGCTGTTCACAGAGTGCAGTTTCAAAGCACATTCACAAAAAGTCTGTTGGAAGGAGGAAATGTGGCAGGAAACGCTGCACAACCAAGAGAGAGGACCACAGCCTTAACAGCATTGTGAAGAAGAGCCGCTTCCAGAATTTGGGGGAGCTTCAAAGACAGTGGACTGAAGCTGGAGTCCAGGTATCAAAAGCCACCGTTCACAGACGTGTCCGGGAAATGGGCTACAATAGCCGTATTCCCATGGTCAAGCCACTCCTGAACTCAAGACAACGGAAGAAGCGTCTGACTTGGGCTATGGAAAAGAAGCACTGGACAGTTGCAGAGTGGTCCAGAGTCCTGTTTTCAGACGAAAGCAAGTTTTGTATTTCATTTGGAAGTCAAGGCGCTAGAGTCTGGAGGAAGGCTGGAGAGGAGCACAATCCAAGTTGCTTGAAATCTAGTGTGAAGTTCCCACAGTCAGCAATGGTTTGGGGAGCCATGTCAGCTGCTGGTGTTGGTCCACTGTGTTTCATCAAGTCCAGAGTCAATGCAGCTGTGTACCAAGAGATTTTAGAGCACTACATGCTCCCATCTGTTGAAAAGCTCTATGGAGATGATGATTTCATTTTCCAGCATGATCTGGCACCTGCCCACAGTGCCAAAACCACCAGTAACTGGTGTACTGACCATGGCATTACTGTCCTCGATTGGCCTGCCAACTCCCCTGACCTGAACCCCATAGAGAATTTGTGGGGTATTGTGAAGAAGAAGCTGAAAGACAGCAGACCCAATAATGCAAATGAGCTAAAGGCCGCTATTGAAGCATCCTGGGCCTCCATAACACCTCAGCAATGCCACAGGCTGATTGCTTCCATGCCACGCCGCATTGATGCAGTAATTCGTACAAAAGGGTTCCCAACCAAGTACTGAGTGCATTAATTGACATTTTCAAATGTTTGATTTTGCTTTGCTGTTATAAATCTTTTTTTTTTACTTGGTCTGAGGAAATATTCAAATTTTTTGAGATAGGATATTTGAGTTTTCTTAAGCTGTATGCCATAATCAGCAATATTAAAATAATAAAAGGCTTGCAATATTTCAGTTGATGTGTAATGAATCCAGAATGTATGACATTTTTGTTTTTTTAATTGCATTACAGAAAATAAAGACCTTTATCACAATATTCAAATTTTCTGAGACAGTCCTGTGTATATATATATAGCCAAAAGTATTTGGTCGCCACCTTGGGAGCCGTTTTCAAAATGTATATTTTCAGTAGCTCCGAGCAACAAAGCTCCAAAACGCACTTGAAAACGTGGTCGCGTAAACAGGGCCTCACACGAGCTGCGCTGCCACTTACTTTCTCACCTTCAACATGTCGATGGGAGCCAGGAGGATTCTGGCCACATCCAAGGCCACGTTGCCTTGTCCGAGAATGACGGCGGTGTCACAGCTCAGGTCCGGAGTCAGCTGAACGCGAAACAATTCACAATCAGAAAAATGGGGATGGTTCTCATCGTGTTTTTCCACAGACTGGCTCGTACCTCCCCGCAGCTGGGCAGACCGTTGTACCAGCCCACGAAGTCTTTGGCGGAATAAACGCCGGGGAGGTTTTCCCCCGGCACCCCCATACTCCTGTTCCCCTCTGCTCCATAACTCTGTCACAACGCAGAAGAGACGGAATTAACCAGATAAATTGATAATGCCAAGGCCTTTTGTTGCCAACAAGGCGGCGAGGTTTGTTCTCACCAGCACGATGGCGTGGTAGGCCCGCCGCAGCTCGTCCAGGCTGACATCTGTCCCGACGTTGACGTTGCCGTAGAAGTTGCAGCGTGTGTGATTGGCTGTCTGCGTGAACGTGTTGATGACGTTCTAAAGAAATGGAACCATAAGAATCAGTACCATGAGGGGAAAAGGGTTTTCCAGCTTCTATTTGTGAGCATTAAACACTAAACTGCACACAACCAGAGAAGCTAAAAGTGAACTAGTTATTGGCAGGTGCTGTTAGCCCCAGTTCCCATTAAGCAACTTAAAGATGAGGGAAATAAAAAGGAAAAGATAATTCTCCGTCTGATTCCAAACTTGTAAGAACACTTCAATAATCTCTGCATTTTAAAGAGGCGAGCTTAACCTAGATTAGTTTAGAAGATAATTAATAAAAGCTAACTGCTTGCCATTGCCGTTTGGTATATGAAAAGAAATCTAAAAAAAATAAAAATAAATCTAAGTCAGATAAGACGACACCGTTACACATGAACACCTGTATGTCAAACTGAAGCCAGCAAACAGTTAGTTTACCTTAGCATAGCGTATCTGACAGAAATGAGCAGGAACAGGAAGTTTGGCTGAATCCAAAGTACCGAAAGACCGTTTGGTACGGAATTTAAAAATCCAAGCCCTACAAAGAATTACTTTAGAACACTTTTGTTCATGAAACTGTTCCTTTGTGTACCTCTGTTAGTGTGGAAGTCGATGAAAATGGCTGTACCAGTGATCTTTGAACACGTACCTGCAATACATATTTATTTTTGTATGCACCATTACAAACAATCCCTAAATAAGAGGAGGTGATGTCTCAAAATCTATATATGATGTGAGGATGTCGATGGAAGTGTCTCAATGAAGCAAGGTTTATTTGTTATACCACTTTGTACCACAAGGTGGTACAGTGAGTCAGGGTATGCGCATAGTAGGTCCCCTTAAGAAAGAAATTTCCATTGACCGACTGGTATGAAACAAAGACATTCTGAATCAATCTGCTCATCAATCTAATCTTAGTCCAAGTGAACAGGTTGTTATATTTTCCACGACTGCAGTAATTAAACCTTCACGTGCAGTTGGAGACATTTACGACCGCGTCCTTTCAGTTTCAGGCTTAAGTTGCAGCCACACACTCCCCAACTGACAATATCAGGTACTTAAAAATGAGTGTGTCAAAATCTGTGTGCGTTTGAGTACTGATTGTTTTATATGTCCACTGGAATCTGAAAACATTTACAGTTTACATGACAGCCAGTTGGATACGTGAATGGAAAAAGTTCTCTGATGCCTTGGCATGGTTCCAAGTCCTGTATGTTTAAAAAAAAAACAAAAAAACTGCCACGTTACACAATAATTAGCAAGCAGGGTGACGCCAAACAAGCATGACGCATTTATTAGAATCTGTCTCTCTTTTTCTTAGAATTACCTTCAGCATAGACATTGGCTTGATTTTATATCTTCTGTCTAACACTGGGTTGAAAGCTATAGGAAAAGATTTAATGATCTTAAAGGTTTATTGTAATGTTTTTGTCTATTTCCATTCTTTATTTTTGTATCATCTTTAGCATTAGCCAAAGTAATTCAGCTTTAGTCTCATGCGGTGGTTAAAGCCTCAAGGGTTTAAAAAAAAAATGAAAATTAACCAAGACTTAAAAAAAGAGAAACCGAAAGTTGTGTTGCTCAACATCTTCAAATAAACCAGGGAAAGTGCATAAGATGCTAATTAAATCTTAATGCGACTGTGTGCAGATTTTTAAAACCCTGTGTGAACTTTATTATTTTTCTTGTATCTAAATATTTTATGGAAAATTTTAATTTGTGATGTATTTAAAAAAAAAAAAAAGGTATTAAAGTTGTGTTAATGCTATTTGAAGTTGCTGTTGCTATAGATGTCTGTGTTCCAATGTCTGAAAGAAGACAACATATTAAGTAACTTACAGTTAATATGAACAGATTTGAGAATCTCAATTTATGGAAGCAAGATTGGAAATAGTTTCAGATATGAATTACTTCTTCAAGAAAAATTCTCAACCAGGAGCCGATACCTTGACTTCGGGATGATCCGGGGCGACTCCGAACCGAACCAGTCCGAAGGGGACGGGCAGACGCTCGTAGATGTCCACTTCCACATCCTGACGAGCCTGTGAGGGCAAAAGAACATCCCATTTCAAACGCAGGAGAGATGTTCTGATTAAACATCTTCCAAACATGAAGTGATGGGGAGAAAAGGGAACGCTTTCCAGAGAAACAAAGGCTCTTATTTGTTTGAAACATTACAAGCAGGAGGGTGACTCACAGTGGTCAGACTGCGATGCAACTGCATCAGTGACAGGTCCAGAGCGTCAGTTTTAGTGTTATTCAATCTTGGTGCTTGACGGGGTTGAGAAATGGTTGGGAATTTCTGGCACTGCATTAAATTGGTTTGAATCGTACTTGCAAGATCGGGATTATTATTATTATTATAGGTCTGAGTATACAAATCACTTGTGGGGTCCCTCAAGGCTCCATCCTTGGGCCTCTTTTATTTAACGTCTAAATGCTCCCTCTGGCTCAGATCATGGAGCATTACAAGATCGCCTACCACAATTATGCAGATGACACACAGTTTTAAATATCAGTGTCAGTGAACCTGCTGTGGAAGTGCACAAATTAAATATAATGGGTCGACGAGTCAGAACGTTTTACAACTCAACTCAGAAAGAACCGTGGCAAATGTTTTCCTCCTGAGCGAAGAAAATTTAAAGGTTAGCACCCATCTTGACGTCATGTAACTCAAGACAACAAGTCAAGACAACAAGTCAAGACAACAAGTCAAGCCAGAAATCTGGGTGTAATTATGGAGTCAGACCTGAAATACAACAGCCATATTGAGACGATAACAAACCCAGCTTATTACCGTCTGAATTAACAGATTTCTCACAAGTAACCTGCTCATGCACTTATTTTCAGCAGGCCGGATTATTGGATCAGTGATCAGGAAGAGGTTTGTGTTCCCGGAGTCGGAAACAACAAGCGGAAGGTGATAATTATCAATAAGCATTTAGATATAAGGGGTAGGACTTGATAAGTTTAAACTTCCCCATACTCCTTTTCGAGCATGTGGAAACACATATTATCATTATCGCTCTGTTTATTTCTGTGCTTTAAAATCCATGTTCAAAATAAACAAAGTAAATAAGTAAATAAATAAAAACATTTAGTTTTTTTCCCTGTAGAGACACAATGATCCCCTCTGGTGCCTGCTAATGGAATTTAAAAAATATACTAGTTTGATGAAAATAAAGAGAACAAAACTTGATCTTAGCTTATGTGTGTTATCCCCATCTTGTTCCCTTGACTGTGTCCTCACAGACTGAACCTACACGAAGGGTCGCACACCCTCCCTGTCACCCGCAGAGCCTGCTGGCTGTTCCCTCTCCTACATACCAATCGCCTGCAATTTTTACAAGTGTGTGGCATCTATTCAAGCCGAGTCGGTTGAGGTGTGACGGGAGCCGCTACCCTGCACAACGGGGTGAGCGTTTTATAATGAGTTAGGTACTTTCTCATGTCATTCGCTGTTTCTGGAGAGACATTGTCAAACATGACAGGCTTAATCCCTCTGCCCTCTCAATTCAGTGGCGGTCTGAAAGTCAGGGAAACAAACTTGTAAATAGAAGGTTAGTTTGAGACCCTGAAAATGGTCATTAACCTCCAACTGCTTGGATTGCATCAGGAAGGACATCTAAAGTGAAATTTGTGCCAAATCAAAACATACAGATCACATGATGGGCTGGGACGACCCTGGAAAGGAACAACCCAAACTCAACTTGCATGAGGGGTGGGAGTGTTTGAATGGCTGATGGACTGATAACTTCTGACATTCAACAATGACTAATTAATAAGTGTGTATGAGTCTGTTTTAAAGTTTCAATGGGGCCCAAAAAAAAGAAGAAGAAAAAAAAAAAGACTTCTCTGAAGGGCCTGTTCCCAGAATTCGACTGAACAGCCAGCAAATCTCTTGGGAATGCTGCCAAGACAGAAACATTCCAAGAAAGAAAGTCTGGACACTAAATAACCAGGTCAGGGGAGGTCAAGTTGGAGCTTTAGCAGTACAAATGCATAAAGCTACCCTGAATACTACATCCATCTAAAACATAATTTAAATTAGGATAAACAGAAGATACCAGTCTACACAGATGCAGTGGTTGATATACACGCTCCACTAACATTAAATGCGATCAAGTAATACATGCCTTGATCAGATGCTGTGCAGTGTAGAAGCCTGCTGGTCCGCTTCCCACCACACATATTTTGGGGCTGCAGGAGGAGAAAGGAGCTCTTCCACATTCACTCATACCTGCAGAGAAATCAGAAGAGTCTGTGAGGCCAGTGACCATTTTCATTGAGGGTAACTTCACCATGTCTACTGTGCATAAAGTGTCCATCAGAATCCGACCTAATTTTGGCCAAATAAAAAGACGAGAAGCCGATCATGCTCCCTCTTATGATTGATTGCGTTCACACTGGCTTTGCACCCAACAAAAGGTGTTTTGTTCAGGGTCAGGGTGACACATGATGTGTAGCGGTTGCACTTATGACTCATAGCAAGAACCTTGTGGTTTTAAGGCCCCGCTTATGCAACGTTTTTCAAACCACGATGGAAAAAAGTCAAGTTGCCTTTACGAAAAGAAATGATCCATTTTCCCTTGAACCATTCTCGTGTAAGCGGGGCTTTAATTGCATGCACGAGTTTCTCCTGGCACTGGGTTTCCTCCCAGATGTGAATTTGGACGACAGTCTGTGTTGTCCTGCAACAGACAGTTGACTTGTACATGCATTGTCATGGGATTGGTTGTAGCTCATCCTTACCCTTAACTGGACAAAGCAGTAGAGATGAACGAATAAATGGACACTGTGGTTGTTGATATCGCAATGAAAATAAATTTGCAATATGTTGCACAGCTCTACTTGTGAAGTCAATATTGTTACATCCACAGAGAAAAAAAAGTGCAGCCTGAACAGGATAAGTATTTTGGCTGAACGACTACTGCCGTTTGTGACATGGATGTGAAAATGAAATCACACTTTTATTAGTGTGAGTAATTCCACATTTCATTCAAGCTTATTTATTATTAATTACTTAGACAGGTGGAAGAAAAACTAGGTCCTGGTAGATAGCATAAAATTAATTCAATAAATAGTCTTTAAAACTATTTTTGTAATTAAAACGAAATATTTAGCTAGAATCTGCATAAGAAGAGTTATAATTGATGTCTCGTGGCAGGAATAAATACCAAAAGAACGGGATGCGGAAGTAAACAGCTAGTATCAATCCGTACGTAGTTTATAATCCTTCTATAGTATTTTAATTAACAGTAATATTGGAAAGTATTTTCGCCGAATTACTGTGAGAACATTTTTCGGAGAGGTTTTAGCGTTTTGTTAAGACAGGGGTGTTTATTTACTTAACTATACTAAAATTTGATGTTTTCTTCAATGGGGTTTGGCGCACTGGTCGTTACCTTCACAGAGTCGGCTCATCCATCCGCTCCCTCCCGAAGTCCACAGCTTCAGCCGGGAGGACAGCAGCTTGTGGCCGCTCATGGTGGCTCTCCGCTCGGAACCCAAAGCCCACAGACAGTCAGACCCACACCGATTATTTACAAATGACCTTTAAAACACTTGAGTTGGCGTTACAGCTTGCAGGGTGCTTTCAAGGCTGGAGCGTGTGCAACAATCACAACAATCCGTGGAAGAACAGAGGCTTCCGTTCAAAGGTTCCGTTTTAATTCATGCAAGTGCGGATTAGGGGGTAACAAGGTCATGAGCATGGACACGTGAAAGCCCCCCACCCCCACCTCAAGGGATAAATTAAGTCTTTATTGACTTTGTGTTGTTGTTTTTCAACTGTTGTTGCAAATGTTTTTGTTTGTACTTTACCACAATGTTTGTATCTTATTCAATCATTCAGCTTTTTGGTATTCATCTTTTTTTGTGATCTAAGTTTTTCTGTAGTATTTAGTATCATCATGGTTATTTGGTGTCTATTTGTTACATTTCCGTTTTCTGTCTTTTTTCCCCAAATTTTGGAGTTGTTCTTTTTTTGTGATGATTTGGTGTATTTGTTCCCATTTCTTTCTATTTTTTCTCCCACTAAGTGGTGTAACTTCAACTAACATCAAGATTATATGTCATCTTCCTCCCACTAACTGATGTACCTTCAGATAACATCCAGATTATAGAGCATTTTCCGCCCACTAACTCATAGGTCTGCAACCTGCAGCTCTTGAGCCATGTAGCTCTTTAGTTCCTATGCATTGGGTCTCTGAAGCTTTATGAAAATGATATGTAGAACAATCTTCATCATATTATCATCTTTTTAAAATTACATTTCTATACATGCCCCCCCCCCAAAAAAAATGACTGTCCTTGCTAAAATGGTTAAAACGGTTAAAAAGACTACAATTGCAATTACAAAACTGAACATTGCGCACACAAAAAACAACAACAACAACAACAACAACAACAACAACAACAACAAAAGAAGCCAAAAATGTCTGACAATGTCAACAATGGAGCAAAAACAGGTCAAACAGTTACAATGGCAACCAAACTCGCTGAACCAGTTAAAGTAGGCTAAAAGGGTTAGAACTGATTTGAAATGGCTACAAAAGCTGAAACAGTAAACTTAAGTCTAAATAACTTTAGAAGCTGTGTGATCTTTTATGATCAAACATGGTTTTTGACTCAAGAAGAATCTTATTTGGTGGAAAGTGACAAAAACAGCTCTTTTGACCGGAATGGTTGCAGACCCCGGAACTAACTGATGTAACTTCAACTAACATCCAGATTATAAAGCATCTTCCTCCCAGTAAGCGATGTAACTTCAGCGGAATATGAGTGAATCATTCCTTACACTGATCTCACACAGTCCTGAGAGCACAGCTGATGTATCACAGCAACACGACAATACTGCGGCTATATGTTATTAAGATAGATTTTGCACTGTATTTGCTATTGATCATTGAATCCACAACTTTTAAATGAAGCAACTGCTAATTTTCACTAACTTGCACAACACTTTGTAAGTGAGTTACTTTCCTTGTATTGCTTTAAAAGTAAAGATCAAAGACTCTTTGAAGGAGCAGCAGGGTTTAAAAGATTGTGATTTAATATACATGCCACAGTTTCTGTACAAAGCATCCGGGAAAACAGATAATGCTTCATTAAAAAGAACAACTATGAGAAAATGCAGACTTTGCAAGTTTGCTTCTTTTTTTTAACCTCACGCACCCTGTGTACCTCACACCAGCCAGGATGTGGTGGCCCAGTCTTTTTTTTTATTGCATACAGACCTCAAAGTGTGACAGAGAAAAGAAATAAGAGGCCCCATTAGCATGAGACAGTGAGCCACTGACGTGAAACGTTGTAGTGTAAACAGGCCCTGTTTACACGACAACGTTTCGCGTGACAACACCTAATCCGCAAAAAAAAGGTGGGGGGTTTACACTGCAGCAGCGGACACAGAGACAACGATGTAGTTAGTATGCCGGCCCACTGGAGGGCGCTGTTGCTTGATTTTGTAATGAAACTACACAGACGTGTGCAGAGAACAAAACACTATAAACGTGAAGAAAATGGAGAGCATCCGACATCCGCATGGACTGATGCTATCAGGGATGAGTCTCAACTATTAAACTACTGATCTGGACGATAAAACTAGAATATGGACCGCTGGTCGTACCACTACGCGGCCGCCATGTTTGTTTACAACTGAATGAGCAGGAGGGAGGGGGAGAGATGTGCATGCGCAGTAACAGGCTCTGTAGCCTCCTGCAGTCTCTGCAGGAGGGATTTGCGCCGTGAAAGAATCTTTCCACCTTGGGAGCCGGATTAAAAACTTTGCGGATACAGTGCATCCGCAAACTGGTGCCGTGTAAACGGACCCCCCCAAAAGTGAAGAAAGTTTTGCGGATACACTCAAATTCGTTGTCGTGTAAACGGGGCCTCAGAGGGTCATCGGCTCTGCGGTGAACCCGCAGGAAGCCCCTGATGCCCGGGGGCTCAAAGCGGTGATCAGGTACGGGTGGTGCTGGACCGGCTGCTCTGGAGCCACAAGCTGGTGCTGGCGTGCTGTTGGTGGTTTCACGCCTCCACCAGGCCTGAATATCTTTTCGAACTGTGGAACATGAAGAGAACAAGATCAGCTTCCTAATTGAGAAAGTGGACTCCAGTTTACCCTGACTCTCTCTTCTGAAAAACCTTCTGAAATCAAGCTGATCTCCCAGTTCTAACTCTTAGCAATGCTTTCTCTTCCTCATATGTTTGTTCCCCAATTTATTAATTCAAAGTGAAAGTAACTGCAAGAAATCTAAAAGCGTAAACTTTAAAAATGTATGGTTCAGGTTCCGTTAGCCGATTGGTGTGATCTACTGGTGAGCGCCCTTGAAAGGTTTCAGTTGAAATCTTGAACTGAAAATGAAAGCACTTACTCGGGTGCACCTAAAAATAAGTGCTGCGATACCGAGGATGACGATGGCTGAGACCATTGCGGTAGTCAAGCAAATAATTGTAAGATACATGACCGTTGATTTGCAGGCGTCTGCAGGGTTTGTTTCTGCGAGGGAAAGACAGAAAGAAGGTTACCGATGAAAAAAAATAAAAATAAAGTGCTTTTCATAAACTGTTCAAAGAAAGATTAACAAAAACCTGTTAGGTAGATTGTTTGGTTGGGAAGGAATCTTTTACTGTTGGGAAGCAGGCGGACTTCCTTTTAAAATCATATTGTGATGAACATGCATTTGTGGGATGAGCCGTGGAACTGTTGTTATCGACTCGTGTACTGCGTGAGTCCAAAACATGAAGGCCTCATTTACACCGCAACATTTCAAGTGAAAATGTATCATTTTTGTTTCCAAAAAGTTGTTGGGTTTACACGTTTTAAAAACGATGACCATTCACACGGAAAAAAGAGTTAATATGCATGTGTGTGTGTGATGAAACCACAAACACACGCATAGTAACAACAACGCTGTAAAGGTTAACAATGGCGAGTTTTCCGTTTTCCTTAGAAGTATGTTAGCTGTTGGATCAAAAGGTTAAAGTAAAGAAAATACTAAACGGGCTTTACTTATCTAGCTTATGCAGTCAAAATGTGCTTTACACGAGCCCTCAGAATCAACTATGTATGTGCACCAAAACACACTAATTCCAATGGCTTCCACTGTTGAGATGAAGTTTGGGGATGAGTGTCATGAGTGAGAATAGTTCAAGATGGTGGATTGAAAAACAACCCGATGTGTATTAGCTGACTCTGGCTAAATGCACCCCCAGGTACTGTACACCAATAATACCCAGCGAAAGTCACTAACAGAATAAATCTTTTGGCATTGGCAATTTTAGTTCCGCTGCTCATCCAACAAATGCATGTTCCCTTCAAACGTGGCAAAATTAAAAGGTTAAATAAATCCTCCAGTGGTTTATTGTGAAGAAGCACATCTAAAGAAGAGAAATGATCCACTGTTAAGTATGTTCACGTAAACATTTTTCACCTCCGACGATGATAACGGTGCCATTGCAAGACAGATCTCCCGACGTGTAATCTTCAAAGTACGACCAGCTGCAGTAGTACAAGTCGGTGTCCTCCACCCTGAGCAGAGACAGCTGCAAGGTGAAGCTGTGGCCCTGTTGGACCTGTGGCCCCGCGGATACACGAATCCGATCCGCAAACTCTGCCATCTTGGTGGTTTTGGTGATCCGTCCTTTGTCCAGGGCCAGGTACAAGATATTTGCACTGTCGAGAAAACGCCTTTTCAGGTACAGACCCAGCGGCTCGGACAAGGACGTGGAGCATGAGATCTCAGTGGAGGAGTTGATCCTCACAAAGGAAGTGGACTGGGGAAGTTGATCAGCTGTTGATCGGAAAAAGGTGGTTAAGTGACTCTTTTGCATCAAGTTAGATAAGATGTTTTACTGTCGTTGCATCTGGCAATTGAGATTTGGACAATCACAGTTTCACAACTCCCCCCCATCACAGCATAATATGAATATATGTAGAATAATTCTTAAATCTATATTTTTTGAAGGTGCTTATTGGTTTTTGTGCCTGAGGTTTTTTGACAAGTTTTTTATCCAGAGTGAATTTGATCCAGTCAGGGGAGTTGATCAATAATTTGACTTTGACTAAATTGACACAAGTGAAAGGTTAAGAGGACGAAGTCTACAAACTCAGAAAAGATTTGTGCATTTAGACGTTTAATTCTTTCCCTTTCCAGGAAAGTTATAGCACCACTCAACAAAGTGTATGAATTATTGATCCTTGCCCATTGCTAAAGGGTTTCTATGTCCTGTCTGTGTTTTTGGTGCAAAGACAGAATAAGCATATCCTTCAAATATTAAATTTATTTTTAATGCATTTCTTGCCATTTTCTTGTATCAATACTGATTGACAGTTCGAAAGGCTAAAATAACAGCAGGAAGCTGCAAACAGGAAATGGAAACTCAGTGTCAGCTAAGAAGACATCTCCATGACTGGAGCTTCGGCTCGCAACTTCTTCTGCCCAGATAAACATACTCACCCTTCCATTCGGTGAGTATTGCCCCAGCGGGCATGAAGAGCAAGCCCAACACGCAGTTCCACCACTGGACCTTCATGCTGGAAGCTGGCGTGCACGCCGGCCCCGATGCTGACAGACTGACGGTCCAACTGACACGTGAAGAGTTGAGAAAAGAGATGTGGTTTGCAGAGGATGTGAGAACAGCTGAGCTGTGTGTAGGTGTGTACTCAGTCTGTAGCAGAACATCCAAGAGGTGAAAAGGCTCATCAAAGGCAGATGCTCATGATAAAAACATGGTTCTTCTGCTTCGGTAGAAGCTGATATCATCTGCATACGCGGTGATTTTAATAATGTCTTGATGACCTCCCAAGTAAGCTTATGCCTGCATTGTAGCTTTACCCAGCCTTTGCAAAGGTGACTTCATTTACATATTCATCCTAGTGCTGTGGAAGCCTCATGTGGCTCTTTAGTCTCTCTGTAGAGGCCCTGAAGCTTTCACTAAATTATCTGTTAATAAACATCTTATTTTAAATTTTCATCTATGTGTATTATGTCATTTTTAGATTTATTGTCTTTATTTTACTTGAATTGGATTATTATTATTATTATTATTAGTGTGTAAAGAAATACTACATTCAGGTCATAGGGTGGCCTTGCCAGTCTCCAGACCTTAATCCCACAAAAGAATCAGTGAAAGGAGCTGAAACCTCCAGTTACTAAGCCAGATACCTTGAAGGCTTAAGGATTTTGACCAAAATTGCTCATGAGAACAACTACAAGAAATGTCTGACCTGTTTCAATCTTAAAACAAATGCCAGGCAGGGGACAGGGGGCAGATTACCTGGCCCAGGTATGGAAACAGAATTGAAATTTGTATAAAATTAGAATACAGGATACAATTTGCTACCTCTGTTTATTAATACATGACCAAAGCCTCAATCTCCCTGAGGTCTGAGAATTAAGATGAAATTCCTCTTGTCTTAGTGTTTTATTTCAATCACAGCATCATGTATCCATGGCTCAGTCACAGTAACCCCAGACATGCATATTTACATAGTTTCATACCCTGTACATCCCAGAGGTGCCAACAAAGTGACACAAACACGGAAAATCAACTATTCACACGAGTGAGACAAGATGAAAAAAGGAGGTTTGCAGCTTTTGGCTCTTTAGGCCATCTCTGGTGATATCTACAGGAATATCTTCAACAAACAAACATAAAACCCTATTATCTTCTGGTTAAAAAGAGCAAAGACAAGAAAAAAAGTTAAATAGCTACAAATGGCTTTTAAAGGCAAAACAAATAAAACAGCTTAACTGGCGAAGCATCAGTAAAATAGTCAAAACCACTAGGAAAGGTTAAAAGAAAAAACATAAAATAACCAAAATGTCTAAAAATGAAAAACTTTAAATAGTTTAAACAACTAAAACAATTTTATAAAAATGGCTATAGCAGCTAAAACCACAAGGAGAAAAAAAGCCTTAAAAAAAGAAAAAACATTTAAAGAGTCAAATTAAAAGTAAATGAAATAAAATGGCTTAAAAATGCTTTTTTAAAAAACAGCTGTTGTTGTAAATGTCATAAATGCAGCCTAAGATACGGTTACATGCATTTAAGCTGTGTTGCGGATCCCTGGTATAATGGACGGCTGTCATGAATGGATGGATGGATGAAAACAACTTTTCTGTGGTTTAGGATTTCGGGCTGTAACTAGATGACGAGATCGTAGCAGGCAATGGTGGAAGTTGACATCGGAATGCCACATATTGTAATTTACATCATAGTTGTAAAAAGCAAAGCACCGATGTGGTTGATTGTTGTGCAACAGTTGCTTGGAAAATGATGTTAATTTGTTATGAACATTTTTTTTTAAAGTACAACAACAAAACATGAAGGTGTATAATATATGCATAAATAATACAGACATGGTTTTCAGACACAAAGTGGACCGATGTTTGGACATAACTTGACGATGTTGTTGTTTATACTCTTTCTGTACACGACACACGGAACGATTACAATGACAATGAGAACGGCAGCAACAGAAACGATGGGTATCGTCTCGCTTTGGCTCTCTTCCTTGGTCTTGGTTTCAATCTGCTGTGGTGGCAGTGGTGTTTGCCTCTCACCTAGTAAAATGAAACACGCTCATTTCAACACATGGATCAAATATAATGTGAAATTTAGCGACACAGATTTTAGGAAGCTTAATTCTGCTCACCGTATGGCTGCACTGTGACAGATGAATTACTCATTCCACATTTCGAACTCACTTCAACATCAATCTTTTCCACTTTGAGGACCTCTTTGATGTTCAGTGAGATGTGAGTCAGGTCATCAGATTTGCACACGTTGCCAGTCAGAGTGTTGTTACACATGTCGACATTGTTACTTGCAAATTTGTATTTTGTAACATAGCATTTCTTTTCTGTAGCTATGGCGCATTTGATGGTCACTGATTCTCCCACCTGGACCTGGAAAGTACCGTTGCAGGTCACCGAAAAAGCTGAAAGAGAAAACAGAAGCAACAATTAAAAATAAATGAATAAATGAATAATTGAATAATCAACTGTCTGATGTATATATACAATCTAATCTGCACCAGTGAGCAAATATTATTATGACCCCTGACAGGCAAAGTGAAGTGATAGGAAAGCATACTTCTTATCAAGCTCACAGAAGCACACTCTCCTATGAAGACCCAAATAGTATAGATTTTAGTACACAACACTCCACACAATATAAGGTCAGGTTTTCATTATATCATAGCTGATTGGTGCATTTCTGGAACAGCCGAAGTGCAATTACCGTCATCTGACCAGACTCCGGTTTGCAGTACAGAGAATAGAATCCCGAGCGTCCAGAGTTCGCACATACTGGAAGTTCCACCTTCATCAGAAGTTGAAAGAAACAAACAGAAGAGTCCTGTATTGTTCTGCTTCAGCCTGGATGAGCCAAGAATGGTTTTCCATCCAGGATATTGTTACAGTTGTGACCTTTGAGGACGAGTCAGTGAAATGCAGATTTGTGTGCACAAGAAAGCAAAAGTCAATGTGAAGAGTTGAATAAAAGAAAATGCCCCTCCTTTTTCAACTATGTGCATTTCATAGTAACGCAGTGGAAAATAACAAGAGATGAGTTGAGAGACATTATGGAACTACAGTAGAATATTTGAATATTTAGAAGAAGTCCTTCAGCGATAGAATAAAGGAACATGGTTAATTTTTTTTTAATGTAAAACCTTCTATCAGTTAGAGAGATTCCCAAAATGTCTTTGCAGTTTGAGGAGATTTCAATTTATGTCAATGATATTGGTGCTATGTTGCCCCTTTGCAGGATGGTGGCCCGAGGATATTTCCTACCGGTGCTTACCCCGTTGCACAATGATAAATGATTTTAAGGCAATTCCTTATGGGGGCATAGTTTTCTTCCATTTTTATTGACGGTTCATCAAATCTGTGCATTTTAAGAATATTATGATCCATTAATCCAACTCTACACTGATTTCTTGAACTCACACGCTGCAGTCCTGAAGGACCCGCAGCACTAAACGCTTCACGTGCAACACGATGATCGACAACCGCATGAATGGATTGGCGTTTCACACAACATAAAACACGCACACTGAGCTTTTGAAACACTGTGTTGCTTTTGAAAATAAAAAAAAAAAAGAAGAGAGATTTTTCTTACCTGATGAAACTGGAGCCTGTCTTTAAGTGATTGGCCTGACTGCAAACTTCACACGAGGTTTCTTCCTTGTGTGTGAATCGAGGACAACTGAGAAAACGGGAGTGGTAACAGTGGAAATTCTAAGTGTCTGTCACACCATCCGACATGCCTCCAGGGATTTTCCTGACTTTGATGATGACAACATTAAAAGTCAGTAGAAAAACATTAGAGACAATGGATAAGGGCGGGTGCAAATATGACTGATTGTCTTCCCACCTGCTACTTGTTGGCACGTTCCTGCTCATATTGCAACTTGCTTTCTTTTTCCAGATATTTAACAAGCGTCACTTCACGTTCCAGGGAATGGGACCAAATGTAGGAGAAAATGTAATCAAATTACTAGTTGAAGTGAGAATGTGTTGGGAGTTGTGTAAGAGTAGGGGTTGTGCAAATGAATCGCCTAGTTTTAATAAGAAATCTTAAGGATTTAAGAAAGTAAAACCAGGGACGTCAGTGGTGAGAGTTTGAGTGATTGTGCCAACTACCTGTTAGATCGGTTTCTGAGAAATGAGGGAAGTTCGTGGAACAGGTGTTTCTCCAACCCATCCTGCGGGTTAATAAAAGCTGGTTGAACTCTACTCTGCAGCAAAAGAAGAAAAACTGTAAACAGCGTTACAAAAATTCCAAAAACATGATTGGAGCGACCCAAATGGAAAAGATAAAGCGACATCTTATAAAGTTTCTAGCAGTTTTATCTGGAACTTTTAAGTGATGCATGCGACAGTCAAACCAGTTATAAGATAATGTTTACATTTGTGCAGGATGAAACGACTTTAATTTTATGTGACAGCTACTTCACATACAGTGCAGTTTGTGGAACTGCGGTCACATATTGTTATTTTAACTTACAGTATATCAGAGTTCAGTTTGTGGACAAACTTGTAAGAAAATATTTGTAAGAAAAGAAAAAAAAAGACTTTACACAAAGTATTCAGTCACGGAATGAATATGACAAGCCATCCACAATACTTTATGATCATCAAACTTCATAAAAAGTATAAAGGAATTATCAGAGTAATGGAATTTGATTCTCTACTTTATTGGCTGCATTCAGTTACAGCTTTGGCAAGTTATTACTTTATTGGCCTGCATTTAATTTAAACTGATGAAATGAGCACATGTAACATTTTTAGCTGCTATATGAAGGAACGGATCCTTCTTACTTTTTCTCAGAAAATCAAATCTTGATAAGAGATTATAACTCGCCTCTCAGTGAGGATTTTCTTTAATAGCACTTTGATTGGGCCCAGCATCGGTTGGGATTCAGGGGTATGAAAGGTGACTGCATGCAGACACATAACAAATGTCCAAGAATCATTTCCTAAATCGTAGGTCCTTATACACTAATTCTGATATTAATTGTGTGTGTGAGAACCAACAGAAACAACACTCCATCAGCTTGTCAGAATATTTTACTTCTTCACAGATGTAACACGAGCATAAATTTGTAAAAGGACGAACAAAACACAAAAACAAACATAACTTATTTAAAAACAAAATGTGACACTGTTGAACTGGAAAGTGAAAAGCTCTTCTTGTACCACTGGAAGTAACGACTCCCCAATGACGGGACGGATCGTTTGGCCGGTGACTCTTGTGATGCGACGCGGTTGCATAGTTGACGTCTTTTGTTGATGATCGGTGGCACGGACACGTAATAATACACTGAAGGATTCATATGGAAGATTTGGGAAAAAAAAAACCAAAGCCCTCACATGTACATTTGAGTTCACAGATTCCAGTTTTGAAAACAGCCTCTTTAGTATTAGTGGCTTATTGCTGGCAATACTGGTCAATAGTCCACGCTTGCTACACTTGTTTGTCAGATCGCCCGGCGCATGGGGTGACTTTGGACCTCCTGTATTTATTTGTTCCAACAGCTGTTACCCGAAATAACTTATTAATGATAGTAAAAGCTGTGTGTTTTTCTGGACTTTCTCCCTCTCAGGATTGGCACAGTCAAGCCACCATTGATTAGAGACAAGCAGCTCCCCCTTGTGGCCAAACGGACGCATGACTCGAAGAGTTCATTGTTCTTCGTTGGGACCAGCGTTGGGGAAACGAGCTCGTCTGAGCAGCGACTGTAAAGCGACTTCTTCTCACCACTGCATGTGAGGGGGCTGCGTGTGGGCCTGACTCTCACTCCTGTACTTGGTGTGGAGCAGATTGGCGGCCTGTGAAGAGTCGTGGCCCTGCAGCCAGTCTTGATAGAGCGTGTGCAGGGCGGGGTTGAACTCCGGGAGGCGGACTGGCAGGCTGCTGTAGGCCTCCTCCATCTGCTGGACCAGGGCTTTATCCACCCGGCCCCCCGACTCACTCTCCGCCTGACCGCGGCCGCTCAGGCACCCTGAGGGCAGCAGGGAGAGTCAAAACTCGAAAATTCAAATAGTTGTGAGACTAGAATGTGGGCCGACGGGTTTTGAGTGTTACCTCCCGGACAGGACAGCACTTCCACCAGATGGTACGGCACGCGTCCTTTTCTCATCCGGTGGACCAGAGTCTGGATGTTCCTAAAACCGTAGACAGCCGCAAACTGCAGCAGTGTTTCCCCGTCGCGCTCCAGTGTCACTTCCTGGAAGTCCCGATTCCTGTCAAACCACCAACATGGCAGAGGAAGAGATGAAGATTATGACTCGGGCCCCGTTTACGCCACAAGATTTTATCAGATAAAAAACTAAAACGCCTTAACCGTAAGAAACAATGAGCGTCACGAGGAGAGGCCTCATCTTCTTACCTGAGGGTCTTGTATGTGATCTCATGGACGTCCAGACTGAAGAGCTCTTTAGCGGCCTGTTTGAAGACGTGTTCCAGGAAGCCCTCTGAGCCTCGGCCGTCGTGCCTCACCAGAGCGTCGTCTCCCGACTCTCCGAGCCTGCCGTCAACAATACAAGCCAGTCAGTGCCTCCCGCTCAAGTTACCACAGGTCCTCTGTCAGTGAGAAAGTTTCCTGATGGGGACAAATGCTTCTACTCACACTTGGTCCAGTGGAACCGAGCCCAGCTCCTCTACCGAGACCTTCCTTTGCTCCATCAGGTAATAGATCTCTCCTAAAACATCAAACGTCATGGTGAGCACAACATCTGACCGCTTTACCGTCATTCTGTTTAATTCGTCAATAATCCAGCAACAAAGGAGCCATGTGTGTCTCTCCTATGACTTTTAAAATCACTACTGTGTCCAAATAAGAGAGTAACAGCCGAGATAAACCTGAAGCAAAATGCAATCAAACCAGAATCCACACACTCAACCCAAGCCTCTCGGGTCTCTGACGCTCCTCTCCTGTTATCTAACCTGAGGTGAGGACACAGTCCACGTCCCTGGTCTCCAGCAGACTGTTGTAAAACTCCTCTCTGACAGCCTCGACTTTCTTATCAAAGCAGGGCGCTATCACCACGTGATAAACTTTCTCTGGACTCAGCTTCTGTCGGGAGAGAAAACAGAGCGGGGAACGCCGTCAGGCTGATTGTTCCCCACAGAGCGCCGACAGGAACAGAAGGGAAGTCTTGGTTCCTCCGGGGTGACTCGGTTACCTGCTGCTTGGAGAAGAAGTCTTTGACCAGGCAGCCCATGATCTGCTGAGGTGACCGGGCCGTGCAGATATGAGGGGTGACCAGACTGCCCAGGACTCGCTCGGAATAGCGGATCCAGCCTGCGCACGCATTCAAACACACAGCTTAAATATACAGGAGGAAAAGATACACACAGACCGATTCATTGCTTCATTGGCAGAAGAATCAACCCTGAATAAATTGCACAAGTGGAAAACCAGAAGTAATTAAAATACAAACTCTTGACCGCTTGCTGATGACAGAAGATTCATTATTTTCTGATTCTTTGACTCCTCGATAACACAAAACCAAAAAAGGTATCTTTGTGTTGTCGGTGGAAGACAAAACAACCACAGACACACACGAATACATGTGTAGGGAGCGAAGCCCAAAAAAAACCACGTGTGTCATATCTCTGCTGAAGGGCGGGGTGGGAGTCAGACGTTCTATCTCCCCCCAGCAGCTCTCCAACACTATCTGTACTTCTAAAATCAGCTCGGCCTCCCTTCACTTCTGGACGCCAGGAAGAGCCACAAAGACTAAAAACCCAGTTTACCAGGGCAGGAGGAGGTGAACATGGGCAGGGCGTGGGAGTCCTGGTTCCTCCTGCGGTACCGCTGGATGAACTCCTTCTGACTCTCCAGGATGCTGAAGCCAGCAGCCAGAGTGGTGTCGAACACATACTTCACACCTGAAGGCAGAAAACCAGAGCGAGGGAGCGGAATGAGGGGGAATGTGGAGCAGCTGTGGGAAATACCGAGGAGCCGGTGACGATTTAGACGAGTGAAGTAGCAGAGAAAGACAGTGGAGGTGATTTCAGCTGAACAAGGGAAAGGAAGTTGGTGTTATTTCAATGAAAGGCAGATATCTTCTGGGTGCTACGCTTTGTCTCAAGTAAAGTCACAATTTACTGTATTTAATGTGAATAATATGAAGCAATGACACCGAGTTTGACCCCAATTCCACGGCAACGTTTTCGAATGAAAACGACAACGTTTCGTAGAGTTGTAGGTGTCTGTTTACACAACAACAGTGTGCGGCGCAGCGGGAAAGTTGGCTGTTGAGGTGAAGGTTTTAAAACACCCCGACTATGTGGGGAAAAAAACCTGAATATTTTTTTAAAAAGGCTCAGTCTCAGTGGAAATGGAAGACAACACAACTTTTGAGAAGCGCCCCGTCTCGGTCGAAATTCAGGAAAACGCAACTTTTTGAAAATCCTCCGTCTCCGGGGAAAGAGAGGACACTTTCCTGAAATGCTGCGACTGTCCATGTGCAGCAGGACGTAGTAAATAGTTCTACAGTTAATAGTTTTTATCATCCACTTATTTCTTGTGTCACGATTTCCTCTTACAAATAAAAAGAGACCATCCCTGCGACACCCCCGCCACCCCCGCTCACCCAGACTCTTGAGGAAGCCGCAGAGTTTGTGCGCCGCCTCGGTAACGTCCACGCCGAACTTTACGGCGAAGAAAGGCAGCGACTGCGGACACACCGACGCCACGAGCACCTTGTGCTTGGACACGTCGCACCTCTGCGGAGAGGAGAGAGAAAAACAAACGCCGCTGGCAAATTACAAATTGGAGAAAACGCGGCGTCACTCCACTCCTGCGCGGCGGGCGCTACCTGATTGAGCTCCAGGATCCGCTGCACCTCCTCCAGGCTCTGCTGGGAGATCTTCAGGCTGTCCTCCTCCGACAGGCAGCCGTCACAGGACAGACAGGCGCTCAGCAGAACCTGCGAGGCGTCGTTCAGCTGCAGGGAGACAGGAAGCAGCGCGGGGCGTCAGATTGGTGCCGTCGGTGTGGAAGAAAGTGGATCTGGACCTTAACAGTCACCGACTTTTTATGGCTTCCCACGTTGAAAGACAGCAAGAAGAATTTAAATACTGTCACAGAAAGCCTTAGTTTGTGTTGCTTTGCCACATTTGTAAGGAACATGCATTTGTCTTCCACGGCAATGCCAAATAACTTAGTCAGAAATCGGACCCGGCTATTATACCTTTATATGGATATTCCACACGTTACTGCAAAGATGTTACAAATAAATGGTTTTCACCAGGTAGAGGGAAGAACAAGAGTGTAAATTACTTGTTTATTGCTTCTTTGATATTTTGTTTTTGTGGGGATTCAAGTTTCAGAAAACAAAGAAAAGAAAACCTCACAGGATGCGAAAAGACTGGAGGAACAGGAAAAAAAAAACCTTCAAAACCATCAATTGTCACTGATTTCTCATCCCACAAATGCACGTGACTCCATTTTCGTGGCAGCTTTTTGAAAACGATGTCTGTTTACATGGAAACGACATAAACGCTGAAAACGATGTAGTGAGCATGCCGGGCCACTAGTGGGCGATGTCGGTGGTGTTTGTAATGAAACCACAAACACACGCGAGCAGGCAGAAAACAAGATATTTGCATTTCTCCGGTTTCCATTGTTTTCCCAAAAAATGCGTTTTCAGTGGCTACAAACTGACGGACTCCCAATAAGAGGTGAAAGTTTTGTGTTTTTACTTGAAAACGCTGAGAATTGTAGTAAAATTCAAACAGTCTTTTTCATATTTATTTTGAAAAATCTTTGTTAGAAAATATTTTTTTCTTTCCTTCTGGGTGTATTATATTTGGAAACATATGACCAACCACCAAACTGCAAATTAAGATTATCTTCTTAAAAAAAAAATTTTAAAAATCCCCCAGAGCAGTAATAACTTCTTGTATAATTTGGGTTCGGTCTGACCTCAAATCTTCTCGTTCAAGTTTTTGTTTTGTGTGTAATCCATTTTCTAATCCCGTTGATATTTTAAGCTGTTTTTACTTCACGGGAACATTTCATAAGCCTTCATTTTTGATTTTGGATCCAGTCTGAGGTGAGCTTGTTCTGGCTTTTCCTGCACTATGATCCTGTTCAAAGGTCAGTTTCTGGTTAAACTTTTAAAATCATTAATTCACCGATGCAGCGAAACATCAGAGAATTAGAACAACTCCAGTCTTGTGCTTCAATCTTCTTCGTCTGAGGTTCTCAGGAGGTTCAACACAAACAGAAACAAGGGTTTAGTGCAAATCTTTGGAACACATTCTAAGTTCTTAGGAAGCAAACATTGTTCCCGAGTAGATTTTTCTGGGATTTTCTTTAGTCTTTGGGGGGAAAGAAAAAGAAGAAGCTCTCAACAAAACTGGAGTAACTGACAATAAATCCTTTTGAGACCTTTCAAAACCTTCTGTCAGGATTGGACACATCTTCCCTCTTTTAAAGGCTTTAGAGACGTTCAACTTTGCAAAAATGGCGGCACAAACTTTAAAAACAGAGCCTAAATATGGGATTTATGGGTTTTAACCTTTAAGACCGAGGTGTCCAAACAACGGCTCGCGGGACATGATGCACACGTAAATGTGACTCAATTGATGATTACTGGTTCATGAACCTTTATTCAAGAACAATTTACAGTTACTGACTAATACAAGAGAATACCCGACTACAAAAGTCTCAGGTATTGATCACTATGTTGAGAAAATGCTCTGACGGCTACACAAAGTCCCTGCAGACTAACATAAAGTTATTTTAGACTAGTGAGTGCTATATTGTCTTTTACCATATTTAAAAAATGATGTGTGATTCAATCTAATGGTCAATGCTTAAAAGCAAACTTGCCATCTACATTTTTGTTTGTTTGTGCTGAAATATGAAGAATCCTGAGAAAACACACAAATCACTTGGTCTTTTACTGAGTATGCATCAACCTAAGAACTTAAAAGTGTGGCTATAGTAGCTGTGATTGGGTTTTAAAAAGAGATTCTTCTGAATACAATGTGCAGCATCTTCATGGCTTCTTTTTTTTTTTTTAACAACATGACACTAAATCATCCCCATTCCAAACATGGATCAGATGTTTGATGGTCCACACATGTGAAAAAGAACAAAAACAGTGTCCTTATTAGGCCAAATATCTTTAAACGCGATATCGTCGACATTACAGAGCTTATTGATACCGTATTCTGGTATCAAAGCACAAGATCAGATTAAGTATCCCTAAAAAAAAAGCATCATCTATTGGAACTCGTCAGCGTTAAAGTGTCTTAGGAAGTTGATCTTACCTGTCCGTTAATAACTTCTGGCTCCGTGTTTGAGTCGGCGCCTTCATCACTTTTCTTCTTGTTGCACTGTGTGAGGAAAACACACTTTATTTTTCATGAAAAGGTCTAAAAAAAAAACCCCCCAAAAAAGCACCATCTCGGCTGGTTGATCCAGATCCAGACAATCTACCTGCTTGGTGCAGTTCTCACACTTCTTGCGCTTGGCGATGTTGACCTCCGACATGTTTCCTCTGCAGTGGGGGTTCTGCGTGTTTCCTGAAGGTGTGTTGAGGTGATGTGTTGGCTCCTGTGTGCAGCTCCACCTCTTCTATCACATGCAGCCCTGCTTATCACAAACAACAGCTTCTTTTAATGGTGGGAAACTGAAAGAAAAGGCCAAATGGAATCCTTTAATTGCATTTAAATGCTTTAATTATATACACAGCAGCCATAAAAAACAGAAACAATACTTTAGAGAGCGTTAGGGGAAGACTAAAGATAAGTAGAATACACGCGTACGTAAATACGTAATTACGTAGGTTTCTTTTACTGAGTGAAAGGACTTGGATTATTGAAAATACGCATTGTTTATAGATCAAGGTCAAATCATGATGTAATCCATCGGAGGATTGCTCGTTTCTAGGCTTTGTCGGACCCGAGGTTTGGAAATATTCAGAAAAAGAGCGATCAGGGAGGGAAGACGTCCAGCAGAGCGGCCACTGCCGGTGTTTCGGAATAACTTGTTTCCCTCTTAACTGCTGACAGTCTTGCTTTTGCCTTATTTTGTCGCTGCTTATGACAACAGATGACAAAATAACATTCACAAAAGGTACGCCATTTCGAAACTTTATCTAAATGCGAATAAATGTAAACAGTTTCGGATGTGTGTGGTGTTGTTAACATCTGCCGTGACAAGGGACGCTAGAGGACGTCGGCCAACAGTTAACAGGGAAACCAGTTAATCCGAAGCACCGAAGCCCAGTAGCGGACGGTGGATGAACCGGGCGATAACTCACCGGTAATCTGTCCCCACAAAATCTCCGTCCGGCTGTGGACGAGCGTCGCCGCAGCCGCCGCAGGCCAGGAAAACCTTAGCATCCACCTCCAACTCCACCGGGGGGGTTCACAGCATTCCTCCTCCTGCTCGCGCTCTCAGGGTCGGACACCTTCGTGCCTGTGTACGTCCGACTCCATTGTGTGTGTGCGGCGGCGGAGCGGCTCTGACGCATGCGCCCAGAGAGGACCGGCGAGCTCCGGAAAAAGTAATTGATTTCCAGAATAAAATTATGTATTTTGTTATCAAATGATTTAAAAAAATATATATATTGTTGATTTGCTTACATTTATACTCACATCTAGCATTACTCCAGTTATATGAGAAAGTGAAGCCCATCTTTTTAACAAATATAGGTATAGTATACATCTTCAAACCAGAAAACAACAAATTACCTATTAACATATGCTTTGACCATAGTAATGGATACCAAAATAATTAAATTAGCGTTGATCAATGTTTTTTATCCTTTTGTGAGTGTTTTTCTTGTTTTGTGTTGAATGAATACATACAAACATTTTCTTCTTGTTGTTCTTGTTGTTCTTCTTCTTCATGCAACATGCAAACTCCACTCACTGTATTAAGAAATTACCTAACAATATTGTGCATAAATGATAAGGCAGATAAATTCACATATAAAATATGCATTATGAACAGAACTTAGCAGTTTGTGCTTCAGGTGATGGGCTTTCCTCTCAGCTTTTATCTTGAAGACAGAGATGAAAACCAGCTCGACCAATCAGAGCTGACGCAAACCGGAAGGAAGCGTCACCCATTCAGGACAGTTGCTGCAATAATATGAACTTCCTTGAAATTTAGTGCATGCGTTTCCTCTTACAATTTCCCTAAATCTACAGCCAGAAGGGTTACAGAGAAAGAGGCAGTTCAAGGTAAGTTAATGAATCGGTTTGTTGTTATTGTATACAATTTTATGATTCATTGCTGTTCTGTGCTCTTCAGATCCTAAAACCACCAACATCACCATCAACCATCAGTATCTGTTTTTGTCTTATGACATCTCTTTTTGTAATGTATTTCCTAAACCTGCTGAGGTATCACCGTTTAAAAGGTGTTTCCTTTACACACGTAATTGACGAGCTTGAACAGACCGTGATTATTTTGAGCCAATCCACATAACATTACCAGGAAAAAGTAAAAGAAAAAGAAAAACCTTGTGTTTTTCGTTTTTTTAGATCCTGCAGTGTCATCACAGGTGAATATGAATAACCAGGATGTCACTGGTCCACAGACTGTGTCAGGATTAACCTGTCAGGGAGGTTTTGGAGTGACAAAACAGTTTATTGTCTTTCTATTTCTGGCAGATTAAATCACAATACTGTGTTGCAATTGATTCACTGTTAAGTGTATCAATGGCTATGGAATCAGTGGTACTTTGCTGCCCATCATTCACAAGGGATCTGACTTGATTGATGAGCCTGCAGTTAGCCAATCATCAGTGTTTGTAGTACATTTTCTAGATCTTGGTCTTGATTCGGTCTTGGGCCCTTAAAGTCCTGGTCTTGTTTTGGTCTCAGGATGCTCTGGACTTGGGGGGTTGATTGGTGTTGAGCACCACCCATCATGTAAGTGTGAAGGCCATGCCAACATACTGCACCAAGTCATTGTAATTTGACATCAGCCTCTCTCTTTTATTGGTTGCTCCTGTACGTAGGACGACCCTCAATATATCTGTCTGATTATAAGTTAATATCCGAACCCTGTAACGTTCGGTCTTGAGTTATTCTTCCTGGAGCCTCAGATTTGCTACTTGAGCTACTTTGTCATTGTCATTAATATTTAAGAATTTACAAACTGCGGACATCCCTTGTCCTCTCTTGTCTAAGGTTGTTGACAGGTGACGTCACGTAATACTTGCCGGGTTGTATCAGCGATCTTTTACGAGTACTACTACAATACTGCACCTTACCATAGACTACTTATTTATTTCACTGTGAATGTGACATGCTGCTATAAGAGAGATGCAACCAAATGGAATTTCGCTGTATTTTGTACAATGACAATAAAGCTTCTTAATCTTAATCTGTGTGGTATTTGGTGAAATCCGTTTAATGTACTGGATTTCTCTGTTCGTCTTCATTCAGATGGGGTACATGACTGTTGAGGAGCACAGCTTCAACCTGCTGCACCTCAAAAGATCTCCTGGTGTCCGCTCGTGGTCTCTTCTTGTTGGTTGGTTTCAAATGAATCCCATCTTCCATTATTCATTCTTAAACAAATGTGTTTCTGTTGTGTGTCTCTTATCAACTGCATTATCTCCATTGCAGGTATAGCATCTATTGGCTTGGCAGCTGCGTATTACAGCTCAGGTACATTAAATTGATTTGTATAATGGCGCAGTTATACTTAACGTTGGCTGAAGTTGGTTCTGTCTCTTGTGTTCTGCCGCAGACAGCGTTCTGTGGAAGCTTTTCTATGTAACCGGCTGCCTCTTCGTGGCCATGCAGAACATGGACGACTGGGAGGAGGCCGTGTTCGACAAGACCAAGAACCTGATCGAGCTGAAGACCTTCAGCCTGTACACGTTGGTCCTGACGTTATGGAGGAAGGGCCAGGACAGAGGTCGGTGCAGGTTAGCCAGTACGGTAGTATTGGTGATGGAGAACATCAGAGCTTCATGTTCTGTTTTCTTTCCTTCTCAGTGGTGTTAGACTTGGCTCAGCTGTGTGACGTGTGCGTCCAGGAGGAGAAGGTCCGGTATCTGGGGAAGGGTCACCTGGTGATGCTGCGGCTGGCTGCCGGTTTTTCCTACCCGCTCACCCAGAGCGCCACGATGGGGTCTCGCAGGTAGTGCATCTGCTAAAACCCAAGTCCAAATACTGCGAGATGCTGTGTTGGATGTGAATAAAATCAATGCAAAGCTCATAAACCCATATTTAGCACCAATGTTGCGCTGATCCGTACGTCACCTCATACTGCATTTCTGTTGGTTAGTTCGTTGACATAGGTCGCAGCAGCAGACACAATCACCCCAAATATCTGACACGGTCAGAATTTAATCACAGGTTGTCTTTGGGCACACGGCCACAACAACGGCCGTCCTTGAATGCAGGACCATCGATTTAGAGCCAAGGACAAAGATTTCTTCATGACTGTTATCTTTCCTCTGCGATGTCTAAAAATCACACTGTGTAGCGGCTCTAAGAGCGTTACATGTTTAGAGAAGAATTTTACACATTTTCGGAGTTATGAGCCCCCAAACATAACCTTGCTTCTCTGATATAAAATCAACACTACCTCTGCAGCCATGTTCCGTCTTATTTATTTTACATAACATTACCACTCCTTAGTGATCATCCTTAATAACCAATCTGAAGAAGTAGTGGAACCAGAGGATAAATTTCTCTTCCGTTGCTCTACTTGTCAGTGACGTGGAGGCCATCGCGGCGCTGCTGAAGCGTTTTTTGGCTCTGGAGGAGCTGAAGAAGCAGAAGCAGCAGGACTTCGAGTTTAGAGAGGAGGAAGAGGAGGAAGACTCTCTGGATAACAGCACTGACGCAGAAGACGAAGCACAGAACCTCTGACTTGCACGAGACATCAAGTCCGGGGTATTATAACACACCTTAAACCGCAAGCGCGTGCATATAAGATCAGGGACTATGAAGCTTTCTGTTACTTGTATTTTCCCAATAACTGTACCTTTCTTCAAATGCACGTCATTCCTCAGCATTATCCTACTAATGACTATTTGAGCACACTGCAGTTTACAGATCCACTGTGCCTTTCTACTGAACTCTAATAAGTGTTTATGGAAAAAAAAAAAAGTGCTTTTCACAGTTTTCTTTTTGGACCACCCAGCTGATAATCACCTTTTGTATGCATGTCGATCCACACCAGTGCACGTGTTGTTCACACTGTAATTGAATTTTGTGCCGATGTGTTTCTTTTTGTACACATTTCTTGGGAACCAAAGACTGAATCTCAGGCAAATGGTTTGATCGAAGAAACTGGTTTTGGTGAAGTGGATAAAGGGAAAGTCGAGATCTTTGTTTTTGGTTGATTTATTTTTTTTATTATCTTGTCAAACTTATATTAAATATTTGAATACAAACAAGCTCACGTCTCCGTTTTGCTTCACTTACCTCCTCTCAAGTAAGAGCAAATGCACATTGAAAACAATCGATGAGTGTCAAAGTTTAAGTTAGTTTAGTTTGAAATGATTGATTCTATGGCACCATCTCCTTCACACAGACACTTATGTCCTCCGTTATCCTCTGAAGAGGCGCCGTCACGGGGGTGACGTGCTCTTCCATCCACTCCTGGACTGTTGACTCTGGATAAAGGTGCACCATCTCCTCTCTCACTGCCTCCACCTTTTGTTGTATCAGAGTCAGATATCTGAAATGGAAAGAACTCAATTTAATCGATTTAAAGTGAGGTGATCGCTTGGAGGTAAAAGTCTCAGCTCATACAGAAAAGCACATATATTTGAACTATTCAAGAAGAATCTGCTCACGTTGAAGCTTGACTGTACGCCTGCATGCAGATGAGCGGGGTCACCATCTTCCTCTGTCGGTGGTACGGACTCAACCATCCTCTTACAACCCTGCAGCACCGAGAAAAATGGAAGTTAATAAACAGTACAAGAGCAAATAAACTGTAGAGGTCGACAGAAAAGGAAGTAAAAATAAGCCTTTTGGGAACCGCGGCGAAATATCAATGTGAAGCTAGCAGCTTGTTAATTTAGCCTATTTTTATAGCAACACATCGGGGAAATATTGATAAAAATTGTAGAACAAACTTGATATTTACACACCAACATAGCGAGTATAGAAAATAAAATAGCCCTCATGACTAATAACTCACATGTTGTTTTCAAAAAATCGTACGTCGTCTGTGTTCAGGAGAGAATCCAGCTCGACGATCAGCTCGGCCAGCCTCCGCCCCGGGTACCTGGAGTCGGACGCAGACAAGCTGAGAGCCGCAGAGAAAGAAACCCTGTGAGTCTGGAGCTGTGCACAGAGGAGCCGTGTTCTGCTCACCCTCACCTCCCCAAGGCCGACACCTCCACCGAGGAAACCCCCAGCTTCTCGCTCACTTTGGAGGAAACTTCGGCACTGAACTGCCCGTGGAGGAGAGTGAAGAGACAGGCTGCGAGGGACGGCAAGGCGACAGGCATCAGCTCGCAGAGCACCGACAGGTGGTCGTACCTGAGGACAAACGAAAACGTGAAGTCGGGAACCAGAAAGAGTCTAAAATACTTCTTTTATTATTTCTACCCTATCTGGCCCCCGGCTATTCCCACCTTTGCCAGCCTGTGATGGCGATGCCCTTCAGCTTCACTCCTGCGGACAGAGAAGCGGCGACCTTCAGCCACAGTAAATGGTTCTCCAGGTGTCTCTGAGTGCTGCACACACAGGTGAAGACGCTGGTGGAGCCTTTGAAGGAGCTGGCGGCCCACACGTCCGACATCCCGGCACTGCAGTACTTCTCCAGCAGGCACACTGGGAATCACAAACTACGTTGAGCACAAACTCCATTCCATTCTGCTTGAAAAACAAAACTTATAACTAAAGTTCTTCTATGGTTTGACTAAGGTTACTCAAAATCCACAACATCGTGCACAATATCGTAATCCTGCCTGCATTACGGAGTCAAACTTTCTTGTTTACCCCTAAAGCAAACATTTAATCATGAAAATCTACCAAACTCCTCCTCTATAATAGATCAAATTATATTCCACAAAATTGTGAGAAAATGACATTTTTTATCTATATCCCAGTGGAAAATTGACCAGTAGATTATACCATTATATCTCATGCTCTGTAGCTTTCATTGCAAGTGCTAAATGTTGAGTTTTTTTATGATTGGTAACAATTTGTTTGGGAAATATACATAAAAAATGTAGAAGAAGCACTTTAAACATTTAATGCACTTTAATAAAGTGCTTCATTTGGTTACATATAAAAGACATGGCTCCCACCAGTTTTGTCCACGTCCAGGTTTGGGGTGTAGTCCCACAGCATGGGCTGGACGAGTCCAACGAGACCGCTCGCTGTCACAGACAGAGTGAATGAAAACAATCAAGACCATCAAGAGAATGTCGGTCATCTTTGGCTTGTCAGCAGTGCTCCTTCATCACCTTTCAGAGTGGTCTCGCTCATGCCCCTCATCATGTCATCCCACATTATGACGGTCATGTGAGGCCACGCCTCCTTGATCGCATCGGCCACTTTGGTCACGTGACTCAGAAAAAGTTGCTCCACTGTACGACCGGACGAAGCCAGCCACAGCTTGGACTCCTCGCCCTCGCCGAGCATGTAGACCTATAAGAAGAGAGGGGAAAAACAGGACTATGAGTCTGTTTGAAATATACTGTTCGCAATCAGAAGACGACTTCTCACCTCATCGGCTCCGATGTGCAGTGTGTTTAGACCTGGATGCAGCGCCACCACCTGCCTGAGCATCTCCATCACCAGCTTCAGACCCTCCTCTCCATGTGGGCTGAGGGTGCCCACGCAGTGCGCCGCCTCCCTCAGGTGCCACATGGGACGATGCTTCAATACGAACTGTGACAAGGGGGACGCAGAGTAATAACTGGGCTATCACAACCGTGACAGGAAAAATAACGTTACAAATGCTGTATAGCGAGACCACTGACAGGAACTAGCAGGAGAGATCACATCAAATCAATATTAGTTTCTCTTCATTGGCTCCCAGTTTCAGTTGGGGAGGCTGACACAGTCTCCACTTTAGTTTTCATACTTTTCTATTTAATAAAGCGTACAGTTAGGGCTAATTCAAGCCACCGTGGATCATGTTCTACTTAAGCTTCCATAGGTTTAGCCTGCTGGGAGACTTTTACTGCACTGAGCTTCTTTCCTTTCTCACTCACCATGTTCCATTATTACCTGTGACTAACATTTGTCTTTCTCCTGCAGTGTTTGTTCTCTCTCTCTCTCTCTGTCCCTACTGGGTATACATATGTTTGCTTGTTGCTCTCTTGTCTCTGCCCTATTCTTTTCTCTCTTTCTATCGCCTATCCCCAACAGGAACAACACAAATTCTCCACCTCTGAGTCTAGTTCTGCAGATTCTCTCTGTTAAAAGAGAATCTCTTATGCTTGCTCATGTGGTATTGTTGTTTTTTCTCTGTGAAAGTGCTTTGAAATGACTGTGTTGTCTTTGACGCTACAGAGAAAAAATTTAATTGAACAGAGAAATGGAAGATTTCCTTACTTCCATGTGACCAAATGTCTGCACCAGTGGGATCACCTCCATGCCTTTAGATCTGGCAAATTCCTGCATGGATAGTACTTCTTGTCGGCTGAAAACAAACAAACACAGCACACCCCCATTACAAGGTGTCATCTCAATGTAACAGATAAAAGGCTGGTAATTGTGCCACCGGATCTTTAAGCATGAATCACTCCTGATGCATGTTGTTACTCCACCTGTAGGCAGGATGCACTGTGGCCTGCAGCAGCTTCAGTTCCCCCTCATAGGGGAACATGTCCTCATACTCCACCAACAGGCCGTTCACTCCCAGCTCAGAGAAAAGCTCGATCAGCTGATGGGGGGAAAACACACATCAGTGGTCAGCTCGGGTGGAAACACTGCAACATGCTGCAGCGGGTCACCTCACCTTGTGGAAGTAATCGACACGTGGCGGTGCACCTTTGAGATCCAGGTGGACCAGTTTCTTCCCCTCGGGCCAGGGTGGACACTTCATTTCGGCCTGTAACGTAGAAATTCACCTTGACAAGTAGAATTCATGACTTGTTTAGGTGGATTCGGGATCACGTGGGACTCACCTGCATAGTTCAAAGTGCACACGATCGGATAAACCTTAATGATCTGTCCCTTTAATGCAGTAAATGCACGTGAATTCTATCCCTGTGTAGCATAAGTGACCGTATTAAACACTGCCTCGCGATATCAGCTGTGCCGTGGCTGAATTTGTGTTTGTTTTTAGCCCCGTTGCGGAATAAATGCATCCCGCGTGGACCAATCTCAGTGACGCTTTCTCTTCAGGGCAGCCAATCCGGTGGCACGCTCTGCGCACACCCGGAAGCAGGGCGGTTCATGCTGTTGGTACGAGCGGTGGCGTGAAGTGAATGGCTCCGGAAGAAAGAAGAAAGAAGAAAGACGAAAGACGAAAGAGCAGCTGTACCTGAGTAAATGTCCCTGAATCGGACGTCTTGAGGCTACACATGGCCCTGGTGCGACAGAGACCCCCGAAAGGAGGGAACGCCTCCGAGATCGAGAAGAAAATTAAAAGGTGAGCTGATTTGAAGATGCTATTGTGAGGCTGCAGTGTTTCTACCACTCAAATCTCTGCAAACGTGCGGGGAATAAACGTTTAAAGTAGCTATAGATGTGCTAAAAATCTAAATAACCTAAGTTGTCCTTTTGTTTACAGTCGTGGTAAAATACAGAAAGGGGCACAGGTGTGTAAGAAGCTCTCATTTATTGCCCCCCCCCCCCCCCCCCCCCCACAAATAATTCCCCCCACATTTACTCCAATTAGGACTTTAAACGTAACTATGTAATTTTGAATATCATTATAATATTAAGTGATTATTACCTGTAATATTTTCACACACACACACACACACACACACACACACACACACACACACACACACACACACACACACACACACTGCTAAGATCCACTGCCTTCCACACAGAAGCATATTAACTTAAAAAAAAAAAAACGACATAAAAGTGGACAACATAAGCTACACCTCTACTATGAAATTATATAACTGTAGAAATGATAAATGGTGTGATCCTCATTTAAAAGGTTAAAGCCAGGCGTGTCAAACATAAGGCCCGTCAGACAAGACCGGCCCAGCAAGAGGCTCCAACCAACAAATACCCCTGACATGCCATGACAGCATCGCTGATATTATTTGCTTCACAGCCATGCTGTCAGGAGGAGTGTGGGGAAAAGTGTTTTTTGGGACATTTGACTGTATTTTGCACGAGAAGGTATCATTAAAATTGCCTTTATGTTGAGATTGTAGTCGTAAGTTTCAGCAGTAATTGTTTGGTTTTGTGAAAATGGCAAGTCTCATCTCATATTCTCCGTGCCACGACATTGAAAGATTTTTAAGTTGAACATTGAATGTGGCCCCTATGCTACACTGTGTTGGACACCCCTGATCGAAACATACTTTGTGGCAAATTTTATGCATTTTTGTAAAAAAAATAATGTAAAAAAAGTCACAAGTATGTAATTTCCTGAAGTATCGCTCCTTGTTACGCTGTGGTAACAACCTGACATACTTCGGGGAGAGTATTTTACAGTATTTTGAGAGTGTTTCAATTTTGTCTGTTAGAAATGCAGGATGTGTTTTTTTTTTTTTTTTTTTTTTTTTTTTAAATATACAAAGTATGATGTTTGAGACATAATACTCGATCCTTACAATATGTCCTACTTTTGCAGTTTCAAGTATCGCTCAATCACTTCATTCCTTTGCTGCTGTTTGCTCAGAGGGAATGCCCTGCGACAGGGATCTTCGTGGCGAGGATCCCGTGGACTGGCTGTTCTGCTCCTGGTCGTCGTGTGCATGTGCGGAGCGGCGGCGTGGTTGTACGTGACCTCCCTGGACAGTGACATCACAGAGGTTTTAGCCAGCCAGAGGGAGCTGGTCTCCCCTCAGCCCAGAGTCTACACCGTGCAGTGCTCGGAGGACTATGAGAACCACAAACGCTATCCAGGTGAGGCTCCTGGTGATTCACTGCGTGGTCTTATCTCTCCACGGGGTTTGGACGAAGACAAACCTACTTCATAACACATTAACTGACTGTGGGGAGTCGCAACTGATTACCCCACAGTAATTTCAGCCGTTTCGCACAGGTAAACAGTATCAAATCTACCCAGCAGATGGCACTATAACACAATTGTACTTTTATTGGAGGTCCCACTGAGTGAATTTATGAATGAAGAGCTGTATCAAACAGTGGAGGATTTGAGCTTTTCGGTTTTTTAAATGAAGATATTTTCTTTAGGAATTAAGGGGTAGGGGACATCTCAAAGCAGTTGAATCAAGTCAACTGGACTTGACTATGCGTCTTAGAAGGTGTTTCATAACTTATCTGAATGACTTTATCAGTTTATGCTGTTCCTAAGCCAGCTTAGTCAAGGGAACAGCATGAACTGAAAAAAACAGTTGGATAAGAGGTGAAATATCTTCAAAGACACCTTGAAAGAGTATTCGTATCCCTTTGACTTTACCAGTTTTGTCTAATTTACTCACTCTTTTAGTTTAATTAGGTGTTTATCTTCTAACAGACATCTGATGCCTTCACAGAATACAGTTATGCTCTTCTTTGTGTTGTGCTATCATGTAACATCGTAACAAAAATACATTGAAGTCTCAGTGTGACGTGACAATATGTGGAAATGTTCAAAAAGTATGATTGGTTTTGTTGGGTCTAAAATTTAGAATATCTGGAATGCAGAGTGCATAAAAAGACAATTTATTGTAATTTTGTCAGTGTTTTACTATATATATATATATATTTTAGAAAAGTTGACACGGATATATTTAAGATATCTCGTGAAGCTGTAGTTTAGTTACAATCAAAGTTTTTTCTAACGAACAAATCCTGAATTATATCAGTGTGAATTTTTACCTTCTGCATCCCGGTGTGCAGTCGACTTCAAACGTAGGCCTCGGCACGCTTGCAAACAAACTCTGGGAGTTTGATTAAAGTCTGAATGGAGTCACAGGAAGTGACTGGCTTCAGAAGCATTTCGCCTTCATTGTTCATCTGCCTGGCAGAGGAATTCCTGCTGCTGTTTTGAAGCATTGTGTCGTGTTTAGCCCGCCTCCCAGCATTGTTTATGGAAGACATGTTAAAGAACATCCAGCACTTTAGAAGTCTGACTGCTTGAAACCATCTTAAGTCTATTCATGGGGACCGTATGACCACTCTAATTCATTTCTTGGTTGGTGCCACCATGATGGATTCTGCTTCCTGTTGTAGAATCACTTGCATATACACCATTTTCCTCAGTTGATGTGATATTGGCTCCTAGTTATTGTTGGTGTTTAATTCTATTCTTTCCTCTGCAAGTGAAACGAATCCCTCCTCCTTGGATGGATCACAAATCCAAAGCACCATTGATCCGCCTCCAGGCTGAACAGCTGCAGAGGTTTTATAGTTTTTGTTTTTTTTTTTCCCAGGAATTCTGCACATTACCTTTTGATCCTGGTGGACAGAAAAGTCTATATTCATCAGTCTTTGGAAGCTGCTTCCAAAAGCTCTCTGGCTTGTGTAGATGTTCGATTAAAAAGTTGTGTCGCCAGCTTTTAATGCAGGGACAAGAGAAAAGTTTCCTTTTTAATGACTCTTGTGAAGGTCGCTGTAAAACAGCACCAGTCTGCTAAATCTTCCTGAGGGTCTTTTGTGGTCAAATGGGGGCATTCGTTTAACTTTTTGGCAATCCTTGTGGAAACTTCCAGCCCCAAGTCTGAACTCCGCGATCTGTTAAAGTTCCACTCTTTAATTACACGACAACCCGAGGAGAGAGACAAATGAGGTAAATGTATTCTGTCAGGTGCCGGCAAATCATTGGGAGAAACTCTGGGTTTCCAAGGACAGTTTAGCAAGGCGAGATGAGGCATCAAACACCAACCGGGCTGCAGTTGAACATGTCAGTTGCCTCAATAACTTTGAATATGGTCAACTATGTGATTTGTGATAAATACAAACACTTAAGTAGTTTTCTTTTTTTTTTTTTTTTTATATCTATGTGCTTTGAGAAAAGTTCTTGGCCATAATTTACACTTGGTGTGACGGGTTCCTTATATTTTATTTTATTTTACAGTTTTACAGGTACAGTTTTTGCAGCTGTCAGTGTTTGATCAGTTTTTCAAAATATCTGTGCTTTTAACTTCTTGAACAGCTTTAGAATAATAAGAGCTGTCAGTTTAAAAGAGTAGTTTGTATTTCCAGAGCACATAAACTACACACTGAAAACACATTTTCCGATGAAATATTGCAATAATTATTCGACTATTTATACACAATGATGAGCTGGTGGGAGGGGGTTGCTTATTCTCTTTGTATGGACTTGACTAGTCATATTGTATTGGTATATATAAACTGTATCTCCGTGAATTTACATTTTCAACCGATCTTTTATCATGCATTACATGAGACATGAGAAGCCAATCAGACAATGCACACCATCATCTGGCAGGTGGAAATCCTCCCGGAAATAATCCTGAAGTTTCTTGGCTGCCCAAACTTTTTAAAAACCAAATAAAAATAAATAGAACCAAAAACTTGCATGGAATATCAGAAAACACCTTATATTTTTAAGTTTTCTACAACTTGAAGCTGCGTCAGTTTTGTTCTCGTTCAATTATTCAAGGTTAATTAAAGTTTTATTTAGAAAAACAAGAGCTCAAGCCCCCGGGTGATGTTTAATTTACAAGACGGGAAGCAAAAGAAAAATTGTCAAATTTGGAGAACGCGCCTGATCTTGCTGGCTAGAAAAGGCCTGAGCGAGTTCAATAATCATTACAGATTCTCTCCACTGCTGCTTTCACCTTTATTAATAAATGAGGGGTGGCAGGTGAGCCAAGGTCAGCGAGCTGATGGACGAGAGGGAAGATTTCAGGTAGTTTTTGACATTCGTTCACAGCTGTAAACAATTTCTGTGAACAGGAGGAATAAAAGAATACATGTGTCAGGCTTCTTAATGCACTCCCTCTATTGCAGAAACCCGCAGTGTTAATAAGTAGAGCCGCCTGTGAAATACGTTAAACTGTCGGGACAAATTGGATATTTGTCTTTTTTAAAGATGTGAGGACTTCACGCTGTGGGTCTCCAGTGTCTAAAGGAAACCCAGCAGGAGGCGCCGCTTTGAGGAATAAATTAATCCGGTTATGAAACAGGAGAGGAGACCTGAAGTCTGCGGAAATGCTCCGCTGCAACTTTTTTTTATTTCATTTCCTCATCAGCCAGTCTCACTATTTCTCTCATTGTCTAATCTCTTTTTCCCTGTCACTTTCATTCTCTCTGTCTCTGGCTTTCTTGTTTTCTCTCTCTCTCTCTCTCTCGCTCTCTCTCTCTCTCTCTCTCTCTCTCAGGCTGCACCCCTCAGAAGTGTGGCCGGGCGGTTACAGACAGCGTGGTAACGAGGGAAGAGGCTCAGGTTCTACGGAGGTAAACCCCCCACCACCACCCCCCACCCCACCATACTTTCCTCCACTCCTCATCCTGTGTGGTGACTGTCTTCCCTTTGTCGCTCTCCTTTCTATCTTTCTCCCGTTCCTCTATCTCTGGCTCACAGGCTGGCTGAGCGGGGCCTGGCTCTGGCTGGATCCGAGGGCGGCGTGAGTACATCACCTTGTTCAACTGTTGGACTAACGTGACAGCGAGGCGGAGACTCACTGTCTCATAGAAATTCTCCACACATGAATTTATTGACAGTTTTTCATGCCGTCCTCATTTTCCAAAGTGTTTAAGTTCGGGGATGACCTTTCAGCACGGTGGAAAGGCAAAAACCTGGTGACATTACACATAGCGGTAAAAGTAATGCTTTCTCCCTCACAGCTGTTTTCTAACTAAGCCAATATATTGCAAACTTTCAGGCCGAGTGGCAGGAAAGTCGTAACTATCAGATTTTAGTGCAACTGAGTGAAAAATAAACGTGCAATGTTTCTTTTTGGCCATCAGATGACAGTTGTGTCTTTTCAAAGTCGTTTCTTAAAGAGAATAAGTCACTGAAACAGGAAGTTAAGGGTAGATGAGAGCTCAGTGGTGCATACCTGAATACACGAATACCTTCCTTTTTTTACTCTCCAGATACAATGTTGAAAATGTAATCAAATTGATTTCTTTTTTATCATTTTTTTTTTTTCATACATCATACACGTCATTCATATAAACTTTCTCCGCTGTGGTGCATTCAGGAGCAACTGGAAATCCAAGGAAAAAGTGAAAATAAAAAATAAAAATCAATGAATAAGTCAAAATAACAGATAATGAAGTAGTTTCCTACCTTAAACCTTAAAGATTAATTATAGCAATTGTTAAATCCAGTATTTAACTTGAAAGGCTCCTAGTGTTTTTCTTACTTGGGGGGGGGGGGGCTTTTTGAGCACCAAAACAGAAACCCTCAGAAACATTTCTTATTTTTGCTCATGAGAAACCTTCCACCTTGTTAATAAGCAGCCACTGGGTAAGTAAACAAGATTAAAAAAGTTCAGCTTTATCGTAGGTAATCCTTTGAATCTGTAAATACATACTGAATTAAATAATTAATGAGCTGGTGGTCGTGTTTATTAGTAGCTTATTAAAAAACTCACCGAGGCACCATCTGTTTCAACATCTGTGTTACGTGGCCTGAAGCCAATTCCTCTCCAAAGAAAGACCTTTAATTTACCTTCAAATGTACAGTATACCATTTTCTTTTCCATTCAAAGCTTATTAAAAAAAAGCTAATGAAAGAAAATTACAGACACAACATCATTAAGATGAACTCTTGTGTTTGGCTCTGAGGTTGCCAGCTATGGACCGGGAGTCATGCCACTCTGGAGTCCGCCATCGTTGTTCTTGTCAGTGTGTTGTTGGTGAAACGCTGTGATCCTGATGTTACTTAGTTAGCGTCAAGGTAGATAACTTTCACCGCAGTAACGCGGCTCTGTGTGATGAGGTTTCAGTATTATGTCTATTCCTCTTACTGAAGCGGTGAACAAATTAGAAGCAGCAGTTATTATCATTGGAGAAAAAAAATGTATATTTTCGGTATATGTTTTCACACTCGCATCGATCTCAGCCAGCTTTAACATGCAATGGAATACATAGACCCCTTCCTGTATGTGACCACTAGAGGGCCTCCTGCTACAATAATCAAAGGTGTAGATTTATTAGACGCTTTGAAAGACGAAATGGAGTCGCGTCTGCTGAGGTTTGGACGATCCTTCTACTGATGCTCTCCGTCCTCGCAGGTCCTCGTCCACTGATGAAGGACCTGTTTATGAAATGTTAAGTGAAGGGAGTGAAAATAGCCACTGAGAGAGCCGTGTCCCAAATGGCCTGACGAGCATTAATAAGTGTGACGCATTAGAGGGAAGGGGAGATAAAACCTTTTCTGTCTTTTGCTCCCTGCAGGCCTCCATCCTGGACCTGCACTCGGGAGCGCTGTCCATGGGGAAACAGTTTGTCAACATCTACAGGTTGGGAAAGGACACCTTCACTTCATTGATCGCTTCTGCTTCTGCATGCCTGCAGCAGCATCATGCAACCCAATATGTAACATTTTCTTCCGAATATGGAGCCGGTCATCAATCTTGTCACACACACACACACACACACACACACACACACACACACACACACACACACACACACACACACACACACACACACACACACACACACACACACACACACACACACACACACACACACACACTGGAACTTGTTCCTGCTGAAGCAGTCAGGCGTTCAGAAGCTGCCGTGGTGTTGTCGGTGGCTGGAGTGTCTGGGTAATGACGCACGGCGCCGTGCAGCAGAGCGTTAATTTATGCTAACAGATCCCGTCTCCTCCGCTCCCCTCCCACTCCACCCCATCCCCCCCCTCTGATTGGCGTTGTCTGTGATTGTGTGGCGGCAGGTATTTTGGGGATCAGATCGGAGACGTGTTCACCCTGGAGGACTTCCAGCTGTACAGGTGACTCACGAGCCTTGATTGAAAACCAGCCATGTGTCTGACATACAGTCGCAGAGCTTTGTTCCCCAATCGTTTCCTTCTTTCACTCAAGTGAGAAGACATAAAGGTCTTCTCCTGTATTTGACCAGCTTGTTCTGATACTAAACAAAAGAAATGTGTTCGCTTTCACTTTCCACTCATTCAGAAGTGATTACTGCAAATGAACTACACACAAATAAGGAAATCTGTTTCTGCTCCATTGTTTATTTTGTTGTTACAATACTTACTGGTATTAAATCTTGGGAGCGGTTTACATGACAACAAGTGACAATGGAAAACCTCTGTTGCGTTTACACAACAGTGTTGCACAGGGAGCCACAGAAAACACAATTTTTGAAAACGACCCTCGAGGTGGAACTTTTCGAAAATGGTCCAACTCCGTCGCCGTGGAAACGGGAGGAAAATGCAAATTTTGACATTTACAATTTTTAAAACTTGTCTGTAATTGGTAGTTTTATAGTTGAGTCACCCGGAATAACAGCTGAATTGAGAATGTTTATAGCGTGTTGCCCTTTTGCGTGTGTGTGATTTCATTACAAAAACAAGCAATGATTCATTTTCAAAATGTTGCCGTGTAAACGTGAACATTTTCTGAAACGAAAACACAAACAACGCGTTGTCACTTGAAACATGTCAGGTCAATGGGCCTAAAGACACGTAACCAAGTCTCAGTTGCATTCAGGCTCATGTTAAGACTTTCCATACGTCATCACCAGCAAACAATTACCACAGGCATGAATGAAATGATATATTATATTATATACCAAGATAAATTTTGGTACCAAAGATATTTATCTCAAATACCAATTAGAGTCCTTAGTTTGCTCTGAATTTGACCACCAGTGAATCACAATTAAAGGTCACGATGCTCCAAAAGCATCCAACCACAGCTGTCCACCTTACACATCTTGTCTGTACTTGATTTTTAGTGACATACGCGGGCGAATCCAGACGATCATCGCAGAAACGTTCGGTCTGGACCCAGCGCTGATGTACCTTACCAAGCCCACCTTCTTCTCCAGAATCAACAGCACGACAGCCAAAACCCAGCACGACGAGTACTGGCACCCGCACATCGACAAGGTGACTATAAGAAGACATAAGCATCGTATCAGCGACTTGTGCGCCTTCCTATAACCAAACCAAATGGATTGCATGTATTGATTTTGTCGGCGGAGATGTGCCGCAGGTCTGCGTTTTTGAAACAGTACTGGAAGCGAAAAAAATCAATGTTGCATCCCTCGTGACGAGATGTAATTTGTTCATGTGAAAAGGGCTGAAGGCAATTGTCTTCATGTGTTTGGTGGATTGACTGAAGCTGTAAACAAAGCTCTCTCTCTCTCTGTACCAGTCAGTCTACTAGCAAACCCTTCACTGATATCTGCAGGGTGGCTCACACTCGAGGTGAGAAAGTGCAGTGTAATACACAAACTCTCGGATGTCTCACAATTGACCTTTTGTTTGCCACTTAAGCCCAAAAAACTCACGTCACGGCGGCTGACATTACCACTCCCATAATTCAATCAAAGAAGAGGTGCGGACATGAAGGGGAGGACGGCTGATGTCCGGAGTTTCTGAAGGTTGATAGTAATCTTTGGAAATAAAAAGACATTAAACTTGACACTGACATCAGGATTGTTGAAAATGTTAGAAAAGAATCGGATTGGATTCTGTGTTTTCATTGATTCAAGTCAAAAGCAGTTGAGAAGGACAAAAACCTGACATGTCTCACCAGGATCAAGGAGCTGGCCAATGAATGAATGAATGAATGAATGAATGAATGAATGAATGAATGAATGAATGAATGAATGGTTTATTTCGGTTACAGTTTCAGTGCAAAAGTTGACTGTTTGTGCATTCAATTCATAGTGCTTTTCAGTTCACGCGCACATGTTTTTTCATACTACACAATTTTATCCCATAAACACGATGGCGTATTAAATATATCGAAAACTTTGAATGTGTGCTCTTAGAATGGTTCAATCTCACCTTCTAGAAAAGTTGTTGCGGGTCTCTACTGTGAGTCCCTGAGGATCTCGTCTAACCCCCCCCAGCTGATGTAAACGCTCTACGCTAAACCAGACATGTACGTGTGTTTCATAATCCGCCGTGGCTATCCCGAACGGGGAGGACGGAGATCAGTTCAGATGAGCTGACTTTACCAAATCTTTGAAAAATAAGTGGCGTTCCCTTTTATAATCATCTTTCTGGGTTTAAAGAAATCTCATCTCTGTTGGGTTATATATTGTTCATGCTTTAGTATTCACGAAGAGCAGCTTGAAGGCAGAGTACTTTAATTTTCATTTTATACGTTGGGCATTGTCATGAGACGTTAGTTGTTGTGGGATTGAGAGCAGACCTTGAATCAAGTTCAGACAAACAAGATTTCAGGAGAGAAAAATGCTTTAAAACTTCAATGATATATGTAATTCAAATTGTGCAAATGATGTTTTGTAATGCTGAGTAGTTTTACAGTCTATTCAAGCATTATGTAATTCCATAATTCAATTCAGATCAGTTTTTAGCATCAAACATATAAACATCCATTCATCTCATTTCCTTTTAAAGAGAAGCCTACATATGTAGACTTATAGGCCTTATTAGGCTACAATCACCCCTTAGGACGAAAAGGCATTGTAATAATCCTGATATAATTTGTTTTTTATGGATGTTTTTGTGTGTTTAGTACATTACCTACAGGAGGCTTTGTTACAGTACATTTTAAACCAATGACATCAACTCCGCAGCTGAACCTATATTAGAACTATAACGTAATACTGTGGTTTGTCGTGGAGGAAAAATCAAAAAGGATTTACCCTGATGGCAACAAGGTATGTTATATAAATCTTTAGCATTCTTCTACAGATATCAGGAACAGAAAAGTGCATTATAAGAACAATGTGCACTCTTTTTTTTGTTTTTTTTTAGACCTTATGTAAGAGAGGAGGTGTGAAGTCGGGTCTCACTTCAGACTAAAGTGTGCCACCGTAGATATTAAAAGATGCACTTTGTTGCAGTCGCTTCCAGAAAATCTGGAAAGTCGATTTGGGATGGGGATTTCGGTTGCCTCATCTTAAATGTCAGCCTCTTGTGGCTTGTGAACAACAACTTGTCTCTTGGGGATGTTTCTAAAAGAGTCAAGTTTTTTTAAAGGTCAAACCTTCATCGTTACTTGAGATCGCCTTTGTGTTAGGGATCATTTAACCCTCCTGTCGAGCTTCAGTTTCAATCGTAATCGAAATAGACTTCTCCCGGTGAACAGGAAGTCAGACATTTACTTTACCTGTGGTTTTTCTTAGGACGCATTTCTGCCCTTGCTTCATCCTTTTGTTCTCGCCAGCATCTCTGGTGGGGTTTTTCGCGGCCATATTAATATTTGTCACCTCATCTTCTCCCGCTGGTCCTCGACAGCTGGAAAAATTTAATTTAGAAAAGAGCCTCTTCTCCTCACCCATCTGCTTCTGACGCCATCTTGGGTCTAATTGGCTCACCCAGCCCTCATTTAAATGTAAATGGCCTCTGACGTCTTCCTCATAGGATTCTTTTCCTTCCCCATCGATCATAGAACTGATATGGTGTCATAGCAGCAGTTGGAACGTGACGGTGGTGGAAGTGTGTTTTTATCTCTCATGGCAGAACGCGATTGGATTGTGTAATGGAATTGAATTATAGGAGTTGGTATTAATGTCACATGCAGTCACTCCTCATTTTAAGGAAGTTTGTTTGGAATTTAAAAAAAAACAACAACAAATTATGCTGTGTACAGTTTGTCACGCATCTGGAAGTTTTGGTATTTACACAGTTCATCAAATTGGTCTCCAATCAACAGATGTGTCCGCAGTGTTTAGTCACGATGACGCGTCAGTATGGAATAGACCATACTTTATTAATCCCAGTGAGAAATTACATGCGGCGTTGCTTCACACAGAGGAGAATCTTAAAATGTCAAATACGCAAAAAGAAGAAAATATCAAGTAAAATGTACATGGCTTGACAGTGGATAAATACAGTCAAGTATATACATGTTAACTAACAATGCTGAAACCAAAAGCTGTGCAGCGTCTCAGATAATTTATGTATTTTTTTTAACCTTCTTTTAACCAGGAAAAACTTTGAGTTAAAAAAAATGACAAAACAGGCAATTGTACACATAAAACATAAAAGAAAATGTCAATAACAAGAACTTGCGGAAAGCAAATTATAGGAAAATTTGATGTCAAAAAGTAACAAAGTAAATGATGAATAAATAAAATGGCAAAAAAAAAAGAAGCTTAAAGTAAATTAGGGAACTAAAATAAAATGAAAATTTTAAGCAAAATTGTTTTTCTTTAAAAAATATTTTTTACTTTTAAAATGGCAAAAACTAGCTGACCAAACATTACTTCCGAAAATAATAACATTCTCAACATAAAGCCAATTTTAATGAAATGAATGGCTCACACGTTTAGGAGCTGGAATAGACCGAAACACAGATAAAATGGTGAGTTTTGTCTATTGGTGGCCAAATGATTGTTAATATGTTCGCTGGGTCATGGCAATATTTCATGTATTATTCCTCCAACGGAAGAAAATCAATCCAAAAGATGTGAATCGTCAAAACGATTAAAAAAAAAAGAAATAATTCAGCTGTTAAATGTGACAATGTGAGAGACTCGGACCAAATATCACATCAGCATCCTGTTAGTGCTGCTGGGCGATGTGCAAAAATAACAGGCCCCCAGCTCACATGGCATGAATGAATTTCCCCAACATCTTCAGGCACAGGCTCCACACTGTCGCTGCAGTATTCCATGTATCATTCCAGCTCGTGTTTAATTAATCCCAGAGGTTTGATAATGAGGGCAAGTGAAGTGAGGAGTCAGCAGGAGGTGATCTCGGGAGAGCGGAAGAGACAAAGCATTGCTCCTCGCTACAAGAAGAGCTGACACAGGGGCCATAAACGTGTTAGCTGGGGTACGACATGGTAAAAGTCACGCATTGTGAGCTTTTTCTGTTAAGTTAATTGCACGTTAACATGGAGCAACCTTTAGCATTTCCGTCTTTATAGTTAGGACTCCTGAGAGGAACGTCATTTGTTACTATAATGAGAAATCCAGGCTTTTTTTTTTTTTTTTTTTTATCCTTCGCTTCAACTTCACACAATGTAACTTAAGGATCATTTTGACCGACAGTTTTCATTTTGTACCTCAAGGTCTTTGGAAAGGAAGTGCAGGTCATTGGACAGATTTAATTTGGAGACCAAGGGATGGAGTTACACCAAAAATAGAAAAAAGAAGGTGGAAAAACTTTTTTTGAAGTGTGATTTGACAGTTTCTCTTATTCTTTATTCATGAACTTTGAAGACTCGGGGACTAATCCTGCAACCTGCCACTGAGGGGGCAACTGAGGCATTTTGGATTCACTTTTAGAGAGTACTCATAACTTTTTATAAAGTCACTGATCTGAAAGTCTTTCTGGAGACGCCCAAGCACTGGAACTGGGCAACAAATCAAAACGAAAGCACGGCCGACCTAAAGTCCAGAATATAGACACATTTGATATATTCCCTTACCCTTCAAGCATAAACTTATCCTCCTTTCTCACCACCTGCCAGGTGACTTATGGCTCTTTCGACTACACCTCCCTCCTCTACCTGTCTGACTATGGCTCCGATTTCACGGGAGGAAGATTTGTCTTCATGGACCAAAATGGCAACCGGACAGTGGAACCAAGAGCAGGTAAGCGTCGACCCTTAAAGGCCAAATTTGAACTTTTCTTCCACTTCAGCACAAATACAGTGCTTGACCACTTTCAGGGTGGAACATTATGAACATAGACTTATCAGCGGTAAATGTAATAGTAAGTCCATCTTATAGACATTTGGAGATGGGGGGATCAAACCAACAACTCTGAGATTGGAGGACCTGCCTTCTTGTAAATGATGCCAGAACGATGAGGGACTTCATTATCGAAGCTTTGTATGAAATTATAATTGGTACGTTTGGCTGCATTTGGGAAACCGAAGGTGGTTTTTAGCACGCTCACGAGTGGGTGTAATTCTCTCTGAGTGGGTAATTAGCAGTGGTGAGTGCTGCGGAGTGAATGTGCGGGGGATTAAGTTTAAACTCTTGAGTACCCAGAGGGATAGGCACGACAACGTATTAGTCGTTGATGAAATAATCCCTTGTTGTTTACACAGAATATGAATACATTGTGTTCAAAATAGTGAGGATATGTTAAAGTTGCACTTAGAAAATAGCTTGGAGGTGCATTCTGCTACCATGGGACACGGCTGTAATGCGAGTCATTTTAAAAGGAATTGAGATCGGTTACCTGGGGAGTTTCTGGCATCGCAGAGAAGTTTCTGAGCTGGTCAGTTCGAGGTAAGGTGCCAGAATTAGTTTATTAGGTCCCTTTAAATTGGACCGTAAATTTTCATTCTTTTTGCTCTACTTTCACTGTGCCATAATGACTTTCGACCCATTTTCAACTTTTCCTACACTTCAGATCCAATCCCTGAGGTAGAATCCGTCTCACAGCCAGGTTAAAGCCTGAACAAGCAGAGGTGTATATTCATGTTCTTTTCTTTGACCTTTGGATGAGAGCTTGAAAGTGTAGAAGCTCTGATCCAAAGGTCAAAGAAAAGAAGAGCGACATTACGTGACGTACAAAGTGGGATCAGTGCAGTATGTGTAAATCAACTCAACCTGTTCAGGAACTCAGTACTTTGAAGTGCAAAACCAGAGAAGGAATTGAAGTCTAAATTAGGTTCCTAAAAAGTTTGTCCTCAAAGATAGTTCTCACAAAAGACCACAAACGTTAAACGGAACGATATTGTATTGGTCGATTGAAAGTATGGCCAGTAATTGTGCTTGGACACATCAAGTCAGAGTCATAAATACAATAATATGATGGATCAAGAGGTTAGGTGTCTGGACCTTAATGAATTATTAGAATGAAGATGAAATCCAGGCTAGTAGATGGAAATATATTCAGTGATGGTTTGCTGACTTTCAAATTTAATTAATGGGCATCAAAAGAGTATTTTGCCTAGTTTCTGTGCTTCATCAATCCTCCATGGACTTCTTATTAAAGGACGCACTGGAGAAAAAAAACGTTCTGAAATGAATGACTTTTTTTCAAAGTGTTGGGGGTTATATGAGTTAACCATAGATCCATATATATATATTTCTCTCCTTTTTTTTTAAGCTTCATACGATAAAAAAAAATGGTTTGAACATTAGAATCTTCTACTATCCAACTCTGGGTCACTGTGTTGTTGAAGTCCATCAGAGTTGGGGAAGGCAGTTTACACCCTGCAAAGGTCAGAAGTCCCACATGGGGCACTATTGCGTAGAATGCAGCAAATATCAACATTACCATTAACACTACCATATTGCAGTTGGATTGCTGTTACCGGTGACTCAACTGTAAAACTTCCAACTCCCAGGAGAATATGGACTGGGAGTCGCGACACTTAAACTGACACCCAAAACGCAACAGAAGTTTTCCATTTTCACTAGAGAACCTTGCTGTGTAAACGGGGCCTTAACCTCTGTTACAGAAAACCAGTGGGGAACATACAAACTCTATAGCGAGGCCCAGTTTAAAAGGGGAAAACTTTCTTGTGAAGCGAGCACACCTCCCACTTCTCCCCCTGAATCCCTTTTATTTATTTTTCCTCCGCAAGAGAATCCACAGATCACTGTGACATGACTGAAATAAATTCTCTCTGGTCCAGTATTTCATAGTTTGAAATGTTGGAGTGACCTCGTCCTTTGAAGAGTGTCTGGAAAAGTGTAATGTGAAGTGAAGACGGCAGACTCCTCCAGTCATATTTGACTAACGCGTTGCGTTATGCATGGCCTCTGTTAGCAGTGTTTGCTCCTGGATGTTTTAGGGCTCTGTCAGTCCATTCATTACGGACCGCATCTCCCTCGGCCATTCCTTCCCCTCAAGGGCGCAGCTTCCTCTCTATTATACCTGTCAGCAGGCCACCTCATGTCACTTCCGCTCACCTTGTCCCCTCTTGTCATTTTTTACCTTCATTAACGATTCCTCCTTCCTTGTTTTTTTTTAATCTCCTGCGGCTGTCTGTCATCTCCCCCATCCTGCTTGCGTTCCACATTTAATCAAGAGCAATTCGAAGAAACCAAACAAAAGCGCTTTGTCCTTCCTCTTTCCCACCTGCTATCCTTCACCTTTCGCTCTCCACCTTGTCTAAATCTCTGATGAGCCAGTCAGTCAAAGGCCTCTTACCCAGCCAGTGAGCGACAGGGCTGGCGGAGGTGACGGCGTCCTATGATGGAGCGGCGAGGGATGCCGCTTGAAGGACGTATGATAATGAAGAGCGACTGCGGTTCGTGCGGCGTCTCCTCTCTCTGTGACAGGTGTTTGTGAATAACACGGCTGCCATGGTCCAGTACGGGAGGTATCGGCCTGATCTTAAAGAGGAGGGGAGAGGGAGGCCAAGGAGAAGCACAAACACCAGCTCTCTGCGGTCCTTCCTGACACATTTTTTTAAATTCTCGGTAGAGTTGGAGCGAGCCCGAGAATCACAACTGCTGCCGTAGTTTTATTTTTTCTTTATCTAGAGAAGTGCAGACACATGCATAATGCATCAGTGGCCCGGGTTCATTTCATTCTTTCTGCCAAAGCGACGCCGTCACCCAATTGAGCGACTCTTTGCTGGGCGTCACGCTGGGCGAACCTGACTGCCGTGTTTTGACTTTCTGAGAGCACGAGCCTCAAATCTGGACGGGTGATTAGTTCACCGGGGTAATCAAGATGCTTCGAGGTGACGCGAATAGAAAGGTGTAATTATAACACCGGGAGGACAATCACAACTTTGCATCCTGGAGAGAGCGAAAGTCAAGAAGGAAATGACAACCAGCAAGAGGGGCGAGGGGCGAGGGGCGAGGGGTGGAGGTGTTTGTTGAAACTGCAGAGGATTAGTTGAGGACGGACAGGAAGGTGACAGCTCAGCAGAACATGGGCGAGTGTCCTGTAGGGACGGAAGTGAGCACTTGGGGGAGAGGTCAGAGCCGGCAAACGACTGGGAGATAGATTAAGAGCAGATATGCGATGGAGAGATAGGAGGCGATCGGCTTGGAGCGAGAGAGATAGATAGCAGAGAGAGAAGAGCACATCTGCCGCTCAGAGAAGGCAGCAGGGGTTAACCTGAAAGCTTATACGACCGCCGGGGAATCAGATAACCTCAGCTGGATTGACCTTGACCTCCACACCACTGTAAAAACACTCAATGCACAAAAAAATAAAAGTCTTGATTGATTTATGGCTCCGAGATTCCTATTTTATCTGTGCCATTTCAAAATTAGCGTAAATTGTGTCTTTGTTTTAAGATTTATTTTATAAAAGGGGACTGTCATATTCTTTGATTGGTTATGTGACTTGGAGCACTGTCCAACGGTGATCTGTGTATGAACCAGAATTAGTGCGTTCCTTCATAGTGAAAAATGTCAAACGTTGTCCTCAGAATGCGTCGTGTCTATTAAGAAACATTTGAAGCCTTTAATCACAATTTTCCACAACCGTATCAGATTTTATGCAGTATTGTGGTGATTACCATTCAGCGTTCTCGTTCGGTGCATTCACAATCAATGTATTTATTTGACTTCCCCTTTAACACTTTAATTGTTTAGCCCATTTTGCCTTCAGTTGACTTAAAACCTGTTTCCGTTGGTTCATGGAATTGTTTTCCCGTTTCCTCAAGAAGCCAGCGAGCTGTGCACCGCTGATTTACCAATACTCCCGCTTTAAGACCAAAACAGCCGTGAGCACGTAGCTTTCATCATGTTCATTTGTGAGTAAAACAGCATGTGCTCGGCAGTGAAAGGGACAACCGCATCCGTCTGGATGGAAGGGTCCCGGGTTGTAATTTAGATGCTAATAGATTTGGTACAGGTGTGGCGGTACCACACTTCATACCATGCAGCCATTAGCGTGAGCTTTGTTAGCCTCTTGTTACCTGATCATTTCTGTCCAATAGCTCGGCAGGTGTTCTGTTACGACTGTCTTGTGTCTGAGGCGACGGTGAACTTAATGAGATCTTGATAAAGCACCTCCAGAGACACGATTTCCCGAAGAGAAAGCGTGGGCCACACCGTCCACAAGAGCAGCAGGGTGTCACTTTCATTGCCGTTCCCATCTTAATAGGTGGAGGCGCTTCGCGGCCCCACATGCAGCGATGCAGCAGCACCTCGTCAACGAATGCAGTGAGGAGCCTCGATGGTGAAGAGACGTGTTTATAGTCTTGCAAGGATCACAACAACATGATTACATAACTGCCACATGGATCCCCTTTTGAATGAAGATGTAGCTGATCCGTACTAGATCAATTACTCTCGTGTCTGGTATCTAGTATCAGTTATTTTTAAAAAGTTTTTAAACACATCGAGGTATGGACTGCACCAGACCTCTCAATAAGTGTCGTCTGGCTCGAGGGAGCGACGTTTAATCCTTTACCAAACAAATCTTTCGCATCCCCGTTGAAGACCAATAAACAAACCAATACACTTTTCGTTGTGATGGTCAGATATTGTTTACCAGGCTCACATCTTATCTTGTTTATTAATAGTCTTGAGACAGTTGGATAATTTCAGATTGGCGCTTTTGCATTGTGACTCACACACGGAGAAAAAGAGTGTCCAATAGGTTTTCAGGCCTCGCCCTTAAGTTGCAACCACTCAGAATGTAATCCGGGTAAATTGCTGTTCGGTCTGGATCTCCAAGTGTGACCCATCTGAACTACTCAGAAGGATTTTAAATTCCAAAAGGCCCGATGTCATATATCTTCATCTAACTTTCATTCTTCAAGACTTCTCGCTGCTCGAGTCATTCGTCCTCGGCTAACTAATTACGAGGCTGTGAGAGTAATCGATAAATTGACTGGACAGCACGCCGATGCACCCCTTGGCCTTGCTGGCAGGCGACTCACCTCTAGCGGTAAACGTGCGTTTCTGCATTGATCGAGTCACGCACCGTTTAGCATCTTTTTAACATTCCAACCTCGTCCCACTTGGGTGTCTGAAGTTAAAGACCTCATTAAGTGAAAATCAGTGACGTGTGGCTGTTTATTAAAGGCAGAAAAAGAGACAAGAGGCTCAACTTGAGGTGCATAACGTCTCGTTAGGCCGATGACGGGAAGGAACAGGGTGATGGTGACAAAGCAAAACGCTATACAAAGTGAAGAGTCACTGTTAAGCCTTTGTTGTAAACAAGGAGGTCATTTTTCAATACTGAGGCCCCGTTTGCACGACTTTCCCCAAGTATTGTTGTGTTACAGTTGCACTTTATTCTTCAGTAGGTCACATTAGGGAGGCTGCAAGTGGAAAAATTACTTTACTAATTTATTCATAAACTTTGTTTTGACCCCACCCATTCCATCACCAAACCTCAAGCTTTAATCTTGATGCCCTTTTCATGCCGGTTGTTCCATTCGGAGTGGAACAGCTGATCTCGTCTTTATCAGGCACCGGCTCCTTACATGGATTTCCTTAGGCGGTCTAAATGCTCCAAGACCTGATGAGTCGAGGCTTTGAAGTTGAAAGCTTTCCTCTGACATTTTAGCTCTAATAAACTTTCTCTCTGACAAAGAGTTTTTAAGTTTTTAAGACTTGGAGGAGTAAAGTCAACATTAGATTTAATGTGCACGAACAAACTAACTTTATACGAGGCTTCAATAAAACAGTAGCTCCTGTGTCTTCCCGGTATTAATTCCACAGTTGCACGTTAAAAAATACTTTGTTATAGGAAAATATTAAATTGCTGTACTGTGAAAAGATTGATACTCTATAGTATTTGCAGAATTACTTGAGTACCGATGTCAGTAACTGTGTTGGATTTTAAAAAATGGATTTGTTCCTTTTTAACGACAGTGGGCGGATGGATACTAGCATTGCAGACTTTCTGTCTCATGGACTTCTCAAAAAACAATGAATATGAATAAATCACAACACTGCCACCTAGTGGCTAAATAGTATTTTTATTGGACAATAAAAAATTTTCATCTTGGTTTGAGTTGCATAAAATAGTTGGAATAAGACATGCATATCCTTCAGTGTTTATATATATATATATATATATATATTAATTATGTTGAGATTTTCTTTCTTTCCTGGAAGGATGTGAGAAAACTGTAATTATAATAGTAATAAAAAGTTGGTCTCTCACTTGTCGTAGCTCACAATTTACACCACAACCATCCCTGCCCCCATTATCCTAATGCTGCTGTTTCTCTTGGGTCAAAGTACATGAATTATACAGTGGAGTAGCGGCGAAAATGTAAATGCTGCCACATACAAGCAGTTTCATTACAATCCCTGGATAGCTAGTATTATGGATTGTCTCAGCGACTTAGACCTTGATCAATGACCGGAGACGACCGTTGGATTCCTTTATGATTGGATTCCTCCTCCCCCTCTCTGGGCATCGCAGATCTGTGTTAAACCAAGAGGCGATCAACCCCACAGGAGTGGGAGGAGCCATCTGCTTTGCGATAGTATTAAGTGCACCAGCTGAAGGTTGTCCTTGCTGGACTTTGAATGCCAAGAGTTCAAGGTTGTGTCAAGGATAACCTCGTACATTACATTTGTGGAAGATTGAAAAGGAACTGCTTCTAATCGCAATATTGGCTTTGTGAGTCCCATTCCCATGTGCCTAAGTGTCCTTGGGCAAAACCTTGAACCCCAGGTTGCTACCAATTACTTTGATTGTGTGTGTCGAGCAGAGTAAGAACACTCGATTTAAGAAGAGTCAACTCACCTACCTGACCTATTGATCAAAGCACCATTAAGTGGGGCAATTAAATGCAATTTTCTTACATCACTTTCAAAATAAAAGTCCAGATTAAACTGCCTCTCCACATACTATAATGGGACATTCAGTAACTTGGGAAGTCAACAACCAGTTGAACTGAAATATTTGACTGTAACAACAACGAAAGTTAACACACTGGCGCCTTCCTGGGACTTGGTAGTTTTGTAGTTGAGGGTCACAAATGATAACAATCCAACTTGGTCGTCTGTCCATGCGAATGTCCAGGACCTTGACATTGTTAATGTTTCGTGGCCTGATGCTCACTGCATCATTCTCAGTGTTTCTTCTGTTTCCATATAAATGGACATTGTTTTCAAACTGCTGTGTGTAACTTTTCTGAAGGAAAAATGCAAACTTGCATGTTTTCACTTGAAATGTCATGAAATCAAGGCGTTTGTTTTCCACTTTTGTCCCGTAAATACCCCAGTAAGTGATTTCTTGATGAGCATGTGAACCTTGTGGAATATCTCACCGAGCAGCAACTCTTCTTTTGTGTCGCCGCTCTTCCGATTCCGCTGCCGCCTTCACACTGAACATCGCAATTGCATGGGATTATTTTTTAAGATTAATTCTTTGTTGGATAATCCAAAGCTGCGACACTAATTTGAGCACTTGGAAAGGCCCTCGTTCCTCAGTGACTTAAAGCAAACAGACCACCACTTATTGTGTTGTTGCTCACATTCTTTTGTTTGCACGGTAATTCTCTTTCTTCCGAGTTTCAGCGCAAACAAGCGGGCACTGATTTCCCCCGACGTCCTCTGCTAATGTCCTGCCAGGGGGATTTAGATGCACGCACACACACATTCACACACACACGCACACACATGCGCACACATGCACGCACATGCACACACATGCACGCTAACACAAACTCATCAGCATTCGCTCAGTGGGAAGCAGCAAACACAAACGGATGGCACAATGATTCCAGGTTTTCTTTAATTCATTTCCACATAATGAGATAACCCCATTAAAAGGTGAAGAAATTGGAAGTTTTGTAACAAAACAAGACTCTGAAAACTTTTTTTTGCTCCCCTTTGATTAGAAATCCCTTAATTGTGGACTGCAGCCACAGACCAGCTATGTAAACATTGATGCAAAGGTCTAAGACGGAGCAGGCTGTGCTCAGAAACAACCAGACAATAGCTCATTAGCTGGCCCAACGAAGCAACACCTTTGATAAGTTGGGGGGGGTTACCCCAAGACGGCTTCACCCGGCTCACAGTTTGTGTTCCAGGAAACAAAGTTTTATAAATGTTGCAATCCGACAGTCAAAGGATCACAGTCCAGGTCTCGGTAAAATGCCCTGGGAAAAGTTGAGAGTGGCTCCGCTTCATGCTTCCAGTGTCTTTCTTCTCTCTTTTGGGCTCATCACGTTTTATCCAACATCAAAATGAATAATTCCTCTTTTTCAATAAATATCTCTTCCATCAAAACATGTGTTAAATAAACAGCCGAGGAAGTGTTTTTCTTAGCTTAGCACAGGGATTACAAAATCGGTACTTGGGATCTGTTCCATATTGCTCTTGATTGTTTAACATATTGAGAAAGAGAAAGCTAAGGGTTAAGCATTACATTTAGCCTTGATTTAGAAGGTTCAGCAGTTGAAATGGCAGCTGGAAATCACGGCCAGTGTATCTTTTTAGGGTTACTATCCCCTTCCTGCAGTTCATTTACGTACAACAGCAGGACTACAAACAATTGGTAATGCGTCTTATTTGACACTATTATTGGGATCAGAGGATCAATCCAGCTTCACCAGTAAATATTAAACATTCTCACTCAATTATAAGACCTCATTACATCTTCCATAATAACATCTGATTTACAGGGAAATCAGCAGATACATAACTTTTTCTATGTTGGGGCTCGTTCGCGTCATGTTTTTAGGTGACAACAGAAAGCTTATGGAAAGCTTGTTTTCTGAAACGAAAACACAAAAACGATACGTTTTCACTTAAGATGTTGTGTAAACGGAGCCTCAATCTCATGACGTTTGTTGATCACTTCGATCGTTTTAATATCTTCTCTTCCTTGTGAGGGAGGCATTGATGAACACTCGGCACAGAGCTTTTGATCAAAAACCATAATCAGGTATTTATTAACTGTGATTGTTGAAAGCTTTGTCTCACACCGAACAGCAATTTTTGCTCAAATGTAACAAGATATTGTTGACCGCTGTTACGCTCCCGCTCCCACCGCAGTAGAACAGTAGAACAAACCATTGCAAGGGCACTGTCTGTGCATTTGAATAACGTCATTATGTTTACAATAACATGCGGAGGACAACTTTTAATTTTCTCTCCTGAAGGGAGGGGGAAGAAAGATGCATTGCACCATCTCTTTATTTGAATTAACCTTTGCTAAATAGCTTTCCGACTGGAGGTTAGCCGCCACTGGCTCAGGTCCAGAAACGGATCCACTGACGCTCCACCGAGTGTTCTGGAGGTTAGTGGATAGTCAGCAGTGGATTAAACCGTTATGATGTAAAAATGGATGATTTGAAAATGCACCGTTCGGTAGAAGTGGATTTTTTTTGCCAATGTGCTGTTGATCAATAGTTGTGGTTTAAGGTTTTAATAAAGTTAACAGACCCTGATTTATTGGGGGGGGGGCTAGGAAAACTTTGAGAGGTCGTAATTGTTTTTATTATAAAGTCTAAAGAGTTGACAGTTGGTTATTTTCAGACACGCTGCAGTGCAGTGTGGCTCGGACAATTTTGAAGTGACCTAAATTAAGAATAGAGGACGACAACGACACCTAAATACTGCTGCTTCTTTTTTCGATTGAAGTTGATGATATTGTGTCGTCATTTACTTATGCACTTCTTGCGGTATTTTGCAAATTAAAAAGAAATCAGGTTTGATTTTTCTTGATCTCCAAGAATTCTGTGTTTTCTTCCCTATTATTTGTTCGTGGAATTAGTATTATCAATTGCACTAATTCAGCACTTCGTCTGATTGTTCTAGTTAGAGAAATTAGGAGAAATAATATTGAATCTGAAAACAAATTGTCGCATCATTATATGATTCATTATCTGATGATTTATTTTGATTGTAGACATAGATTAGAGTGTTATATGCATAGCAGTGGAAGTTAATGCAGAATTTCCTAATAATATTTCCTACTAGAAGCATATTTTATTCAATGTGAAACGCAAGGGTCCTACCACAGAACCCTGTGGCACTCCATGACTAACTTTGGTTATGAATTTCACAATATAAACCAAACGGCAGTGCTGATCAAATCTTTCCATGTGAACTTGAAGTGATTGATAAGAACGAGCCTCACTCTGATTTTACTTGTTCTCCTGCAACTGTAAACCCCATTGATCGATTGGCTTATTTTAATGTAACACGAGAAGAACTGTGTAAATACGTGCGGTGGAAGGTATTTCACAGGGATTGAGGTGGATCTTTTTGCTCGTAAGCATCAAAAGCCTCCGCAAGCCGTAGCCCGCAACTTTCTCCAAAATCAATCTTTGCATTTCTTTTCCCGTGCAGGTTAAACGAATAACAAATGTGTTTACTGTTGATCTGCTGCGGCGCATGTTTAGCCAAGCTGCTTCGCTGACGCGCGGTCACAGCTCCTGATTGCAGCGGCGTGTGCCGATCCGAATTTCACCGTCTTGAGTCTGAAGCAAAAACGTTGATGTGTTCCTCCTGAAAAATCTTCCTCCCCTGCCCAGGTCGAGTGTCTTTCTTCTCCTCCGGCTCGGAGAACCTCCACCGCGTGGAGAAGGTAACGTGGGGAACCCGCTACGCCATCACCGTGTCCTTCACGTGCGACCCCGCATACGCCATCTCTGACCCCGCCCTGCCCTGAGGAGTCCACGCATGATGGATGACGGCGCTTGCCAGCCCGGCTCGGATAAGCCCTGCAGCAAAGGGAGGGGGGGGGGTTGGAGGAGGGGGAGAAGAGATTTTAGTAGGAGGCTTTACTCATAAAAACAGTCAAAGTGAGTAACTTGAATCCTGCAAGAGGAACAAGTGGGGCGTCCCTCTTTTAGGTAGCGGTGTTTCCTGACTCGACGATTTAATCTAATCGCCTAAATCAGTTTCTTTTTTTTCTTTTTTTCTTCTTCTTGCATTATGGTAATCTCTGGGTTTAGGACCATCTGGGTCTCCACAATCTGCTTTTTCTGATCAGTCGGTGTGTGGCGTACAAAGACGCTGCATACCTGCTGAAAGGGATTGGAAGAGGCCCGGGCAGGACTGTGTGTTTTCTGTCATGTTTTTTATGTTAAGAAGGGCCAGCGATCCCTTGAAGGAGGGGTATAAACCTGGCAAATTGCCTGCTGATTCATCCTTTCAGCTCGAAATCCCCCCCCCCCCCCCCCTCTCACACACACTTCCCCAGGCTTGTAACCCAGCAAGGATTTTCTTCTGAGAAGAATCTTATCCTCGTCCAAGAGCCACGTTTCTTTTTAAGGTATATGTCCATTTGCTTTTGTGTGGTCGGTGATGGCGATTTTAAGTAAAAATGTGACCTGAAAAGTCAGTTTCTTTGTCTTATTTTAGCTCTGGAACTTCTTCACTGTCAACACTAACCCGGAGGAGTTGAGTTTTAAGACTGTTTTTATTGAACTCATCAGTATGATTCACGTCTCCATCTCAATTGATTGCTGCCAGAGTCTTATCTGTGCCCCCTTTGTGAGCGCGACACTTTAGGAATTGCTTGATTGATCAGACACTCCCTCCCGTTGGAGAAGCCCCCACCCTTGCTTTTCTTATTTTCCACTCGGCTGCTCCCAACCGTCTCCTTTCTCATTTCTTCTTCATAGATTCTGAACTTTGATTTGACGAAAATCCGTTATTTTATGTATATTTAATTTGGCAAACTTTAAAGTCTTAAATGTTCACGGTTGTTTATCCTGTTTTCTTTCCACAAAGCTTCTGTATAGTAAAACAAAACACAACTACGAGAGTGTACTTCATCTTTCTAAGGGCTCCACATGGGAACGAGGGTAAAAGGTACAACACTTGATTAATACAGAACTTTCTCTCTCTCCCGGGTCTAAAATCTTAAGCTTAAAATGAGCTGATGTTTTGCTGATGTGTCTCCTGCAGTGAACAAGCTACCAAGAGGGCCGTATTTTGTCTGAGCCTTTCTGCAAATAAAGTTATATGAAAACTGGCAACTAATTGCATTTAAAAAGTCTGTAGTCTGTGTTTATTAATTCACAGTTTCAGTATTTCATGTGTTTGTTTTGAAATGCACTGCTGAGGCTGTAAATACAGAGTATTCCCAAAAAGATGAAGTTAAACTGGTTGGGAGTAGTGCTGCACAGTATATTACAAATTCACTGTTACCGTAATCCACAAGCGCAAAATACATCGTTTGTGCCGTTGATTCACTAAAATCAAAAATGTGATTAACCAGTTTAAAAAACTTTAATGGACTGGCAAGGAAATAGTCCAGTTATGTGAAGAACTAATTTAAATATGTTAACATCATCTATATAAGTGTATTTTTTTTTTTGCCAAACTGTGTGAGTACAAACTAAATACTACAGTGCTTCCTTAATATTACTCACTTTTTTGTAGAAATCAACATTTTCATTCAAAGTTATCCAAAAGACTTTTGTTGCTAGGAGTTGGAGCAGAAACTCTACTTTTTTATTAACGTTTTAGCTCAACTTTAGGCATGCAACAAATCTCTTAAAAAGCAGTGTTAACTTTATTTACCTGAACATTTTCAAACGGCTGTAAAATGTAGCGAGAGGAAAACCCTAAACAGCCAACAACCATGTGTGGGGAAAACTATTAAATACAACCGCAGTGCTCATGTGCAGCATTGCGTGTTTAGAAATCGTTGCACTTTGGAAGATGTTTTGAAGTAGATATTTACTAACTCTCAATGCTGTTGTCGTCGAAGGGAACAGCTGGAATGCAATCAAAGTTAGTCGTTTTGACTTTAGAAGATGCTAAAGCGCAATGAAAATGTCCTGTTTCACCTCAATAAAATGCTGAAACACCCTGAACTTCTCAGCTTCTCAGTCATAAATATGGAAAAGTTGAATTACATAACGTGAAATCTGCATTAAAAACATTGCAGATGTTAAATTTTCCGACCCAACCTACTGAACGTTGTAGGAATGTCTTTAGTGTAACCGAGTTGAAAACAGTGCTTCCATCCTTCTAACATCTTTTCTACACTTTAAATCTGAATGAACAAGTTTGGAGACTTCACGTCTACCGAAAAGAATTTGCTCATCTCGGCTCCCCGGAGAATTATTATCCCATCCATTAAAGATGAGAGTGGCGTGGCGGTGGGCCTGCATGTGGAACTGGAACGGGAGGAACGCCACGTCAGATCAAGAATAAATGGAGGAAAATAGCGCCGATGTCCAGCCTTCGGTGTGACGAGGTCAGTCGCTGCTTTCATACGTGCCGGTGCAGTGTTTTGGTGTTTTTAATCTATTTAGGTAATGACGGTGTGCCCTTTTCCCATCAAAGGAGCCAATAATCTCCTTCAACCTTCAAAGAAAGTGTTCCCGTCAACCTAAAGAAAGACAGGATTGTGTTGCGTCGCTTGTGTGACCTATTGATGACCAGATTCGCCAATGGTATACACTTCAAAGGATGTCTGTTACCGCCATTACTCTTTAATAGTACAGAGTTGACTTTTGTGGGTTCGCCCTTTGATGCTACCTTTAAAAATTGTACCGTCCTTAACTTGAGAGCTTTAGAAATCAGCGCTCGGAGAACTCTTGGGGTCTGATCTACGAACCAGTCGGGAATCGAGTCGGACAGATGCACAGATCAACACATACTGTCCATTTATCACATTCATGCATATTTATAATCGGGTCCAGATCACACCAAGTACTGGGAGAAGTTGATGCCTGCAATTGAATGTGCAATTCGATTCACTACAACTGAAAACATTTGCTCGGCTGGCCCTCCACCACGAATCTGGTGACTTCATTATCAATTATCTTTTGTGTTGTAGCTTAGACTTTGACTTTACAACCAATCATATTCTATATTGAGGTTTCTCCTCTTTTTGGGACAAATTCAGATTCAGTAACCGGCTGTGACGATAAAACCTCAATGCCCTGCTTCTCTGTTACTCTGTACGTACTAACCATGACAACCGACAACACAATGGGCAATTGTTGGGGGATTGTTTTCACATTTCAAAAACAAATCAAATTGGAAACCCTCTGTGTTTACATTTTGTTCATAAGATGTTCGATTCTTCTCGTTTATTGGCTCAAATTGAAAATTCTATCTTAAAAAACAAAAACAAAAAGCGATTCTCATTATTTTCTAGACTTTGATCATTGCTGGCGTCCGTGAAAATTGATATAAGAGCACTTGTCACGACATTTTCACTGGTTTAATGACGGGTTTAGCTCAATATCATTACTGCCATCTGTCTAACTTCTCTTTTGGGATTAGAACGAGACACCGGGGGGGAGAAACTGCCTCACCCACCGATGGATGAATGGAGGAGAGAAATCGACAAGTCTCTCCTGAACCTCTCATGAACGTTGAATGCATGCAGCCATGACGGGATCAGACCAGAGGTCTGCACAGCGGCACTCCTGCAGGGTGTCTCGTTGTGTCGGTAGGAAGAACAGGTAGAAGAGACGTGACTGTCTCTGCAGCCACGAGGGATCCGCTGCCATGAATAAATGCATGAGTTTGGGATATCTGACATGCAAACACACACATATGTACACATCCAGCTGTCCTATACAACGTCAGACCGCACCTGCTGCGTCAATTTGAAAATGTCACAAGACTCGATAACATTTAGATGATATTCATAATTGCAGGAGATCTGATGTGAACGTTTTTCTGTTTGTTTTGTTTTTCATGTCAGGATCTTTTGCAAAATGTTACAACCCAACCCGTTCTGTACAGAGTTCGTTTTTGTGACTTTACCTGGTGAAACGAAGACTCATTTCAGTTCACGTACAGCATCGTTTGATGTTGAGTGAGTGACTTTGATCATTGCCATTACCATAGTAGCATAATAACTCCTGAACATAAATTTATGTTCCAGTGCAAAGGGCTAATTTAACAATGTTCCATAGTGGGAAATACAGTGGAATGTCCAAAAGATGTCCTCCAATTGGTGCATTTTGCATGTCTTTGCAGATTCACCCTCACAGGCTTTGTTGCTCATGTGACTTCACGAACGAACGGTTAGCTCTTGCGGAGACGACAACATTTCAAGTGAACATACATTGTTGTTGTGTTTAAGAACAACTTGCGTTTACACAGCAACGTTTTGAAAATGTCCATTTTCACTGTGATTGCAGAAACCCTGAAAACAATGTAGTTAGCATGCCAGGCCATGAGTTGGCGCTGTTGGTTGTTTTTTGTAATGAAATAACTCGGTTTGACTGCTATTACAATGACTCAACTATAAAACTACCAGGTAGCAGGAGAATATGAACTGGGAGTTATGAAAACTCTGGAGGCAGACATTGTTGTTATTGTCCATCTACTTGTGCAGAAGAACTATGTACAATGGCCCAGTAGCAGTACGGCCCAGTACGCACAGTTACCGCGTTTCAGTAAAGTGGTGATCACCAGATGAACACATGAGCGAAAGGCTTCAATAAATACAACGAATCAGCTTCTTTTAGGGGCTTAATGCTATTGCAGTTAAACAGCAGCTACCGAACTGCCTGCAGGCATGAACACAGATTAATAAAGTTCTCAGAGTGTACAGGTTGGACACCTTTGTGGATTGAGTATGAGGTGTGTTTGCCTCTGTGGGCGGAGGCACGTACATTCAGTGGAAGTGATTGGCCGCGCAGATTTTCTATAATATTCTATATCAGGTGTGGCCTTTAATCAGGTGATCAAGCTCAGTTAAAAACTACACCCTGGTCTGATTTTACTCCCCGTTGGACCGCAGAGGAAACTGATAATTCTGAGATTTAATCAGTGATGTGACGGTATGTTGGAAAGTAAACTTGGACCGCCCATGTGTAACTGGAGGAATCAACCCACAGGACAGCCAAAATGAATAAAGTTCCCCGTCTATCATTTGATTATGGTAATTTCCATAGAGAACATCCTGGGTCTTAATCTCATTTTTAAAGCAACGCTTTACAAATAAATTATGGAAAACACTGGGGCGGTAGATTGTGTTGCGTTGAGGAATTCTAAACTTTGATTAAAAGCATCAGAGGCTGCAGTGGAAAAAGTTTGTTGCACATTGAACCCTCACTGTTCACTTCAGCGTCATTTCACCCCATCACTCAATAATAGGCACCAAACACTGAAATGATGTGCCAACGTCAATTTGAGTGATGACAAATCTGACAACGGATTAAATGTAATCTGCAATGAACTTTTTAACCCAGTAACATCCCCCTAAATAGCACCCTCCCAATCACAGAGCCACAATGTAATGGACTTTTTAACAAAAAGCAGAAGTGCAGCTTCTAATTTAACTAAAACTGTTAAAAGAATGGCTGTGAATTGATGAAAAATGCATTTGTTTTATAATTTCTTTCCACACATTTAATATGACACTATTTAAAAAACAATTTTATGTGTATCTTATCTATTGTTTGCATTACTTTGCTACTCATTTATTATTGTCCACTGGCTGCTGTGCCAATTCAGATTAACCCATTATGGGACACATACGGAACATTTCATCTGATCTCACTGACCTTCCTTGCAACAACACGACAGTGTTTTGAAAACAAGGCAGAAAGGTCAAGATGTGTGAAAATGATGTAGTTAGGATGTACGGCCACTAGTGGGTGCAGTTGTTTGTTTTTGTAATGACACAAAAGACAACAAGACACTATAAACATTAACAATAGAGAGTACACAGACGCTCGTATGGACAGACGAGGAAGTTGGATTGTTATTACCAAGACTGTCAACTAGAAAACAATAAAGTCCCAGGAGAATATGGACGAGGAGTCATGACAATCTGGAGGCCACCATTGTTGTCATCGACCATCTACTCTTACATGTGCAGAAGAACCATCTACTATGGCCATGGTGAGTGGTAAGGCCGGGCTATTACTAAAAAAAACCAACTCCTAATAATTGTTATTTTGGGGTGCAGTTGTTTAATTAAAAATTCAAAAGTCATAATTCAAAGATAATGTATGAAATCAAATAGGAGCTGAGTCCAGCTCTAATTCCTTTTCCTAAACTTAAAGGAGACCCTATGGTGGCCGTGAAACAAAAGTGCATCTGCAGACTCAGCTTGGTTTGTTTACTATTCTATTGCAATATGGTGGCGCTGCACAGTGGTTGAGACTGTACCTGATGGACAGACGAAAGGATCAGTCACTGTAGTGATGGCACCATGAGTCTCATATACACAAACAAGCTCAATTGTTTTATCTTGAAAATAGACTCCTATGTGCATGTCCTGTGCACATAGGAGTATTAAAATGAGGGTTTTGTTATAAGAATGTTGGTAATGGCATATTTTTACTTATCTTTTTAGCAGCGAAAGCATCACACTGACTTTCTTCCTTTTAAACATGATCTTTTCTTCTCTGGTGGAATCAGTAATACGCACAAAGTAACTGACTTAGTTTTCAAAAAGTCAGAAAGGTTTGAAAAAAATGAGAAAATGTGTTTTTGATCACCACTTCTTCATTTTCCCTTTAAAGCTGACAAATACACATACGTTTTACGATTATGGCGCACCTTTAAGGCACGTTTTACGCACAGGGTCACACCGGCCTGTGCAGACTGTGGCTGCAGTGGGTGGGGGTCAGGCTGTCACCCACCTATTTCTGTTTTTCTTCCAACTCCTTCCTCACATCAGGTCACTTCAGCGGACCCATGACCAGCGTCTCGGAGGTGAACTCGAACTGGTTGCTGGAGGACCCGGACTTGCCCCAGGAGTAGAGACTGGGCGGCCGCTGCTTGAAGGAGGACGTGTACCTGTAGAAGCTCCGGTGCCGGTTCTTCAGGTACTCCCTGTAGTTCTTGGTGAGCAGCGTGTAGAGGAACGGGTTGATGCAGCTGTTGCTGTACGTGAGGCTCGCCACCAGGTAGTTGATGCAGGTGTGCGTCTGCGAGGCCAGGCTCAGCGGCTTGGTGTGGTACAGTGGCAGCAGCTGCCAGATCCAGAAGGGCAGGAAGCACGCCCAGAACACCAGCACGATGGTGAAGATCATGATCAGCACTTTCTGCTTCGGGGAGCGCTTCTTCCCGTTGCTGATGACGGTGTTGCGCTGGGACTCCAAGTAAGTGCGCGCCAACTTGACGTACAGGTACCCGATGATGAGCCCCGGTGCCATGATGCTGGTGCCAAACAGGACGGTCACGTACACTTTGTACGCCAGCGGCGCCCAGGTGGGCGCGCACATCCTCTTGACCCCCCCGTCCGGGGTGTTCTTAGTTGTTTGCGCGACCATGACCATCATGGGCACGGTGAGTACGAAGGAGAGCAGCCACACGCCCCACGCCAGAGCTTTGCGGTAACTCTTGGAGCGCCGGACCGTGTCCAGCGGCTTGGTGACGGCCAGGTAGCGCTCCGAGCACATGACGGTGAGCGTGAAGATGCTGGCGTGCATGGTGAGCAAGTCCAGGCTGAGCAGGATGCGGCACCCGACGTCTCCGAAGTACCAGTCCTTCAGGAAGTACGTGGACACCACGAAGGGGATGGTGGAGAGGTAGAGCAGGTCGGCCAGCGCCAGGTTGATGATGGAGATGTACATGGAGGTAGCGAAGCGGATCGTGTGGCACATCACCACCAGCGTGTAAACGTTACCGGACACCCCGATCACGTAGACGACGGAGAGGAGCGTCCCGAAAGTGGAGGTGATGATGAGCTCGTGGTCCACGGCTGCGGAGCTGCCTCCGCCGACCCGCGGCGGACCCGTGTCCACCGCCAAAGTCCTGTTGTTCATGACGATGTGGCTCCGTGCGCACCGGCGCAGGTTGTGTGTGCGCGCGTGTCGCTGATGCGCCTCTCTCCGCTCTTTGCTCCTGACGTCAGCACCGCGCTCAGGATCCTATATGAAACATATACAGGACAGTGGGATGCAAAGGGGGTAAATAAGACTCACTTCCCGTGAGGAACGGAGAGAATAGAAGGTCAGACTTGCTTTTCTTCCAGTATTTGGATGTGCGTCTTTACGCAAAGATGATTGATAAAAGTTTCCCCTGGCACAGATAGCGCACCTGCTGCAACAGAAGCACCGACAAAAGCACTGACACAAGCCACACAAAAGAGTGGGTATTACGCACGGAGTCACAGGATTCACTATTGCAGCAATCTTTCCCGCTGTAATTTCCATTTCTTACAGCAGACGATATGGAAAGAGGTCAAAGCCACACTGATAATTAACCTCTTTTCCAGCCGCGGCAGCTATAAGCGCTCAGGGCAACCTTCCCTAACGTCTCTTCAAGGTTGTGGTGACATTAATAAACACTCCGAGTTCACCTCAAATTATAAAGGAGTGGAAAAAAAATGTCTGAAAATTAGTTTTTGTTTATAAATAGTCGAGCAGAGTCTTTTTGCGGGTGTTTCAATAGCACTGATGCAACACGTAACGACTCTGTTTGGAGCATTGGAGTCAAATAAGAGATAACATTTGTATGTTAAAGTCGGTAAGGTCATCCTGCACGACTTGAGAAAAAGTATTAAGATTATCATGGGACACATATTAGTGTGGGGAAAAATACATACAAGTACTGATTCAACTCCTTCTAATTTGAGTCCACTTTGTTGTCACATGCACATCAGAAAAACATGTTTCCCTACAATGAAATTCTTTCTCTTCTGACCATAGAGAATGCATCAGTAAAATTGGTAGATTTATTTATTTAGCGCCATTCAGACACAATGCACTGTGCTTTATAGGGAAACAAAGGTAATGCATTAAAATAAAGATATTAGGAAAAGCAGAATAGGGAATGACTAAAGTAAAAGCTTTATAAGGAGAAAAGTAATAAGTACAATCTATTGTTTAATGGGAACCCTGCGCAGTTAATAGTGTTATAAGTCCTGATTCCAAAGAAGTGAGTGTGTCAACAGGATAAATTGTAATGTGATCAGCGAGCCAACTTTTCTAATCTAATTGAGTATGAGGGGAAACACCAGTACCACACAGAATATAATATATCAAATAAATTATATTGAAAGTGTTTTGTGCAGGGAGGTGTTGGCACGAGGGCTTGAAGTGGTAATTTGGTTGTTTATTTGATATTTGTATCAGTGAGTTTGTCAAAACAGGCCAAAGTGTTGATCAAAATGCAACTAATTAAACACAAAAGTGATTATTCAACAGTTTTCTGGCATGCTGAATTAGTCTGTTCACTTATGGCACGTCTATTTCAGTTGAATAAATCTTAAAAATAGCATATTCTCATTAGATTGGTTTCCAGATTGTCAATAAAAGGCGATGGTGGCTCCATCACCTTTGTTCCATCCAGATTGACAGCTTTATGTACAATTTATATTGAATAACATTAGTTGAGAAGTATTAAACTGATAATTCCACTTAAAATGCATGAAAATGTCAAAAATCGGATTATTTGATGCCTGTGAAACATAAAGTATACAATATAGTACCAGTGTATTTCTATATATGGAAAAAATATAGTTGTTCTTACTAAAAGTGACACAAGTTTGTTTGAAAAGGGAAATTCTTACCAGTTTAATGTGTGCGAATATGTTAAATGTATCAATCAAATGCATCAGCAACTTGTTCATAATTATTCAATCATGTTTTCTTTAACTGTCACGGATGTACGAGCATTAAAAAACTGAGAAAACCTGGAGGCAAGAAACTATTAAGTCTCTAAGAGACGAAAGATTTGAAGCCGTATTCATGGAGGTGGTATTATATTAATCTTACGTACTGCACCTTTATAAGCATCACTTCCGTTGAAGTTATTTTCTCCCTGAGCAGTTTTCTTTTGATTCTCAAGGCTGGTGCTTTTGTATGAGAGATAAAACATCAGCTGCTCGGCCGTTGGATTAATTATTTGTGTTGAAAAGACGTTTGAGAATATATAGATTGGCTGTGCAAATAAAAGAGAGCTCCATTGAAAAATAGTTTGTATTTGATTAGATTTCTTTCAGTACCACGTGTTGGTGTAATACAAAGATCTGTAACCTGTACTGGCAGCCTGGGAAAGTATATGTAAATAAAACCTTATCCTATTTTTAATTTTATTTGCCAGACGTATACTCAAAAAGACTAACAAAAACTATAAACAGTCTAATTAATCATTCAAAAAGAGCTGTAATGGCTAAATTAACTGAAAACAAAAACAAAAGCAGCTGAAACGACAACAATTTGGGGGGGAAATGTTGCGAAAAATATTAGCTAAAAATGTCGACAAGTTAAGATTGCTAAAATGACTGAACTCAAACCATTAGGAAATAATCACAAAAAGAAGGCCAAAAGAGACTGAATCAGTTAAAATACACAAGAAATAGCTACAAAAGCCCAAACTCTTGTGATTTTTGTGAGATTTTATGGCCACGTTTCACCGTACCCGGGTTTTTACAATAATGGATATTTCCCCCTCGACGTTTACAAAAAAAATCTTCCTTGACACAGACACGCATACACAGATGGTTCAGAGCTACTATGAGCATGCCAACCCTGTAGGGGGCAGTGTGACAAGAGGCATGAAGCTATGATAGCCAATCAGAATCCTCGAGTAAAACATGACCTCACTAATTGTGTCGTAAATATCCGCCTCCCCCCTTTTAGGTGCAACCGGAGACACAGTTTTTCCAGATCTCCACTGTATCTGGAGTTTTCAGGAATCGTTGTTTGAGTTGACTTGTTGCTGCGTTTATGTGTAAATGCAAGGTCCAAACGCAGAGTAATATCTTTTCTTTTTTTTTTTTTAAATACCCGGATACCTGTAAATGTGGCCTGACTCTGTGTCTGATTTCATGCTCGGCTTCTCCTCCTCGTTGTCTGATTGCCGCCCTGATGTGTTTCACCTGAGCCAACAACTCAGTCACAACTGAGTGTGTGATCGTCTTCACCTGTTGGCAGTGGTACACAGTGGGTAGTTCCCGTGCGTCCTGGTCGTCGGTTCATCTGTGTTTTCTGTGTGTGTGATGTGGTTGACGCTCCCTTTATCTTGAGGACTTTTGGTTCTTTTGTAATAAAATGAGCTCCTTGGTCTTTGAGGGCGGCGTCTGGCGTTTTGAGCCCATCTCTCCCAAGCTCAGCGGCTATCTTCATTTTAAAAGGTTAAACGTGTTTTACTGCTCCAGATGAATTTTAATTGGTGGAATTAAAATGTGAAAAATCAACTCATTCAGTGGTACAGGCTGTAGACCTCTGATGTGGCAGTGAGATAGAGGATCTCTGTTGGGCTGATTTCTAAGTGGAGCTTTGCATGTTGTCCTGGTGTGTGAGGGTTCTCCGGTGTTCAGTCTAAAACAAAGGTGACAAACATAAGGCTCGTGGGCAGACACCGCCCCAAAAGAGGCTCCTAATCTGGCCCACCTCACAACCAAGCAAATTGAAATAAATTTGAAAGAAAAGAGAACATTTTTAAAACAATTTTTTTAAGATGAGAGAACAAAACGCAACACTGAGACCTGAGCTGAGATATCGGTGAAGCTGCCATGAACGATAGAATGTTGTCAGGGGGAGTTTATAAAAACATGCATAAAGCAACAGCTATAGGAGTTGTTTTTTTGACATTTCAACGTATTTTGCACTAAAACGAACGGTTAAAATTCGGTTTATTTTGAGATGATAATTGTTTGGCCTTGAAAGAAATATAGCCATTTTCATTATGTATAGTCTGCACACTAAAAAAACCCCCCAACAACTTTAAAGTTCAATTTTAAATGTTATGGCACTATTTTACCCTTTCGAATCCACTCAAGATGAAATCTGTGGCTCCGCAAACTGAAATATGTTTGGGGATTGTAGGTGTGACTGTGAGTGTGTGTAATGTGACGGAGCTCCTGGGTGTAAATTGTCTTTTAATGTAGACAAAAGTTAAATGGACGAATAATTCTAGAATTGGAAAGGACTTAACCCTTTAAATCAAACTCATTGAAAATATATAGAAATAATTTGTGACATTGTGACCTTTTAGAGTCAGACCTTTTAAGTCAACTGCATGTTATTTATGTGTAATTTAAAATCTGTATTTACTCTGGATGTCATCAAAAAGCTTTCGTAATCCCAATGACAGCATCCTAAGGCTAAGAAAGTAAAGAGCTGGATGCGATCATTAATGGTAACATGCCCCACAAGTAATATTTCCAACCATTTCCAGATTCCAGACATCATGAATTCCAACTTTATTCACATTTATGCTCTGAGACGACTTAGCAACTATATCAGGTGAACTATAACCAATCTGTTAATCATGATAATATGTAGACTGTTAAATCAAGACTTCATAAATTAATGTAACTGATCCTCTTTTTTTTTTTTTTTTTTTGGTAGTCCGACTAGTTTTAAAAACGGTCTGACTACTCTATAAAAACAGGAAGATAAACAGGAGTTATAAAAGCCAGACAGAAAAAGTTTTTCCATCTCAAAGTCTATATTTGGCAGCAGCTTTCAAATATTTGCTTTTAGTGGAATCTTCCTGCATCGACCACAAACTGCCTGTCTGCATCGAGTTTCTGACGTTTTTTTCCATCGTGTTGCGTTCAAGTTCCTTTTCACAGGAATTCATTCAGAAGTGGCAGATTTCAATCTCAGACTCAAGAGCTTCACCTCAAGCCCATCTTGGTGACACTGGCTGACGTATTTTCTAGAAAATGTCTCAAAAATCTTTGGATTTTGACAACTAATCTGATATGCCTCCTGTACCAAAGGGAGTAAAGCAGCCCAGTAACATATTGATGCCTCCACCGTGCTCAGTGATGTTTCTCTCTGGGCAATCTGTCAGCATACAGACAAACTGATGTTCTGCATCCATAAAGAATTGTGCTTCTGGGCTTCATTGAACACTATCCCAGAAAAACTGTGGCGCAGTATCTGAAACTTGTTGCCTTTTTATATCTTTAGTTTCAGTGGTTCCGCCCTGTGTGGTCTTTGTCCATGGACTCCTGCTGGGCTTATGATGTTTGGTACCTTGTCAGAGTAGCAATCTGCATAGTTCCATCCAAGCAGGGATGCCACGGTTATTCCTTATTATTCCCTCCTGCATTCATTAAATTGGTTTACATTGGTACATTACATTTGGTACGCCTCCAGGAAGCGTGGGAATCAGAGCAAAAGCAGTAATACCACCGACGACCTATGGGGACAGTGTTGTTCCATGTGTGACCAGCGAATAGAACAAATTAGACAACAGAACTGAAGATCTTGTAAATGTGTGCATTACTCCAAACAAATCTACGACTTAACCTCGCCTTAACATCTGAACAAGTTGCTGAATAGCACCGGGCAACAAATTATAGGCCCAAACCAAGTTTTAAAAACTACTAGAGGCAATATTTTAGCAGTTTTGAACCTGTTTTCATCGATGTTTGCATTCGAAACCCCCGACATGAAACAAACGGTGTGCACTGCCCCCTACTGGGTGTATTGGTTAACAACCACACCAATAGGGTATAGAGACAATGATGCATGACGACCTTCAAAAACGCACATACCAATTCACGTGCATAAAGGGAACAAAATGAGGCCTTATCTTGGACTCAAACCAGAAATATTTCCACAGTGAGAGGAGAGTGCCAGCCACTACACCACTGCGTAGGTAAAGCCATTTTTCATTGGTCAATTCAGGTCACAAACCCTCTGAAAGTTAAACACGTTGAAGTTTGATTTATTTCAAATTGATTTTTATTTTTTTGATACATGCGTCTGTTTGGATTTGGTTTCGTTTCATGGACATTTCATTTAATCATTTTTTTTTTCCTGTGGTTTTTCACTGTAACTTTAGACAGTTTACTCAATAGCCTGATTGGACAAAATTGCTTCATTTGTATTCATTTGTGAAGAAGTCCTAAAATCTGCCTTTCCAGCCAGCACTGAATCTATAAAGTTGTCCTTTTTGTGGACATATTTTTCTCTTGGGGTGCTGTCTTCCCCTCCAGAATCAATGGTCACGTTCAGAGCCAGCGATCATGAGCCAATAATATTTCCCAGACAGCGTAGGTGTCCTCAGACTCGTTCATCCCCGGGTGATTGAGCTCCGAGACGGGCCCGTGATACTGTACCATCCATCCTCAAAGTTAAAAAAGAGCCTCAAAGCGGCGCCAGGGTCAGAAATAAAACAGCCATTAGTCAGGCTGTGTTGGGCAGAGAAAACGGTGGGGGGGAGAAAAGCATAAAAGAGATGAGAGAGGTGGCACCGAGCAAAACTCTGGGGAGTTTCTGCAACTACTGGATGTTGGAACAGAAAATATCACAAAAATCATTCAAAACGAGCCTACAAGTCAAAACATGTTGTGAATATCCAGATTGTAGCTCAAAAGATCTGAATGCTGTTGCCCTAAATCATCGGTCCGCAACCTTTATGACCAAAAGAGCCACATTCGCAACTTTCCTCCAAATAAACATGTTCTGGAGCTGCAATACGTCCGATGATTTATGACTACAACTAAGAACGTCAGACATCATTTTTTGTTGTTGTAATTGTAGTGGGTTTTTTTTCCCAATCTTTTTTTTTTTCCTCAACAATTTTAATTGTTTTATCTGATGCAGCTGTTTTCACTGTTTTGCTCTTTTTTTCATTTGAGGTTATTTTTTGTCTTTTTTTTCATCAGTTTTAGCCATTTCACTTTTTAGTCACTTTTACTCATTTTGACTATTTTGACTCTTAACTATTAGAAATTAAAAAAATATTGTATTGTAAATTTTGTATTGAATTGGGGCGTTTTAGAATTTTGTTTGGTGCCATTTCTGTCGTTTTCAGTGTTTCTGTCATTTCCATGTAAACTGACATATTTTTCAAAATGTTGCTGTGTAAACACAAAACGTTTTTTTTCTTTCTTTTTCCCCCCTTTTCAAAAAAGTTGAAAAATAAAATAAGTGCCAGAGTTTTTTTGAAAGGAAAACACAAAAAAAAAAAACCCATCTAAATGTCCCCTCAGTTTCATGTCTATAAATGCACCCTGAAAAGGCCTGGTGAATAAACACGACTGCCGAATCTGAAATAATGGAAATCAGCTGACTGTATCAGATGAAAAATGACTTTTTCCCTTTAGGGGGCAGTGTTGTGATTTGTTCTGAGTTATAATATTCAGAGAAGAAGTCCGCAAGACGGGAAGAGGAGACTCTGCGTTCCAAGTATTAGCACAGCTGGCTAACAAGCTGCAAATGGCCGAAACAGAAACATGAATCAGTTTTTAAAGTCTATACGAGGTTTTTGACCATTGATATTGTGTTAGTGAACATAAAATCACAATGTCTAAATGTAGAGATTTTTTTTTTGTTCATTGCACTGAAATTCCTCAGGAAAATAGCCTTAAATCAAATAAACCATCCGATCTACAAAATGATTATTGACTTTTTTATAACTGTGATCATAAGGATCTGGTTTGCTTTTCTCCTTTCATAGTATTTATAGTAGTTTCACTGTTGAGAAAAAGTATTGAGGCACTTTGTGTGAAATAATGTCCTGCTGCCATCGATACTGCCTGAGTGATGCTTTGTCTCAAGGTGACTAAACGCTGAGGAGAAATGGTGCAGGATTTCACTGTTAGCGTAAGCATTTATAGTCTATCTCTGTCCGCAAGTCAACAGTAGTACTGAAGCTGATGAAAGAAAAAGAAAAGACATTGATATAGTCATTGATCCCCATGGGAGGAAATATGGCCGCCACAGCAGGTTCCCCGAAAGACATTCCCAAAGTGAAAAGGTTTAATAACTTGTGATGCTCTCTTCAACGCGGGGACAACTTTTCGTTTATTGAGAAAGCTTCAGTACATCCTAATTAAAGTGGAGTGAACTCTGTGAACTTCTTTTGGCAGGGAATGGTATTCCACAGTCATTTCTCTCATATGCTGCCACTTGTAATGCTGGAGAGATTATGCCGTGATAAAAAAAAAAAAAATCCAATCCTTTGACCCGACAGCGAGGGGGGGGGGGGGGGGGTGGGGGGGGGGGGGGGGGGATGTCACAGCCGATCTCAGATCTCATGGCCAAATGCTTTGATTCTACATGCAAGTTATCGCTGAAGTGGCGTGTTTATGTTTCCCATGTAAGGACTGGATGTGCAGAGGTCTGACTGCATTAGAAAGAGGGATTTGGTTGGAATGAGACTAATAATCCGGGGGGGGGGGGGTCCGGTCAATAGAAGAGTAATGAGAGAAGAGTGGAGTTAAAAAAAAAGAAAAAGACGTGTGTGCATGTGAACAAGCGTGAGAAGACAAACGTGGCTGTACAGAGTGTACCGAGATGAATCTATAACGGAAAAGCCGAGCTGTATTTCATCCTTCTATAAGCTTTAGAATTGTTTCATGAGAGGCCAAGTATTCTGGAAGTAAAACACTTGAAAAAGGAGTAGAAACGGTAAAATAAGTATCATCATCTGAATTTACTGGAGCCCAGATTGGATGCATCTTTTCCTGTTTACTCTTGCTCCACGCCACGCGGGCTCCGTCCCCATAGCGATCCTCAGGGATGCTGCTTTGTTGGGTGTTCGTATGAGGGTGTATTTGACATGTCGTAGATAAAAACATTATAAGTGGACGGTTTCATGGTATCGGTTTGTTTTTCTTTTTTGCTGATTGGTCAAAAAAATCAATGCACGTCTATTGCAGGCACAGGGAGACACAGCAATGTCCCTTTATGACCTCATTCTGCACGTTAGTAGATACGTTATGTACTGTGCTGCTTTCCTGAGCTTCCTATCCAGGTACACAGTTCGTTGATTTTCTTGTGTGCTACCATCACACTGAGTTTCACTATACAGCTATGTATTGATGTTTTGTACCTCAAGGTCCTGTTCATGGTCACTTGGGAGCCTGAGTCTATCCCAGCATGCACTGTATTGTATCAGAGGCAGCCTGCTATTAACTGTAAAGGTTGGGGGTTGTAGTTGATGAGGTTGGTTCAAAGTTAAGGATTGTCCAGACTCATGCTGGATGTAATCGAGACTTTACGAAGGCATGAGGGATATTATCTGGGGTCAGGTTTGTTGTGATATCGTAGATGAATGAGTGGGACGCAAGACGTTTCCTCTGCCCAAGAGACGAAAGCAAAGACGGAGAGCTTCAGGGAAAGGATTGATATCCAAGTTAACCCTTTCTCTTTTATCGTAAGCGTCGTCACTTCAGCTGCACCGTTGAATTATCGCCATGTGTGTCATGTTTCAATATTTGTTCTGACTTCAGTACATAACAGGGTGTATTAAAAAGTGTTTGGAGTAGGTTTTGTTTGAGTGAAAGTTTGTGCCAAATTCAAAGGAAGTTCTTTTGAGGCGATGAGAGAAAGACTGTTGTCTGAATAAGACATAAACATAATGCATTTTTCCAGCTCCCGAATCATCTGGTTCTGAGGTTCTTACACGACAGAAGTGGTTGGAGCCACTAAAAACGCGACTTTTTGAAAACGTTCGGCCGCGGCCGTAGTAGATAGTTGCTCTGCACACAAGTCGAAGCATTTTTGAAACGTTTCACCGTGGGAGCCATTTTTCAAAAGTTGCATTTTCAGTGACATGATGTAAACAAGGCCCTGTTCTGGTCCCGATAAAGCAGCCAGCCGTCAGCTTAGCACCCTGCTAGAATCAGTTGTTCAGCACAGTGACCCCCAGTGGTTATATTAGGAACAGTATTAGCTTTCATTTAAATTTGTCATTTATACACAGAAAAACTCTGGCCATAGCTGAAATATGTTCATCTTGTTGTTCTTAAACGTATATTTTAAATTCTTCGTGAAGCAGGAATGTTTTTACCTTACTGACACGCCAGAGCAACAGTTCATCCCCGGTCGCTTTGCAAAAAAACTGATGCAAAATGTATTTTTGAAAAGCTCGATCATTGATGTCTTTTCGTCTTCCGGCAGGGTTTCCAGACAGCTTGAAGACGAATGTGTAGTCTATGTGTCAATACGTTTAACTTGCCTTTTTGGCCTTTGTTTGTAGTTGCCTTGTTGTATGGTGACATTTATTCAAAACAATTCCGACATTTTTTAAATCCCTATTTTCACAACAAACAGCACAACCATAATATATGCAAACTTCACACGGATCCATTCGTATGGATTCAATGCCGCGAGTGCAGCCAAATGAGGCTCCCCTGAATATTGACTTGAAGGGAATGAATATTAATGCAATCAATGTGCTTAATTCAGATCAAGATCTGGAGATTAATTTTCACTTTGACATTTTTGATCAGAGTCACACAAGACAAATCTGCTGTACAGTGATTAATGCAACGTGAACGCGGTGAGCATGGCTACAAAATAGGGTGTATTTATCGCCCGATGTTCTGAGACAAAGGCTCATTACACGTTTTGGTACTTTAAAGTACTTTCAAAGGGAAGTTCAGTTAGTGCCTGCAGTGATTTTGTGGTTCATTTAAGGACAAGGAGGAGTGGAACTGTAGCTTTTGAGCCAAATGAAGGGGATTTGGGCATCTGATAAAGATGCCACCTGGCTGTCTCCTCGGGGAGGTAATCTGTGCGAAGTACACCACCCAGAATACATTGCAGGGACTATTTGTTACCGTCTGGGTCCCGGGGGGAGCTGTGGAAAGTAGCCAGGGATTGGAACACCTGAGCTCCGGTGCTCGGACTTCTGCCTCCGCAACCTAATCCAGAGTAATGATAGTGACATACATGGTCTTATAGGCACATTGAATCCTTTGTTTTAGCTTCAAATTCAACTATCTAATGATGTAGAAACAAAGCTGTTCTACAAATCATAACATATTGGCTGACACAGTGTCTAAAAGGTTCTACTGGTGTTTGCTGGCTGAATTAGAGCGTCGGAGGAGGTAACTGAGGCAGGTCACGTCGTCCCCATTTTCTCCACCTTCTGTTTCAGCCCTTGTTAGTGACACAATCAGGAAATTATGTTTTTCAGCTGCTCCTCTTGAAGCAATGGAAATGGCTCTAAGGGACGAATGGCTGATATTCTGAAAAATCAACCCGTTGGGCACAACAAACCTTATTTCTGCTCAATTCGTGTACAAAATGTCCTCAATTGGCTTCAGCATTCTCAAAGGTTCCCTTACCCATTTGTTGTATAGTTAAACCCTCAATTCCGACAGCTGAGAGGAAGATACGATTACTTTTACCGATTTTGGAAAGCTTTTTGATGACATCCAGAGTGAATGAATGCCTATTGAGACACTGTTTTAATTATTTGTCGTAAAACACAATAGAATTCGATCCAGTTTCACATCTTCCAACTGATCTTCTATTTCATATAAATAACTTTTACTTGGACTTTCTCTCTGCTAATGGCTCTGACCAGTCAATCTCTATATTATTCCCTATCAACATCACTGTGTTAAAATTCTCTAAATATTTTCAATGAATGTGATTTAACGGTTATGATTCACATCTACAATTTCCTTCAAATCTTTTTTTTGGGGGGGGATTGTGGGGGGGGGGGGGGGGGGGGGGGGGGACCTGAAAAACAACACACACACAATAAACAATGGCATAGAAAGTCCAACCAGAGATCCTCTCTCACCGCTGCACCAGGTGTGTGTGACCAAAAGAATTTTCTGCCAAACAGAATTTATCTGGCAGCCGTCACCTTTGGTGTGAGAGTGTGTAAATGGGTGAATGTTGGTAGCAACGTAAAGCATCAGGACGCAAGGAAATCAGTGGCAAGGCGCCACATAAGTGAAACCATTCACCATTTATCCATTTAGGTGTGGAGATCTGCGAGGGTGAAATAGGACTGTTATTAGGACTTCACCAAAGGTTGGATGATATTAGACCCCCGATCACCTCGACGACTAATGAAGCTCACACCTTCGCTGCATTCCTCCTCCGTCATCATGGATCTCGTGGACTGTTGTGGTAAATACTGTCCGCACATCTTCACCAGCGCGACCTGAAAGCACCAGGGTAACTTCTGGACGGTACATCTTCCTCGCGCTCCCACTTCCTCTACTAGAACTCACAAAGTTTGTGGCCGGCTGAGTTTTCCAAATCTCCACTCGGTTAGTATTTGGCCTCCAGTCTTGAATCTCACGGCTGTGAACCTCAGTTGAGCAGGAGGCTGCCTGTCATGTGCAGCGTGAGTTTAGGCTGGCAGATATGCTCTGTCCTCGACTCTTTCTTCTCTCCACTCTGAACAGTCAGCAGCGACTATTGTGTTCTCCCCTGACCCTGAAGTCATTCTCTTTATTCCCCCATCCCTCATTTCTTATCGTCTCTTCGTCGCCGGCGGTGTTTCTCTGCAGCACCGTTCGCTGAAATGGAAAAGGAACCGCTACGTTAAGTCCAGGCTGGAGGTGATTGTGTTTCTGACCTTTACACATTCCGACAACAGGCAAGGTAGATATTACTTAACTGTCTGTCGAAACCACCAATCAATCAAACTCATCTTAAATAACTGAAAAGAAAGTATATCCACACCACAATGATCATGTTGTAGCAGAGCTGATTTCCTGTGTCTTTCAGTGCTTATAAAAACAGAACGTGTCGCCAGTGTCTTCAATCTTCCGTCGTCTGCGCTCTCTGTTTTGAGTCAAAAGGAAGTGGCAACATCACTTCGGCCCACCCGACCTTTCCACGGCACATGTCCGCCTCGTCGTGAAATCAATGCGGGAAGAGCGATGGAGCTTTCAGCCGGAGTCGACACACCACAAGCCCGGCGAGATGAACCCCCGCGAAGCTGCATGCGTGATACGAACTTTTGAAACTCAAAGAGAATTCTAAATTCTATCCACTCCTTGTACTTTAAACTGTGCCAAAACATTTGCAGGCAGATAAGCACTAAATCCTGAAGGCTTGGTAGTATAACTTACCTTTTAGAAAAGTGCCTGGCGGCTCAGCGTGATTGAGAGCGTTGGTGAACTCGTCACTCTACCTGAATGCCACAGACAGCTCCCGGGTCAGCCGGTGACAGGAAGCATTAGCCCGCCACGTGAACCCTTCAGTTTAGAGGTTTGACAACTCGGGCTGAACTGAGTTGTGAGGCAGGTGTCTTTCCACCGACTGTGAAGAAAGAAAAAAACGTATTATTATCAATTTTACTTTTTATGCCGCTATTATACAACGTTTCAAAGGAAGGAAAGCAATGTGTTGAAGACAACGTCCGTTTACATGGAAACATCAGAAATGTTGGGAACGATGCAAACATACGCTGTAAACATTACACACACACACACACACACACACACACACACACACACACACACACACACACACACACACACACACACACACACACACACACACACACACACACACACACACACACACACACACACACACAGTCGTCTATAAAACCATGAAGTCCCAGGAGAGTGCGGGCTGAGAGTCATCCTCAGAGAGGGAATAAGAGTATTTTCCAAAAGCTCCATTTTGGAAGCCATTTTCAAAAAGTTGCATTTCCCATGGCTCTGAGCACCATTGTTGTGTAAACAGACTCCCAAACGAAAGTCTTCCATTTTCACTCAGAACCATTGTCCAATAAGGTATTGGAGTCATGAAATGTACATTGAAACGAGATACATTAAAACCTTCCCACAGAAACTTTTTTAAGAAGCCAACATTTTCTCGTTTTCACGTTAAACTTCATTCGTTCCTCACACGGTTTGATCACAGCCACACTGTATTTGACAAGTTTTAGAAATGGCACCCCTAATTGCCAATCAGAGTTGAGCTGACGCATGGCATCGATGCATTGCTTGTCTCCGTTATTATTATTCTGCTCCTCTTGCTGTGCACCAGCGACAATCATCCCAAGCAGCCTGCAGTGTCCGTGTGACGTCAGCCCTCGACTGCTTCAATCAGACCCTTCAGATTACAAATGACTCTTGCGCCATGGTTTTCAAAAATAGAAAGCCTGCACATTTGCAATTACTCTATTTGAGATGATGCCACTAAGAAAATACTCCCACCTCTCCCTTTGAAGATCTCAGGTTGCATCTACGAAACACATACATCCTGTGCTGACAGATGAAATATCACATTTTACGACCAGCGTTTTCTTTCAATACACATCGTACTGATGCATTTTACTCCTTCAAGCATTGAGAAAAAGTTTTTTTTTTTAAAGACTATAGGCTCAGTAGGTGCTGAATGTAGCTTTGTGGTTTCTAAATGTTCCTGAGTAGAGCGTTAATTCTGTATTTTGTGAATGAACATATTCTATTTTAATTGGCAGACAAGTTTTTCAGAGATTAACCCTTTATAGAACACTGATATTGAAAATGTAATTTCTACAAACATGAAGCAATATTTGCAGAAATGGAAACGCGCATAGATAGAAATGCAATGTTTTGCAATGTCTGCATGTTTTAATGTCATTTTGTGTTAATCAATATCCTTTATAATTTTCCTAGAATTATCAACTAAGTGTCTTGAAACTGATACTTTTTTAATGAGTGCAGTTGAGAAAAAATATTCCATCAAAAATATTGTTTCCTTGCTGTTTTCTATTTTGTGGAATAAAATTTTAAAAAACTCCCTTTTTAAAACAATACATCACATATCGGTTTAAGAGATACTTGGGGCCTTTTTTAATTAAAAATAGTGACTCAAGTGTTCCTCTACCAAACAGCTGACCGGTAAGTTGAAGGGTTAAGAGAATAAAAGGATTGCCATTTTAACTTCAAGCACCTATTCGATAAACATGGGTGGTGAACCTACAGCTCAGCAGGATCCCTATACAAAGTGAAAAAAACAACAATTAGTACACACAGTACAATTATCTTCTGATTCTAATTGATGTACTGAAAATGGCAGTGTTTTAATAAGACATTTACATGACAACATTTTCAAGTGAAAACACAAAACTTTCGTTGTGGTTTGGGAGTCCGTTTAAGTAAATGCCACTTTTTGAAAACATCTTCCAAGTTAAGAAACGCTCCGCCTATGTTTCAGTGGAACTGGGGAAAAATGCACATTTAAAAAAAAAGATCGGATTCCTTTGGTTCACACACACTTGCACGTCTCGTTCTCTGTGCGTTACAAAAATAACCAACAGTGCCACCTTGTGGACTGGCATGCTAACTACACAATTTTCAGCATTTTTTGTGAAATTGGACATCATTTTGAAAACATTGCTGTGTAAACGTGAAACTTTTCTGCAACAAAAATGTAAAAACGTTGGCATGTAAATGAGTGGCTCTGTTACTATTTCAATAAACTCCTTTACTTGAAGGAGGACCACCGAGCTTTCGCTGAGCGCTTCTCCGTCTTTATATTAAACATGTTTTAGGTCTTATTACCGAGTTAAATATGACTGGCTCACTTTTACAGTACTTATCAGGAGCTTTCTGCGGGTCGTTACTTTATTTGAAATGTTTGGTTCCTCTCTGTGATATTCAGTCCACAGATCTTTCGAAAACACCCAGATTGTGGAGCGCCTCTCTCCAGCTAACTGATGTAACTTCACAGGGAATTAATGAGGGAATAAATCATCGCACTGATGCACTTAGTGGTGACAGCAAGAGTAATGCCACTACAACACACAACAATAATTCATCTGTGCGCACACTGATACAGATTATGTGGAGCACAAAGAGTGCTGAATTGCACGCTCACGCTAACAGATGATGCTTTAGGTTTACATGCTTTTTGTGGGGGATTGTAATAATACAGTGGGTGACATCTAATGGGGGCGTTCAAAAGGGGGTTTAATGGGAGTCGGACCCTGTTTACATGCGAACGTTCTGCTGAAACTGAATCGATCTTGTCGTCATTTGCTTACGGTCGCTATGAAGTGATTGGATGGGAAGCATGCTACACGCTAGGAGGTGTGTAACAAGCAATAATGTCATAACCTGCCAATAAAGTTATTGCATAACTGAAGTAGGATTAGAAACACACTTTCTAAATGTAATAACTTCAGCTAATATTGTAACATTATATAAAAAGTGCTGCATTTCTTGGAAATGAAAGCGTTTGTTTGCAGGTGTTGTGTAGTGTGCTTATCAAAAATAGCAAGAGTGGATGGGATGGTCATCAGATTAATTCACTGAGGATATAAACTCAATACCACTTTCAGTTATGGCTGTAAAAACACATTTACTATTTTAATTACAGTCATGTCAAGTTATTACATTTCTGGCTTCATTACATTCAGAACGGCCAAAATGATAATGTTACTGGTTGTTATAAGGCGAATATCAGCTCAGCATTTAGCAGAGATGCTGGTATTGCGTTGAGTCATTTCCCCAGCTGCCCCCCCGATGACTTTTATTTGCTCACTTTGTTCTAAGGCCCTGTTTACGTGACGTTTTCAGGGGAAAATAGAAAACTTTTGTTGTGTGTTTTGGGTGTCTGTTTCTGCAGCAGTGGTACTCAAAGTCACGGAAAACACAAGTTTTTGAAAACGCTCCAGAAACGGGGGAAAATGAAACTTGCCGAATGCGCATGTATTCCACAGCCGTAGTCGATAGTTTTTCTGCAAATGCTCAAGCAAATGGACAATAACAACAATGGTGGCCTCAGAGTGTCATGACTCCCAGTCCATATTCTCCTGGGACCTGGTAGTTTTATACTTCATGGTATCAATACTCTACCACATCAGTCCAAACTCCTGCACACAGACAGTTTCAAAGAAATTCTTGTTCGAACAGAATCTACTGGTTGCAAACCATATGAGTACTACAGTTTGGGTGTGATCTCATGGCGTTATTCTAAATTGATTACCCACAATCTGTGTGAGCGTACACTTCTGGATCTCAGTGCAGGAAACCCTCGATGTGCAAAGACTTTTCTTCTCAGTCTGTATGAAAAAATACGGTCACCATGAAATATCTCATGCATTTCAGAGTTGTTTTGTAGATGTCCTTTGTGTCTGCAGCTCAGTGAATCACCTCCATTAGAATTCCAGTCATGTACCTCGGGGTCAGGTGGGGACAAAGGGAACACATAAATGCAAATGTAAAGCAAAGCTGTGATTTTCACCTGGAAGAGTATGTAGAGTATGTAGAGTAAGTAGAGTGTGGACGTTTACAGAAAGGAGGCATTTCACATGAATCACTTTTTATTTTCAGATGTTTTCAAGTTGAAATATTTTCATTGCTTGTTTATCACCTTTCCTTTATGATGCAGCAGTAGAAAAAGATGCTTTGTTCGTTTTTTGTAATTCCTGCAGTAGTATAAAAACGTGTCTTTAAAAAGTTGTTTTTTACTCCTAGACAAAAGGAAAACAAAGACAATGTGATTTGTTCGTGATCTTAAAAAGTAATAAATACCATTCTATAGCAAAGTTTGGATTATTACCATCAATATAAAAGAATCATAATTTACAACATAATGGCCTGTTGGTCAAGATTGATGTCAAATCTGTTCCACGCAGATCACAGTACATACACTATACTTCGTGTACTGTAGTATGTGAAATAGAGGTAGACCATAGTGCATACAGTGTAGTATGTACACTGTAGTACGACGCACACTCTACTACTTACATTATATGAATACTATAGTACGTACACTTTAATGTTCAACTATAGTGTTCGTGCAGTATATGCACACTATAGTATGAAAACTATAGCGTGCGTATAGTGTACATATTGTGTCTACACTATAGTACAGTCATTATAGCACGTACACTATGCGTAAATCATAGTACATATACTATTGTAGTACACTATACTATGTAGACTGTGCACATTATAGTACAAACACTATCAGTACATTTTAGTATGCACACTATGCATCCACCATACATACACTATAGTGCATACTATGGTACATACAGTATATGTTTACTATGCATACACAATAGTACGTACATTATACGTGCACAATAGTATGTAACCTATGCATACATTACAGTACCTAAACTGTGCCTACACTTTAGTATGTACACTTTAGTGCATACACTATAAATTGTACTTTATAGTACATACTCTAAACATACTCTATAGGACATACACTCTAGTACGTGTACTACGTGTACACTATAGTACATACAGTGTAGTACATACACTATAGTATATACACTATACTACATTAACTATGTTTTAATGTCAAGTACTATGATGTAGACATAGTGTACATACTATAGTGTGTGTGCTATAATGTATGTCCACCATGCATACACTTTAGTATATACACTACATTACATACACTATCGTATATACACTACATTACACAAGTATATACACTGTAGTGTGTACATTATAGGTACATTACAGTACCTACATTATTGTTCGTACACTATAATCCATACAATAAGTCACATTGACATGTTCAACTCTCCCACACTGACCTCCCAGAGCCATCCATCACGTAGCTGACGTGAAGACGCTTGAGGTGTTTAATGTCGTTCACCAGGGGATCCATCAAACATCATTAATGTGTGTCAGAGATTCATCAGCTGAACAGCGGGACCTCCTTGAAAAAAGGAAAAGAATCTGAGTGATTCCTCCATCACCCGAGACGGTGAGTTTGGAAGTTTGGTGTATGACGTTGTCTTTTCATCAGCCGGCATTACTCTTATCGGAGACGGAAGAAAACTGTCAAAACACGCCAAAGGTATGTTTTTTAAAAAACACTGACCTGAAAAGAAGCAAAGCAAAACAGTTATGAGCATTTACTACAACCAAGAACTAAAGGGTTTTTTTGGGCCAAAATGTCACGAAAGCAGCAGTAACTCCTGCTTGTTAGCTGGAAACGCAGCTTGTCCGGTAGAACGAGGCAGATGGCGTCGCCCAGGCTAGGTGCTACATCACGTGCTAATTGCTACCTAATGTGCGGCACGCTCACTCTGGCATTTAATCCACGCGATTTGTCGCGGTATCTATTTTTTATGCCGAATGTGGTTCATGCATACATTCGACAGTAAAAGTTAACGAGGGGTGTCCAAGGCAGGGGTTGGGTGCACAGGTGAAATCAAGAAGGGGCTTTTTAACAAACACAGAACCATCTTTTATCACTAATGTTAGCAATAACAATCATTTATTCCTTTTATCTATTTGCTCGGAGACGTCAAAATCTTAAAAAAAAGAATATGCTGAAATGATTCTATCCACACGTTACGTTACGACCCAACACCAGTCACCAATGGAAAGTGATCATGTGTCCCACGATCTTATTCCCGTGGCAACATGTAACGCAATGTGATCAATAATCTGGAAATGGAACAGTGACTGCTTATATATATAGACTGTAATTTTACTGTGACAATTACAGTAAGCGCTTGCCAGCAGTTTTTCATTATGACGAATTTAGAACATTTAATTTCACTCCATCAATGACACAGAGACGAGAGACGGGGGGATCATCAGATCAGGGATGTAAGCAGGGACAAGTGGTGCGGGTACTTATCCTGACAGCTTATTACCAATTCAGAGGAGGATACGGGTCATTAGGCGTGATCAAAAAGGCATAAACTGGCAACAGCCAGGCAATAATGTGGAGCAGTCAGCGTGCAGGTGCGTCCCCACGGGGGGCGACGTCTTGTCAGGATTCTGCCTTGGCTGTCAGCTTGTTCGCATCACGAGCAGGAAGATGAAGGGGGAGAACGTGACGTCTTCGTACGTGCGCTCCATGAGTACATCTCCCTTTTCTTTCAGTGTGTTTACCAGAGCTAAATTAAAGACAGATCAAAATAAAAACAAAAAAACAAGCTGCTATTATGTTGTATGAGTTATTTTGCAAGAGAATTATTGTCTTCTTCCTATTTTTAGCCTTTGTTTCTACGTGTCAGGCTGTGGCTCCCAACGCTACAACTGCAAACGTGTCAAAAAAAAAAAAAAAAACCTTTTTGGGGAATTCCCTCCAAACGCATAAATGTCTCCGTTCATGTTTCACTAGTTTCTTTTTTGTGAATGGATGGCGGACGCTTATGGCGTTTTATTCTTTTGCAGTCATGTCGTCGTAGGCTTTTCCACACAAAAATAAAATCCCACACAAAGCAAAGTGGATTATTATCAGAATTTGTCTTTTTTTTCTTCTTCTTATTATCAAAACCTGTCAATAGCAAAGAGAGTAAACTACTTCAACCTGAACTATTATTATCCCTCTAATCACGACCATTTCCGCAATTGCTACCACACAGCTTCGGTACCGTAGATATTCGTCTAATAACTGTCAATGGGCCGTCACTAGACTTCTTGCTCAATAAATATTCACTCATGCCAGCCTATATATGGACAGCAGTAATTAGACCTGAAAATTACAGTAGCATGACGGTGGCACGTAATTACTGGGTCTGTGGGGGGTCCATCATTCTTCAGAGAGATGGATATTGGCTGCCGGCTCGCTCATGACCTTAACGGTAACTTAATTATTGGGCGACGTAATTTATCTGCGGCCGTGCTACTTTATGTATCGCGATAAATCCTCGTTAATCCCCACCAAACGACTCCCGCTAATGCAAAGACTGAATGATAAAGACGGACCTTTATGTAATTCAAGGTTTTTCTTGTGGGATTTTACTCTTTACCGAGTGAAAGATGGCGGTGAATGGACTGTTTTAGGATGAATACCCTGGATCAATATAAATCTGAGGTTTTATTTTTCACGTGTGCACTTTTGGATGTTTGTTATCTAGTGGTTGGTGTCGTATCGAGTGTGGTGTCATTACTATTCCTCTCTCTGAGCCCGCGGGGAGGGAGGGGGGGGGGTTTTGAAAGAGAGAGCCGCTCCAGCACACCTCCATTGATTTAAAAGGCTCACCCCGACCGACCTGGCTCTCGTGGACGCACGTCTGTGCCGGAGCATTTGAAAGAGCAGACGAGCCAAAGAGGCTCTCCGTACAAAGAGCTCGCCGCTGCACAAAGTCGCCGTGCGTCACGCCCCGGCTGTGCTGGGTGCGAGGATGACTTTATTTTAGATGACGATCGTGTCCACTTGGAAGCACGAAAGAGGGTTTGATATGTTGATGCAGCCACGGAAAACGCCAGAAAAGAGTGAAACGCCATCGACAGCATGAGCCAACCGAGCTCACAATGTGAAGTGCAGGAGGGAATTGGTGGGATATTTCCTCCCTCTGGTCCAAGTATCCCCACTTTCTGCTGGATGATCCCACAGGAAGTTAAAATTAATATACCAAAAAGCTGTCTTTCTGTTTTTCATGGGGTTTTTTTTGGTTTTTTTACCGCCTCCCATTTTATAAGGGCTATTTTATGTTACCTCAATGTCACTGTGCGTCTCAGTGCTTCGTTTTGTGATTTTAAGGTCATTTTGACAGTTTTTCATAGTTTTATGTTTCTCTGTAGATGTTTTGCTGGTTTTGCTTCTATGTGATATTGTGTTTCCAGTTTGCGGCCAAAAGATTCATCTTGTGTTTTTTTTTTTTTTGTGTGTGTTTTTATGCCAATTTCAGTCATTTCCCGTTTGGACTCTTTAAGTCACTTTGAGCCCATTTTCTTGATGTCATTTCACAAGTCTGAAGGTTTTATTCTCCATCTTGTATATTTTCATGGTTATTTAGTTTTTTTGTGGGTGTTTTGGTTTCACCTCACCATGTAATCATTTCGTGTGATCCCGATGCGGTCTTTTTGGAACCACTTTGCTCATTATGATATCCCTTTATATCTGATATTTCTCCCTGTGTCACTGTGATGTGTCTTACAGTCACATTTTTTTCAATACCTGATGTCTGTTTGTTGGTTTTGTGCTTTTGCAAGTTAATTAATACATTTTTTATTTTATTTTTTTTTACTTCTGACTGACATGTTTGATATGACTTTGTGGGTCTTTTATGTCACATGGTTTCTTATTCTGTATTTTGTCGGTAACTTACCTTGTTATTTAATTTTTTTAGTTTTTGTTTAAAATTTTTGATAATAATTAAATTTATGGAAATTTTGTGTGAATTTTGCTTTGTTGGTTTAACTTATCTTGAGTTATTTTTGTGTCTTTGATGAATTTATTTGTTAGTTTGTTGTCTATTTTCGGTCATTTTGTCATTCTTTGCTGTCATGTGGTGACGTATTGTCAGTTTTTTGGCACCTTTAGAGATTTTTTGAAAGGGTTTTTGGTTGTTTTATATGTCTTTGGTGGTTTTTACAATTACATTTTTTTCTTACTCTGACCATCATTTGTGTTATTAGTGTTGACGCAAAAAAAAAGCCTTTTTTCCTGAAACATTGTCACCTAAACGGCAGTTTTATGCCTCTTGCAGATAAATCTTTATGTTTATCAAGTGGTTTACGTTTGTTTGAAGTTGTTTTGTATCTTTCTATAGAACTTTGTGATGTTGCAGCCAGAAGATGAGGTCAGGCGATCCTTTCCTTGCAGAGGCTCCTGCTCCAGATCCCGGTCGGCCTGTTTTGTAATCCGTCCATGATGGAGACAAATGACTTAGGGGACATCTGGAAAGTTGCCCTGCTTACAGTAATTAAAACAAAAGATATCGCTTGTGACAGGCACCAGGAGGAGGTGAGGCATTATATTAAAATGACTTTAATGTGGCAGTTTCAGAAACCGGACCCCACACGTCCACTGCTGAGTCACATGTGTTGCTGTACAAAGTTTCTTATGTTTTACTCATTGCGTTAATCAAGGCAGTGAAAACTCTCCCCAGAATTCTGAGTACAGTTTAAGACACTACTGCAGATGCACAGATTTATCATTAATGGCAGTTTATCCTTTTCCCTGTTGAACATATTCATATCAGATGCCCAATATAACTTTATTTGCACCATCTGGGCCCACATATTAGTATAAAACTCATCGTCCAAGATGCATTCGTGTTTTCAAGTCCATTTTTAAAATAACCAATTCATAGTAAATGTGTAAAGTGTGGCGCAAATCCTTATTCTCAACTTAAAGAAAACAATTTTTCATATTCTGTCTTTTTTTGAAAAGGTTGTTTCGAAAAACAGTGTACCTGAAGTCAGAGGTGTTGAAAAAAGGTAGGCAATAGCCAAGGGTGTTTATAAGATAAGATAAGATAAGATATCCTTTATTTATCTCACATGTGGAGAAATTTGCAGTGGTACAACAGGATAGTAAAGAGAAAGAAGCACACATAGCAGAACCTAAAAAAGCTGATAAAAAATACAATATAATAAAAATATGCACACGGTGCCTATAAGTGTGGACATGTACAGAATATGGGGGTGGATGTATTGCACATAGTAAATACGTTTTTATAGATTATTATTGTTATTGCAGCACTTCTTGCACAGTTGGAGTGGAGTGATATTGTCCGGTTGTGGTGTGTCAGTGGTCTACTGGGAGACAGGCTTGGTTGTCTGGAAGGGGGCTACCAAAGAAGGCTGACATTGTTCCATATCAACACCAATATGATGGAACCCTTTTAACTAGATTCTCTGCAATAATAGTGAATATGCTGATTGCCTATAATGGCACCCCTACTCATGTCTTGGTACACGCTTTACTTCCCCTCATCATGTGTGAGTGCTGCTCCCGGCCCTGATGTGTTTGTCTTCACCTGGTGGCTGTGGTATATACTGAGCGTCTCTTGTGTGCTCCAGTTGTTGGTTTGTCTGTGTTCCTCTGGTCTGGTTACATAGCTTTCCACTGCCTCAGCGTTACTGTCTGTGATGTCCAGGATTTTTTGTTTTTCGAGTTTTGGTCTTTTCAATTTTGTTGTTTCACTAAAATGTATTTCTTTTCCACCAGTGTGGCGGTGTCTGATGGCTCGAGTCCACCTCCCAGCAAACCCCGACAGTGTGTTATCGCTGAGTCATGGTCCGAATGGGGTCTCCCAGAGGTGACTGAGATTTGGATCATCGATGTCTAACATTTGAAACCTACTTTCGCCACGTTTACACGTACCTGAGTTTGAACAGAAATGAATAATTCCCCCCTCTATCTTTACAAAACAATTTCATTGACACAGACCCGCATATACACCTGGTCCAGAGCCACTATGAGACATGCCAAACCTGTTGGGGGCAGTGTGACAAGAAGCATGAAGCCATAATAGCCAATCAGAATCCTTGAAAAAATCACAAGGTCACGAAACATGACTTAAATATCTGCCTACCCCCCCCCCCCCCCCCCCCCCCCCCCCCCATTAGATGCAAACTGAGTTTTCAGGAATCCTCAGTTATGGTGAGTTGTAGCTGCATTTATGTGTAAATGCAAGGCCCAAACGCGGAGAAATATCTTTTTTTAAAACCTGGCGATGTGTAAACGTGGCCTTAGACTCACCCTTTGAGTGTTGGAGGCAGATGAAACTAGCATTACAAAAAAATCCCAAACCAAAAAACAATGAAATAAAATTAAAAATTGACTACACTAGCCTGTGCTATGAATGTATTTTCTGTTTTTTGATGTAAATGATGAGACAAATATGGACTTGAGTTATGTTTGGAGAAATGTCATATTCTAGACATGAAGCACAATCAGTTGTCGGTGTGCAAGCTGGTAATTGAATGTGTAATATTTGACTAAAGGTGTCATAGCCTCACCCGTCATGGACCTCACTGGCTGGGGGGGTCTCCAGAGCGTCTAAACATGACTAATGCGTTTCCGTTCTGATGAATTAAAGTGCTGGACTGACCAATTGACCTGTCTGAAACTCGCAAGGAAAGTTTTGCAGTGTCAAATAGGGCCCCCGAAGTTTCTGAATAAAGTCGGACATACACACTGATTACATCCTTTGAGGTCTTTGATTCCATCTCTCATTTCCAGGTATGACATTCTGCAAGGCCACAGCTGCTGTAAATAATATCCCTGCCACCTCCTCCTTCACCTCAATGAACCAGTAGATGTTCCACAAAGAAAGCACCTTGGAGCTCATCTTGAAAGAAGAAAACAACAAAGCAACGCCAGCTCTCGATGGACATTGTTAGAATGCTTTTGATTGAGACAGTGAGGATCAGATCTGAAAACACAATTAGCTTATTTTTCTGATCTTTCCCTTTTAAAGGGCTTCCATTTTATTGAAGTCTTTTTTCACCTGTAATTGGCTCTGCCTCCGGCCACAGCGGTGACGCTCAGACTGAAGAATGTGAAAAGGTATGAAGCCAAAGCAAAGGAGGAAACCACTTCAGAAAATACTTCAAAACATGCCTGGGAATGACCCCAAGCAGTTCTTTTGTTCTTCATATGTGCATGTTGACGTTTCTTTCATTTTTTTCACCTGCCTTGGTTTCTTCTTCCGTTTCTTCGCCCGTGATTTCCAACTTCATCTCATTATTTTCCTTTTTTCTCTCTTAACGCATACAACCGTGTCTCATTAGCTCATTTAGCCAGTTAATATCTGGCTGCATGTCGCCCCGTTGACTTGATTTAAATAGCACGGGGTTGGCGTGATGAATCAATATGTTCTGCTTTTGGAAAACAGATGAGCCTCGGTCCGTGTAAAATCAATATGTGATCACCACAAAAAGGTGCAATGTTGTCTAAATTTACTCTTCTTACAATTTAACAATCCTGAATAAAACAGCCCAAAGTATAGCGCCACCTCCTGTTTATATTCCATCAGCAGATATTGGAAATACATAGTTTGCGTCCTAATGTCATTGGTGGGAGAGTTTGTCTTCTAATTTTAGAGGTAAATGAATTAGGATTTCACCCTCTGTTTGTAGAATGACAGGAGTAGAGAGAAAGAGCGAAGTCAGCGACAGAAGCCAGGTAATCCAATATGGCCACGGCTTGTAATGTCTCAAACTGGATGAGTAAATGTTCCGTCACAAACTTTGGGTCATAGTTAATGTTTGAGATGGAGGAAGTTGCTCAAGGCAGGGATGTCCGGTGTTCTTTGCTGTCTGTGTTACCGCTGAGACCCCCGACTCAACCGGGTGAAGAAGTTCGATGGATTTAAGGACATGAACAGTATATAATATACTGGATGCATCCAGATGGTTCAACTGTTCTCTTGAGTTGTGAGTTAAAGTTGCTAAAGAAAAAAGCAAACTATTTCTTCTTTTATGACTTCCTTGCAATTATTCTGGCCTTTCAAGATTAAAATGATGAGACTCTGTTGAAACATTATTGAATCATTGTTATAAAGACTGTAGTGCTCCTACTTTTAGTTATAATACTCAGAAGTGCATATAGGCTACCGTCAGCGATAAAAGTGGTTCCCATTAATTTTTTATTATTTTTTTTTGAGCCACTTCTGATGCTTGTGTCATAATTACAGCTAATAGGCCATGTGTCTCAGTTGGGCCCAAGAACATCATGTTAAGTGCCACAGGATTATCGCAGCGGTTTAGGCATATCAACCTGACTCAGGCTTCCCGGTGCAGATGTCAACCGCTCTCCTAAAGCTGAAATTAAAACGATGCCCTTGAGGGCCCGCTGTTCGACATGATATACAGTTGGGTACGCAATGTGCCGCTGTATGCTAATTCCACAATGCTTGAGAACTAATACATCTCATCAGCAGTGTTTCAGTGTTTGCTGCGCCACAGCCCCCACCGCTTCCGTCCCTCCGCTGTTTCAATTAATTTCAGAACAATGTTCCATTTTCATAACTTGATGTTAATGAGCTTCTCAGCCGCCGCGGTTTCAGCCTTTCAGACTGCAATTAAAACGTGCACTTGTTTCTGTGCGGTGAAATAATGTGGCGAGTTTACATTAAAGTCAAGCTCTGTTACTCAACATGTGATTGATGCAAAACTTCTTTGTCCAAACTACCATCAACAGAGCAGCGGATGGCAAATGGTAATTAGTTATTTTGTACGGCGATACCCTCATTTGTGTGTGTGTGTGTGTGTGTGTGTGTGTGTGTGTGTGTGTGTGCGTGTGTGTGTGTGTGTGTGTGTGTGTGCGTGCGTGCGTGCGTGCGTGCGTGTAAGGAAATACATAGAGTTGGTACTGAGTGAAATTCACGACTTGTTCATTAGGTCTGATGGCGAGGTCAAAGCGTTGGCGCATCAGTGCCACTTTTAGAAAAGTCGTTCTGGCGTCCCCCTGGGGTTTGAATGCTCGGTTTGCATATGTCGAAAAATAGCCATAATATAAGACACTTTCTAGAATCCTCTGCAAACCTGGGCAACTCCTTTTATGTCAGCGTGAGAAGACTTGTATGCCTGCGTTTTTGCTTTTAATTTCACGATCTGGTAACTGAGACACATAGGACAGTCTTCATTCATTGTGAGGCCCAATATTCAAGTGAAAACGGAAAAGTTTTGTTGTGGTTTGGTGTCCATTTACACCAACAATGGTAACTGGAAAATGCAACTTTTTGAAAATGACACCATGGCCACAGTACTGCCCATGTGAAATTAGATGGACAATAACAATAATGGCGGCCTTCACAATTATCCTTCATCCTGTTTGTAGATCAGCTCATCAAATTTGCAGCTTTTTTGATACTAAAGTGTGAAAAAATGCTCAACATACAATGACTATAGTTTAAAATGACAAGATACACCCCTTTCTTTGCAACTGCAACTTTGAGTGACTCATCCAACAATCTGAAAGGGACGATTATTTAAATAAGACTGATCCTATGAGGAACAGTAACCAAATTTTACAGGACAGCACTTTTATAATAGTAATAACAATAACTCAAACTTATAAAGCACCTTTCAGAACACCCAATAAACCTCAGGACGTTTGAATGAAATCGAAGTTATCAGAGTGGCTTTTGTAGCCACATTGGAGGACAAACAGCATGTCACATTTGTTCAAGCCACTTCATCAGCAGATGGAACTAAAGCAAATCAAATGATTGTCCTGTAAAATTGAGCTAAAGCGGAACTGCTTAAATAGAGAAAGTCACCGGATTAACTCTACCAATAAGTAACAAATCCTTATGTCATCTGTCAGCAAATTCCCACAGTCCACAGCCATCAGACAAATACAGGAATGGAAGAACAAAGCAGAAAGCGCCATTCAATCTAATGACATGATACTAGTTTGGTTCCATATCAGCATGCAGCAAAGGTTTAAGCAGATGGGAATTTCCTCATGAAGCTGTTTCCAATTCCTCATGGGCGGGAAAGTAATCCTGCAGTCCAGCATATCAAGGTGATCTTCCCGGCTCAACTCGCAGCTGGAGGAGATTGCTTAATTGATCGGGGACCAATTAACCGCCCGCCGGGGAACTCCCGATTTAAAGATTTGACCTTCCTGAGTGCTGACGGGCTCACACGGAGTTAGCTGCTGCTAAAGATGAATGGCTGTCATTATCCGCCAAGGCTGCTTGTGATCCTTGTGTACCTGCGGTGCCATGCAGGGAAAACGCTTCTAATGAGGCGCCTCCATGAAGACTGATAGACTGCAGCCTCGCAGGGGGACCAAAACCCCGTGAAGAGCATTTAAGGTGAAGTACAGCTGTTTTAATGTGCTTCACTCAAGCCTGGTGTTGCCTCACAGGTCCTCCGTGGGGGAGCGGTTTAACTGCACGAATATAAGGGCAATTAATGTCTGATTTGAAGAAATCAAAGGCAGATCAAATAAATCATTATTTGATATAACACATTCTTTTAATCTTTGTTGGAATTAATAGATAAATATAACGCTGTGCGTTGCTTTTCTCACTTTGTTTTGTGTTAGACTAATTAGCTTGGACAAGAAAATAATAGGTGATGGTGAACCTTACAAATGACAAGACGCTCTGTTTTTATTTCATTTGCAGTTAGATGCCATGGATCTTCTAAGAACCGTTTTTTTCCCTGATAAGAGGCAAGTTTCATCAACCAACAGTTTCCACATTTTCAAAACTGAAAAAAAAAGAAGCCACCCAGGTAACAAATCAAACATGTGTAATTGTACTGTTTGGACCATTTGCACTGCTCGTTGTTGTGTCTTGTTGTGAATCCTGTTTCGTGTGTCATCATATTCCTGTCTAGTTGCTGGATTTAGACCATTTAGACCATTTGGACCACACATTGCCAATCTTCCTAATTCACACCAGCGCACAGGCTTTTGGATTAACATGTGGGTTTGGATCCTTACTATACTAAAGCCACGCAAAACAGACAAAGGAGACATGTCTGACAAGTTCTTAAACAACAACCTTTCCCAGGGTTTGTCAGAATTAAATAACCTTTGCTCAAAGTGTTTTCTTTGCGGGGGCCAGTTCGAGTGAAAACATTGGCCCACATCAACAAAGAGGAATGAAGCTGCGGTTTGAATAAAGAATAAGCGGCTTTCTATCCACACCACCTTTTCCAAACGAAGATTGCAGGGACCAGAAGGAAAACTCATTCTATGTGTGTCAGTCTTCATATGTTCACGTATACAGAGTCACCAGTTACCCTTTGAATTGTTGAAACAAACTATAGTATCTGAGAAAAACCGGCACAGGCACAAGCAGAACCAGCTAAAGGCTTCTTTTATTAGTTCAAGAGAATAATCTAACCAGATTGGATTGTTGCCAAGAAAAGCAGTTTCTATAGGAACGTGTCCATCCCGTCGTCTCTGTAAAAATGATACACCTGTTGTGTGAAACGGCGTATCTATGAACTTTCCACCTCTTGTTTGCTTAAATCTAGTCTGAGTGGTGATCTGTCATCAATGAAATTAACCTTATGAACCATCAGAAATGTCACCAGCTGATAAAAAAAGACAAATCATCCACCACCACTGGAAGACAGGAGAGTCCATTCGAAACATGCCAGAGGTAAGTTGAAAAAGCCAACTTGCCCGAAGAGAAGAAAAGGATAAAAAAAATAAAAAATATCCAGTAATTTTTGCAAAAACCTGCAAAAACTGAAACGTACAACCCTACGTCACATGTGCAGCACTCCTGCGTTTTCACTTCAAAGTATTAGGATAAATTCAAAATTTATGAACCCCTCTAATTTATCTGCAGGCCCAACTGACTCGGGGTTCAGGCTTTCGAGGTGGGAAACGAACGTTTCTCTGCCGTGTGGCCGAAAATAGCTTGGCCATTTTCCCCCAGTTCTCCATCAATTTCCTGTTCCAGAGTGCATCTGCTGAGTGGGTGATGAAGCAGGTAATTGGCAGTCAAAGTACGTTATGGTGAAATGGGGCCTTTCGGCTGGAATCAATTCTGACAGCAGGACATGACAGCATCAAGAAAAAAAACCCCACGTTTGCCATCTTCCACATGCATTACACCCATGCTATGGTGATGATAATAATCACCCAAAGTAAATAATCTGTTTGAATGCTGAGTCGGACAACAGTTTAAATTATTCACTCTAATATGAGTGTATGATTTCATAACCTGTACATACATGTGTATGATCTCCTTGGCTTGTGGCGACAGAAAAAAACATTTAAGACACCACACGTAAGGGACTAGACCGACCTCGTACGGTATAAAATGCAGGACAACACATTAGTTCACATGTCATTAAGGTTAAAGATGTGGTTTGTAAATGAAGATTGATTTAGGATTAATGTTAGAGTGAGGCCAGGAATAGTTGCTAATCTCCCATAGATCTTCATTGTGGATTAACAAAGGCCGACGGATCCCAAGGAGTGAACTCAGGCACCGGTTCTTCAGTCACTGACAAATCCACAGAAAACACGACCAGGAGTCTCGTAATAATTAGTATGTAGATGCAATGTGATGAAAAGTTTGCATACCTAATCCTGCGATGGATCTTTCAGGTTAGTTTGCGTCCTAGTTTTAAGGCCATAGCAGGGTGACATCAAAAGCAATCAGTGGTTAAACTTCATGTGTTTACCTTCACACAATCAAAGCCGGTGGAAACATGTATATCATTTGCAATTTCCTCTGGGAAAATGGGGTTATGGAACAAAAGCGACCTTCAAGCTGCGGAGGACACGTTGAGGTTGGGGAATATTGCGTTCAGGGGATACAGTATTTATGAGACGAGGGTTTCATTAATCGCTGCCGTAGTAAGAGTGACACTTGATCGCGAAACTTATTTCAGGTGATGCGTGGCGGCCCTGATGCGTTATAAAAACCGACGTGTGACCGCCACTGACAAACACTGTAAATTAGATTCCATCAACAGAGCTGAGTGCAAATCACAAGCCCAAATTCAATTTTACGTTCCATGACCAATAGAAGATCGTTGGCATTAGGTGTAATGAGCTATGGTGCTGCCTTTTCTCAGCACGCACAGCACATGCTACCGCAGTGTGAGAAATTGCCCACAAGTCTAAATAAAAATGGAATGTTAAAATTTTTCGGTGGTAGTGTAGCGCTACTTAGATGTAGACGTAATTAAGCAAGGAAGCCTGAATCAAGAAATGGTGTCTATAATGCATCCATATGAATATGCGTGTAGGTTACAGATTGGGTCATTGAATGGTTTGACGACTGTGGAAAATGATTCCAGGTATAATATGACCTCTGCAGTCATGACGGCTTAGCCTGATGGGAAAAACCATGAAGGATATTTGTTCCAGGGGCTGGCATGCCATCACTCCTAATTATCAGGTATATACCCTAGGGAAGCCTTAAACCCACAGCACAGTTCTACAGGCTCGTAGTGTCCACAAACCAGTTATTGGAATCATTCATCAGTGACAATCAAAGGTGATTTCAAGCTGAGTGCAGTGGAGGGAAGAAAGTGTGCTCTGTTGAAAATTCAAGGTCCCATATTATTCAAAATTCACTTCATAATGGTTTTCTGTCCTTAAAATGTGTCTTCATAGCCTTTGTATGAGGGCCCCAGATGTAAAGACAGTCATCTTCCTCACTCGCTTGCTCCACCTGTTAGGAAATGTGTCCTCATACAGGTGAATCAGAGATTTTCCCTTCATGATGTCATGTGAGGAAATAACCACTCCTTCAAGTGGATACTCTCTTTGCGACTCCCAGAGGTAGATAAGCTCTGACCTCTGAAATTACGGGCAAGCAGCAGGTTTTCTCCTCACAAACACCACTGGAAAACAAACATAGAATAGATATGTCCAGACACAGCTCATTAGCATTTAAAGGTACAGACACAGACTGAGCCTGTTCTCAGTAGAGCAAACTAGAAGGACTTGTAGGCTACATTCACACTGAAAGTCTTGATGCTCAATTCAGATTTGTTTGTGTGATCATTCACATTACATTTTAAACACAACCTCCATCAGACTGCCATTTGGGCGGGATCGGACTCTGTATTTTTGGGCCCCAGAGCGCATGTGCAGAAGACGGCGTGAAGTGATGCAGAGCACGCTGTTTACAGAAATAAATATGGATGGCACGCCAGTCAACACCATGTTGGCAGAGTCACTTACTTACTTATCCATAACGTCAGTCACACGTCCATGACGAAGCAGTCGCATGTAGAAAAATATTTGAATCGGTACCACATACGCTCAAGGCCTGGGTCTGGTGGGAAAAAAAATCGGAATTGGGGCTTTAACACGGCCACGAAACACGTTGGGGTAACATTTCCCTACAGTGTGAACATGCCCTTAGACAGACGGATATTAGGACCACGGCTGGATTTGAGACAATACACTTTGAATACAATGTTGTTGGACCTTTTACAACTATTGAAAATTGTGTGCGTGTGTGGTGCTGTTTCCATATGAACAGAAAACAAAACTAAAAAACTAAACAAATTCTGAAACAAAACCACAAAAACAATGTGTTTTTACTTGAAATGTTGTGTAAACAGGTCCTTAGAATTACAATAAGTTTAGTCTTGCTGTTAATTGAAATGCACCTTTAGCTTTAATATGTCTTAGTGTTCTATTGATTTATTTTCACTCAAAAATGATGCCCCATTTATTTTATAGATGTTCTCTCTTTTTAGCCGCTCATACTTTTGGCCTTTTCATCTGTAATTAATTTTCATCTATTACTTCATCAATTGCTTATGTTTGTGTTTTTTAAAGCATTTTGTGTACACTGTTCTTAAAGGTGCTTTAAAAATACTGTTGTTGTTGTTGTTATTTATTTTTTTCTTTTTCTGGTAGTACCACACTTCTAAAACAATACCTTATATAAAACTAAACAAAAAAAATACTTTTTGAACAGGGACAACACAAAAACTTACCAACCATGTAATTTCCTCGACTTATTTCTGATGAAAGCACCAACCAAATGATTGTTTTGAATTGTAACAGCAGTGACAATAAAGCCTCTTTGTGTGCTGCTATTAGAGATCCAATCCATGTCCTGGAGAAACCATAAACAATGCGTTTGTCAGAATATGGCCACTGCTCTGGTCGGACGACTTTACTGCTCTCTGGTGTTTGCTGAATTGTCATTTGCAGTCAATAAACTGGCAGTCGGTCCCCCCCAGGTTGACCTCTCTGCGGTGGAAATTGAGGTCTTGAACCGAGGTCCCTCCTGCCACTCCGTTGTTCATTTTCCCCTTGCGTCGCTGACCTCCGGAGCCAGCCGATGAGACCGGCACGTTTCATTAACTCCCGGCTCAGACCGGACTGAGGCGGCTAAAGGGTCAGAGAGAAGTTCAACACTCATCTTTGGAATAAGTACTAATCCCAGCTGGGGACGCGCTGCAAATTAACATGTAATTATACGCATCTGACCAGTAACGTATTTCTGGTTGGATCAAAGAAGAGCTCGGTGACCCTTCCAGCACACCAGTGATATCAGCTAATGCTAGGCGAGGCGGCGGATTAAGTTACCAATCACTAATGGAGTCCTGGATTTAATTATGACCGTGATGGCAAATGAAACGGACGCCTGTATTAAATATGCCTGCGAATGCCACCGATGCAGTAAGAACTGAAGAAATCATTGAGCGCTCACGTCGGCCAGACTGTAAACACGGTGACGATGGAGCTTTGAGCCGAAGACACAAATCGATTAGTTCCACCGATGTATGGAACGCATCGGTCAGTTATAAAAGATGGCAGATTAAATTGTGATGACAACCGCGTTGATTTGCAGACATCAGATTCTGACATGATCACAGATTTCAGTAAGTGTGATGACACAACCTGTCATCACATGTTCCGTCCTAAAGCTGATGTAAATAAGGCAAAGTGTCAGCCTGTTTTTTGTGTTCCAATCTTAGCTTGTGAAGTGACAGTGGAAATATGACGTCTGGCATAATGTCAAGAGTTTCATCTCCTTATAGCGAGATATTTCAAAGTAGGTTACATTCAGTATTTAGCCGGTCGACATTTTTTTAATGCTAGCCAAACTATTCCCACAAGCGCTCGAGTTTCCTCCCTTTTAATATTAAACTGATGTTACTAAATTTAACTGTATATTTATTTTTTCTCTTTTTTAAATTATGAAACATTTTCAGCTGCATTTTATCTATGGAAAGTTCAATATAAAAAAGCGTGCGGCAAAGTCTTCCAAAATAATAATAATAATAACAATAACAATAATATTTATCTCCTTTGTGTACTTATGTGGCATAATACGTCTTTGTGTATTTATTAGGTCCTGTGTACACAATGATTTCTCAAGTGCAAATGCATCATTTTTGTGTTTCTGCACCAGAAAGTTTTGTGTTTCCACAGCAGTGTTTTGAAAATGCTGTCATAGTTACTGATATTGTTTAAAGAATGAATACTTTCCCATTTCTTTATTTTTTTTTTGTCATTATTTGTCAATGCAGTGAGTTTCCTCTGTTTTTATGACTAAAGTTGTCGAAAATGCCACTTGTGATTCAGTCTGTGCCTTTCTATGCGTCCCTTCATCAAACATTAATTCCCCTTCTCTGTTCTTCTCTCCTTCCTCAGTCTCTGTTTCTGCCCCCCCCCCCCCCCCCCCCCCCCAATCCCGTCAGAGGCTCGGGTGGTGGTGGTGGTGGTGCGCATACAGACTTGTGCAGTTCACTCAGAGGTGGGACCCTTCCCCGGAAAACTTTCTTTTTTCAACGGATGAAAGGGGCTCCCCTCATGAATACGCTGCCACAGATGTTTGCAGTAGTTTTATGTTTATTTATTTAAAAATAGCAGATAAAAATCAGGATGATGCAGGACATTTATTCACATTCTGCTGCGCATACAGTATAAACTGTCCAGTGATAGAGAGTTAAAGGCAAAGTGTAGTTTAAAAATTCCAAAAACATTCAAACAGCATTTCAATTTAGGAATTTCAGCTTTTACCTTTTTGTATTATTCAATCCCCTGCACATCTGATGGAAGACATTAGTGTTCCTATTTAATTAAAAAAGTAAATGCAAGGAGAGAAACGGCTTTTATTTTCCTAGATATATTGTCCTCGTCCCCGTAAAACTTTGCTTTCTCTAGCCTGGCTTTAGCGCCATTAATACCTAGAAGAAGAAAAAAAACAAAACTCCACTTGAACCCATATTCATCAGGCCGAATACTAAATAGTCATGTTTCTCTTCTGCTGGTTGGTTGAGTCTCTTCTGTTCTACAGTCTCGTTTCCAGAATGGTTGGGACATAGTAGAAAATGAAAACAGAATTCAATGATTAAAAAAACAACGTATTGAATTCAAAATAGCCCAAACATGACAATATTTTGAAGTGAAAACAAAACACTTTTGTTGTGTTTTGAGTGTCCGTTTACATAACAACGGTGCTCGGAGCAACTGAAAACTTTTTGAGAATGGCTCTCAAGGAGGGACTTTTCGAAAATGGAGTCCATCTCCGTGGAAAAGTGGAAAATGCAATTTAAGAATAAAAATGCTGCTGCTGTGCATGCTCACTGAAGTAAATAGTTCTTTTGCCTTTACATTCCTGATTTTCCATGTTCATGAGGGAAAACATGCAAAATTGATTGATTCTCCCATTTAAAATTTTTTTTTCTTTTTCGAAATTTTTTACACGAAAAATGTCAATACATCAGGACGCCAGACCGAACACAGTTCAACATCGAGCTACCACGATAGTGAAGAAGTACCAGCAATCATTGTGTGCCACCAACAGTGAGCTGTGACAAACATCAAAACCTTCCCGTGTTAATGAGTTCACAGGATAGAATTTCCGAGAGATTCCTTCTCTCGATGCTGTAAATGCATGTGAATCGTCTTTATTGAAGTGTAGATTGGTGAGCAGAGGTCATCGCTCAGCCTCCATCAATCAGCCTCTGTTCACGACTGAAGCACCTCACGAGATATGACGTCCTCGCTGCTTTCAGCCTTCACACAATCGGATTGTTATCCCACCCTGCAATTACACCGGCTGCTGGATGTCTGTCAGGTGAAAGTTCTTCCTGCTTGATAGGAAAAGGGAGGACATTTGCACAAAGAAGTGTGAGGATTTTATATACCATTTTCTATCAGTTGAGTCACATTACCGTTTATGTGAGTTTACGCCAAACAAATAATGCAATAATGGCAAACAGCATTATACTTGCCAACAATGCAAAAACCTTTTTAAATACAATACAGCCAATAATGTCAACATTTGGCAATAAAATAATAGGATAGAAATGTCCCTAATAAAATTTTGCCAGTAATTTAATAATGTATTACGTTAAAAATGCGAAATGTTATAAATTAAGGTGATACTTTGATAATACATAAATCGCATTCCGTGGAAATTAAAGTATTGTGGATGGGATAGTCGTGATATTCTTTCATTGCAGATACATAACCTGCAGCACTCTCTAAATTATGATTGTAAAAAAGATTGTTTGCTATTTTAATCACATTTAGGCAAATCACCATTGTTATATCATTACTGGCTTTTAGAAATGCATGCAGAAATCCTAACACAGCTATTTTATAAAGTCAGAAGAAGGCGTTCCTCTCTCAAAAAACTTCAGCTCTTTTTGTTTTGTGTTGAACATTTATCTGTGTCAAGCAGAGTGAGGAGTGCAAGTTGTGAGCGTTTCACCCAAGTGTGACGGTACTGTCTCCCTTTAAAACGACGGTTTAAAACACTGCGCCGTCGACTTCAAACCGGGGATGTTACTGTCTTCATTTTGTCAATGTTTTAATGGATGGTGTATCATGTTGCAGATTTTGTCTCCTGTGTTATTTTTGATATTCTGGGGATATTTCAGGGTCCTTGTTCTCCTGTCGTCATGTCTGATTGCTGCCCTGATGTGTTTCCTGAGTGTGTGATTGTCTTCACCTGGTGGCTCTGGTATATATTGGGCGTCTTCTGTGTGCTCTGGTTGTTTGTCCATTCTGTGTTTCTGTGTGGGTTGCGTTCCTGCATCTCAGGCCATGTTTTTTTATTTTTTATTTCTAAATCTTCATTTACACGACCCACATACACACATGGTTCAGAGCTGCTATGACCATGCCAAACCTGTAGGGGGCAATGCAATGAGAAGCATGAAGCCATGATAGCCAGTTAGAATCCTGGAAGAAAACACCACGTCACGAATTGTGACGTAAATATCCGCCTACCCCCATTTAGATGCAACTGGAGACTTCCTTACTGTTACTAAAAAGGGCATAATTATTGGAATTCACATATCAGTGGTCAGACAGTGTGTTGTCATCCGTCAACACAGTTCTACCCCAGCTGATCATATCGTATATTCATGGTTATTACTTCAGTCTTAAATGAAACCCAAAGTGAAGACAGAAGCTCCTTCAAAACTCGATCGTTCGATCAGTTTGGTTCATAGAGATTCAGAGAGGGAAAAGAACGCAGAGAAAGAGCCTGAATTCCTCGAGCTGGCTTTGGCAGGATGAAACGAGGCGACGGGACAGATAATTCCACGCTATAGATCCTCGCCGCAGACGGAAAAACGATTCCCAATTCGGTCGACGGGTGCCAGATCCATGTCCACCTACATCCACGGCATGTCGGAGAGCAGCATTCACCTCTGAGCGAGGAGGTGAAGTCAGCACTAAACCATGGAGGAAGTGAGTGTTCAAGCAGAAAACGGGCTTCTTTCAGTAGTTCAAAATAAAAAAAAAAAGACTCTATTAGCACAAAATCTAAGTGCCGCCTGACAAAGTTAAACCAACAACAACACGAGTAAATGGCATGTCATTCCTGTCTATTTGTATTAGCATGATGGCAACTCGGTCCTCTTGGAGGTTTCTTTCAGCGTGTGTGTGTGTGTGTGTGTGTGTGTGTGTGTGTGTGTGTTGGCACTTTTGCTGTGCCATCTGGCTCTGAGCTGGGAGAACAGAGAGCAGTGACGGATACAAAGGCAGCTAAGACGAGAAAAGTTCTAAGTAAAATAAACACACACACACACACACACACACACACACACACACACACACACACACACACACACACACACACACACACACACACACACACACACACACACACACACACACAGAGAGTCGAATACCAAGGCAAACAGAAGGGGAGAAAAGGAGAAGTGCACGGTGGCGTTGCAAGCCTTGCAACTTATCTCTTGATGCTCTGCAAACTGAACCGAGGGGATTTTGCGAGCCTGCGGCAGCTTTTGCATTATCATATTGCAGCCGAATAGGAAAAGAGTCACTGAACTTTAAACTCTGCGTGCTGGTGCAAATTAACTTTTTCGTACAATTATGCAAGACTGGTTTAGAAGGAGATTAAAACTAAAATATTGATGGTTACACTGTAAATCTACTAAGATAAAATCTAGTGCAGTTTGGCAGTACAGTTATTATTAGCCATATTTGCTGCTAAAGCCACTAAGACTATCAGAGATTGCGATTTTTCTGTTGAACACTTAGTGAAGGACAAGTCTTATGGCATAAAGTGTGAGATAAGATGTAGTTTATGCCTATTTAGGTCTAGCCAATTGACCAGAGGTGTCAAACACTGGCCAGAAGATCTAATCCAGCCAGCAATGTTGTTTGTCATCTTTTTCGCACTCTACACCTTCCATCTCATCACAGGAGAAGAATCCAAGCAAAGACATAGTTCAAAGAAGAGATCAGTTATTAACTGATCTAGATGAAAACCTCAAACCGAACTCACAAAAGCGTGGAAAACAAACTCCAGAATAATAATGAAAAAAAAAAAAAAAAACTTCACACGAACAGACAATGTATTGATGGACACAACCAGGTAGATAACCGGAGGCACAACAAACAAGGCACAGACAAAATGGGGCACAGATGGAAGAGTTAAATCAACGCAGGAGGACACATCTACACATTAGGGAATGGGAGAAGAATGACACACAAGCATGACCTGGGGTGATCAGACCGGCTGAATGAATAAAAAAAAAGAAATTCATCAAAAACAAACAAAGCAAAACACCACAACTGTGACAAATTTATACTGAACAGATGGAGTAACATTTGCCAGCTTGGAAAACTCTGAATGAACCTTTCATTGATCAATTACTTAAACCCAGTGAAGAAAGCAGGGATTTAAGATTTAACCAGCTGTCAATCAAGCACACTGATCACCCACAGTGTAATGAACACAAAACACATTGATGTGATAGGTGTCAGAACACACAGCCCATCGAAGTCTGTTGATAAAAAAGCGACACAGACCAGACAAAGTTTTGACGTAATGACCCTGTCTACCACTGGTGTGCCCAGCCTCAGGACTGGAGCTTAACCTTATGGAAGAAGAAGGTAGTCTGATCTGAGGAATTTCTCAAACAAAATGTAGAAGGTCTTGTGCATGTTTATTGTTTGCTTATTTCCTCAATCTAAGGTGTCGAACATCCCAAAACAATCCAGCAAGAGAGTTCAGTCCAAACCAAAATCGCCTTGGAAATGTCAGGAACCAAGGGAAGACCCATGGGCAGACTCATACACAATGGTTCAAGGAGAGCTTTATTCAAAGGTATCCAATGGAAGATCCGAAACAAGGTCCAAAAGCTGAAATCAGTCGAGAACAGAGCAGATTATGAGACAGGAAAAATGAAAATCCAGGGTAGTCCAGCACTCTCCCTGGGTCCCGGACCAGGTTGCTACAAACAGAGAGGAGAGGACTGTTGTGGTCACGTCCCGCCTAATGATGTTCGAGTACGACCAGCTGTCAGTCAGTTATGAGCTTCATGTGACTTTGTACGTTGCTCCGATTGGTCGTTGAGCAACAAATCTGTCCTGAGTAGTCCTGGATCACCACAAACAGGCAGGATATATCCTGAACAAGTCCTCAAATATCCCAAAAATGTTACATTGCCAGGATCCCTCCTGACCTGATCCGGGAAATCCTATCCGCTGACATCGCAAAACAGAGCGGATTGGGAGAGATTTGTTGTCCGAGACAAAAAAAAATCTCTTTGTAGCATGCTTAAGGGTCTAAAAGCACAGGAGTTGAAACACAATGGAAACACAAAGAGCGCTGGACGTCTAGACACTCGTTACCGGGGACAATCGGGTGCAGATACACGGAGAACATGGCTTGATATACTGGGGAGAGAGAAGATGCAGATGGAACACGTCCACACAATCAGAAGCATGGAGGAAGGTCCGACAGGACGAGTGAGAATTGACGGAGACCAACAGGATAAACAAATAACAAAATAAAACATAAGTGCAAAACACAGGTAAGACGCACAGACCCGACTAAGACGCAGGACGAGTTTTTTACAGCAAATTGTAAAAATGACAAAGAAGACATTACCTGAATTTTTCAAATTGTCCTTCCCAGTTGAGGTTTTGCATCGTTGCCCGAATATCAACAATTTACAATATATAATTTCAACAGACTAACTGTTGTGTGAAAACTGATGTTCCTATGTACTTGTCCCTGTTTTAGTATTTCTTAGTGTTTCTTGATAACGCCTCAGGATTTGTCTGTACTTTTCATCGTTCGGACTGACTTCCCATTACCGGACTCTGTCTGGATCGCAGAATAAACTGTTTAACTTGTACCTCAGAGTCATGTGCTTGGTTCCCCGATTCTGGTAACGTGTAAACAACAAATCCCATTTTCACTTCATTACTTCACCATTGCATCATAGCTTGTGGTAACATTCCAGAATGCAGAAGCACAAAAAAAAAAAAAAAGGAAAAATTATTAAATGTAAATCAACAAACTGTTCCGCTTGTGAAACGCTTTTGGGGAATGTTTGATTAGAAAAACAAACAAAAAAAAAAACAGAAAAGAAAAGAAAAGAAAAAAAAGATCAAAACAAACTGGACAGTGTCTGGTTAAAATCAGGTCCATGAAAGGAAAGAGCTCAGACATCAAAGTCAATTCTTTTTCAAATGTGTTTCAGGACAAATCACAGTCCCAACATTATTGAATTTAAAGTTAACTTGTATTTTACTCGTATATCTGTGAACTACGACTGTGAGAAAACAATGAAATTGTTGGTGTTTAGGTCATTCACTTTTGACAGTCCGGCTATAAAACCTTAAACTCAAGCAGTTTTTTTATGGACGCTACTCTACCACATATCAACTTCCTGTCTCCTATATATGTGTTTCAGTCAGTCGTTTTCTGACTCATAGTACACAAACGAGCTCTTATTCTCTCAAGGGGGTTTCAATGAAGCCTCAGTCACCCATGACCCTGTTGGTGGTTCCCCAGTCTGGTCATCTCGCCATTAAAATCCATCATGTTGATTCTTTTTTTTGCCATACAAAGTCCAACCACTGACAGCTGCCACTGGAACAAGACAATATATGTTATTCACTGTACGTTAAGGGACCTGTGTTTACATCTCTCAATTTGTGGACCGATAAAAAGCTGCTCTGTTGGCTGGCAGAGCTCTTCTTATAATCCACTGAGAAGGTCAGAGCAACGGTGAGCAGTGATGATGCAAGAGAAAGGGGGGTTAAAAAAGAAAAGGAGTAGCGTAGAATAAAGCAGTTGCGTGTAATGGAGACAGCTCTCATCTATCAGTATTACCCCCCAAAAAAACCTCTGGTGTAATTACACAGGTGTAATGTATCAGGTCTCGAGTCTCGCACCTGCATTTGTTAAACGCAGTGAGAAAACCTTGATCTAGAAATAAGCAGGTGGAGAGAGAAAAAGAGAAAAAAAGAAGAAATGCCATTTGCAAAAGGTGTAAAGTGGATTGGAAGGTGAAGGGAAACTGATTTATGTTGAACAGATGCCAGAAGGAGACACAAGAAGGGAAAGGTTCAATTAACCTCAAGGCGCTTGGGGAAGTTCGCCAGCAGGGGGCGAGGGAGGTGAGCCTGCTTTGACTTCCTGAGGAAGTAAAGCCTCACATTGACGCTGACCGAGTCTCCACATATGTGGTCCGATCAAGCTGCAGCTGGTTCAGAATGACCAGAGCATCACAGTTTGACGGCACAAGTGGAATCTAGACAACATCAAGCGGGACAAGGTAAAAGGGGGAAAGACAAAGTCATTCATCTTCACAAGGCCGGGATGTCAAATACAGTTCATGTCAGGGGCCGTACATATTTCTAAATGGGACTAAAGCAGTAAAACAATAACATTATAACCTTGTTTATCCAGTTTTGGGTGGCTTTGTGCTGGACCGTTATCGAAAGCAGAGTATACCCTGAACAGATCCATCACTGTAGCTGCCATATTTCTAATCGATGCTATTCAAGTCAAAATTTCTGAGTCAGGAAGCACAGAATGCCCCAGTATTGGCTGGTAATGTCTTGAAGTGACTAATTTCTTTTATTCACCCCATAAAACTGGATTTAGTGTCAAGTCGCCCCATTAAAATATGAAACGGCCTGGCTCGCTTTGTCCCTGCTGATTTAATTCACTCGAGTGTGAAAGTTTCCAGGTTTTTTTAATCAATACTGTGCCAATCATTACGAGACTGTTGGGTGCTTCTATTTGACTAAATGGCAGCTTTTAATTTGGGATTCACACAGGTTAAAAAAAACCAAAGAAAACAACAACAACAACTTTGTATGGAAATTTCTTAATTTCATTACAGCGTGCGACAGATGTTTGCCAGGTGACTCATGATCATGCAGTCTGCAGTTTTTATTAACTGTGATGCACGGAAACTTCAGCCAACCTGCTTGATAAACATCAAATATTGTGAGTTTTCCCATCAAGCATTTGTCATCTGTCTCACATCTGGCGTATTCATGCAACACAACAAACAAACAGAAAGAATCAGATCAATCGCTTCAGGCAAACTTTTTCATGCACTCTGACTAGGAACTCTGCGAGAAGCTACGGTCGCTCATAAACAGAATTAGTGCAAATTTAACTTTTTATTTTATACCACAAAGTTGTGGAAGGGGAAAAAAAGAATGGGAAAAAAAAAAAAAGAAATAGTGTTGGCAAACCACAACAAGGCCGTTGGATCTCCTGATGCATTAAACTTGTTGTAAGACTTCAAAACCTGGTCCAGAATATGCAGGAGCAGTCTTTTTGTAAAATTTCTGAAGCGGCACATGGACCTGGTTCTGCTTCAGAAATCTTAATCATTGCAAAACTGGGCATAGCTGCAGGATCCTCGTTTATATCCTGACGGTCGTTTGTCAGAACCGAGCGGAGCGTTGTGCCGAGTGTGAGTTGGTGTGATCACAAGGACGCTGTTTTTATTCCTAGTTTTAATCATCTTGTAAACATGAACATTTTCAGCCTTTTTTTGACTGATTGATTTGTTCAAAGACACTTTTTATCATTTAAAATCTCTTGAAGTGCCAGAACGAAGCTCGGGCCTTTCTTAAATTACTTTTTAAGTGAAACCATTCCATTGTGTCTGTTTATACGCGGCCGGTGCTTGGAGCCACTGGAAAGGCAACTTTTTTTTAAATACAGCTCTAAAAGTGGAACTTTTAAAAAAAACGCATGACTAAATGGACAATAAGGACAACGTTTGCCTGAAGAGTGTCATGATTCCCAGTCCATAGTCTTCTAGGACTTGGTGGTTTTATAGTTGGGAGTCACCATAACAGTAAAACTCGGTGTGTCCGTACGGATGTCCGTGTGGTATCAGAAGTGAAAGTATTTTGGTAGGAATTCGCATGCTAATACTACAGATTATTGGCTGGACTCCAGGCAGACTAAGTCATGGACAGTCTAAGCACTTGATGAAATACATCATTCAATCGGTCTCTGCACTTGTGTTGTTGTCAACTGAAGAAAAGGAAAAGAATCTTCAGTAACTTTTCGGAAGTCTGCAGTGATTCCCAGACTTCTGCCTGAAGTCAGCTGGGCTCGGCGCTCAATCAACTGTAACCCAGGCCCAATATGTCGAGTATCAGGGAAACCTACAAACAACAGAAGCTGAAACGCCTCAATTCCCTTGAAGTAGTGTTTATTTTCACGAGTGACAGATGCATTCAGACGAAGCTTCCGACTCATTCGGGCCGGTTTCCTCGGCCGAATGCGCTTCCATCAGCCCGTGTTTTAGGTGCAGCCTCGGCTGTGGACTTTTGGATGACAGACAGACGAGCTGCTGGCATCCGGACAAACACAAACCTGTCGAACTGAGCGCTGAGCAGATCGGCCGGGAGGAGCCGAACAAAAGCTGCACCTGCAAAAACCACGTGGCGCTCTCATCCAGACTGTGGTACGTGATTGTGGTCATTCAGAACATTCACTGTATTGTGAAGTATACTACAGAGGTATTATAGATGTGTATTATGATAGTTGCTATATATACATAAGACAACAGTGGCGTCCTTATTGCACCATGTCTTTATAGTAAGTGGTGATAATGCGAGTTGCCTGCAATTTAGCACCATAGAAGAAGACCAGCTAAGATTGTTCACACAGCACAAGTACGATGCAAAACATTAGATATGGAATTTATTATTTTGAGTACAAAGGAGGATTAAAAACCTTGCATGATTTGTCGTGTGAGGTAAATACCGGAATGCATAATGTTTTTGAATGCAATGCAGGAATTTCAGAATTAAACAACATTTTTCCTCGTTGCAATTTTCACTTGAACCACTTTTCATTAAAAAAATCTTTTTTTTTTTTTTTACTGTGTGTTGGTATACTGTGATATTCTACTCTACTATCTTAATGTTAAATGTTTAATATTTAAATGATTTAATTGGAATAAAATATTTTTATAAACTAAATTTGAATAGTTGAGAATTACGTCAATAAGTGTCGATGGTAGGTCATGACGCCAGACCAGTTAAGTATCAGTGTTTTCTGTTTTTTTAGGGTTGCCTAAAAAAAATTCAAAAAGTAAATTATAACAGGAAATCAAACAAAACAGATCATTGGCTCCATTTATTAATTTTTTTCCCCCCCAAAACAGTTCACAACCTGCAAAATGCATACAAGTACATGGAAAAAGCAATAAAACAACATTTTACCGTCTGATTTAACAGATAGTTGTCAGGAAGCTCTGCCAATTCTTATTGATGCTCGTACACACAGCATCAATAGATGGGAAGTCCACATGGCTTTGTGTATTATGGTAACCAAGGCACCCCCCCCCCCCAGCGCCCCTTAACAAACACGAGTCCAGTTTGACGTCATGATTGAATAGACGTTGCGGTTGAGGACAGATGTTTATCGCAGCTTCCTGTCAGTACGGAATACAGTTTGGGAATAAGGCAAAAGGATGGGGAACACAGCCCTGAGGCTCCTGTGCTTCTTTCCTAATCTTAAAGCACGTGTTTCACTAAATGCCTCATTGATCCTTTGATATTGGAATATCTTTATCTTTTGTTATTTCAGTTCCCCTTCAGGCCCGGTCTGTCACCTTTAAAGAACTGCAAGTATTTCGTCCATTGTCCATCGACGTGTGCTTCGGTTCTCTCGGTCTGCATATTAGCTGTGTAATGATCCGTGACACCAGCAGCCGCTGTGTGTTCCTGTTTTTCCAAATCATCTGTCAGGGAGAAAAGATGAAGGAAAGTGTACAAGAGCGCATATTATCAGACATAGTTGAGGACCTAAGTGTATCTCACAGCCAGCGATACATCGGCTTCTCCGGCGAGCCAATTAAGTGTTGTATCTGTGGGTCACGCTGATCAAAAGCTGAGGCCAAATGAGCTCTGGTGCTTTGAGCACAAGGCCTTTGATACAGCGGCAAAGGCCTGCCTTATTGACTTCAAATGAGCGTTCATGCTGGACCGTTTCATTAACAGAGTGCGGCTCAGAGTATTAGTCATTTGAAAGGACCAAGTCATGGCAAAAATTAAAGTTTGTTCTTTGAAAGAAGCCAATAGTTCCGCCTTTTGTTCTTTATTATACCCCGAGTGGACTGCTGTCCGACACTCACCGAAAAACACTGAAAAACTCTCTGCCCCCTCATCGACCCAAGCGCCACTGTCTTTATCTCACTGAATCATGGTGTCACTAATCACCTTCTGAAGGCCCAATGTGTCGATCCGCTCAGCCAGCCTGCTCTGCGTCTTTATCAATTACTCAATCAGTAGAGTCACTTTGATCAATAGCCTCCATGCGGGCATGACATGAAGAATTAGGTACTGAAGTCGGGAAAACGTGGGGGTCTTAGCCGGAGCCTAAGTGCCAAGATGAATTAACCCGACCGGCTAAGAAAAACTACCAGTTGCAAATGACTTGAAATGGTTTCTACACACCTGTACTCCTGATTCCTATTTGCCTCTATGCCTCACTATCATACGGTGCGTCGCATATAAGTTGCAACAATCAAATTGTCTCTCTCTCTCTGTGTTTGTCCTGATGATGGACCGGCAATGTGTCCAACATGTAATCGGACTTCATTCATTGCCAGCTGAGATTGGCTCCAACATCCAGCGACCCTAAATTTGATAGGTGGACAAATGGACTTCGGGTATGACATATTTTCACCGCTTCAACAATCTCAAAGTGCTTTAGTGCACATGATGATGGCTGCCATATAAGGTGCTCGACCTCTATTGTGAGAAGCGTGGGGTTTAGTACCGTACGCACAGCGCCAATTGGAGGAGCAAGACAGACAAAATCAGAGCCTCCATTATTTTGTGTAGAACAGCCCAATAGAGTTCTGAACCGCGGAGGCAACAATATCTGACAAATTATTACATCTGCTGCATTTCATGCCCTTGGAAAAGACTCAAAGAAACCACATAGCTATTGAGATTAATCGATATGGTAATAATTCTCTATGCCTGGTAACAATCATTCTTGGACAGGTTCATTTTGGGCCTGAAGTATTTCTGATGAAAGTCCACCTGGGTTTGATTGATGGGCACATTATTGGTTATTTTGACGGTATATTCAGAAATCTCCCCATGATGGATGTTCCTCGCCTTCTCTTGGAGGGCATTTGGTCAAAATGTCCTCGGGGACGGAGGTGCTGCTTCACGGGACAGACTGTGCCCCGAATCATTTGGAGGTGTTGGTTGCTGGGGCTCAGTTTTGGCTGAACAGGAGGAGAGAAGAAGACAAAAAAGAAGAAGTGTTGATGTGAACTTGTTAGATTTACTGAGCTACAGCTTTTCTGTACTGCTGCTCTGCTCCGTGGTGTAATACGCCAGCCACCGTTTATATTGTCTGCATCTTACCCTGCAATTTATTTGAATCATGTCCAAAGGGAAAATTACCACTTATATTATCTTTCATGTGGTTCCTAAAGGATTTCATAAAGCCACTGAATCAATAGCTTTTGCTTGAAAGTGCTCCTACCATTTCTGTCCAATATATGGTTATTTAAGGGGTTCACTCGAGTAGAAAAATCACTGTACTTGGACAAAATTTTCAGAACATAAAAATACAGACCCTGAGAGTACACTGTAGATCTCAATTTAAAGTAAACTATACTTTCCACACAGAGTTCATCCAGTTTCATTACTTATATCTACTTTCCTTGAAAAGCTTTTGACCAGTGATGAATAGTAATGAATTCCAAATAGTCACACTCCTTTGATGAAATACTAGAACATTTTGCAGGAAATTTTGAGTGTGCCTGCAACCTCCTATGTCGACTAGTTTCTCCTCCATACTGCCACTCGTAGGTCCACATAGCAATAGATCTGTAATTGTGTATGCGAGAGAGAGAGGGAGAGAGGGGGGGGGGGTAATATGTATGTGCAGATGTTAATAGTAACAGTGAAAACGCATCAATAAAGTACCAGCAATTGGGAAAAAGTATCAATAAATCATCAGTAGTAGTAGAAAGTGTCAATAAAGTACCAGTAATCTGCTGTTCGGCCTTAATGCAGCTGGAGAACCTCATAAATCCATAAGTCAACACACTGCTGATGTCCCAGTTGTAGAAGTTCACCATCAGTCGTGTCGGGATCCTGGCATTACTCAGTTGCCTCAGGTAGTAGATGCATCGCTGGGCCTTTCCTACCGCTGCGGCGGTGTTGATGCCCCAGGACAGGTGTTCCTCTGCTCGAGATCTTCCAACCGTGTGTGGAGCACGATGGCGACAGCGTCCTCAGTCGACCTTTCACCTGTGTCTGATTGTCCTCACCTGCTGGCTTTGGTATATATTAGGCTTTTCTTGTGTGTTCTGGTTGTCGGTACGACTGCATTTCTGTGTCTCTGTCCACCTGCGCTTTTTCTAGACGTCGCTCCCCTAAAACTGTGACTCTTCAGATTTTTAGTTTCTCCTTTGGAGACAAAATGTCGACCTTGTTTTCTTACAACGGCGTCCTTATTCTCATCTCCTGACCCAAACATGACAGGAACACTGTCCCTCCAGATGACAAGGTAATTCTCAAATCTCTCAAAGGTTAAAACATGACAAGATAAAGCACAATAACATAATAAAAAAACATGACATGACATAAAACACCAGAGAAGAAGGAAGTAGGAGGAAACACAACGCTCACTGGAAAAACAAAAGACTCAAACAACAAAAAATACAGATACATCACAGATTACCATGCTCGTATACATTGGTTGATAAATGAACAATTTTTAGTCCTGTAGCCTACCAACAAATACTGTAAATTACTTTGTCTTTTTTTTCTCCCTTTTACCGACGTTGTTCTCTTTCAACTTTTACATTAACTGGCACTTTGGCAACTTTAGTTCCCAAAGCAACTTTTCATATGTTTTTTTCCCCTTCAACTGACTTTTCAGTTTTGGCTCAAGCCAGAGAAGAAGTTAAATATTTACCACTGGTACAGAAACTGACAACTGTTCTTGTCTTCAGCTGGAATTTTGACTCCTTCTTATTCTTTACACCTCAAGCCCTTTCAAGGTTGTTTTCTTTCAACAATGAGGGAACTCTTCCAACTTTTCAAACTCGTACATCATCATTCATCCGTCCCATTTTCTTGCGGTGCCGCTCAATTACACGTGTGGCCTCTTCCGTATTCGGTAAATCAACTGACATCGCTCCATCTGACTTCAATAGCCATTTTCGGTTTCGCTGATTCAACAATTGAAAACAAATAAGTAATAATGTCAAGAGCGAAAAGTGTGTAGAAAGGTGAAAAAATTCAGTGTTTGGTTGAAGCCCTTCCATTTTCACTACAACACCTCGTAGCTCTTACATTTATTCCTAAATATTCTGCAACCCCGACTTCATCAGTTCAGTTAATGGTTGTTTACAACCGTGAGCCTGGATAGTCATCCATCTTTGATACTGTTTTATCCCACTCTGGATCACGGGGTGAAGGCAGGTTGCCTCCCTGATGCACACACTCACACTCGCGTCCCTATTGCTTTTTTTTTTTTTTTTTTTTGCCACTTTGATGTCAAACAAATGTCTGGTAACTGCAGAACCCAAGGAAAAGCCTTGCATGCAAATGAAGTGAGCATGGATATTTAGAAATTGATATTACTCCGGACTGCCTCTCTAATTGAGGCTTTCAAATACAAAAGAGACGCTGGCTACCACATGTGCATGTCTGACTTGAAATCAACAATTATGACGTTTACATGGGAGTCAAATTCAGCCACATTTGGCTGGAAACACAAGGTAGGAGAGAGGTCCATCAAACAGGCAGCGTTTGTGATGAGAGACGCATCAGGGGAAATAAGGACCTTCAACTTGGGACGTTCTATTCGGAATACATGAATCATGCCTGATGCCATCTAATTCTGATCGCAGAGGCGACAGTGATATGAGCTTCTCCTGCAAATGAATATCAATTCAGACTTAAATGTTCATGAATTTAGATGAATGATTGTTCCAGCAGACGCCAGAGCCATGATGTAAGCCAGGATTAAAGTGCGTCTATGATTTGGACACATTTTGTAGACATTCTCATGCGAGTGCTAGTATCACGACAGCATTTCTGTCTCTCTTCTGTCCCTTCGATTGAGGTCCTGTCTGCATGCGTACGATTAATCCTTCCTCTCGAAACAACTTGTGACATTAGAAAGTCAGTCACCAACAAATTCAATGAGCTTTTTTTTGGATGGTGGGAGAACCTTGACCCTAACCAGAAAAGCCTTAGCCTGTGATTGAACCCAGGTTAACTTTCTGTAAGGTAGATATGCAAAGAAATCTTATTTTGTGAACATATTTGTAAAAAGTCTTTTAAACATTTGCCAAGCATTTTGCATGTAATATCACTGTTTCTGCCAGTAAACTGCTGGTAATCCTCACTGTAGAAGCTCCAGTTATGAAATTGTGAGGTCTACCATGCCTTTGCCTATAATTACCTGGGAGCGAGTGACGCTAAATGCTCATTTATGCTTCTAACGAGAGCCGACGCAAAGTGCTTCAAACGGTGTAGACGTCCATGTGTGGTGTGGAATCACTATTTCTGAACGAACTCGGTTCTCCTTAACATTACTTAGAAAACATCCAACAGGAAAAAAACAATAATCCACATGCAGAGTTATATGTATGTAGCTCTCGTTAGGAGTCGTGTGGGAGTCCAGGTGAAACCCTCCGAATAAAAACTTCACAGGAGCAAAGCTCACCGCCTACTTTCCTAACCCCGAGGTTCCCCCTGTCACTTCTGACAAGACGGGGAAGAAAAATAAGGTGGAAGCTGTGAATCTCTGGTATGATGGAGTCCATTTTTGTGTATTTTTTATGTTCTCGATGACGGATGTTAGACATTACTTTGCGCTCAGTGCACATAGCACATATAACCTGCACTGTAAGTAGAAGTCTATGTAAGTATGCGTGAAAGTACAGCTGCACCTACAAGGTAGTCATGCCTCCGCGCTTTATACAAACTGTGCTTTCTGGTAGGGTGACGAAAATAAGAAGTTCTTTAAATTTGCACTTGTTGCCCCCGGTGGTGCATTGGGTTGGACCTGGGTTTGAATCAATGGAATTGTGGGGGTTTTTGTTCTCTGTAAAAAGTGCCTTGAAATGATTGTGTTTTTTTAACTGCTGTAAAACTATAATTGAGTTGACTTGAACATGTGCGTCTGAAAGAAATCTGCCGAATGTTTTTTAACGTGTAGTTTAAGTCAAATCGCACAACATATTTTTGCTTAATTACACAAATTACACTGAAGATCACAGTTTTAGTGGGATACCAAATATTGCTTTAAGTAACTTTCTCAACCGTGTTCATAAAGCCAACTATTTTTTGGTACAATTATACTCACCTATTCTAATTAATTTGTGTCAGGCTTTGAGTCAGTCACTCCATTGGCACATTGGATTTTAATCTCAGCGCGTTGCATTAAAGTCCACAGAGGTGAAATTGCTTTCATACAGACAACTTTGCTCTTGATTAGACTATTGATAAAATACTAATTAGTGCCTCAGTATCACTTATAGCTGCAGGAAAGGTTATCTCCATGATCATCAGGTATCTGGACTGAACTGTTGCTCAACGTTGTTATTGTAAAATGCAACAAATTAGTAACTGAGTGAAACGATACATTAAAAGTCATTAAGAGTTCCAACCATTGAGTTACATTTATCCTAATTATATCCATGCCCATCTGAATTTATGTGTGCAGTACTGCTGTTTGCCATTGGTGCCAAATTATTTACTGGCTTATCAATATAATGACAAGTTTCATGTGGTATTTCTGGTTTGGCTATAGTACTTAGCAATGCGAGTCCAGTGGAGGACGCTCTGTGAACTGGCGACAAGTTTGGTGTTGGAGGTTAAACTGCCCCAGTGTGTTAAAGAAGACAGTGATCTCATCTGTTGAGTCATTTCGTTTTTTTGGTCTGTGAATTACAGTATATGATCATGTGCATGTGTTCACCTAAAGGAGTGAAAGTTCATTGTGGGATGATGGCAAGATGTCCAGGCCCACATTTACACGACAGCGTTTCAAGTGAACGCACATGGTTATTGCGTTTTCATTTCAGAAACATTTCACATTAAGCCAACAGCATCCATTTAAAACAATGTAGTTTTCACGTCGGGCCACTAGTGGGTGCTGTTGCTTGTTTTTGTCATGAAACCACACACATATTTACGAGCTGAGAACAACATGCTGTGAACAATGTTGACTAATGCATATGTTGGTGCATCTGTTGTTAGTTCAGTTAATTTGGCAAAGATATGGAATCCGAGGCATTGCTGATCTAGCATATGTTTATGGATTCATTACAATAAAATTAAAGCCCCAAAACTGATTCTAAATAATTAACATCTGGCTGCTAATGAAACCCAATGCAATTTACAATACATCCTATTAAAGATTCCTGCTGATTGAGTTTGGACACTCCTTTAGTTTGATAACTGCGGCAATAACTGCAAACTTTGTTTTTGAAGCACAAAACTCAGATAAATGAGTGTGTCGTGCGTCTCAGGATGAGCCATCACTCTCTGAGTCAATCATTTCTGACAACATTACACCGGAGTATTTACCAACCGTTCTGTAGGGGGAACCTAGCACCCCTGTTGACTGCTGACTTTACATAATTGGATGAAAATTCAAATTCCATGGTGAAGTATTGCCCGCATTTGCAGGTGTACACGGCATGTGGAATGCTGCTCGTCTTCCAAGAAACAAGGAGGTTTTTGAGAAAGGAAATGAGGCAGAAAAGGATCCATATCAGGGGGAAAAATTGCTGGGAAAACCAAGGACGGAGGCTCACTTTAAAACTTCGGGGAGAATTAGGATCATTACAGTGAGCACAGACTCAATGTGACACTGTGAAGTGAAACCAGGCAATGTAGGGGAGTATCTCCTTTGCCCACCCAAGAGGACTGGATCATGAAGGTGCTGATACCTGTCAGAACAGAAACCGCCAAAAAGTTCGTATGACTTGTTCTCTAATCACCATTCTAGTCCCCTTGTCATGGACAGGAATAAACAGATCAGGACCGATACAGGACAAAACGTAGGCCTGGTGAGGCTAATCGGACGTTGAATAATATGAAGAAAAGCAGGAATACATAGCAGGTGCCTTTATCATATTAGCCAAAGTAATGAAATATGAGCAGTGGTGAATAACTGTGAGAAAGGTTTCCACAACACACGCGGTGTATACGTACTTATTTTCTAGGTCAGCGTTGGGAACACCCACTTCCAAATCCACAGTGTTGCGCCACTCAGCAGTATCCATGAGTTGGATTGCACGATTTTTTCCCGTAGGACAATAAGGCCATGACCCACCTTATTCAACTTCTAAATAGCTGATTTGATTGGTTAACATTAATTCATGAGGGCTGACGAGCCAATCAGCCATGAGCCATGGCAAGGCAAATACTGACTGATGAATGATTCAAATTATGTAACAATGAGCAAATACAGTGGATGGTCGTCTTACAGGCTGACGTTTCTAAAATAAATAAATAAAAAAGGCATTTCTGATCTGTTTTAAAAGAAGGTGAAAAATCAAGAGTTCACCCACTTCTCCAGCGACGATGCTGCCACTGTCTAAGACCACTGATTGTTTCTGACACTTTCAGAAGAGCTGTATGCAGTTGTGCACCTCAAGACCCAGTAGGTGCTAGTAGATCTCTGCGAGGACGATTAAAATGTCCATAGTTTTTATAATGTCATCCTTATTAGTGATCTCAATAGCTTCCGAACGCATTCTTGGAACCACAGATTTGACATTTAGCGATCGTTCGGGGGCGGATGGAATAATAGACAGAAAGAGGAGGGATTGGTACCGGAGCTGGTTGTTGGAAGCGTTCTGATATTCAGGAACGCTCTCATCCAACATCATTACTTCAACACAGTTGATAACCTTGGCAACGGTTCGTGGCACCTCGGATTCTTCAAATGCAAGGAGTGATTGGCTCATCATTAGGGAACCAGGGATGCACACGCACACCTTTCAATTAAGACCGTACATTTTTTCTCACTACGATCGATAACTGAGGCAGGAGAGCACACAGCCTCCAGCACAGTGCCCTCCGTATCCTCCGCAAATTTAACTAGCCCGATATTTCTGATTTCTACACCAGGCTTCAGAAATAAAAAAAAATAAAAAAATTGCCTATGAGATGACTACATTCCAACAGAATGTAAGAATTCACCTGGATGCTTCACATCAAGCTTGGCTGTTGTAATGTCTGGCATGTGTGTTTGTGTTGCTGATCAATAATAGGATGGTCTGACGGCGCCGACCTTTGAGAAAACAGAAGGGTAAGATGTTTGTCTGTTCTGTGCGGTCTGTTGTTGATCAGCTAATCACATGGCAGAAAGCCAATGCATTAAGTCATGGAGTGAGACAAATCCTTGTCTTCAACTACGTAGCTGCAGACCAATCCCGTATTACACAACAATGGTGCCTGACGTCGCTGAAAATGCAACTTCTTAAAAATGGCACCCAAGGAGGACAGTTTGGAAAATGCGCCAACTCCTTCTCAGTGTGAACGGGGGAAAACGCGACGTTTTTTTTTTAAACACTCCTAACTTGCATGTCAATTACAGCCGTAGTGAATAGTTTTTTTAGCACATGCGCAAGTAAACAAAAGACGGCGACGTTTGTCGCGTATTATTGCGCGTGTTGTCTTATTACAAAAACGACAGCGCCCACCAGTGGCCGAACATGAAAAGTACATTGTTTTCAGTGTTTCTGCTGTTTATGTATAAACGTACGTCATTTTCAAAACATTACCTTGTAAACGCGAAACTTTTCTGAAACTTAAACAGAAAAACAATGCGTTTTCACATGAGGCGTTGTGTAAACTAGGCATCATTCCAACTATAAAGACCTGGACAATTCAGAGGGTTTGAATGGACAAATTTCACCTTAGAGATACAGGAAAGAAAGAAAACAATATCTTTGACTGCTGTATGAATGCATTTTTAACAATACAGTATTTTTATACAATACAGCACAGGATGTAAAGCCTCATCTCATTCAGTTTTTAAAAATTTGAACAAGACATTTCTTTTTTAACTAGCACCAATAATGAACTCAAAGATACGCCTGCTTCTGTGGAATCCTTTAACCAACGTCAAAAACATCTGCTCGACTTCAGAAATTACATTTATCTCTTCTCATCTGTCTTCATTATTCTTGTCTGCAAATATTGAGAAGGATTGTTTATATAGTCTCTTTCAAAGTACGTCAATCTAAAAAAACAAACAACAACTTATTCTGTCTTTGCGGCGTGAGCCAAGCTGTCGTAACTGCACCGAGCTGTGTCCAGACAATTTGACCACGCCACAACTTCGTGAGTCTTCACAGGACTCATGCTGGCTCACGAAATGTGTTTCCCCAAACATAATTACAGGAGAGAGCAGCGTCTGTGAAATGGATCGGGGACTGCAGAAGTGTGCACACGCGCAGGTATATTTCATACGGATGAGTGAATGTCACATTGTAGTTTTACGGCCACATTAGCAAAGGTCTGATCGGGGTGAGCACATTGCTTTTAATGGCTTTAAAATGTCAAAATGAGTAGGCAGGGCTGCAATCGTAAACTGCTTCAATCCCTGTAATGAAAGCCAACAGTAGAAGTAGTTCTGCAACTTTGAGTTGGAAAAAAAAAATTTAAATAAATTACGAAAACTTTCAATACGCTGTAGGACATAATAAAAAATACTACAAAATTCAGTTAAAGCCAGGTGGGCTGTATCGAATGATCGGTATAAACTCCCTCACCACAGGCCCAAATACTGTAGCTCCTGTTCATCTTGACAGAATATGTACGACTGTCGCGAAGCCAAGTCTCTCATATTCGGGTTTATGATTAATGAAATGTAATCCGGATTAGACTACAAAATGAACTTTGAATCTCAAGGCCGCCTCCTCATTCTGCAGGGTGTCTGAAAGTCACGGATTATCAATAAGAGGTGAAATAAGGCAGACTGGGAGCTTGGTGTAATCTTCTCCAGATGTCGTGGCCTCACGCTAGAGTCTCCTCAGCCAAAAGTTCTGCTGGCAGTCGCCTTGTTTTCTCTCCAAAGATGCAGTAAATCCGGAGTTCTTTCTTCAGTACCATAAATTACACTGCGGCACTACAATAACTGTTGTCTTTTATCAGCCGACAAAGAAAGGTCTTGTTTCTTTGGTCCAAACTAACATGTGGATGCTTCAAGTCGTTGAGGGCTGAGGATTTGAGGGTTTTCAAGAAAGAAGGGTTCATCCATCCATCCACACTGTTCTATTCACTGGTAAGTACTGATTCCAGCCGACTAAGCAGGAATGCAAGAGTACGAGCTGGACGGGTCACCAAACCATCACAGAGCAAAGACGTAATCAGACCATCTCAAAATGACAACTACTGGCAGTTTTACGTCGCCATTTGAACCTGAGTGCAAGTTTTTGGACCGTTGTAGGAACAGAAAGACACACCAAGGACTCAAACCCCCTTTTTGCTATGAGTACTAACTAAATAACCAGTCCAGTCAAACAGTCTTTAACTCCAGACTGCATCTAAACAAACGCTGCAGACACTTTCATTGATGTCTAATTTGTGAAAGTATCACAGTGAAGCCAGTGGGTGGGTAAGTAAGCATAATGCTACAGTATAACTTGTTCCAACAAATGGACCGTATGCTAAGGTACAAGCTCCATTCTAATATACAAGCGATGAGGTTGAGCGCTATTATGTTGTTGAGAAACAATGATTTTGTGTAGATGAGACAAAACAAGTCATTGATATGGCTCTAATGTAACTGCTGCGATTGTCTTTGGCACTCGCTTGACGGCCTGCCGTCTGCGACCCAATCACAGCTGGTGTTAAGTACCGCAGTGCTCCCTCTTCTGTGATATTCCTCAAGTAAAGCATGAAAAAAAAGGATTAAAATCTTTGAATTGGAGGATCCAATTATTCACACTGACAGTCAGATGCCTTTTAGAGCTCAGGCCTGACTCTCCTGCCGTGGTGGATTTCTGACCCCTTTCGGAATTTGCAAATAGCCTGACAGACACCTCTGAGGGAGGGATTGTCCCGTCAGTACCAATATGTCTTTGACTGCGGGAGGGGTGTCGACCACCTATCACATGTGTTTACGCACAATCACAAATATCTTTCCACCCAATTCCCTCCTGGAAACACTTAATTCTCCATCCTGGCTGCGAGAATCTGCACCGTGTAGCTGCAAATTGAAAAGAATGAAACAGTTCTACTGGGAATAAAGTCGCTCCGGTGGAAATACAATGGCGGCCATCAATGTGTCCCATATCAAGAGATTATTCTACTACTCTGCTTTCTGTAGCTCATTTAGGAGCACCTGATATTACAGAAATATATTTTATTTAGTATTCAAAACCATGAGAATGGGTAGAACTAACTAATATCAAGTGTTGAATACAAAGTAGAAGCCAATGTTTCACATGAGCATTTTCATGTAACCGTTAAAACAACGGCAACAAGTGAAAATATACATTTTCTGTGGCGTTTCGGGTGTCCATTTACTAAACAACAGAGTTTGGAGCCAAAGTAAATGTTTCTTTATTTGGGTTTCTCTATAGTTTGCATTCTAGGATACATCATCCTTCCTCACCTGCAGTGAAAGGCAGCAGGCAGGCGATTTGAATTGAAAAACTACATTTGTCATCTCGAGGTGAAAGATAAGAGTCGCTTTGGAAGATTGTCTTCCATATGTTGCGGGGAGCATCTACAGAGCGGCTAAAGTGCCACATGTGGCTCCAGAGTTGTGGGTATTTGGTGCGACGCACGATAAAAACAGCAGCTTTGAAAAGTTTTATGTGACAATCATATCCTCCGGTGAAAAAATAGATAATAAAAAAGTGATTTATACATTCATTCACTCATCAGATGCGTGCCAAATTGTCCAGTGGATTCTTGGATTTGGATTTTTGCATGTGGATTGTTGTACTTCTGCCCCTGCAATGTAATAAATAAAGTTTGATCTTTTGGATCTTGGACTGTCTGATCTCTGCATGAGAGTCTCTGATCTGGTTTATATCATCACAAAAACTTTGTAGAAGAGCCGGCCTGTGAAACAGCTCAATGCCTCTGTTTTCACAGGCTGCCGTTTCTTTACTATGTTTGTTTGCGTTTGACTTCATCGTAAAATAAAAGGCCAAACTATGGGTCTGCAACTTAATTTAGAGGTAATAATGGAGGAAAAAGGTTTGAAACCACTGTGCTAATGCACCAATTAATTTTTATTATGTATTGCAATTAAATCAATGTGTGCACTGTTGGATTGTGTTGTTAATGTAATATATATATATATATATATATATATATATATATATATATATATATATATATATATATATATATTACATTCTACATGGATGTAGCAGTGAAAGCATGTGACACATTACAGCTTGCATCTGTGTGTACTTCTCTCATAGTTCTTTCCTATAATACTAGATTACCCTGATTTCTCCTTGATTTATTGCATTTTGTAAAGCTAAGCAGTGGATTTTGTTATGCTCTGGCCTCGAGGTGAATTTACTTTTTAAAATTCTGCCGAGGTTCAGTTTAAAAAAAGTAAAACCCATCATCTCTGTCGAAGCTGTTCATGTTTAATTTCTTCTTATAGTTGTTATTAGAGACGGCGTGGGGAATCTGCTGGCAGAATTACCGAGAGTGAAGTGCTCTGAAGTTCAATCTGTATGTTTAGAGGAGATGTACTTCTCTGATATCGTCCAAGACCCTCATGTGAATACAAATTGAGGACGACAGCTGTGATAGACCTTGATAACAGGGAGCAATAACCCCTAAAGAAAGGTACACAATATTTTTTTTTGTCAATTCCATGGGGATCAATCGACCAAATGATGGGCCAATTGTAGTTTGCAGGTTGTATCTTTAGCACTCCTGGTGTAAAAGGTTGATAGATGGAAAGAAATCCAGCGAGATGAACGTCCACTGATCCGGATGTTTCAGACAACTAATGCCTGAAACAGTCCAATGATTAATCTGTTTTATCTTCGTTCCAATCCTACAGAACCAAATAAAATCTGATAATGCAACAAGATCCTTGTGCCAATAAAGTGGAGATGAAATATTCAAAGTGGGCATCATGCTTAGAATCACGCTAAGAGGAAATGTAATATCCCCGGAGATAAACCCTTTTTTCATTTTCTTTTTTTCTTTGACTGATCCGTCCCTTTTCGGGGGATTTAAAGATTTCATCTTGACGGCTGACACTTGACCCGACAATGTCCATAACAGGTAAGGTTGGAGAAAGTGGCAGTTTTGTCAATAAACGTCAGTCTTGGGTCTCTGAGCAGCAAGACTGGATTGCCAATTCTGTCCTCACGTACTGCAGGGTTACCACACATAACACCTAAAAACGTTCAGAGGAGTCATGTGATGATCTCTAAAGTATTTAAATATCTTAATAATTGTTTCTTATACTTTCAATTAGAATCTTTTAATATGATCTAAATATTTCAATGGGTTTCAGTGTTAAACACAAAAAAACCAACAGCAGAGAAACGTTTTTTTTCCTCAATAGCTGTGAAGTGAAATAAACTGTAATATTTATTTAAAAAAAAATTTGTCTTAAATCATACAGGCAATCTTGAAATTCAAACTTCTGTAAAGTTACATAAGATACAAGGAGTGCAGTGGTATAATGTTTGGCATTTTCAACAATTAAATAAAAAAAAAAGATTAAGAACAATAAACAAAAGCTTTCAGAAGTTCCTGGGAATATATATATATATATATATACTACTTTTACTAATTACTGAAGCTTGCTTAGTGTACTTGTGTTTTCAAACTTCCAGATCAAGTTCAGTCTCCTTGAATAAACTCCTTTAATTGCATTGTTGTGTTCGGTTGATGGGTTCAATTCCCATTTCATCCTGTTTGCAAGACACTGAACCCCAAAAACTGCTCCCAATGGATGGATTAAGCACTTTGCATAGCAGCTGCCCCCATTAGTGTATGACTGTATGTATGAATATGTGTGTGTGAAGCACTTTGGGGGCTGCTCGAGTGGTGGAAAAGCCCAATGTAAGTCAAATCCATTGCTAACTTTTAAAAAGTGGGACTTTAAAAAAGAAAAAAATGCCAATAAGTTTAAGTTCTCAGTCACTTCTTGGTTTGTGGGCGCTGTGAGAAATAATGAAACAGCGAGGGCCTAGTAAGATATATATATATATATATTTTTTTTTTTTTTGCTTCAATGACCAGTAGGTTATATCCACTAGATTTTATCTCCACACTGTCTCACACATCCTGTAAAAGTGTCCTTTTAAAGTGGTTTCTTGTCTTCACCTCACAGTGAGATCTCCAGGCAATGCTGCACGGCCCTGAGATGGATGCCTGGAAATGAGTTTTGAGAGACATAAAAGGAGGCTGGTAAAAGGATATTAAGGTAATTGCCGCTGGAACAGATGAAGAAAATTGAGGACGAATTTAAAAACAAGGGACTTCAACAAGGGCGGACAAAACTACCCCGGCAATCCTAAATGAGAATGAAGTCAAGAATAAATTAAGTGATAGTTATAATTTAGATTACAAGATGAGTAATTACATGGGTGCTGTGACCAGGACAAAAAATGGTCAAAATTAAAGTAAATTCTGACTCTGGCCTCCTTTTTTGAACTCGTGCTTGAAAACACAATCACCATTTCATCTGTGGCGTCTTTATATTTGCTTCCATCGTCCATGTTTTGAGTCCCATCTGATTCATCCTCTCCTCTGGGTTCCACCGAACACTGATGAGCGTCTCACCGAGTCGACCCTCCACGGGCCTCGATTCGGTCTGATGGATGAGATGCCGTCACAGTGAGCCGCTGTACATCATCAGAATAGAATATGACCGCGATGTAGAGTCGGTCTACTGTGCAAACAAATTACAAATGAGAGGAAAAAACATGGATTGGTCACATCAGATTCAGATACTCTCAGGCTCCGTCTAAACAAAAGCGCTTTCCAAGTGAAAACAGAAAACGTGAGAAGCATTTGGGGTTTCCTTGGCTGCTGCGCTCCAAACAACAGATATGTAACATGATGATTGTTGTCATGGCAACATTGACCATTCTTTCAACTGTTTCTTTCTTAATTTTCTTTTTTTGATGAGCTAAGCCGTGACAAAGAGGTTTCATTGTGCTGATATATTTTTTAAAAACCACAGTAGGCCAGCCTTGAGTCCACACTTTTTTTGTCACGTGTTACTTCCAACAACTTGCAGGTGCTCCGACTTGCTGTATTTCAGTTTTTATACGGAGGTGGGAGACATGAGTCACAGTGACGTACTCCATTAAACTTAACAGCCCTGGGAAGGTCTGAGCCTGACACCTTTGGCCCTGAGCTTCTCATGCCTGTTTTCATCACACCAGCTGCGAATGTTTTGGACGGCGCTACTCCACAAATATTCGGAGCATAGTAATGACCCGAATACAAAAGTCGATTCTTCCTCGTTTCCTTCTGCTCGTCTCTTAGAGATTTGGTAAGTGACTATCCAATTAAATAGCACGTACTTTAACAGTCACTGATCAAATGGACATGTTTTCCCAGAGGGACGGGAAGAGATTCTTTAAAAATGATAATTATGGCCATGAATCTACTATAATTAATACCACTGGGGATGTGTCGAGCCCATCAGAGCACTTTTAGACCTGCTGATGGCAAGGTAAAAACTATAATGGGTATTTTTGATGAACTTCAGATCAACTGGAGGAATTGTAGAGATTTTTGACCTGATACACAAAAAATAGTCCCAAAATCCAAACACACACCTGGCATCTGATCAATCAACAGGAAGGACTGAAGAAGGAATCTGACAGAAGTACTAACTAATACACAATCTATGAATAAAAGAATGGGTATTCAAAATCCTGGGAGGAGTTTATGCTCATTACAATGTCGAGAAGTCTTTGTGTTGTTTTGTGAAAAAGTGGTGCAAAAAAGCAGAGATGCTGCTGTTAATCTGGTACGAGGCGCTTCCACAGCCGGCTCGCCACAACTTTCAATGGCTAACTTTATTTGAAGATATTTTCTTAAGTATACTACTGTGCCTATAGTGCTCAAAGGGCAGTGGATAGCGTCTAGCCAGTGCCTTCACCCCTGGAAGCTCTGCGTCAAAGTTTGTGTGCGCTGCGGTGTAACACTAGGGGGCGTAGAACGACGGTTCACGAAATTGAATGAAACTCGTCGGTAGTGTTTATTTTCCGGTCATAATGAGGAATTTGGCACAAATATTGGCAGCGACACTAGAACACTTAGCTTCGGGTGCCAGCGAGCCAACGGTGTCATCGGCGTTGTTGACGGCACCGCCAATAGAATGTTTTGGATTTCCCAGATTGCATTTTTATTTGTTTATTTTTCCTAGATATTCTTTAACACTCTTCATCCAGTTACTCCATGGTGAATGAAATGGCTTGTTATTGGGCTTTTCTTTTTTTTTTTACACATCATCATTAGTTTTAGGTATGCTGAAGCAGGGAGAGGGCGGAACCTCAAGGACAGGAATTGAAAAACCCCTGGGGCCTGGACTACGAACTGTGAGAAACATATTCAGGATCTCTCTCTGCTTCCTGGGTTGACTTACCCAGACACACACAATCCAGATTAGCTTTAATACGAAGCAGGTTATCAACTAGTGTCACACTTTTGTAATGTGTCATTCAGTAATAATACAACAAAAGCCTTACAAGGAATCTTTTTACATACCTCCTGGTAATAGAAGGAAATAACAGCGTGGCGACGCTGGGCTTTTCACCGAGGCTTACCAGGCGTAAGACACGGATTGGAGATGGAAATGAAAAACACCACAAGTGCTTTCCATTGTGCGGCAACAATCCCCTTGAAATGACAGTCAGGTTTTCAGAAAAGGCTGGAAGAACACATCAGAAACATGATTCAGGGAGTGTGTGTTGGAAGGGGGGCGTCAGTGAGCAGCTGTGGGGCCGGTGTCTGAGCCAGCGAACATGCTCAGTGATTACAGGTCGGCTCTCACACCTGCACTCTGTGGAGATAAAGCGCACATTCCTGCAGCACAGTAAATAATAGATGAATGCATATATGAGCCCTACGAAATTACATTTGCGATGAGAAGTTTGGACCCCCTGCGTCGTCTTCGCTGTTTTCATCCCGAAATTCGGTGTTTAATGTTACTTTAATATTGGATGTGGCGGGTGTGCAGCGATGGCGGGAAGCACCAGAACATAATGATTATTTAGAGCATTTTTGCCCAAAAGGTGATCAAATTGTTAGTATGGAAACAAACATAACAAAAAAAAAATCAAAAGTTGTAGATCTAGGAAATCAGAATACAACAAATTCCTCTAGTTGAAATGACGTGCATCGTTCTCACAGTCGTAACTGTGTAACACAACCAACAAGTGCAGAAATGCAGCAGGTCTTCTGCAGCACAACCATAATATCACAGAGTTCCCTTTGATATCTACCAGATAACACATGTTGACATTAAAAAGGCAGAAGAGTTTCTATGATAATTCCACAGCTACAAAATCTGAATAAATTAAAGCCGAATTGGCATCAGAGGGTTGAAAAGCATAAGTGAAACCTTCATGTTTAGCTTGAAAAGCGAATCTTCCAACACTGTCGAATATTGCAACATGCTGAACATGTGAGGGTTTGAAAATTCCACAGAAAGTATTTATTTGCGTTTGCCATTGATGGATTAAACATTAAAACCATCAGATGTTCTTGTTAAAGCAGTAATTCTCACAACATTCTCATTAAAAACCCATTAAAAATACCGTTTTGACCCTCAGGATAAATGCTAATTATCATCATGCAGTATTCTGGGCGAGTATTGAAATAATACGTGCTGCATAATCTTCCTTTAGACATTACACCAGATTAATGGAAGCCACAAAACATCTCCGGGTCCAGTTTTCATCTATTGTGCTTTCTCACTGCTTCAGTCTGAACTGTTCACTCATTACCACACAGGCACCTCTGACCAGTTGTGACAGCTGCCAAGCAAAGTGCTCCAACTCAACCGGAATTGTGTTTTAATGTGAAAAATCTACACGAGCCACAGAAAACTCTTAATAACCGTGCACTGAATCTCGGACCATTGTGAGAAACTGCAGGGGGACAGGCTTTGCGAGTTTCGACCACGTCACGAGTAAGTCATTTGTCCGGTGTGTGACACAGAAAGAAAAAAACTTCAATTTGAAGGTCTGCTTCAGCACAACGGCAAATGTCGAGGTAAAACCGTGACAACTAGTCATTTGCACCCACACGCCTGCAGGCAGGCCGGTCGACAGAGTACATCATGTAGGAACACAGTGAGGGGGGATCAGAACAAAAGCGAGCAGTTCCTGCGGGAATACTGTCGGGGCGAACACATCGTCGCCGGGCCGATTTCCTACGAATATTAATATAATAAGGGAGTTTTGTGTGAGAGGAGAATGACCAGACTGGTAACGGACGATAACTTGGAATGACGACGTTACCGACACACCAGTTCATTTGAATAATATCCTGTTTGCTGTTACAATTGCTTGACTTTTCCTGCATTATTAAGGTGAACTCTGCAGCAACATGACCTGGCAGGTCTGCCTCGCTGCTGGTGACTGGCTCGGTAATCTGCAGCTGGAGTTGTCCGTCTGTGGAGCCAAGATAGTGGCAGGCTTAATTAAAGGTGTTCCTCTCCCGGCCGCCTTGGGGAACGTGTTGAAAATAGGTTTGCTTTAACATGAAAGGAAATCATTGTCCGGAACCGTATTAATGGCGAAACAGGCACGGAAATGTATAAAATATAAAAACCCAATTCCACATTATTGTCCTTTTGAAATGATCTCTGTGACGGCATCCATACGCTGCGCCGCAGTGATAAATGACACATTGTATGAGGTTGTAGGAAGTAATTAAAACATATTGGAAATAAAAAAACTTCAGTTCTGTGATAATTTGTTTTTGCTATTAGGTGTATAATTCGTAGGAAGGTAAAGTCAGTTCATCCTCTGGTGTCGGCTGAGGTGGCTTCTCGTTTTATTGCTCCAGCTGCATCTGTTCCCTAAAGTACTTAATGTGAACATTATATAATGTATTCATGAGTCCCTCTTTAACCTTTTTTTTTCACGGTGACATCTGTGGGTTATCCATATTTACCTGTCTTTTGTTAGAACAGATAAGAACATCAAAAATCGTCCATCGTTTGTGTTAAAATATACTGTATCTATTTACATTCTATTCACTAGTTCGATGCAGATTAATGTTAAAACTTCACAATTAGTTTTATTCAAGGTGATAAATATAATAATGTTAATATGATATAATATAATGTTACTCATTATACTAAAATGAATGAATTAAATTCATATCAGTAAAACGGAAATGAAGGGATGTCAAACTCAAAGGTGTCTCAATTCACTCAGAAGAACATCATTAAAACAGAATATTCTGCACATCTAATATGATTATTATCAAAGCCCCTTGTCCTCATGCGCTGTGTTTTGAATATGCACACAGCACATGAGTTCATTACTGAGGATTTACATCACAGATAACAGCCTCGCTGAATTATTTGTATCAGCTTTAGGAATATCTAACAATTTCAGGGTATTAAAGTGTAGCCATTAATTCCATTTTATTGTGAAAAGTCTTCAACGAATGCTTTTTTTCTGTCTCTTTCAAAGCGGTTTTCACGGGGTCTGATATCACACTTCTCAATTATCCATAGAATCTTCTTATAGTTGTTTTTAAATCTGTATTTGAATCCTGTTTTCTTTAATTCTGTGTCTGAGCTGTCAAATTGTGCTTTTTTTTTTTTTTTTGGCCCCATTGTTCCAACATGCTTCAGTGTGGAAAAACAGCAGGAAAACAACAGCGAAATCATTTCTCTCCAAAAGGGAAAGAGCAGAAACTTTCCAAAACTGCAACAAATACTATTCATCTCTGGATGACCAACATGTAGTAGTGCAGATAACTGGCATTGTGAGATGGTGTAGCAGTACGCACTCCTGCTTTTATCAACAAAAAGACCAGGGTTTGATTCCTTGCGGGCGCAGTTGTGTTTGGAGCTTCTTTCCTTCTGTGCCCATGTGAGCGCTTCAGCTTCGCCCAGAATATAAAGTCATGCTTGCCAGGTTATTTGTTACTCGATGTTGTCCCTGACTGTGATTGAATGTCTGCGTGTGTTTGGCCCCCTGATAGACTTCACACTTCAGAAGATGAATGGATCGAGGGTCATATCGAGTCATATCGAGTCATATATGTGTCTGTTCTGTGCTGATATAGAATCATTCCCATCATTACTTCAGGACATGGACTGTATGTATTGCGGATAGGCGAGCCACTAGAAACGACCCAAGTGGCAACCAATTTTAATCTGAAATTCCAAAATTGAATTAAATAATGCTGAAACCACAAAGACCAGGTAGAGAAACAGCTGAAAATGTAATGAAATGTTTACAATCCTGAATTGTAATTGAAACTTCATAAATGCAACATAAGACATACCACCATATATGAAACTTTATAAGCTGCGTTTGTCTCGTTTTAAATGTTAAACATGTATAAACTTGATTCGGTGGAAAATCACAAATGCGGCCATTTTGGTCATAAAGGTTTCAGACCCTTGACCAAGAAACTACACATCAGTACGAATGAAAACACACAGAAAGAGGTTTCATATCAGTGAAAGAATTGCTGTAGTTGTTTTTTGTGAGGTTTACATCCAGAAGAAAGACAGTACAGAGAACATGCAGCCTACTTTATGTGGAGAATGTACTGTTTATATGCGGCAGGTGAACTAACTTAAGGCCAGAGCGATTCTTGTTCACTGCTTTAGAGGAAAAACACAAAAATCAACGGAAAACACTGAAGAAAGGCCAAAATAATATTATTTACAACATCCTGACATTGAAGAAGTGTTTACACTGTACACCAGCTTTTCATGAAGTTCTCACAGCAAATATTTGAAGGTGAAGCCACTGATGAAATAATGACACTTTACTGTAGCTGGATTATTCAAAATCTCTCAACAAAAGAAGTGGACTGCTGATCATCTCATTAAGGAGCGGCTGTGTTTGATATTTATCATTCTGTGAGACAATCTCTTCTGGGATTTTCCAAAGAAGCAAAGTAGATTCTTTCTGGAGAGCTCCCTCTTATTGTGTCGTCTTTCACTATAAGTTTGTATGAAGCCAACGTGAGAAAAATGCAAATCCAGGCTCCGTTTAAAATGGATGTATCATGCCAAATGTCTTAATTCCCTACATTAGATCTGATTACCTTGGCGGCTGCAGCGCGGGAAGTCATGTACAGATGGCGTAAATGACATGTGCTTTAACATTGTTAAGCCTGTTGTTAATCCTTGTGCCTTGTCGCCATCCCCGGCACTGCGGCGTCGGTCCTCGGCCCTTTTGAAATCCCTAAATCCTCACAGTCTTCTCCTTCAACTTGTCCTCCTGCCGTGGCCTTCGCCTGAACTCACGCCACTTCACGATACCTCAGCTCCTCTCCCTTATCGGTTCTCAGGTCTTCAAACTGAAGTGTTTTGAATCTTGGCTGCTCTAGGCCCCCAGTGCTTTGTGCAGCAGAGAGTTTCACTTTCCTCCTAAAGCCTCAAGACATAAATAATGGCCTTCTGCGTGCTGTTTCCTCAACTCACTTGTCCTAAAGTATCTACATTTATCGGTCTGTCTATTTCCTGGAGACGTCTCCCAGAGCCCCAAAGGATTGCCCGTGTAAAGCCCCGTTGACAACAACAAGGTTTTCATGTGAAAACAAAAACATTTGTTGCATTTTCTGCTTTCGTTTATATGACAACGGTGCTCGGTGCCGCTGAAAATCTTTTCAAAACAGTTCACAGGGTGGATCTTTACGCAAACACTCTGTCTCCATGTCACTGGGGTCAAACACAACTTTTCGGAAATTCTGCTGCTGCGCGTGCACACCACAGCGAGAGCAAATAGTTCTTGTGCACATGCGCAGATGAACAATAACAACATATATTTGCGTGTGGTTTCATCACAGAAACAAACAATAGCGCCAACTTGTGGCCTGGCATGCTAACTACATTGTTTTCAGCATTTCCTTATTCCATTTACACGGAGGCAAATGCACTAAATCGCTAGATAAGCGCGTATCACTTTGCCTGTCTGTGTGAATTGACCATATGTGTGCAAAGCTTTAGTAGATTGTGGGAAGCAGAACAAAGACTATCCTTGCCGAAAATATTATTCGTACCGTTGTAAGCCCTGTTTACACGACATCATTTCAAAGGAAAACGTTTTGCCTCTTCGTTTCAGAAAAGTTTTGCATTTAGATGGCAGCATTTTGAAAACAACGTCTGTCTACACAGAAACGGAAAGAAATGCAGGAAAGATTGTAGTTAGCGTGTAGGGCCACTAGTGGGTGCTGTGGGAGGCACAGTTTAAGGTAGCCTTACTCTGCTTCCCACCTCTTTCCTTGACAGGTAAATATGCACAGTCTTATTTATTTGTGTGATAAAAATATTGAAATGATTTAATAATTCACATTTTAAGATGAATCTAGTTATGATTATTTATCAAAACACAAGAAAGTCCTATTAAAACAGGTGAAAAACAGTAGTCAGATACTGTCAACACAGTTCAAACTACATAGAAACCAGGCTACTAAAATATCTCACTAACTTTCAAGCAACTTTTGAACAAATTAAAAAAATAACCTCTCCGAAAACACAACTACTCCTGGATTTTACACTGACTCACTGTATAATATGCCCCTTTTCCACATTTACAAATCCCAGAGTCCTTGAGCGAGTTGTGTACCGCCCACATGAACATTCGCGTTTCAACACCAGCGACTCATTTACTTCGTCTGCCCGAACGTGACCCGCTCGCTCTTCGTGACCGGCCCGCTCTTTGGTTTTGCCCAGTGAAAACATTTGGCTGCTAGCCCCGCTCTGAAATATTACACTTCAACAGTGCGACCTTGTGATGACTTTGATGAACAGGGAAGGCTTGCCAATGCTTGGGTTTATTTTAAGCTCAGAGTATTTTTTTGTGACCTGCATATATTTGTTTCCCTTTTCATCCAAAAGCAAGTCAGCCCATTAACTGAAGTAGAAATAAAATGCATTCAAAACGTACATTTTATGTGATTGCCTGAAAGTCATCCAACCTCAGTGACCATGGAGACTGAATATGAGTTTGATTACAGAAAAGTTTGGGGGTTTGAGTGAGAGCAAGAAACATGTGTGCAATAAAACACTATGGTAAACATACACTCTCCTCTATTAGGATCTATTACTTTGCTGACCCATCAATCTACCTCAGCCTCTTCTTCATAAATGCTTTTTCCTTTCTCAGCCATCTGTTTTATCCATTTGTGGGTATTGTTAAGAATTCCATTTGATATGTGGAGACACATCATATGTGCAGGTAAATCACATTGTTGACAATAAAAGCAATCTTTATAGTTCGAAGGAAAAGCTCTATTTCCCTTCAGATCTTTTCTTTATTTGGATGCATACGTAGTTAGCTGTTCAAGAGCTTCAGTCACAAACTCAACATTCATCACTTGCAATGAAAGGCAGAGAGGAAATTATCTGGGTTTTACTTGAAAAACTATGATTTGTGTCCCATTTATCATCTCAAGCTGCAAGAAAAGAGTCTCTTTGTAAGATTATCCTTTCTTTAATAGAATAAAAGTAAGAGAAATGTGATATATACTTTTGGGGAAACTGCCAAGAGTCACATGACTCCACAGCCATTGGTTCTTACAATAGGAAATAATGTGGCCACTAGAGGGCGCAGTCACAGTTACACAACAATGTTTTCACGGAAATGCGCATCACAGCCGTAGTAAATAGTTCTTCTGCACTTCTATGTAAATTATGTCTTTTTCAAAAATGTTCTGTGTAATCATTGAACTGATCTAAAATGACACCACAAAGACGAAATGGCAGAATCAGTTCCTCGTAGCAGATAAGAGGAGAAGTGTCAGGAGGAGCCGTAAGGTGCTGATAGACAGAAATGCACCCTCAGAGATATTAGCGCGACTATTTTAAGCGGCTGTGATCATAAGAGGTCTGCGTCCAGCTGTGAGGGTCAGAAAGGAGTCACGTCGCTGTCACGCGACCACGATAGCCTGCAGACGGGGACCTCAGTTTGACGGCTCAGAGAGGGCGAGAGCGATTGGCTGCACGTGCTCGTGTTCTGAGGACTAGCAGGAGTTAAAAGCTTTACGGGACGGTGGTGGAACCATCAACACCGTGCACAGTAACGTTTCTATCACGCGGGGACACGGGAAATTAGCGGAGCTGGTAGCTGAGGAAGGGAGTGATGGAATGCACAGAAGGTTTACGCTCGTTTCTCTTCAGATCAAGAACATTTACTCCTGAAGAAATAAAAATGATGGCTAATAGAAAACACTTCACTGGCTAAATCCCCTTGAAGAGAATTTTTTATTTTATTTTTTTTATGTGACTCAACTTGTGCTTTACTGTGGCGCTATTTCAGTAACCAAATAAGCTGCATGTGTGTGGACAGCTGAGTGCGTATCTCATACTGTGTGCGTCCAACGATATTTGTGTAGCTCTAATTCCATGTGTAACTGCATAATTAGATTTGTGCATGCACAGATTTGTTTGCGCAATTCAGACTTTGTTTGTGTGTAAACACGTTAGTTTGTGTACATCGGATTTCTGCATGCAAGCCTATGATTGTGTGTGTGTGTGTGTCGATATGAGTGTGTGGGCCCACACCTTGTTTTCAACTGCAGGTGATTTTGCTACTTGGTGGTTTGTTTACCCTCGGTTTAGACTCTCAGGGCTACTTTTGTCAACCAGGTCCGAGAGGGAAATAAAATCCAGGACAATCTCGATCATCACAGAAGAGTTGCAAAATTCAACATGCACATGAGTTTGTGTTTGCATATGTTAATATGACCAATTTGTTAACATATCTCACTAAGTGCTGTCAAATGCCATGATAAACAGAAATATCATTATATAGAGCTGTACACTGCTATATGTAATATTGCTTGCGCAATATCTAGAGATATTGTTTTGGGAATACCTTTTTTCACTTGAGTAATGTAATTACAAACTGTTAGGTGACAACCTTTCAAACATTGGCTCACAAGAGTTTCCACGAATAGAAGCCGAGCTTTCGGCTTTCAGGCGCCTCTGACGTTGATCCATTCTCCGATTTCTTGTTTTCTGGGTTCACAGTCGCTTTAATCCCCACATCTGATCACCCCTCAGTTTGGTTCTGTTCAGGTTTTTCTTTCACTGAATTAAACTGTCAGGCTCCCTCTTCAAAGATTCTAATCCTATTTTGAGCATTGAATGAAGGTGTGAAGTTTGGCTTTGAGCCATGCCACATGGATGAGTTGCAGCCAAGTACCAACTTAGGTATTTGTTCTGCTTGTAATAAGAAGAACGATTGCGTCGGTAAGCAGCGCAGGCATTGATTCATCCAAGCTTGTACAATAGAGTAGTACGCATCAGCATCTGTCCAAGTCTCAAATCTATTGGATTCATCAAGCTCCAGCAGAGCTGCCACAACTACACACAGTCAGAGATGAAGCAAATCATAATAGAAGTAGCTATAATGACTAAAAATGAGGGTATTTTCTCTAATTCTGGGGAGATATTCATCAATTTGCATGATTAACCGGTGTCACACTCTGATTCGTTCTCTGCTGTTCTGATCTCCCCCTACTTAACAACCCTCTGGCAATTTGAGAGGCATTTACCCCTTTTCAAGCTCGAAGCCAGGCTGATTGCATTTCTTGGCTTATCTCCCTGCAACTGCTCTGCGCTCACATTATTCTCCTCGACCACCAACCCTCCCTCAAAGAAGGTTATTATCAGCAGTCCTGTTTGACAGTGGAGTGGGCCAAGGTCACCGGCCTGTATTCTTCTGCATGGAAAGAGAACAGACCCCATGAACATCCCACCCTGGTTTCACCCAATCACTTGCAGCAGAGTGGAGATGAAAGAGAAAATATGGTTTTTCTAACTTCGGGTGTGGTGGCAGCCACACCTGCAGCTTTTCTGAAAAGTTGTGTTTTCAGCTGTTTCCATGGAGACGGAGTTGGACTGTTTTCAAAAAGTTGCATTTTCAGTGGCTCTGAGCACGGCTGTTGTATCAACGGTCACCCTAAATGCAACAACGGTTTTCTGTTTTTACTTGAAAACGTTTTATACGTCATGTGAACGGGGCTGAAGTCTGGGTGAATTCAGAAACTGAAGGTGGCTGACCAAAGCTTTGCCTGCTCTGAGGTATTCAGAATGAAGTCTGCGCGTGTCAAAGATAGCCATCATAAGATATTTTCTCCAACGGGAGAATTGATTTCATTTTAAAGGCTCCTGTTGTTGGTTCCACTGTAATGTTTTGGGAAATCCAAGATTGGACAGGCGATCCACAGCCTTTCTGCAATGCAATCCGAGAGTGCTTACATAAGAAAAAGGGCGATTGAGGTTTTCTGCATCCTTATCTCTCTCTGAGTTGTTTTTCTGTTCTCCTCCATATTGGTCTGGTTTCCACATATTTCAATCTGCGCACTGCTGGGAGCGAGCTGGTCTTGATTTAGCTCAGACTTCGATCTTCTTCATGTTTGTTCGGAAAGAGCTGCATAAAAAAACAAACAAGAACATTTTTTTTATACCAATATTCTGATTGTGTCACATTTCATTTTATGCTCATGGAGCCGTGCGACATCCTGACTACTAACCCATGTCAAAGAGTGTAACTTTGACCAAGGAGTGTGTGTGTGTGTGTGTGTGTGTGTGTGTGTGTGTGTGTGTGTGTGTGTGTGTGTGTGTGTGTGTGTGTGCGCCTGCTCCTGTTATTAAATCTTTTTGGTCCATATGTCAAAAACCCACAATGGGACACCTTCCACAATCTAGAACAGACATTAAATTGAGAAGATTGAGAACGAATAGAAAAAAAAAAAGTCCAGCGTTGAGTTATTCTTTTTTCAGAGACATTTTTTTTGTAATTCCGAAGCATGCGGGTTTCTCAAGGTCAGTAATAGTCAGTTCCTCCTGACAGGTTTACACGACGATGAACCATGAACTCATCACATTGTTGGGCAATGTACTGGAACGTAGCTGTTCCGTCGCCACCCCAACTGATCCTTCCCAGGATAGCGGGCTCTGCTGCCGGTACCAGACATCACTGTTTATCTCTGGGGGCATAAAGTCCATGTTTAAGCTTGTCAGAGCTGTTTGTGCATCACTTATTAAAGCTAAGTATATATCAGGCTTGTATCGTGTGATATTTTGCCTTTTTAGTGCACTTGGCGCTCCCCTTTAATAAGCTTACATGAGCCCTCAATTGCTCTCTCGCTGCTTTGCTTCCTCTTACTGGGCTCACACAAAGGCTGTCTCGTCACTCACTGCTGTTTTGCAAAAGCATTTTGGATGTTCTAAAGCCCTGGCCGACCGGGCCCTGCAGCGTTGATCCTGGTGCTTCTTTTCAATCGGAATTTATTTGCCATCAGTCTATAAATTCAGGTAAATGATCTGCACATACCAACTGTTGGTAATTGTTCTATACTGGCCATAACATGATGGAGGCATTGAAGGGTGGCAGAAGAAAAAGATAACAAATCCATGAGGCGTATTCTTCCAAAGATGATAAAAGTAAGAAGTCATTCAGAAAATCATTCATACAGTCGCACAGGAAAGACTAACGATCAAAAAATATTTGTTGAAAGATTGCTGAAATAGCTTAAAAGTCACAGAGCGCTCTCAGAAGTAGAAGAAATGGGAAAATAGTGATGTCGCACACTTGCCACTTATCTTCAAGATTGTGTTTCTATCGTTGTAAATCCACTTAACGTATGAGTGAGGCTTTTCAATTTACGTCACAATTCCCCCCCCCCCCCCATTACACGACTTATGTTTCCAATTATAGCAGCTTTGGGATCCTTTTGGGATTCCTCCGAGTGCTCCGTAGAAAGGCCTTCAGCTGCTTTTGTTTGTCACTGAGTCAAGCTCACAGACCGAGGAAATGTGAAATGGTGACTGAGAGGTGTTCATGAAAGGACCAGACAATGTTCTTGATGGCTCTCAGTCCTGATGTGTGATTGCTTAAAGATCCCCAGCTCAGCTTGGTGTCTGCCCTGGGTGCTTAGTGAGCAACACTTTAGCGTGATGAAGGCTATCGGGTTTTCCGGTCTTGAATGGATTGCTCTGTATGTTGTCGAATCCTTGGCGCTTGGATGAGTCAGAGAATGACAGAAATGAAAGTTTCCAGGGCTGACGTTGACCTGATTAGTTTCTTGCCGGAAGGCTGCAATCAAGTTCAGTGAAAACACACATTGTTTGATAAAACATCCTTATTTCCTGAGTATTTAAGATAATGGCTGGATGGCAGGGTCTACATTCAGTGAAGATACAAATGATAATGGTTACCAGACCAATGGCCATGAGACTATGTTTTAAAAGGGGTTGTTGGAAATCAGAAAAGAGACAATACAGAGGGATCTAATGATGGGATCCATTTTTGTTGGAAGGCGCCTACACGCTACAATTTTCCGCCGTTGCCGATGAATGATAGTAATCGTGGGAGAATCGTGGTGAAATCTTTGGTCGTGGCTTTAAATCGGTGGTCCTATGTTGCACTGTGAGGCCAGTTCAAGGACGGACATTGTCTTGCAACCAAAGACGACCTACGATAAACTTCGGACAGTGTCATGGATTTTGGCCTTCTGGTTCTATCGACTCTGACCTCAATAGACAGCAAATCTAGAGCCATCTCAATCCCATTCGGCTTTCCGTGTCTGACATGACAATGGTACAAAAGGAGTTAACAACCTGTACACTGACAAGACCTTTTAGTCTTTTACACAACTTCAAAGTGAGCCCAACCCCCCACGGCGTCCTCTCTTCCATTTCTTTCAGATTCATGACGATGTCATAAAACTATTCGCCCATTTTCCAAATTGCCCTCCAGAAACCTTGATTGATACGCTTTCCAACTGCTAAAGGATGTATCTCTATTTTAGATAGGTCTATTTCAGGGGTGTCAAACTCAGATCCTCGTGGGCCGCAGCCCTGCACGTTTTCAATGTCTCCCTCCCCTGAATGTCCTGATGGTTCATCATCACATTCAGCACAAAGCCAGATAACGAGCTGCTCATTGCAATCAGCTGTGTTGAAGCTGGGAGACATGCAAAACGTGCAGGGCTGCGGCCCTCGAGGCCTGGAGTTCGACAAGTGTGGTCTATTTGGTCTGCATCTACATCTTTCCTCACTGCTGAGGAGAGTCTCAATGTCAAATTAACGGCACAACAGTGGGAATCCGCCCTTTCTCTGGTTCACTTGTCATCAATCTGTGCCCGGCGCAGGCTGATTCAATATAAGATCTTACTCAGAACTCGCTATGCAAATGCAAGACTTGCAAAAATATTTCCATCTGTTGGCGACTCCTGTGGCGGGTGCAATTCATCTCCCGCAAATCATGCACATATGTTCTGGTCTTGTGCTAAACTGGGACCGTTTTGATGCACTAACTAGTTCATACGGTTATTCTATTGCTCTAAACAGTCTATCTGCAATGTTTGGCATTGCTCACTTTACAGGTGCCCCTAAGAATTTTAAGCAGGCCTGGACATTCCCCACCCTGTCGGCCTGTCGGCTGATTCTCCTCAACTGGAAGCTCCACAGTCCCCCTTCAGATGTGACATTCAGATGTGACAGTTTATGTGTACTTCTTTCTTTTTTTTTTACACTTTTGAACATCACACTGTCTATAATGTTCAAAATGTTCTACAAATAAAGTTAGGAAGACAAACGGTGATTGCTGCTGCGACCTGTATTGTTTACATTTACATGCAGGTTTGTTAATGTTAACGGCGAGGGCTCCGTTCATGGTACCTTTAGGACGTGTTATTCTTGCGCAGTCAAGTCGGCTGACGTGGTAATAAGCTTCGATTCAGCTTGCGTTTTCATCGTGCAGTCTGCACACAGCAGACTTCATGTCGAGACCCAAAGTTTATCAGATTCGTGCCGAACAATGAACTCATAAGACTGTTAAAATCGTGCAGTCTGTAGGGACTCAAGAGTTCCACAACTAACCACACACTAGCAGTTGTGCAGGTACATACATATTGTGTTTATTACCGACAGTGACTGAGTTAATTATATAGACATTGTTGTGCTTTGGCCTTTTTGGGTGAGTTTAACTCCGTCCACTGGGTGGAAAGCACTTCACAAAACAAGGAACGTCCATTCATGAACTTGAGTGAACTTCAACAGATGAATACAGGGTTTTAACAGCCGTAAACATCACAGTCCAAGGTTTTGGTTCTTTTCTGGTCACTAGCCCGGGCACATAACAGCAAGTCCATGCAGTGAGCCGTGAGCACCATTTAACCTCCAATTAACAACAGGTTAACTGGCGTCACTCACTTATAGTGCACTGCCCGTGTGCACGGATGCAATAATAGCACGCCATAACACAGCAATAATAACCCTTTTCCCAAGTATAAGCAACATTTTATTTTGCATCATAAATTTAAGGCACGACCCCTGATGTACTTCTTGATAACATTACTGAGAATAAATGTCAATGTAATGTTGAAGACATCGGACAGACTGAAAAAACTGTTTTCTATGTTCAATGCACATTTGAAATGACTTACATGTCTTTCCAGAAGAAGACAGTGTCAATCCAAAGTCTGTGGGATGTAATCACAACAGACCAGGACTGCAATATCTCTTGAACACTGTTGGCAATGAATTCTGTTTCATTGTTGGGTTGTTTCATTTTAGACCCATAAGGTGGACCGACTGACAGACCGTCCTCAGACCTATGATCCCGTGCAATAAATTACCCGCAGTCAGAGCAGAACTTTGAAACAAGTCACCTGGCGCACCCAAGATTAGCCCCAAAGAAACAAAGGTAAGCTCCGGTAACTGGGAGACATCAGAGAGAATACATTATCATACATTACAGGTGAGTATGGGAGAAGTTGTGACAGATGTGCTTTCATCCTGTTTGAACAGCGCTCACCTCGGTCGCGACGCGCCGCCAGTGTCGGGAGCGCCGCGAAGCGTTTTCATCAGAGGAAACTTGTGGCTGTCAGGGATGTGCAGAATTTTTAAACGGAAACAGAAGTCGCTCGAGCAAAGTGACAGAAGGCAATGCTGTGTAAGTCGGTCGGACTCGACGTCCATCATGTTGCCGTAGTTTTGTCACATTGTCACTGTTATTGGCACCGCACTGTCACTGTCAGCATAATGACATCCATCCAACCAAAGTAGGCCGAGATTTTATGTTGAGTTAGTTTCTGATGGGTATTATATGACAACTTTTATTAATATATGAATATTTTACAAAGCCCGTTAAATGGTTAAATGGTTGACTTCAACTGTTTTAGCAAACGTGTAAAAACTGTTAATGAAAAAACAAAGAAAGAAAACAAAAAACAAAGATGCAATAGCGTGCCATTGTCATTGAGCTGTTATCTATTTAAAGTTGGCAAAGTTTTTTTTGGGACATTTCACTGTATTTTGCATCAGAAAGTTTCATCATGTTGAGATGGTACAGACATCACCATCACATATACTCTGCATCAGAACAAAGAAATACTTTAATGTTGTGTGGTGTAATGTAGTGTTATTGTGAGATTATTCCCCTGGTCTGGCCTACACAAGTTAAAACGGGTTCGTCTGTGGCCCCTGAACTAAAAAGTGTTTGATACCCTGATCCCTGATCCCCCCACAGTGAACACAAGCAAGAGGACGCAGGAATAGTAGATTCCGGTAGAACGTTGGAACATGGACTAATCCAGGCAAAACCCAGATTTTCCAAATTGAGCTTTTTATGTTACTTGTTATTCCAACAAAAGTTGAATCTATTCGATGGCGCATACAGGTAAACATGCCGTCCACAGGATGTTAGTAAAATCAGGCACAAAGCGACCATTTAAATGATCGCTCAGAGCTTTCCAACACAGCTCTACGGGAAACCTTTACTTTGTTAATTGTGGCCGATCTCATTGATTTGTGGGCCATTTGAAGAGCAGGTAGTGAGGCAGGAGGAGGCAGCAGTAAGGGGGCGTGAAGGGAAAGCTGGCAGGCTGAGAAAGGCTAAATTACAGACAGAATAATTCATCAGTCGGGGCAAAACAACACCAACAAGTGTCCCATAGAGGAGACGGTGGCAGCTAGAAACCAATAATAACCTCCAAGTTTTATAAACCTCTGCAAGAGGTACAAGTGAGCTTGAATATTTTGTCTTTCAAGAGCACCAAGAGATCAATAAAAAAAAGAGTTCCAGCTGAGCAACTATGAGTAATGGCTAACAAAATATTTAAATAAAAGAAACACATGGGGATATTACAAACTGCTAAAGAGATGGCAGCCATGGAAATTCTGGGAAAAAAACTGGGCATGTCATTTAAGGACGGAGCCCCAGACGTGACATCTGAAATCAAACTTTAAATTGTCTGAAATCAATATTCTGTGGCCACAATCTATTATTTTATGGCCTCAAATTAGTATTACCAAATACTATTTCATGACAATGAAATATTAATTCGTGGCCACAAAGTGGAAATATTTGGGGACAGTTTAAAGTTTGATTTCAGATGTACGGTCGGGGGTCTTCTTGAAAGATCGAAACAACTTGTGAATGAGGAGCATCTATTGATGGCCAATCAATCAGCCAGTCAAGCTCTGCCAATCAAGCAGAGCGTGATTGGCTGTAAATGACAATTATGTGATCTTAGGTTGTCTTTTAATAGCAAATATTTGAGACATAATGTCATATTTTAGAGAAAATACACATGTCCAAGAGGGTAATATTGGCCAATAATGCAAATTTAGTAGTGGGCAGAACTGCTGATTGAATACATATAGAACTTCAAGAATAATTACAAGTGAGATAGTAATGTTGATGTCTTTCCATCAACCTTTCCTCTTTCTTTTCTAATACTTGCTGTGGATCCAAAGCATTTCACAACATTTTCAAGTGAAAATGAAAAACTTTCATTGTATTTAGGGAGTCCATTTACACAACAAATGGTGCTCTGAGTCACTTTCAATGTAACTTTTTGGAAATGGTTCTCAAGGAGGAACATTTCAAAACTGCTCAGACTCTGTCTCTGTGGAAATACAGCTGTAGTAAATACAAATAACGTGTAATAGAATGGAATGTCTTTATTGTCTTTGTAACAGGTACAAAGAAATTGTAAGGTGTGCGGTTTCATTACAAAAAACAACCAACAGGCAGCACCTGCTGGATGGAATCGGACTTTTTCAGCATTTCTGGCATTTTCCTGTAAGTTGACTTTGTTTTGAAAACGACGCATTGAAAAGGAAACGGTGGAACTTTACTGGGCATTTCAGGGCAGTCTTTACTATATTCTCGAAAGCGTTTTCTGTGTGTGAGCAGGAAAAGCCTCAGCCCTTCTCTGTTCGCTTCGGGGTCCCTGGTGAGGAACAACTGGGTTCAAATTCCACAGTGATGGTATGAACAGTTGGTGTGAAAACCTTTCACTTCTTGCTCTGTGCCATGCTGGAGACAGGATTGTTCCATTGCAGACTGGCAGGGCCGTTTCTTCCGGCAGACGAGGCGAGTGCCTGGGGCCACCAGGGGGCCCCCGAGGCTTTATACGCTGGCTCAACTGAGAAGAATTAGAACGACCTGTCTTTTATATGTAGCTTTCTCATTTGTATATTTTATAAATATATATATATATATACCAGTCACAGCTTATTACTGCAATTTATTTATATACATATGTTTTTGTGGCAATATGAAGTTCATATTTGTTGGACCGCTCTGTCATGTTGAGTGGCGCTGCGGACCGGTGTTTCGGATTTACTGGTTTCCATGTTAACTGGCGACTAACATCACATATTATAAAGCCGACAGAAATCCGTAGCAGTCCTGGCCAACGCCGTTCAACCGCATTTACAACAAAGTTTCGAAGTCTTATTTTAACATCTGCAGTTACGAACAACAACGACTAAAAGAAGTCGGAACACTGGCGACAGGCACGACGGGAACGCAATCGTTTATCCCAGTGGGGCGGAAAAACACAAGGAAAAGAAAATGGAAGAAGGATAAAGGTAAGAAAATTGTTGGTGATGTTGGCTGGATAGGAGGAGGATTAACGCTGAGTTTTCAGCAAATTTGTTTATTTGTCATGCTCGACAACGAGCCAGCTCGCGAGCCTCGAATAAATGTTGGCCAGCTGGTTGAATATGTCACGTGCTGCCATTGGACCGACTGTCTGTCAGACACCGGGGGTGTTGTTTTAAGTAACTTAACTTTACTTTAACATTATTCAGCAGCACTGTAACAATTGCAATGTGTATTATATAGGTATCCAATTACAAGTGAGAAGTGTAAAGGTTCATTTTTAAGTGAATTTTAAATATTTGGCCTATTAATGTTTATTTTATACGATTGTGGCAGTGGATCATTTATTTTAGTTTTATTACTTTAACTTGTACAATGTGTCCATTAATGCAGAAACCCCTTTAAAAACAACACTTTTATAATTATGTACATGCTTTAAAGGGGACACTGGACATTACAATGTTTAAAATAAAAGCAGGTTGATTTAAATTTTCTGTATTACTGCAACATCACTGCAGTTATGACATAGGAATATGTGCTTATGACCATTTTTGCTTGAAAACCTAAAGAGCTTTGTCTTTACCGGGGCAATTCTAAAATCTTTTGGAGCTCCAGGCATTGAGCCAGAGGGATCTTTCCAACTTAATGGGCCATCCCATTCTTCAGGACGTTCTCCAAGAAGCAGCAGGACCATCTTCATCTGCAGATTTATAAGGTCAGTTGCCTGTTTTTGGTAAATCAGTACAAGGTTAAAAAAACAAAAACTAACAAAACTCGCCAACTTTACCGTGTGATGACACAACTACTCTAGAGCTTCTCACTTTCATCCACAATAAACCTTGGGACGAACTGTAACCCAATCTGTGGATTGCCCTGAGAGTGGCCTGCACTCTGCCTGTGACTGTGACCTCAGCAGAGAGGAGCTTCTCAAAGCTGAAGCTCACCAAGACCTCCCTCAGGTCATCCAGGGACAGGATTGCCTCATTGATCTTGCAATAATCAGCATCAACCATGAGATGCCGGGCAAGCAGCTATCATATGAGGACATATACTGTGACCTTAATAAAATGTGTTATTAATGACGCGAAGTGTGAGACTGATTTTTAGTGTTGGTTGATTTTCATTGTTGCGCTTTAAATTAGATGTTTTGTATTTTATGATTTAAAGTAAACTTTTTTTTAATTTTAAACACTGTTTACACTGTTGTTTTCCTTGTATTTTAGGTTTTTGTTTTATCCGTTTAACTTCCCTGAGTGGCTCAAAATGAGCCATTTAATTTTAATATGTGAGGTTATCAGAGGCAAATCTAGAGGATTCTGAATCTCCCCATTATATTTTGACAAACTAAGTGCTCAAAAAACCCAGAATCTCGTCGAGGGCCCCCGACAAAGCTAGAAACAGCCCTGCACACTGTCCATTATACTAAATACTTAGTGAGTTCTGACGATGAAGTTTTCTGCACGTGTCCTTCTTTCTTGGTTTCATTGATTCAGCTGGAATCGTTCAATATTTCTTCATGTCGACATAAAAGCGTCCCCCAACTGCTCGTGGAGTTTTTTTTTTTGGCTTGTACATCCATGTTGTGAAGCTTTCGCTCCACCAATCTTCAATGATCGATGACCAGACTCAATTTAGGGATGGTGGTTGAGCTCCCTGGGGAGGAAACAAAGAACTGCATCGTTGGTGGCTGGTAATTGAATTGTGTTGTCTCCATTCCCTCATCTGGCATGTGGCACAACAGGAGATTGGCATTGAACAGATGCTCTCTGTTAAATTCAGACGCGGGGATCATTACTATTGGTGTGTCCACGAGTCATTTGCAGGAGGGAATGTTTCAGGGTAGAAGACGGAAAAAAAAACCACATGAGACTTGTCGAGCTTGAAACTTTTGATTGAGAAGAATTAGTTCCTGCATAGCCGGCATCGTTTGCCAATTACTAAAATGAGGGGAAGTTCGAAACTGAAAGCTAATCTCATTGATTTTATATGTGTTTGCTTATAGTGATGATGAAGTGTCATAGTTATTTCTCTGTGGAAGATGTCTGGACTGCGTTTTTTTACCTGCATTAACGTGAAATGTTCAATTAGGTTAAATTCCATTTTATTTCTTCAGCATCAAATCAGAGGTGGGAAGTAACTTATTACGTTTACTCATGTTACTGTAATTGAGTAGTTTGTTGTGTACTTGTACTGTTTAGGTGATTTTCTTTCAATATGCTTCTCTTCGAGGTGTTTCACCACAGGTCATGAAAGAAAAACGGATGTTTATGTAGGGCTGAGCAATTTATGTTTTGAGCCTGGAAGTGTTGCTGGAGCTGAGGTCTGTTTGAAGTTTCTGAAGACCGACGAAAAATCCAACATGACTACGAACAAAAAGTACAAGATATGGTTGCTCTTATAAGGGAATAAGTTACAGACGGTTTCTCCGTGGAATCTAATATATCAAACTCCAGTCTGAAGGTTGGTTGGCGAAAATTGGCTCAGATTCGATCAGAAGAAAGAAAGACTGGCATCGTTTCTCTGTGACTGTGTGAGAAAAGATTGCTGCACAGCTGGCAGAGATGTGGTAATCAACCCAGCCATGGTTATTTGATTACAACACCTTGTACGGTGTTATGTGTGAAAGTGTCAGACCAGAAAACAATTGATACGCTGAGCTGTTCAGACGCCAGTACAGGACCATGGAAAGCTTTCAAAGCAGGCAGGTTGTAATGAATACAAGCGCTCTCATCTGATGCCATCCTTCGCAAGAGTCGGCCAAGCACAGGGAGCCCTCGCAAAAAAAAAGAAGGGAAAACCAATGAGCTTCTGACTGATTGTGGGAGCAATTTGAGGTCGTGAGCCCTGCTGTGTTAATTAATGAAGTGACGGTTGTGCTGCATCACACGATTAGAAAAAAATCCACACTTCAGGAGAGAAACAAAGGCAGTCGTGGGATATTAAAAAAAGAAAAATCCTGAGTTTGAACCTGCCAGGACAATGCAGAGCGGGTGAAAGGATGGAGGCAGGACCACCACAGCAGTGGACTCAACAGTTTCTTGATGCATATATAGAAGGTCGAAGCTGCCACACACCCTTAAATGGAATCGTGAAACCTTAATTTAGGCCTAACGCTTAACACCTAATTCGTTGGGGAAAAAAAGTGGTGCGTTTACAATGACAACGATGTAGTTAGTTTGCCAGACCACGGGAGGGCACTGTTGCTTGTTTTTGTAATGGAACCACACAGACGTCTGTGCAGAGAGCAATCCGCTATAAACCCGACATTTGTATGGACGGATGACGAATCATATGCTGTGAGGAAAACTACCGATATGGACAATAAAGCTAGAATACAGACTGCGAGTCCTTCCACTGCGGACTCCAGTGTGTGGGATGCACATGCGCAGTAACAGCAGCCCATAGCCTCCGGCAGTCTCTGGAAAGGGGAATCACAACCGTGAAAGAAGCGTTCAACCGTTGGGAGCCGGTATAAAAACTTCATGGATGCAGTGGATCCACACACCGGTGTTGGTAAACAGACCTTCCCGAAAGTGAAGAAGGTTTTGTGGGTACACTCGTATTCGTTGTCGTGTTAGTCTGTTAAACACCTTGTCTTGCTTTTATGCTGCATAATTCAAAAAGTAGGATCTATTTCAACATAATGCTATCTTTAATACCGGCTCGTCATGTAAAACATAGTAAAAAACCAAGTTCTGCATTTGTAGCATTTTGCAGCTTTGCATGCACAGATTTACAAACGGACTCTCAAAGTCAGATCTTAATCTTATTTGTCCTTTATCAATGTGTTCAGTAGCTTTCATTACTTCATTACGGCTGTATCAGCTTGGGTACAATTGTTGCGTGATCAGCGATAAATAGATTGGGGCAAAGATTTTCACAGAGAAATTAAAGACCACTGGTGCAGTTTGGCAAAGGCAGCGACTGGTAAGTGAGTTTGTCTTGTTAATTGATTAGGAACCTGCACGTCACATTCAATGTGTGTTTTTTAATGGAATGCCAAAAGCAAATATGTTTTTCTGCAAAACAAATCTAATGAAGTAACATTGAACGTTGGTCTAGTCTAATGTAGGCTACTGATGGTTGAACTTTAAAAAGAATAAAAAAAATATTGCCTTCTTTTGTTAACATACAAAAACTGAATCTCCAAATTATATAACATAAAAATGAAAGGCCATTTTGCAGTGCCTGGAAAATGCATCAAAGTTCATCTTGAATATACTCGCATCCAAAACACAATGAACATTTTCCATTTTCACTTGAAAATATTGAACCAGGCTTAAGTCGTTACCAATAGTTTCCCCCTTCGCATCTTGAAAGTTGCACCTCAGTGACAGTTTAATCTATAGCAATAACTCACCACATCCAGAATGACCCTATTTACTGTCCCCTCCGTCGAGATCAACCGGCTCAAATATACAAAATGCCAAGACAAATATTCCTCTCGTTGGTATTCCAGCAGCATTTACAATATCTGCGCACCTGCCAATGGATTTATAGACAAGGTCTGTGATGGATGAAGTATTACTGTATTTGCAGTCACCTCTAATGCAATCTTGTATTGATTCTGTTAGTGATTTCACCACCTTTTATTTTGAAGTGAAAAACCAACATTGACAAGCGGCACAATAAATATCGAAATATTTCGATAAATCTCTGTGGCTGTACTCGTTTTCTTTATGAGATTGGATTGGATTATTTTCCATCCCCCAGTACTTATTTAAAAACAAATCTGCTAAGATGCCTGTGAGGGACTGAGTGGGCCCCTCGACTCGGGATGTGTTTGGCCTGGACGTTGTTTGGAGGATCAGAAAAAAATAAGCTGGTAGGTCAGCATTTAAATTTTTTAAATTTGTTTATTTAGGAAGTTCATTTTTCTAAAATAAAAAAACCAACATTTACTTCCAGCCCCACAGCAAGTTGGCGGACTAAGGAATCATTTACACATAGCTGGGTATTTACAAAAATGGACACTTCCCCCCTCTAAGTCATTTACGTGGTCCCGCATAAAAACCTGCTACAAAACCATGCCAAACCTGTAGGGGGCAGTGTAACAAGACGCATGAAGCAATGCCAGCCAATCAAAATTTTGGTTAAAAAAAAAAAAAAAAAACAGGATTCCACGAATGGCGCAAGTTATTTCCTGTTCCGTCAGCGATAATAGTCCACAGACTGATTGTTTGGACAGATAAAGAAGCGTCGCTCCTAAATGTGATGTTGGATTATGAAACAAACAAAGCACACGAGCAAGCACTGCTTTCACTCTATTCATTTTCATCACAGCGTTCGAACTCTAAACCCGGGCGGCACAAAGATGACAGTGGCAACACTTCTGTCGCACGCTGCCATTTAAATCTGTCACTCCTCCTCTCTACATGCAAACGGAAAAAACGTTTTTCTCAAATCTCCATTTTGGAGTCTCTGAGGTATCTGTATGCCTTCAGACCATGTAGGTGGAGTGTGAGGGCCAACTCTCTGTAGTCCTTAGTGTACTCATGGCCCTGCTTTGTCATGAAATCGGTTTGAATATCTGAAATTATATGAGAAAATAAATAAGTCACCTTCGTATAATAGCTAAGAAGTTTAATAAAGAGTGTAAGACTAAGATGTACACGAACTTCAAACTGCTAGTTTCATCTGACCAGAGTACAAGGTAGTAGTGTGGGTTGACTGAATTCAGTTCAATTCAATTCAATTCAATTCAACTTTATTTCTAAAATTATTAATACTACTACTACTACTACTACTACTACTACTACTACTAATAATAATAATAGTAATAATATCTTTTTATTTGTATAGCACTTTTAAAAACACTCAAAGACACTTAACATCATCATCTTATAAAAAAAAAGATATATAGCACCACATACAACACACCCCGAGAAATCTTCCTCCTCAGAATCACAATCAGCAAATAACCGATAAAAAAAACTGCTGCTCATAAGTAACTTTAGCGAGACTGATTCCTCAATCAGGCCAAAAGAATAACTAACAAACTTCTTCAGCACTAATCACTTTAAAGCAATTTCATCTCGCTGCTTCTACTATGATCTCTTGTCACACTATTGATCGCACTCTGTAGAGCCTTTTGTTTGCTGCTGCTTTTTTATGAAAGGTATTGTTTTATGTGGCACTGTGCCCATCGCTCTTATATTCTAGATGTACTTTTTATTAGCTTTAAACAGGCCTGTCTATAATTTTTATGCTTTCTTTTTTTCCATTATCACTTCATTCACTGTCGTAGCCATCTATCTGCCCATCAGAATGTTGCCCGTTTATTGGGGTGGCTGGAGCTCGGCCGGTAGTGCTATGTGAATGAAATCTATTTACCATTTATACAGGATGAATTGGATTTGAGTCGATACTCTCGAATATATTGCAAAAGAGGTCGTATATTGTGGAGTGATTGCCAGCGCGAAACTGGTCGATAGGGGTTGACTAGAACCGCTATAGTTAAGAATGTCACTTTAGTGACCTAGAAAACCAACATAACATAGGAAACTCTGTTCTCTGCTCCGTGGAATCAACACATAAAACTTTTTGTTTTAAGATGAATGTATCTTGTCTGATTTAGTTGAAATTGTGTGATTAGGGCATTTTCAAGTCATATTTTTAACCAGTTCGATGGATTTCTACTGTAGAGATCAACTATCATCCCAACATATTGCTCGTACACAAAGTATTAGGTCGTGTTTGACGTGGTTGGCTTCTGTCGCCGCTCTTTCAAAACCACGTGTCACTTCGACGCTTCGACACCCCCCCCCCCCCCAAAAAAAAAATGTCAGCGTCCTTCAAATGTCAGTGTACTACAGAATCCCGAGTAGGGGTAGATGCATTTGTGTGGGGGTTGCTGTGTCAACCCGTTGTTTATTCCTCACTTCATTACAGCATAAACACTATGGTTGAGGAGATGAACGACACATTGTCGTGTCTAAATTTGCTACGTAAACTCTTCACTTGCTCTTGCATTGGAACTTCTGCATGGGCAGGATGACTGCGTTCCCCACCCGTTGACTGAAAGCGCAGTGATTGTGCCATTACTCATCAACAAAGTCCAATTTAATCTGAAGAGACGAGAGTAACTGACGAGGAAGTTCTGCTTTAAAGTCTTAAAGCGCCGCTGGAAAAAAAAAAAAAAAAAAAAAAAAGAAAAAGCAAATGGCCCGATGTGGCCTGGTGAGAAGGCAGGTTTCCCCTCCACATGATTAAAGCCCTGAGGGAGGCCCGCTGAGCTCAATTGTAGAAGTTTTGCAAAGATCACCAGTGGCACTCTCATTTCAATCTCAAAAGTCACAGTTGTCATTTAGCTTTGGGCCGGCCAGAGGAAATGTGCCGCTGCATGGCAAATTCATCAGAACCGCGGTGCCGTCCAGCTAAAGTCGGGTTTAAAAAGCCTGGAAGCATTGTCTGACAAAGGTCCAAGATACTGTTACACTTAAAAAAAAAAAAACACATATATCCAAGAGTGAAGTTGAAAAGTACCAGGTGCTTCTGCAAAGCGTGTTTGCGTGTGGTACAGGCGTCTGGTTTTGTTCCTTCGGCGGTGAGCGATTAGGTTTCCTTCTGCTGCCTCTGAAAGAAAACATCCAAGTCAGATGTTCCCCGAGGAATCGTGAAGCGCACAGGCGCTGAAACATTCACGGTGCTGCTCGCTGCGCCGCAGTCCTCTGTGACTCGTACGCAGGGCAACCATTCATGTAATAGTATGGCTTTTGTATAACTGGAGCTTTCTCGCTCGCATTAATGAAATGCTTACGTGGTTTTTGTAATCAAAGCCCACTGAAAGGATTCAAATAACAGTGGAATGAAGGAACCACAAGGGTTCAGAGTCGGTAAGCTCTCATTTGATGGAAAATCGTATCTGTAACGAAGCCATGGGCCTTTGCAGGTAGACGGTTGATTGAATGAGAACAGAGCGCAGTGACTGGCTGGAGTTTGAGAAAAGTTGGCGAAGGTTGAAAATGACTTTAATATCTTGTTGAAGTTGAGAGATCACAGTTCTCATCAAAAACAGGACGCTTGAGTAGTTAAATGGATATTAGAATAAAAACCAAATACAAAACGTTTTTGTCTTCAAAGGGATTAAATAAAGGTTTGATTTAACAGAGATGTGTACATTTGTGTTTTCAAACGCATTGCATAGCGATGAGGAGACGACTGTAAGTTTCCTTCCATCAATCTGTCTGTCCTTTGCAACTCTATGAAAAAACCCTCTGAAACAGCATGACGAGCACCAGCAAAGACTTGGACCACATTGGACCGCTGCCGTTTTCTTCCAGTATATAATCGTGAATAATAATAATAATAATAATAATATAATCGAAATTAACTTAATTGAAATAGTATAGATACTCAATTGGTGAAAGTGGTGATTTTACTCTTTTTGGTATGTCTTTACAATACAGTTCTGAAAAATACTAAAGTCATGTAAAATTGAGTTTTAAAACCTAATCAGACACTACTCCTCATTTATTTATTTATTGGCAAGTAGTTCTCACTGCTTACTTTCCCCCCCTAATAAAAGCTGGGGGAAAAAAACGATCTAAAAACTCATTTGTTCTTGCTGCCGGTGTTTCAGTGTTTGAGTCTGCATTTTTTTTGTGGGATATTCTTAGTGGGGTTTTTTTTGTTGTTGTTTTTTTATGTGAACTGTTGTTGCACAAAATCTGCCCATTATGGGGTGATGAAGCACTCGTGAAGTCTCGAAAACCTTTGTGATTATGTGAGGGTTTGACACATTTTGAGAGATTCTAGTGGTTTCATGTGAGAAATTTTAAAGTAAAAAAAAAAAAAAAGGTAGAAAGACTTGGATAAACTTCGAAAGACAGAGAGAAGGAAAGGGAGCACTCAAAATGGAAGCAGAAGGATTTAAGCTTCATGCCGCATCCTAAAAGTGCTTGTTTCTACGAGGAGCAGTTCTCCTTATGAGAGAATCAGATGGAGCTGTCTTGTCCTGAGTGTGTTTCTTGCACAGAAATACTGGACCCCCAGGACGGGGACCAGAGCAGCTCAGATTGACGGTTCAGACTCTGGACCAGACACCCGGCACCAGTTCATCACTGACTTGTCCAAACAGGATGTGGTGGTGGTGGTGATGGTGGTGGTGGTGGTGGTGAGAGAGACTCAGAAGGTCCTCGTTGGACTGAATCCTTTTTCAGCTGAAGAGGGTGGGCTAAAGAAAACAAAGAGAAAATAACAGAAATAAAATAGAGGAGATCTTTTGGAAAACAATCAACAAAGTGTGAAGCCTAAATAGGACTTGAATCAGATTTGAATGCCCCTTTCTTTTATTTACAAGGATCATTCAGCCTTTTTAAAAAAAAAAAAAAAAAAAAAAAAAAAAAAAAAAAAAGCTGTTAGTGCTGTCTTATAAACAGGGTTGGGGAGAATTTAAATGTAAAGTAAAACATTTTTTTCTGGACTCGGATCTTGTTACTGTCGTCTTGAACATAAAAACTGTGCTGTCTCTCTGTCCTGCTGAATAAGATGACTGCTGACTTCAAAAAATTCATTTAACGGAGCTCCGGTTTAGTGAAGGCATTACCACCTTGCTTCCAAGAACAAAAGTGAAATAAGGAGCGATTGCTCTTTTCATCCACACACGCGTAAGAAGCTCTTGTCAGGTGTGTCACACACAATTTGGCTTTCATTACTTTTACAGTGATTCTGTCTACTTGGAGAAATGCAGCGCATTGACTGCTTCCAACAGCTGAATTTTCCTGAATCAGATATACTGAGTTATACAGTTTTTTTTAACCATTGCTGCTTCCTGGTGTTTCCCAGGGTCTGTATTCACATCTGGTTCCACGTGTTCCTGGATTGTTTTGTTCTTGTAATCATCTCCTGTCATAGTCCCTTGTACTTCTTGCTTTATTTTTGTGTAGTGGGGTCTTGTTCACTTTACGTCACGTAGGTGGGTGTCCATGTATTCTCTGTCTGATCATTGGCTTCATTCAACTAAACGTCTGTATGTCGCCTTGTGCTTTTTGTGCCTTGATGTGCTCCACACCTGATTGCTCCAACAATGAACTGATTTCTCTTTCCAAGTGATTTTAAGTCTTGATTGCACTCGTGAGTGTCCCAGGACAATATGGACTGGGAGCCATGACATTCTCGAGACGCCAATTTGTTTATCGTTCATCTACTTGCACATGCGCTGAAGAACTTCTCACTACGGCTGTGAACTTTCATCAGACAGTGAAGCGGGTCGTCTGGAAAACTTTCAGACGACAAATCAACTCGGTCTGCGTGATTAGTGATTAGTGATTAGTGATTAGTGTGCTGGATTTCCGACGGGAGCGTTGAACACGTCCTCCGGGGGATTAGGGCGCAGATCAAAAATCCAGCCGATGACGAGTGTCACAATAGCTCGCCACTTTCAGCAGAGCTTGTTTGTATTTGGATGGAACGCAGGAATTCCTGCCCATTGTTTTTGACTCGTTTGACTCTTCGTAAAAAAGCCGCCTAGAACGTTCTTCTTCTTGGTAAATAACCTGCAAAACGAGCACAATTAATTCACATGGGAATGCAATTCAGTTTGCTTTAAACAGGCTCTCAGTGAATCAGGCCCATTACTTTTAGACAGACACCAGATAATGAGGGAAAGAGGTACACTTTAAAAAGGATTATTAACATTTCCACATCTTCTTTTAGACCAGATGGTCCAACAAAACATCCAGCAGAACCAGGAGAAGTGTGGCAAAGCTGGAGGAAAATGTAATCACTGGGGATGGATAGGATGACTCCAAGAAGATGCTGGAGGACGACAGGGGCAGAGGCCAAAATGTGGATTTTCGGTTAAGGGCATGGAATGTGTCAAAGTCGACATTAACGCGGCGAGTGTCGGGGAGAAAAAAACAAAGCCCAGACTATCCATCCGGTTGGGAACCCTATCTACCCTAGACAGCTGAGGAAGAGCTGGCCGGCCTTGCCAAGACGCTCCCACAAAGAGGCTTCTTTCTAATCAAAGTGGACATAAGCAGACATCCAGAGACAGCTGGCGTTAGATTAAACCAAAGCTCGCTAAATACCAGGGTTTTCTGAGGTGAAGGAATTCTGGATAGAGTTTCCTCAAAACTTCTCGGAGACGAACCCTGACCTCACAAAACCATTAAAGTTAGATTATAAGTTCCTTACAACTGGAGTATTGGTAATCCCTTGTTGGTGTAATCATATCCTTCAGGACTGATATTTCTCCAGGGATTCTCCTGTACGCTACGATTGTCCCTCAATGTCCTCCCATTGAAACAATTCCTCATAAATCAAAGTCATGAATAATCAAACACTTCAAACATGAACTGATGAACTTTTCATAGACAGTTATGTCATGGTTAACTTTTCGTCTCTTGTGTTCTTTTTGAGATTCTGACTCTCTTATTGTTTCTGGCTCATTTTCTGTCCTCCTTGTGTCTGATTATTCTTCCCTGCCCTGATGTCTTTCACCTGTCTGTGTTGTCTGTCTTCTTTGTGTTCCAGTTGTCAATGATGCCGGTTTGATACAGTTCCTGTACTGTTGATCGTTTCGAGATTCTGACTCTCTTATTGTTTCTGGCTCATTTTCTGTCCTCCTTGTGTCTGATTGTTCTTCCTTGCCCTGATGTCTTTCACCTGTCTGTGTTGGCTGTCTTCTTTGTGTTCCAGTTGTCAATGATGCCGGTTTGATACAGTTCCTGTACTGTTGATCGTTTCCAGTCTTTTGCCCTTTGAGTCTCCACATAGGGCTTGTCTTGTCACACATTCCTGATTTCCCGAGTGTGCCCCATTCACCTCCATTTCCTTCCTGGTTATTTCCCATATATTTTCATTGCGGCTTACCAAAGGCCATTGGATCCCAAGTATGGATGCTCTTTAAAAACAAGGGCTTTTTTATTTAGGCGACGACAGAAAGGTTTGCCACAAACAGGATTAAAAGGAAATGCACCGATCATGGAAGAATATAGTGAAGTTACACTTGAAATTACACAAGAGCCCAACTAAACAATAAGTCGTGTTGCAAGCCAAGAAGACTTTTTGAGCATATAACGTTATAAGAATATAAGAGTGTTTAATTACACAACAGAAGTTTGTGGCCTTGCTTCTCAGTACAGCAAGCAACACTATCAACATCACTCGTTGTTTTATGAGGAGTCAAGGAGACATTCAGTGAGTTGGACACCCACCCACAGGGAATGTTTGATGACTATCTGATAAGTTTTAAAAGTTTCACTGAGACACTAAACTGAGTTGAAGAGTTTGACCCATATACTGTACAACTAGAATGTGTAATCTGTCTACTGATAAGTTGATGCTGATAAACAAAAATTTGCCAGCTTGTTGGTGTCTTCAGTGGTGAGCAGAGGTCCTGACTGGTTTGCAACAATAGAACCCCATATTCTTCAAACTACAATATATTTCAATGTCTTTGCATCAACGTTCTCAGATCCAACGTTAACTTCTACTGCAGTTTGAGCTAAAGTATCTCGTCTGTGGGATGGGACCAAGCAGCCTTCAGTTAATACACCTACTGTATGTCTTATGAATTCGGCACTAACTTGTTGACTTTTACTTTCACTGCACATCTGCAATAATGATACACTCAGAAAGTGGGAATCCCATTGAATCTAAAAATAAAAACCTTGTGTGCACAGATTTGACTGAGCTGCGACTCAGAAAAGGAGCAGAATATAGACTCGCATCACAACAATACAGCCCCGGGGAGTTTGAAAGTACGATAATTAATCCCCAAGAGGTGCGCATTGAAGCCGCCGCTACCATTGCTACAACTCTGACTGCTAAATATCCGCATAAACGGGTCAACTCAATCAGCCTAACTGTGTTAGACAGGATGCAGTGTACATTAAGACCACTTCAAAAGTGTGGCAGGTATGAAGGTGTTTTTAGAATTCCAGCGTAGCAAGTGTTTTTGGTGTTAACAAATATATAGAAGTCAAATAGACGCTCGAGCTAAAAGCAGACTTGCACTGTTAAGTGCTTGATCTCTAATGGATAACATCGATGACATGTCTGGTCTCTTTGGCTTCATTCACAATGGTACCAAACAATCCTGTATGCAGGTGAAACCTAGGACAGTTCTACATAGTGCCTTAACAAATCTCTTCTATTCTGCTTGGGATTTCATCTCAATTATTCTGGACCGCTGCTGCATCTGTGTCTGTGTGAAGGTTGCACCAGGATAAACAAAAAAAAAAATATCTTCCATCTCTTCAATTTGGATGAAAGAGTCTGCAGGTCTTGTAATAGCTGAGCAGGAAGCAGATACTGATTAGACGCTTTTACCAGCCTTGAGAACTTCATTTTTTTCTTTCTTGTGAGGCACTCGAGTTCAGTTTCCACTGAGAGGAGTGAGTTATAGGGCGTTCAATAATGACAATGCCTTGACATGGATGGATTCACCACACTCAACACTGAGTGCAACCCGCTGTCTTGCTTAAATTTGAGTAAATTATATATTCCTACGATTCTTTTAGGTCTGTGCATTTTCTTGAGGACTGTGGGATACTTGTTGGGATGCAGAAAATTATATTTCAATTTCTCTCTAGAACAGGGATGCAAAACACATTTTAGTACAGGGGGCACAAAAAGCCCCTTTTATTATGAGTGGACTGGTAAAAAATGTACATAATTTTTTGTTGAGTATAAGTGGTGGAAATATCTATATCTTCGCGACAACAAACAATTCCTACCGAAAATTACTACAATCTTAACATTAAAGCCAAATTTAAATGAAACATTCTGATGCAAAATACAGTGAAATGTCCAAACTAATTTTTAGATCTGATAGAATTACAAACAGTGCAAATAACGTTCAAAGCAAAAAACAACCTGCTACCAAGAAATATTTAAAAAACGTATTCATTGAGAAAGTGTCTATAATCTAAGGGGCCAATATATTTATCTGACCGGTAACGATGGCATAAAAAGGAAAAGGTTTTGTATTTCCGTATTTGGAGTGAAACTGGGGAACAGTCCGAGTGTGAACCTCAAGAGATGTCCAAACATAGAACCACAAAACAAAAAAATGATATAAAAAGATGATTTCTGTACAATAGATGTGGGTATATATATGGATACATCCAATATCTCAACACTAAAGCAAAGTGTGAGTGCTTAATGTAATCAAAAATGGCCAAAGGCTTTATAGGTACTACAAAATTAAAAGACTGATTGTACAGTTTGTCCCTCTCAATTCTCAAAGTTGGAACTTCATGAAAGAGCACAAGTTAAATTTGATACTTTCATCAATCTCATTGGTGTAGAGAGTTCTCTGCCTGCAACTCATCGTAGTCATAGTGAACCTGAACTACACATACTGGGAACAGACGGCTGCTGCAGGGTTAGGGTTCATTGAGTTGTGTGACCATTTTAGATGTTGTAAAGCCAATTATTACAGCAACTTGGGAGAGATTGGACAGGATAAAACGATATAGAAAATTAATGGACATTAATTTAAAATAAACTATTTAGCTCTTTTTCTATGAATAATGAAATGGCCATATTCCCATCTACTTACAGAAACATCTCCTCATATTTCAGTACATGCCCTGTAATGAATGGATAACGACAATGGAAAAAGAAAACATCAAGAGCACACGACCGTGTCCTGGATTTCACACTTTTGTTTTTTTGCCCTATGTGAACTCTGTAAAGTCCCTGCAGACCATTGAGATAAAACTGGGCCAAGACACAGATCAGTGTGTAACAACGGTGTAAAACCACTTTCGTACTTAAAGTGTTCCCAGCTGTCCAGTGGCCTCAATAAGTGAAGACATTTGGGAGAACTAGGGAACTCGATAGAATATTTGGTAAAGGAAACAATGTCAAATTTTGATTTCAGTTGAAACCCAGAAATCTTCTATAAAGATGTTGAGATATGTGATTCCTTGGGTCATGAGTAGTCCAAGAAGTATTTCTTTCCATCGTCTGGCTTGTTACAGCAATACAATGAAGCATTGGGGTGGCATCATCATTCTATAATTGTACTCCATGAGAGCTGGGACGTGGAGATTGGTCAAAACAGAGCGAGCAATGAGTCTAATTGACAGATGCCCACGAAGCAAACCTCAACTGCAAGTTGAACTCCTGAAACTAGAGCAAAGGTTAACTTTAGAGCTCAGAGTGAAGCAGGGACAGTCTTTTGGTGCTTTCACTCTTCACACTGTTCCTCGTGTGGTACTCAAATGGTGTGAAAGCTATTTTTGCTGCAGTCATGGATAAAGCATCGATATTACTCATAAGTCTGTGAAACTATATACCATTTCCTTTAACTACACTCTATGTACCACCTGTATCATAGTATTATTTTAACATAGCTGCGCTTCTGTATAGGGCTTTGCTTTGTTTTCATCAGTCAGCATTTGTAACTAAGGCAACTGTGTGTGAGTAGAGGTACCTGCCAGAAAAACTCATTTATTTCACCTTCACATCACACAGACACATGATATGTTCAGATTTTTTTAAGTGAACTGTTTAGGTTTGGAACCACCACAAACTCCCCAATGGTGTATGTCAGCCATCCTCTATTAACATTGCAAAGTTAATAGAGTTAATAAGATTATTTTCTCAGTACAACTGGTGTTTGCCATTTGACTTATCTAACAGCAGATTTTTTCAAGATTACAAGATGTTCATGTTTGCCAACATTCATCTATGTACTGGATAAACGGCGCCAGATAAGACCGTACCCTCAGGAGGAAACAGGCATTATAATTCAGTCTGACATACAGGAGGCTGGAGATAAGATAAACCAGGACATAACAGGTGTACGAGGGCAAACAAGTGCTCCCGCAATGTCTGACAGTTCCTTCACCTGAACTCTTCACCGTCGATGTCGCCCTGTCCCTGCTCGGAACGATTGTCTGTCGCGCTTAATAACCAGATGGACTTTAGACCAAACAGTGTTTAAGTTTTCAACAGGAATAAAATAAATTCTATCAGCTCTGGTAAACTGGGTGCAAACATACAAAGTTGGCATTGCTGTTCACTTGCAGTGTGTTTAGGCATCAGTACTCTTTGGTTTTTAACAGCTTTGTTGAAGACGAAACTGTTGGACCAAGTCTCGTTCTGGGACGGCAGGTTTTCAGAAAAGTTCAGTCCCCCCCCCCGTCTACATGCAGATGAAGTCAGAGCATTCGCAACAAGTTGCGTTATTCCCCGTTTCCACGGAAAAAAAGAGTGTTTTGAATAAAATTCACATACTCACACGCCAATGCCAACGGCTGCCAAAGTGCTCACACACCTTTCTCAAGGACACTTCCACGTAGCTATGGAGTTAGATGGAAGAGTGAAACTCCAACCTTGGGAACGTGAGACGACACAATCCATCAACTGAACTCTAGTTGCTGCACCAACCATTTTGATTATTTTGGAATTACTTTTCATGTGCTTATTTTAGCTTCAAAATTGAATTTGCTTGCTCATTGATCTGCTCTACGGCTGTAGCATTTTTGGCCTTTGAGTCGTTTTGGATCAATAGTAACAGTCTGTGCACTGAGGTTTGGAGTACAGTGATGGCCCAGAGGTCAGAGAAGCAAACGTTCAAATCTCACTGATGACAGGTTCCTAAGTGAGGCCTTTGGCCTCCAGCAGCTCCCTGAGTGCTGTACTGAAGCAGCCCACCGCCCCCAGAATGTGGAGTTGAAGTTAACTATGAGTAGGATGGGGTTAAACCAGAGACATTATTTCTCCAAGGACAGTAATAAAGTGTGCCTTCTTCTTTACTTGTACTGCGAATGGGGAAAAACACGACATGCCAGTAATATGTTGGATAAGTGAACAGCCCTGGATCGACGGGCCTTGACCAAATGTTTCTCAGATAACCATCAAGGCTTCTAATACACCAACGTCCACAATGCTTATTGATTGTACACAGCTATGTTAGACCAGGATTGAAGTAACTCTGGCATAACTGATCTGAGACCAGTGCTTTTGGGGAGAATGAAGCTGGAAGGTTAACTTGTTAATCTGAATTGTGTTCCTATGCAAAACGCAAACCTCAATGGATGTGTTGATGTGGAATCAGGCAGGCAGCGAACCAGCGCTCGCTCACTGAATCCAATGATATTCATCAGATGTTTTGCTGTATTTCAGCTGTTGCTCGGCTTAGAGCCTGTAAAGTGTGCGCTCCTAAAATGCTGATCAGGAAGACATCCCAGGAGACGTAATTTCAGAGACTGCAGTCAGCAAAGCGAGGGAACGAGCACTCAGCACTTTCCGTTTTGGAGTTGAGAATGATTTGGATGATGTCCATGTTTTTGTTTTTTTATGGCTATTCTATTCATATATCCCCGAAAGGTACAAAATGTTCAGGTTTATGATGTGCAGCTCACATAGTTAATAATTTACAATCTTCTCTTCTTGATAACACAAATATATTGAGTAGAATGAAATCTTGGGGGAGAATCTGGGTTGCTGTTACGTCCAGATAGGACTGAACGAAGGGCTTAAGTCTTATAATCAAATGTCTTTTTTTCTTCTTTGAAGTTGATTCCAACTTTGCAACTTTGAAAACTGTCAACTCACACAATGTTTGTAATAATCCTATTTACGTGAGGCTGCTCTTTGCATACAAAAGCCAAATAGCAACATCACAAAAGGAGCAATGCTCAGAACAATGAATAAACCAAAGGACATGTCAGTATTTAAGAATGGAAAAAGTCCGTATCCCAATGCAGTTTTTGCATCCACTTTTTACATTCTGAAGAAATGTGTGTTCTTTTTTGTTGTTATTGTGTTTGTCGTCTTACCCTTGTTTCGCGTAACTTGCCCTCTCCCTTGTGTTTCCTGCAGGTCTTAATTGTCTTCTCCTCTCTGATTGTTTCGACCTGTATTCTATTACCTTATAAGTCTTTCTCCCTTTGCCCTCTGCCAGTTTGTCTTACGGCGTTTAACCCGTGCCTGCTCATGTCTTGCATGTATAGTAACGTCTTTACACAAGACTTGAAATGTTTTGATGCTTGATGTCCTTATTCAGTATTTAAAGCAGTAAATTAGGTTGATATATCTGATTGAAATTGTTGCTCCTTTATAAAAGTATGTTTATTTAGAATTTGCCATTGTACATGTGTTAAAAGTCTCAGATGAAACACATTTTTATTTCTTTGTCCAGCATTGGTCCTGGGAACCAGTGACCTTAGAGGAAGTCCTAACTAGTAAAAGGCAACTATAGCTGGACAGCACCAGGTCTCAGTATCGAGCACATAGAAAGTTAGGCCATGTTTACACGACAATATTTTCAATTTTGTTCGCGTTTTGGTGATCTGTTTACAAAATGGTGCTCGGAGCCGCTGAAAACTAACGCTAACTTCCAACTTTTTTTGAAAATGGCTCCCAATGTGGAACTTTCTGAAAATGCTCCGACTCCGTCTCCGTGTCGACGCCAGAAAAGGTAACTTTTTGGAAATGCTGCTACTGCACGTGCGCACCACAGCCATAGTAACTACTTCTTCCGCACGAGTGGATGGACAATAAAAACAGTTTTGCCCCCAGAGTGTCATGACTGTCCGATTCTACTCAGACTGGGTAGTTTTATAGTTCAGAGTCACCCGTACTAGCATTCCAAGTTCATTGTATTTGTGGATTTGGTCCAGCACCGAAGAGTTCACTTCGACGAATTCTGCCAAGGAGCACTGAGTCCTCACTCACGCCGCGGCAGCCTATGCAGCTTCTCCTCTTCATAATGTCTGTGTGAAACCGTCTAACTTCTTGACAGCTGTTGATGGGATAAAGCATGGATATATGCAAGCAAAGGTCATCATCACTTCTAAGCACCTGCATGAGTTGGATTGCGCAGCGTGTCTCCGTCATGGCTGCCAAAGCCGGAAAATCATTTGGAGCGATGATGGACGGACTTTGTTCTTGCCAAACTCTCTTTTGTGAGGGAGGAGAGAAGTACTGCAGGATGCGCATGCCTCCAAATCTGACCCGATGTGACCTGATAGATGAGGTGCTTTCAAAGAGCTGGAACCTTATTAGACTCTCCTCCAAACTTTCAAGCGGCACATGTTTTATTAATGGCAAGTAATACATTTTGGTTGACTGACTTTCTAATACCTTTCCTTATGCTGGACGCTAGAACTCTGAAATATCTGTGATGTCGTTCTACACAGTGGTATACTTACGGTTTAGCGCTGACGTGCCTTAATGGTTTTTCATTTTAATAGACGTAAAATATTCTCCGCGTACATCATGATTTATTCTCAAAAATGAAAGGAAAAAAAGTCATGCTGGAAACCGGGCCTGGTGTTTTTTCTCCCTGGTGTTGCCAATCAGACCGTCCTGTTTTTGTCAAACCTCCAATATAGTTTGATAAATTATTACTTGCGTCTTTCACATTTTCTAGATAGCTAAAAGAGTAGAGGTTTGGCCAAAGATAGCAACGGATCGAGCTGTCATTTGATCTTGCATATTGAACATTCTGTTTGTGAGATAAAAAAGGTTTTGCGAAGAAGAGAAAAAGGCACCAAAGAGCACAGCTGTCGAAAAGGACGCATGGGCTATGGATGTGGTCAGGTGTGCAGAGACTCACACTAACATCGGATCTTATTCTAGGTCAAGGGTTTGTAAAATATAAGTCGGCATTCTTTTTTTTTTTTAATTGCGGAATAAAACTTGAGAACCTCTGTGTAGTGGCTATCTTTAGATTCCTTTTTTTTCCTGACTGAACTTTCTGACGGACTTACTTCGTAACCACTCGTGAATGACGACAGGGCAATGTTTTAGTCGGTGAGTTCCACACTGACACGCACGGAAACGCACACGCGGTAAAACAGCCGTGTTGCTCCGCCGCCATCACTCATTTATTGTTTTCGGCCTTTCAAAATAAGACATTTCACATCCTGTTTAAATCACATGACAACGGAAGTCTCAACAAAACTTCCAAATAAGAGACACAAATAAATCATAGGAACTCTTCAAACGTACTACCCTCATTGAAATTATATCATCTGCTTCCTTTTGTCAAACTATTATTCATACATTGTAGACACGGATATTCAACAGAAAATGGCGCTTACACTATGGGAGAACATGCAAAATCCAGACCCAAAATTGAGATTGTGAACTACTACATTATAGTACAGCCCACACTGGTTAAATTCTCATCAACCCTTAAAAGTCAATTAGAAATTTCCGACTGACACATTTTCATTCGTACTCCCCCATGGCTGTTAGGCATGTTGCGCATGTTTCGTCCAGTAACCTCCAAACATGAGGGATGATTAATCTAATTAATTAGAGAGATTAGCCCCAGTTATTTCATGAAGGACATGGAGACAAAGAGGTCAAAGTCTTTCTTTAATGGGTGTGCACATCATTTACATCACTCACTCTCTTCCATTGACTGAGGATAAAAGCACGAGTTTTGCACCATTTTGCAGCTCCAGGTCTCACGTCCTCCCCTCAGAGGGGAAAACGCAATTAAATATAAATACAGCACAGGCCGAGAGCAGACGAATTCATGACTTGACTGTGTGTGTGTTCAATTATTTCATCATAACACGAGCTAATTAAGCAGGAGGAGAGTCACACAACGTACGAGAGAGTGGTTGCCTACGAGCGAACGCAGTTACAAGAAGATGGTCCTGAGTGCCTAACATGCATGTCTCACTGCCACTTTTTATGTGTCTCTAATCTGGTTCACACAACTTCTGGTATTAGGGGCTATAACACCAGTCAGGATTATCATGCCTATGGTTTTATTCTTTGTTCTCTGGACTTATTTAACCAGAGATCAGATAAGTGATCGCTGATTTTCAACTTGGGAACTGAACTCAGAATATCTCACTGTCCTTCTGTGTGTTTGCAGTAAAGGAGCAAAGGTTGCTGCATGTCAAAAATCACAGATGTAGGAAGTTCGTGTACACCATTATGAACTCCATACAAGGATTACAAGCATAGCATCCAGGCAAAGACCTAAAGAATGCTGAAGAAACTCACTTTGTTAATGGTTAAATGGGATTATAGTAACTATAATGACCCCAGAATCTTCTCCAAACAGCTCTAAATCCATACTTTTATATGTAAATGTACATTTTGTATGTCTTTTATAATTTCTGAGATGTTATCCTCAACATAAACTGTTCCCATGGCGATGCATTACAACCATCATAGTAATAAAAACCTAAAGTTAACTTAGAAGTTACCACGATGAGCCAAATCCTGCTTTGTACTACAATTCTGTCTAGTCTTGATTAGCCATTTGTTATCTAGAGCCAAATGCTTTCTAGAATCACAAATATCTGGTATCTTTACTGGCATTTGTTAGAAATAGTGGACTGAGCACCTTCATTGGCTGATGTTAAAATGTCATGTGGAAGAGAGGACCGGCTGCCTGACCTCTGTTTAGACCATTCATGTTGCTGCTGTTACTCAGTCATTCCAGTAAAAGCAAAAACCTGCACAGAAAAGTAATGAAAAAAAAACAACAACCTTGATTTTTACACTGAAGTGCTAAAGGGCTAATATTATCTCTGGATAGTGGTGCTCTCAACGAGAAGCCATGTAAAACAGCTAAATTCCCCAGTTCTGTTGGTTTCTGCTTTGTCGATCCCACAATTTGTGGCATTCCAGGAGAAATTTAAATCCAAGTGGAGATAACCTTGATGAAAATCACCTGGGAATCTCATTCGGACTTCCAACAGAAGCAACAACTGTTTTCACAGGCTGATCAGATATACTACTGACATCAAATCGGTGTAGTTGCCGACATGGCTTCTAAAAAACAAAAAACGATTAGCAACCCCCTGGGAAGAACATTTTTGCCGTATTTTGCAGTTGGTTTTCAAATATGGGAAATTGTACGACTGGATGTCCGCAGCCGGTGGTTGAAGCATGTGAAGCAATCAGTCATACCAATATAGTCTGGACGATTGCATATTGAATCTTGGCACACAAAAGAAATATATCTTGATGAATAAAACTGGTGGAGTGGCACTTTATTTAAAATATCTTGGGCAGACATTGATTTAGCTGTAACAGAAGAAGCATTAACTCAAATGCAATTTGAGAGGAATAAGTCCTTGCCACGGTCCACTGCGCGGTACTCTCGGGCGGTTCAAAACGAGCAATTCAGAAGTTATGATTGGTGTATGATTACAATAGATTTAACATTTCTTACAACTGTCTTCAAGCGTGGCCATGAATGATAATGAGGATCTCACAGAATCGGCTGTTCGGCTTTCCATAAGGAAAGGTGGCCGGCAAAACGTCAAACCTAGACTCTCTCCAGCTCATTTGAAATGCAGGACCATGTAGTCCACTGTTGTCATTCAGTGATTGGAATAGCACTTCTTTTCCCCCCCTCTTGTTTTCTGAAGAAGCCAGAGCTGTGCGAGAGACCATAGGGAGCAACTGAATCTCGCCATGCTTTTTGGTTAGCGGGTACTTCAGTATGCAGCCGGTAAACAGCTTTATTTATGACTTGGCAGGCTCAGTCTCAGGGGATGAGATCTGGCTTTGCTCCACTGTACATCGGCATTGCCAGCATTGATTCCTCGTGTGTCTATATACAGCATGCATATGTGTAGAAGCCTGCAGGCTACATCTTCAGATGCCACCGTGATATCCGTGTATTTATTAATTTTTTTCCACTTTTTTGAGCTGTGAAAAACCTCAATCCCGAAAACCTCAGGGTGGGCTCTCCTCAGAGGATACGCTGGTTAAATATGCATTAGCCAGACAATGTCTGCAGCTTGTCCCCTGTTGCGGCGGGAATTAAATCAATAGATATTCCAAAGCTCCTACCTGCAACTCCACACTGCGTGTCCTGTCTTACAATGGAAGGGGAAGTCAAGAAAGGATCAAACCGGCCCAGACTGACAGCGGAGGCCTTGGAGGAGCCTCACACACCTGAGAGAACTCGCACCAACGCAGGAAGCACTTCAGGCTTTCGCGAGCGTTAAGCCGCTATGTTTTGGGGAAGCCGACAGCACCGAGTGGCAGCAGTAAAAAAGCTGTGACAGAGAAATCCAAACACATTTGTAAACATGTTCAGTATAACCCCCCCTGCTCCCCAATCCATATGTTTTTAATGTCTTTTTACAGGTTGTTTGTTTTTAAGGCTGGTTGCTACCTGAAAAGACCAAAACCAGTAATGCAGAAGCCTTTTTAGGATTATTCTTGTATCTCCAGGTTCTTTAGAATGTCTACATCTCATTTAGGGTTCAAGTTCAAAAAAAAAAATTAGACAGTTGCCTCTCGAAGCATATCAAAGGAGTTAAATTCAAGAAATTTAAAGCTGTAGGGAGTATTAACAGTAGGATGTAGCAGGTGAGGCTTTATGAGCAATACTTATTGTAATAATGCTAATGTAGTCTTATGTCATAAGCTCCGTTGTACTGTTGGTGTTGGAGATACTGTACTAATGACATGACATAAACTTGCTGGTTTTGGTCTTTTTGCGGGAAATGGGGGGGGGGGGGGGGGGGGGGGGGGGGCAGAACGTTCCCAGCCTTATTGTGTTTATACAGAGAGAACAGCACCATGACCATAGAAACCCGAGAAGCTGCAGTTGTGCCTTTGGTCGATGACGATCCATGAGTCTGAAACATTGTCCGAGCTGGAAAAAAACTGTACGTGAGTTATACAAGGCTGTGGCAGCCAAAGTAGGACCAGGTCTACCTGTTGAGAGAGCCACGTTTTCTTTTCTTCTTTTTGTGTTTGAGAATAGTCTTGATTTTTAAAGTAACAGTTCAAACAAGTCGAGGAAGTGCAGTTATTTGCTTTCTCACGCTGAGTGAGATGGTGGAGAAGATTGGTGCCACTCTCACGTCGGCAGTGTGAATGCAATGCTATCGCCAGCATCTTCTCCCGACACTGAGACTGAAAACTGGAAACAAAGCGAACAAAATCCACACAAAAATAATCACGTCAGAGAATCTTTTTTTTTTTTTTTGTCGGTACAACAAGGAACATACAGTACACTCTTCCACTTTTGCCTGTTGGGTGGTGTCTGAGTTCCTGTGATATCCAGTCTGTCTTGAAGTTAAAACACATTTGTTGAAGCAAGTAATATAAATGTTTTGGTTTGTTAACTCACGTTGGCTGATTTTTTTGCATCCTCATTAAACAAAACTTTCCACTGATCCAATACATCATCTTGTGGCACGAAGTGGTATTGCACAACCCCGGAAAGATAGTTGCTCACAGGTGATTCAAAGTACTTTTATACTGTTGTTTTGTCAGATTGCTATGATTGTACTGGATATTTAAGACTAGTAAGGACATCTGATGAAAGGTAGCATGCTGATATATACATAGCTTGTGTGTTGCCTTTGCTTGTAGCATCGCTGCTTAGCATTATGTATGACGTATACACTCTATGCATCACTTTTCAACATTGAATACTCAAACTTTACACCTTGGGGAATACACAACGTACTGTAGACATAAAAAGAGGATACAATGATTTGCAATTCTCATAAACCCATATTTATTTTATTCACAATGGACCATAGAAATAAATCTATGTTTGGCGTTTTGCTATTTTATCAAACCATAAAAAAAACATCAACAAAAGCTTGAAGTGCACATCGTTGAATCCTGTAGTTATTTGTATTCAACATATCATTCCAAACTTTTTGGTGTTGGCATTGCAGATCATCTGGTTGTAATCAATAAATATTGGGGACAAAAATTGGTAAATTTGTTTGACTGGTGAAGAAGAAAGAACAGTCGTATTTGAAAATAGAAGATTGGATCCCATATAATGAAATTCTTTTGTTAAATTGCCAAAGGAGGGGTGTTGTATTTTCTTCAGTTGACCATTGGGAGGATAATGCTCTGCCATCCCGCTGGGTGTGACATCACGGTGTTCTCATAAACGGAACATGACATGTTTGTACCCAGAAAGCGCAAACATGGTGAGCTCTGTTAGCAGCCGTATTGTTTTCCAACTTCCTATGTCAACTGGGAGACTTGGAGACAAGTGAAATGCAACCAGACTTCATTAAGTACCCAAATATCTATAGTTTTGCTACTTTTTTGGTCCCTTTTGTCTTTTTTGCTTCTGCACATGTATTTTCAGCAGCCAGCTCCTGCTTGCGCATTAACATCCAGATACAAGAACGATGTCGGGTTTCCCATGTCATTGCAGTGAAAGAAGCCAATAACCGTATTCCCCGACATACTTTAAAGCAGTAGCTGAAGCCGTCATGCAGTTTTTTTTGTTTTTTTTTGTACGTGTGATAATAAAAGGAGCCCCTGATGCCCCCTTGCGCTGCAATCGTGTTGCCTTTGCATCGCTTGAGCGTTGGCGACATCGCTCCTTTGCTGCGTACACATGCACCTTCCTGTCACCAAGATTTAACAGTCTGAACGAATCGCATGCAGGCCGGCACAGAAAACAGGGGGGAGAGGGGGAGAACGTACGAGGGCAACGCGAGTCGAGTGAACGCATCCATTAGCTTTGCGGGACGTCGCTCCTCGTGTCACAGGGGGAGATGAATGTACACATGAGGGGGTGTGTTTATGTACACAGTCTCCAATAAGCAGCACGCCGCCAGACCTTCGATCAGTCCCCGCTGCCGCTTGTGCGACAGCGCTGCGCCCACATGTATCGACACATCGTCCCGTCCCGCCCGCGGTGCGAGGATGTCGGGGTCGGCTCGCCGTTGGCGTCCGTCCGCGGCAGCTTTTTCTCGTCCTTCCCTCCCGACAGCTTCCCCGGCTCAGTCGTACCTATCAGAGGGGACAGGGGACAGAGCGCGGCTATTAATACCGCGGCTGTAAATCCTCCGAACGCACAACGACCCGGCACACGCTCCCCAACGGTTTGCGGAACATGTTCTCTTTGGAAAAGACAAGTAAAAATAGCAGACGGGCAGTTATCAGTTCCTGTGCACGGATAGAAAAGCAGGCACGGCTTTGTTTTGTCTTTGAGTGGCCTAAATATACACAGAATCAAATCTCAAAGAAGCCATTCTAGTGCAATTTAGACGGCACAGTTCACAGGATTTCCTCACAGGATCAGACTCGCAGTTTCCACGGTGTCTTCAGTTTTACTGCCAGTTACCCCGAGGTGTGCATTTTTATCCCAAAAACAAAGTTTTTCCTCACAAATGGATAATCTCTTGATACAGAACCATGTGTAGAGTTTTTTTCCAAAACTACAATTGAATATAATATACTTAAAAGAAAGGAATGGACTGTGGTAGTCATTCTTCTGAAGTAATACAGGTCCCAGTGTTTTAGGCTTTTGCTTCTTCGTCTTCATTTTTCTCTTTCTGTAATAACAATTCAACTTTGTCGTCTGCCCTTACAAATGTCCATGTACGCACCATTGTTAATGTTGCTAGTCTATAGTTCCGCGCGCATGTGTGTGTGGCTTCATTAAAAAATCAACAACTAGAGGCCTGGAATGATCACTACATCAATTTTCAGTGTTTATGCCGTTTCCATCATTTTCAAAACATTGTCATTCTTAAACGAAAAAGCAAAAACCCTGCGTTTCTATCTGAAACATCGTCGTGTAAGCGGTGGCCTTAATATTAAACCAGATATTGATATGACCGACATATGTGGAAGCTGATATACTACTGGGGAAGTAACAAATGTTGCATGTTTGCAGTAGAAGTAGTTATTTATCTGGTCTCTATGACTTTTCTTTGTGGAGTTCAATATAAAAAACTTAAACACTCATATTTCATGGGGCCAAATTCAGATGTATTTACAGACAGTTTCCATTATGTGTGATAACTTCCTCCACCAAAATATCCAGACCATATGGCCTGACATTCCATTTAGTACTTGCAGGAAAACTGAACGACGAATGCATGCAAAACAAGTAAAGCTTCCGTCAGATCGTTCTGGTGTCCTAAAGCACTCAAAAGCCCCATGTGAATACTACTCTTTGTACAAAATGTCACTCAAGCGCTTCTTTTTAGTTGATCAGCCGCAAAAGGTGCAAATTAGATCCAGGATCTTGGTGAATCAGCCCCAAAACTACAACTGCTACAAAAAAACAACACGTGCACCTAATATATTCTTTAAATTTTGTTTAACCTTGAAATAAATCTGCCAATTCTTCCATGTTGAGAACTATAGACCCAAGGTGACTCAGCATTATATAGTAATATATTGTACCCGGAGCATAAGGTTTAAAGGTTTCTATCCCAATTTTGAACAAATTCATCACTTTCTAAACAGCGAGCCCACCGTGGAGCACATGTGACCCTAACGCTACATATTAAATATCGAAAAGCACCATCAGAAAGTAATGTCATTTTCTGTTTCAGTACTGAAATTGTTTCCGACAAAAATGTCTCAATGATTATTTTGTGATGAAGATCAGCGGCTATATGCTCCCTAAAGATCACATACAGACGAAGTTTAAGCACGCTGCAATAGGTAAATAGTGTGCGTGACTAAATGACTAAATACAGGAAAACGACAATGTGCCTCCATCCTATTAGAAGAAATCATCGCTTCAGCAAACTTTCTTCCCTCAACTCGTTTTTTTAAAGGCATTTTTGGCTGCAGACGAACCTCCCGTCTTCAGCAGCATTCTCAGAGCTCACATTCACAATTAGATCTGCATATTACAACTTCCCCATGTGCCAAATGGAAGTGGGTCACATGCAGATTCATTCATTCCTCCACTCTCCATTCATCTTTATTTTTTTTTTACCATATTTAGCCCTGCTGTACACACACACGCCATTCACTCGCTGCTGCTGCTGCCTCTAATTATAGCATATCCAGTGAATGCAATGAATACAAGGCATCCGTCAAATCAGACCTAATCTGAGTCGAACACATCCGTGAATATTATAATCTCCTATTTCATGTCCGCTCGCGACCTCATTTCATATTTCAAACCAAAGAGTTATCACGAGTTGTTTGTCCTGTTTCCTCCTTCACAAGGATTCTGACTGAAGTGACATTTGAATGAGAACATCGCTGATTGCTGCATTATGTTGAAGTGCTTCATTAATCAAAGGGGCTGTTTTTGTTCAATTCTTGGAAAAATTAATATAAGCTTTAAAAATGGATGAATGCCATTTGAATTATAGTTTTTTTGTGTGCCTTTGATATGATCATATTAAATCTGAGTATATCTCATTACTTCAAACTTATTATGACCTCAAAGAGTGGGGAGGAAGGAAATTAAGAATATAAAGTGGCAGAAAGTGCTCATTCTGAGCTCTAATACATAGCAATTTTCTCAATTAAGTGAAGATTACGTGTTTGTATTTGTACGTTCTTCTTTCAGCTGGAAATTCCAAGTTGGAAATGGGGGTGGAGGTTAGGTGATCAGTTGCGTTTGTTTTTATTTATGGTCACAAAAAGTGTAGCCATATGGTTTCTTCACCTGCATTACAGACAAAGTGACATAATTCCATGTTCCCATTTTTGCAGACAAACTTTTTCTCTACTGAAAAACCTTATTATATTCCTTTATGATTTCTTTATTAGCAATTGTGAGGATGAAGTAAACTCTTGCTAATCCTCCAGAAAACACATAGGATTACTTTATTTCAGGATGTAAGGTGGTATTTGAGTGTCGTCTATAGTTTAAGCACTAGAGTCCATCCATCCATCCATCCATCCATCCATCCACCCACCTCGCGGGGCAATGGTGGAGCCAGTCCCGGGTAACTAAGGACAAACCAGTAAAGTTATAAATTCCTATTGATTGGTTGCACTGGAGATAATAAAACCACCTGGTTTTACTGTTTGCACAGTTGGTGTCGATGCCACCAATTGCAAATCAGCCTAATATCCAGTCTCTAAATGTCACTTGCGCCAGGCTTACACAACACAATTCACAGTCGGTCCACGCTCAAACCCTTTACTAAAAGCCTTTCAAACAGCTTTATACTGGTTGAGTTGCTGGACCATGGCGGCACTGTTCATGAAAAGTGACTTCAAAGTGCAGTGTGACAATGCGGTGGAGTGTGTGTTACCATAAGCAGAGTCAGGCTCACGTCACCGTTTCCACATCCAGTTTGCTGGACTCTTTGAGTGGAATATCCAGACCTTCAGAGGTGAAAGCTCGTCCTTTGAAAGAGACAGAGAATACTCACGCATACCAAGGCACCATCTTTTTTCAATTAGTGCTTTTTAGGACAAAGAGCCAACATGCATCTAATTTTTTAACTCAATGATAACTTTCGGGGTTCACTGAATGTTCTGCATGGGTTATCTCCAGGTACTCAGCTTCCTCCCTCAATCCATAAAAAATCTGGAAATAGACATAAAAGATGGATGGATGATTTGATTTATGGCTAGGGGAAAGAGTGGGTTTCAGGCCCCGCTGACATGATGTTACAAGGATAAATCGGCGAAAACGGCAAAAAATCTGAAACATGATAAACTGTTAAAATTGCTCGAACTGCTAAAAAGATATTAAAAAAAGCTGAAACACCATCAACTGCTGAAGACAGACGAACACATTGAAACTAGCTAAAACTACAACAACAAAACGGCCTTAAAAACAAGATGAATAGGGTGAAATGGCTAAAATATCAAAAACAGCTGAAATGACAGTTAAAAACTGTTAACAGTTCCAAAGTAAAGTTGTTAAATTTCATTAATTCATAATTCAAAATGAATTCTTTGTTTGATCGACGGGGGACAAATTAAGGTTGCAGATCCTTTGTTTAGGGGTTCATGCTTTGTAGCTGCACTATGTATGTTTATTGGATCAAATGAATACGTGGACAATTGGAATCACTATTTGCAAAATGTTATTTTGGGACACGAACCCACTATCTTGAGATTGCGAGTCTCATGCTCTACCAACTGAGCAAGCCCGGGGTACATATTTAATTTGAAAAGAAAAAAACCCCAACTTGTGCCCAGCAGGGTTTTGCTGGGTCAGTGTCGGTCCAACTTGTAATACACTCGGGGGAACCCTGATACAGACTGCTGACGAGCTGTCTGATGCTTGCTTCACTCGCTCGCTCGCAGACCACAAACTTCAAACAGCCTTTATCGCCTCCTTTCCATCACAGCATATCTCACTCAAGTCAGATCCCACCAGGCAAAATATAAAAGTAACAAAGACGAATCCTCACTTCACTTCTTACATCAACGGGAGTTGAGGCACGAGCACCGGGGCTATTTAGACGACAGCGTGCTCACACCAGGATGAAAGTGTGTTTGTGTGCGGTTATCCTCTACAGGTTGGACGGCTTTGAGGGGGTTTAAGCCGCTCACTCTCTTCCTCGTAGGTAAAACTTGGAGTTGAGGAGCGAAATTAAGGTAACTGATTCTGCTTGCTGGACTCAGCCTTCAGTCCAGCTGTTCATTGGACAACTGTTGACTCCACACTGCTATGCCTCTGGCTTTCTGTCGGTCCTCCTTTATTACCCCCCCCCCCCACCCCACTTTTCCTCAATCCTGTTTAGTCCCCGCTCTCTCATCGCCAGCCAAAGCACCTTTCCTTCCTTCTCTCTGCCAGGGCCTCATCATCAGGAGCTCATCGCAAAGCGATGAGCCACGCTGGATGCACCGAGGAAGCAAAGGCTTCGCTGCCTCAGAGCGATTTTACCTCCATTTCCTGTCGCTCTGTAAATGTTAATCAGTCAGCATGTTTAGAAACACAAACCCACACCTCAGCTTTCATGCCACATCTTTACAAGAACTGCAGGATCGAACTTCTGGAAGGAATGTCTGTCTGCCGTCGAGTCAGCAATGTTGACCGCGATGTGAAGCACGTTCGCTGCAGAGGGTTATAAATCCAAGCAGGGAAGATTGGGGTGGGGGGGGAGTGGGGGGTGACTATCAGACTTGTTATTGAGTTGAATTTCACTCATACTGGACGGCATTCAGCTTGGATGGCAGCTTGTTTAACTATAGAATGTGTCACTTTCCAACTGAAAAAGGCCCGAATGAGTTCCCAATGAGAGTTTAGCGCATTACTTTCTTGTTGCCTGTCATTCATGACTTTTTAATCAATGTAATTTAATCTGTTTACATTGTGCTGTTTACATGAAAAAAGTGATTCAGTAGATGTGTGAGTTTAGATACCCCAAAAAATGACATCCGATTTGGTCAATGGATCCATCGCATGATGCTTTGCACACGTTGGCCACTTGTCAAGACAAGAGCCAACATGGAGTTGGACCTGGAATCCAGTAGTGCTTTGCCAACTGGATTAATCAGGTTTTTTCCATCCCAAGGCTAAAATATTGTCCTATTGCAGCAGCATCTTCTAACGTATCGGTTGGTTGTCCTTTTCCACCGCCAACATTAGAAAAAATTTGTGAATCGCGTAACAAATGTGCACATAATGCTCCAACAGGAGGAAGGAATCGTTTACATGGACTGACCGGGTTGTAAAACCTCCTCCAATCCGATAGGGTCAGCCAATCGCATTGAGTGTTTACATGACCAGATTCAACTGTAAGTAACCACCACCATTGACCGAGTCACTGCAAAGTATCTGTTGGCCATTAACATAATAAGTAAAAATGATGGGCAACATTCACATTTTGTTGACAGGATTTATCAACAACAAATATTCAGTTAAAGTGACCCCAAGTCACATCGCATGCGTTCCGTCTGGGTAAAACGAAGCGGACGTTCCGGCGTTCCGGTTTGTTCTCTCTGTGAGCGAGCCTTGTTAGTTCAGCGGCTGTCGCAGCCTCTTGCTCCCCGCTCGCTCCGTCTCTGGCCGAGCTTATCCAGCCTGGCTCTTATCTCGGACTCGCAGCACAGCAGAGCCCGTCCACACATGCAATTACACCAGTACACACAGCCCGCCTATAACGAGAGGCTGTCAATATCGTGTGTGTGTGTGTGTGTGTGTGTGTGTGTGTGTGTGTGTGTGTGTGTGTGTGTGTGTGTGCGCACGGGCAACAACCACACACATCACGCATCAGTTACACCTTTTGTGTATTTTTAAGGGTTATTAAAATTGCTGTAGAAATGTATTTATTTTTTATTCAAAATGCGAGAAATTATGTATTTACAGCCCAAGTGCGTATGTTAAAATTTTACAAAGCGACTTTTTAAAAAAGTTTACATTTCGATCGTTTGCTGGCGATATTGCTGATGAACCAAAATGAATCAATTTTGTACTTTTTTTTTTAAAGTCCTTTCAGAGCAGAGGATCCTGAACTACATTTGTCGAAGGGACAGAATTTTTAATTGTTGATAAAATGAAATCACAGACATTCCTATGGACAGACAACTAAGTTGGATTGCTGATACGGATAACTCAGCTATAAAACTACCAGGTCCTCGGAGAATATGGACTGTGAGTCGTGTCCCTCTGGAGGCCGCCATTATTGTTATTGTCTATCTACTCGCAGGATGACTGTGGGAGGAAACCCACTCACGCACAACCTTCAACCTTGAAAAAAATGTGTAATTTCAATTCATATTTGGATCCATCCATCCATCCACCCATCCATCCATCCATCCATCCATCCATCCATCCATCCATCCATCCATCCATCCATCCATCCACCCATCCATCCATCCACCCATCCGTCCGTCCGTCCGTCCGTCCATCCATCCATCCATCCATCCATCCATCCATCCATCCATCCATCCACCCATCCACCCATCCATCCACCCATCCATCCATCCACCCACTCATGTCGTCTCTATAGTAATTGCATTCATAAGCTGTTTTATCTTTATTTTCAAATTGTTTCACAGAATAGTTTGGTCAAAAGTAGGTTCTTTTAGTAATAAACTTTGAGAACCTCGGTGCTCGTATTCGACCGGGAATTGCAAATTAGCGAAGCAATTATTTCTTCTTAGAATGAAAAAGTTGGTTACTTCACTGTCAAAGGTTCACAATGCAGTATCACATGTTTTATTTTTCCTGAGGTGCTGGGGAGTGTTATGAAGAGGTTACGTCTTTGTGCTGCAGCATCTGCCTCCCGAGACTCTTAAGTCACTAACTAAAGGGGCATTATACAGTAATTCACACATCTCTTCTCTTTAAAAGCAGCCAAGATCACAAGAAGCTCTCCACGTGTCTGCGTCTCCCCGGATGCTTTTACTGACAGTCACTCCGCGGCTCAGGTTTTGTTCTCGTCGTTGGCAGAGCAGAACAAAGAGAGTTAAGGAGAGGTAGCAGGAAAAGCTTTCTTTTCAAAAAATACCATTGAAAGAATATTGTAATGACGCCTGCGTCACAGGAACAGGCAGGACAGAGCTGAGCATTGTTTCCCAGGGACTCGTCAAAGAGAAGCTCTTGGCGTTGCATGTAAGGGGCGACCCTTTGGTCCTTCGTCCTATAGAACTGGCACTTCGTCAACTTCTGCCACTGTTGATCTTGACACGCGTTCATATGTACCGGTCCAACGTTCCTCCACTTTGTTTTGGTGCTTTGAATGCGTCGTGTTTTGAAAACGGGAACTCTGTTTTGACACGCTAAGCTTGACGAGGATTCCTGCAGACCGGTTTCTCACCTTTATCTTGCCCGTTTCAGCTTGTACCAATTAAAAACTCAGCATTTACATTTATCTCAAACCATTCAAATGTAGCTCGACTGCCTCATACCGCAGGCTATCAAAGCAGCTAAACACATCGAGAGGTGATCAGCAAGTTCAGCCGAGTCTTCTAGTGACACCTGCCATAAACTGAGCACTACTGGCAAGATTCCTTAAACTGCCATAGCGTGATCTACATCTACAGTAACTAAAACTAAATATATTTTATTAATGTACTCGGGGGGGGGGGGGGGGGGGGGGGGGTCTCTTTATTATGCTTAAGTGTAAGAAGTGTAAGAAGAGTGTACAATACAGACTTTGAAGAGTTGAAATGCATACATATGTTTATTAACGATGTAGAATTTAAATGAGTGCCCTAAAAACTATTATAAAGCGCACTAGTGAGTAGTTGTGTTTTATTTGTCCACACAAGTTCATCTTGATGTGTGATGTGCAAATTGCCATTTAAATTCCTGGAGCAGTAATTACCCCGTCCACACCTGGAAAGCTTTAATTAACTGAAGTCAAACCTTTAAACCTGCTTGAAGAGAAGCGGCCAGCTGTGTCGAAAACCTGGAAAACTTTGTTTTCTCCCCCCAGGTCGACTCCACAATTCAGCCTTTTTCCACACCTGCTGAACAACTGTTCTTGATCTGTCTGAGACGAGTCCAGAAAGTTCAGACGTTCAGACTCTTTTTTTTATCAGCTTTCCCTCTTTGCTCCCTTGTTCACTCATTTGTGCGTGGGCGTGCGTTCCATTTCACGGACCCCTCTTGGCTTTTGGTCTTCACTCTAAAATCACTTTGGCAAAGGGCGAATGAGCCCAGGCTTTGGACGCCTTCATCTGCCTTGACGAATAACGCAAACTGAGTTTCCCTGACACTGCAGAATGACAGCAATGGCCACCCGTTCAACGGGATGGGGTTGTCTGATTTTGTTTTAACATTTGAGAAAGATTTCCTCCGATGTCGATCGTTTTTAATCTAAGGTACTGGAGCAAAAGACTCACTTCCCCCAACCAGATCAGTTTGATAACCTCAAAGAAGCGATAACTAAGCCTGAGGTTGGGAACTAAAGAATGCTTATTAAATCAAAGTTACATGACGTGTTTTAATCCTGATGTCAGCTTGTTGAAATCTGCTTCATGGATTGATAAAAAAAAAAAAAGCCTAAGGCAGGCAATAAAACAGAAGCAGTGGGGTATCTGATGATTTTTGCTATTACAAGATAATTGTGAAAGTGGTCATTATTCTTGAAGATAATCCGATTTATTGTTGCTTTAATGATGGCAGCGCCACTTGCAGGATAATTCATTCCAATTTAGCCACTTGCATTTGATCCTGACTAAATATATCCTGTTTATTGAATTAATAAGCTATTCATTTGTGATTGCCCTCAAGCTGTGGGACATTATGAGACGTGGACAATTACTGAAGAGCTCCAGAGGAAGCATCTTTGAACTTAGCAGACAGTGAGGGACATCTCTGTAATGTACCGTCCCCCAATACAGCCTTTTAGTTTCCCGGCAGATGTCATTCCGGGCTTTCAGTTTACTCAGGGCCAGACGGGCTTTCATCACTTCTTTTGTTTTTTTGTTTGTTTGTGTCCATGAGTGGTCGAGTCTGTGACGGTGAGCGGCCTCTAATGGAACAAAGCTTCCTGGCCTGATGTCGAGGATTTTCCATTACATCGCGCTTCTATAAGCTTAAAGACAGATTTTTGTTTTCCCCCCTTCGTTTGCTTGAGACAGGAGTCAAAAGTCACTGTTCGGTATGGCTTTAGGAATGATTCTACTTTGTTTCTCTATATAGATCCTTTTATGAGGATATAAGGATCTACTTTGTTTCTCTATATAGATCCTTATATCCTCATAACGTTGATTCAGCCACCAGCTGAGATTTCTTTGTGACTTGAATGTAATCAATATTATAATCCCAGAAGCAATAGTAAGTCCCAGTAAAAAGCAAAAGCAACCCCATTTTTTAAGGCGAAGATTGAGGGTGTTCAATATAGGTGGTGTTTAGAAAATGGATATAAGCTTTAAAACTGATGTCTTTATAGTCTCTTTAGTTTTTTGTAAGTGTTGCAGAAAACTCTCAACTATAAAACTACCAAGTGGAGAATTATGTGTGCTGCGTGCAGTCCCAAACTGAAAGTGAACTATGTTGAATTTTACCTGTAATTTTGGTACTTAAAATTAAGAGAAAAAGCATTGAGTTGATGGTATTTAGATGTTACCAAGTTACTATATTACAACTCCCTAAGTGAGATCAAACGGGCTAGTATGTGGCTCCTAAACTACAAGAACACCGCTGATGTACTGTGTACACAAATGTGCCGTGAGTAGATTACCTCTATGTGACCGTATCAGTGCAGTTTTGAGGTTGGGAACTTGACCGGTGCAACAACGGTGCAGAAATTCCTCCCCGCTGCAGATGATCCGGCGCTGAAGTCTCTACAGGAATCACAGGAAGCAACGTCGCGGTCTGACTTGGTGCCGACAGAAAAAAATAAGCTCATGTTGCTCATTCTTGAGGGTTTAGCTTCACAATCAACACGCATGCGGCGATCTGGGAGCCCGTCGTGTGCAAAACCTCCTCCTCCACTCTCTGCGTCGACTCAACAACAAAGCCTGTGATCAATTCCAGGGACACGTGTAGCTCTGAGACCTCTCAAAGTAATTGTATCCACTTGTTTATCACTTCATTCATTGGCCTGCGACAGGTTGTAATTATTGTATAACGCTAAGACGCTCCTCACAACATCCCTTCGGCATTTACTTGCATTGTTATTATCGGACTCCTTTTCATTAACGCTCTGCGTTCACTTGATCGTACATCGGAGTAACTATTTGTTTTCTGCAGACTCTGCATGCTTTCCATTTATCGCCGCGGGAGCACCTCGTATTTGTTTGTAAGGCTGTTTCATGTTTTTTTTATTTTATTTTTTTTATTATTTTTTTTTAGTGAGTCATTAGGTAAATAATCCCTCATTTACTTGTTCTGATAGAAGAAAATTCACACGTGTGCACCATCCCTCTCCGCAGAGGAATGTGGTTTACGGAATGAAACCGATGCATGTCTGGTGCTCATGAGCTCCATGCATATGAATTAATGAGATATATTTTTTTTTCAACGGGAAGCGATGGCATTTCAAATTAATTACGTAGGAGGTACATGCGAGATGTGTATGTCACATGATCCGCCGCTGTGGCGTGTGAGTGTTTGCCTAATTACGGCCTTGCTGGCGATGACCTTGCTCCCGTTGGAAATGGCACACAGTAATACCGCTCCTCGCTCGTAACGTCATTGTTGTGCTGTTAGAACGGGTTCATCCGTCCTCCTTCAATATTCCAGCTTAAAAAAAGCTAGTTAAATTAGTTAATTTAACACTTAGTTAAATTAAACATTGCTTCAAGCTAGAAATGATATGTGTATTGCTATCGATCAATAACGGCATGAAATTGATGCATTATTCAATATTCTTGCAATATTTTTTCGGAAAAGTCGTTTTTTCCCTTTTTCCGTGGAGACAGATTCGAAGCGTTTTCGAAAAGTTGCGTTTTGAGTAGCTCCGAGCACTGTTGTCACGTAAACAGACGTTTTCAGTTTTCCCTTAAAAACATGGTTGTGTAAACGGAGCCCTAATGGTGCGTTTACACTATGTTCCCGGCAGCCCCGTTTGCCCAAAAAGTAGTGTGCCGTGGGATTTTGGGGAATTCTGAAGAAGGCGCTGCACGTTCTTCACGTTCTGTCAAGGCTTTCTACGGATGAAATGTGGACGCCGGACCATTTTGAAAGCACGTTTATGCCTCAAAGGGCCACCAAAAGTGAAGGCAATCATTGAATCCTGAGACTTTTGCTGGGTGCGTACAGCACTCCGGGCTCGGAGTCGGCTTCCACCCGGACCGTGCGCGCCGTGGCAAGCCGCGATTGAACGTGATGAAACGGCGCCGTGAGAACCGTGACGAAGCGTGGCGCGACGTGATAAAATGCGAAGCAGCCATGAAACAACCGCGATAGAACGCGCACTACGTCACTTCCTGTAAGCCTCCCGTCCCACTACAGACCCCCTCCAAGTTCTATTACGGCCAATTACGTGCTGCCATTGGCGTTCATCCCGTTTTGCTTCGGGCTACTAAGTTTCTCACCTGCGCCGTGGCAAATTTTTTGCCAGTTTAAAAATCTGGCACGGCGCCCACGGCAATCACGACCTGTTTACGTTTGCCCATGCTGTCCCCCTGCGTTGTCTCACGTCCATCCTGTTTTGTTCACGGTGGCCTGAAACAGGGCTGCCGTGAACATAGTGTAAATATACCCTATACTGTTTTTTTTTTCTATTTTTTTTTTTTTTATTCTAGTTGTATGTTTACTTTTAAAGAGTTTGGTTCAATGTTCAGATGACATTTAAATGGGCTTCAGATATGTGACCCATTTGGTTAGTTGTATATAACATTGTATTACATCGTTAATTGAAATTCAGATTTAGGTTTGTTTTCGCCTCTCATTATTTCTCCAGTTTTTCACAGTTTAATGCACAAACAAAAAGAAGAAACTAGATGCGGATAACCTCATTTTATATCGACGGGAAGCTCTGTGCTTCCTGTAAGCACAGTACAAAGTGTGCCTCAACTTCCTCTACTCCGTCAACAATCGACATGGAAAGAATCGTCTGTTCTTCAGGAAGTCAGAGGTTTTAATCAACCTGCTGTGATTACTGCTGGCAGAAAATGTCCACCCCGTCGACGTGAACCAGGGTTTGTATCCTCGTCCACAGTCTGCAACCGACTTTATGACAATCTGTTGCCCGTTGCTTTCTGTCTCTGTCCTCTCCTGGTTTAGCCTTTCCCGTGTAAGCGTGAAACTTTTTGGAAACGAAAATGCAAAAATGATACGTTTTCACTTGCGACGTTGTCTTGTCAGCGGGGCCTGAGATTTGTGCCTTCATTGGTTTTTCTCATGATTATAATAAGCTGAATTCTGAAAATGGTCTTAAGATCAAACAAAGTAATGTGTGTTATAGTGAAAATCTTTAAAGAAAACACAGTTTAAAGTTCTTGAAGCTTACAAACTTTGAAAACGAACCCTGAACCCTGTGTCCGAGCGGACAGCATGCATACCTGAAGGTGAGGCGAGCATCTGCGGCGTGTTCTTGTTCGTTTACATGATTTGGCTCGGTTTTGCAGGTATCTGCACGGGGAGCGGGGAAAAGTCCCCCATGAAGCCAACTGTGACGTCCGCCTAACCTTCGCCCCGTGTGATCCGGCTGTAATGAGTCCAGCATCTGTCGCCCATCACCCCCCCCTCACCTTGCGGCGGTTGAATCTTTCAATAGGCTCTGTCCGCTGCTGGCATATGCTCCCATCATGCCTAACTGCCTCCATTCACAACTCGGTTCAGACGAGTAATCTGTTTACCTGGGCGAGATGAAGACTGGCGGGATGTTTATGAGATTTCCGCTCGCCTGGGTTCACGACAAGAATGTCTCGCCGTAATGTAGCATCTGCAAGTCCATAATTGAGATGCGGCATGCTGCGCGTCAACACATTTGCTGAGCGCGTATATGCAAAGCTCCTGTCCGGGCTGTGGTCGGAATCGCAGTAATCCACAGTGTCAGGGAGTTATTGCTGCAATCAGGTTCCCTCGTAAAGACTTTTAATCTCTGAAGGACTCGAACTTTGTGGGGCCCTGCTGACTCAGCAGTTTAGAGCATTTTGAAATGTCCTTTCAGCTACAAACCCACCGTCTGTGCTGAATGTCACCGTTATTTAAAGAAGCTCGAGGAAGCACAAAGTGTTGATAACTTCACATAGAGGGCTTAACTTGTACCATCCCAAATTGAAACAATTTAAACTCAGTGGTTTCTAAGCTGATCTGAAGTGCATTAGTGTTAAGGATCATTACTCATTAGGGCTTTTCGCTTCGACATGGCTTTTTCCGGTTTCATAGTGGGCTTTTGATGTTTTTGGACTCCGAAGTTATAAATTATACTTTCGGCGGCGGTCCACTTCAAACGCAGGCTTTCCTCTGAATGCAGCGACCCCCTCAAGTAAAGGTTATCGGATGAAAAATAACAAACTTGCTGAAAGATGAATGGCTTCTTTTTTATAAAACTTTGGAGAGTGTAAGAAAGTGTCTTTGGACTGTTTTTACTGTAAGCAAACGACTTTGCTTTGAAGCAAGTGATGGAGCGTTGCTGACCGAACTAAAGAGAATTCAATGAGATCCACAGATTTCTAGAAAGCTGCGTCGCTGCCAGTCAGTCTCTGAAGCAACAGGCTAAAGATAATATTTACAAATGTGACGTACACCCTTGAATCACTTCTTCTAAGGTTGTTTCATTCATCCTGTAAAAGAAATTACACGAGGTCCTTTCTGTCAACTCTAAGATTATGTCGACTCGGTGATCTCGAATTGCGCTTGGAAATTATTTCATCCGTTTATTTCAGGCACAACACACTAAATGGGAATAGTTGCATTATGTATTGTTTAGCACGCTTGACTCCGAAAGAAAATCCTTCATCTGGGTATGTGGAGATGGCATGTTCTCGACCGCGTATCCCAATTTCTTCCCAAGAGACTCATTAATGTGCACCCCAAATTAGGAAAAAAAAATTTGATGATATGTTTTCAAGATACACCAACTGTGAATCGAAGGTTTGAGCTGATGGTGGCGCTACAGGAAATGTGACACCGTCACCAAAACCAATAGGGTTCATACTCTAGTGATAATTAATGGCAGTAACTTTGAGAAGAGTTGGATTAAAACTTTTCAAGATGCATTCATTCAAATGTAAAGGTTTGATCTGATGGTGGCGCTAGAGAACAGGGCAACTCATTGATAAGTTTCATTTTCAAGGGGTTATTTGTTTAGTCACAAACAAAGTTATGGGGTCAAAAGTGTGAGTAATATTTGAGGATAATAGGAGGGTTAAGACTGTTTTCTGAAGTCTCTGTAGCTCCGACTAGTGGCAGACAGGTGCATGACAGACATTAACTTGTACATGAATACTAACCAACTAACATGTCTAGTGCCAGCTAGTGAGCGGGCATATGTTGAACCATTCACCTGACTACAAGCACAGATTCATTATAGCTGCAGACTTACCTCCTCTAAAATAGCAATATTCTAACTATATTCTGTATATCTGAAGCTGTGTTAAACACAAAGCAAAAATATCAATGTCTTCTCGACTAATCATGGCCAAAGATATCTTTTCACGAGTTTTTAAATCTTTATCCTACTTTGTCACATCTATATCACCATGCATTATGGGCAATTTCCTGTCGTTAAAATATCCTTTAAGCAGACTCCCTGGAAATCTACTTGCTTGAGTCCCCCCCCGTCTCCTTATGGATTTGACAAATAGTGAATCCAGGCTCAGAACGCAGAAAGTTACTGTTTGTTCGCTTCACGGCGACTGCGAGTCTTGGAGCCAACCCAACGATGTGTTAGCTCTGCTTCTCCCATCCCGTCTGTATCACTCAATTCCCCCAAAACTTTTGATTCAAACCGAAGATGTAAATCTCCCAATCCAGCGCCAAGATACTGCCATTATTAAAACTTCTGGTGTTTATTTCATTGTGAATATTGCTTTAAAAGAGAGGTTAGTGAATGGAAATAGTTGCAATAACACGGGATATATTGATCACACGCATCGATCTGCAATGATACCTGCTGTAGATATGGTTTGAAGTTTGATTAGTTCTTTCATGAGAAAATATGTAACACTACTGGTTCCAACTCCATCACTCATTTGAAAGTTTGGAAATATCCCTTTTTGGCTTCCTCAGGTTTCTTAATAGAAAAACTAATTTTGCAAGAAGACGACTCGCCACCAAACTGTGTGAATTGTCCTTCAAAGGTTAAAGTAATTGCAGTTGTACATCACGTAGAGCGACTCTGCAAATCGACCCTATTCTTATTCAAGTGTAAATGCCATTGACAAGTATGGAGAAAAGCTCACGTTTAGCTCGGCCTGTGTTGAATGTCACTAGTGTATATGTCGAGTTCATTTTTACTTGAAATGATTTTAGTCGAGTGAACTGGACATGGTTTTGACTCGTTTTGACCCAGACAACTAAATTACAACCCCACAGGACATTCTTCTGACGCCGTGTTTCCAACGCCAAAATTAAAAGCTTTCATTGCTTTTCTTCCGTTTTCAAGGAAACAGACGTTGTTTTCAAAACGTTGCCGTTCAGAAATTCTTTCTTTTAGTGTCATGCCCACAGGGCTGTTCACTGCAGGATTTGAGATTACTTTGGGTTCTCGTGGGATTTCTGTCGCTTAATGTTTTGTGTCCTGTGCACCGAGGAATTCCTCTATTTATGTTTGTGGACATGACACACTAATTGCTGCGGTGGCCTTCTCGGAGCAAGAGAAATCTCACCGCACAATTAGTCTGTGAGACCCTTTGGCAGGAGACATTTAATCTCAGGCTCTGATGGAGACTAATTACAATATTCAGCATTATTAATCACCGGGATCTAACCCCGTGGGCGCTGCGTCTTGGCATCTCTGAGCGGTCGCAGGCATTTATTTCTCCGGTCGCGGGTTTTATTTCTATCCGTCACAACTTCAAATGTCTCGATTACCAACCCTTCTTCTGCTCTCGACGCTTTTTCCATCTGTCTTTGGCTCCTTACTCTGCTGGCTGCTTTCAGTGTGAGAGTGTTTTATGAGGGTCCACATGAGGGGCTGCAGACTCCTCAGACTTCATTTGTTTTCTTGCCGATTGGATAGAGCCTCGTATATCACAACCCCCCCCACCACCACCACCACCAATGTCAAAAGCACCTGAGTGCAAAGAAGAGTATGCGTTTGCTGGTGTGCATGATGTCCACGGGATTGGTTCAGCCACGAGGGAAAAGCACAACAGGAAAACTTTAGCCGCATCCAAGCCGGTCCTGGAACTCACGACTCCTCCGTCCACCACTGGAAGCCCCTGTAACTTTTATTTTGTCTGCGCAGCCACCACATACAATGTTTAATTACCCAGGTTGGATTGGTGGTTGGATTTTCTCCCGAACTTGGCGAGTCATTCGACCCCATCAGCCTCAGCGATCACAGTGATTGATTGCCTTAAACTTTTGCAAAAACATTTAGCGTTCCCAGAGGATGGCTCCTTATAACGTTGTTGCTCGGTGAAAAATAAGTGGATCAACACAGGTCGCATGTATGCGCCGAAAAACCTCAACTTCTCAACTTGACCGGCTGCCATTTAGATTTCTTTGCGAGCAAGCAGACTTTTATTGAACTGGAAACCGAGGCTGACAGATTAAAAAACAACAAACAAGAAAACAATGGGCAGATAACCATGAAATTGGGGAGCTGTTCCCCATCAAAACGTTAAGCTGTTTTGGTCTTAGCAGTCTCTTAATTTTTTTTAATTTAGCCTCAATTTTGGGTGTGCCTCAGCCCTCTGCAACCCGCAGTTGGATTAAGTCGCATAGAACTGTGGTTCCCAAAGTCCTGGGGGCACTGTGAGAGAGTTACTTGTAATTTGGAATTACTATAATTATGTAGAGATACATATTTAGATGAAAATGTTATAAAAAAATTATTAAAAAAAAGATAAGAGTTTTGTTTCAAACCTATATCAAGCCAGTTTTTCTTGAAGTTGCTTTCCCATTGGAATGAGTCCTACCCAACCACCTTGTGTATGAGTGGTGAAACAGACTCCAACTGGATGTAAAATACATACATAAATACATCCAGCCTACTAATTACGCACAGACAAAAACACAACCTTTGAATAAATGTTGTCAACTCAGTGATTCAATTGTCAGCTATATTTTCAAGTTGTGAAACTACAAGTCCAGGAGTTAGTTATTTCAGCTGAGGTTTTAAGCAGCATCAGTATGTTCAGTCTGTTGGTTGTTTTTGTAATGAAACCAGACACACGTGCGAGCGGAGAAGTCCCAGGAGAATATTGACTGGGAGTCACGAGGCTCTGGAGGACGACATTGCTGTTCTCGTCGGAACCCCTTTCCTCTGGCCGTGGTGTGCGTGCACATATAGCAGCATTTCAGGAAAATCGCAATGATTGAAATTCTAATAGTGATAACCTCAGCATGAGTTAAAATGCTAAAACAAATCCCATTTGTTAGGTAGAGTGTGTGAAATACACTTCAATAAGTCCAAAAAGAAGGAGAAAATAAAAACTACAGAGAATGGACAAATACATTTTCAAGTTTTGTGCCAATGTGTTGCACCACATTGTTTCCCATCTTGAGTCTATTCTGCTAATTAGACACATCGACACATCTATTCAAACAGTCAAGACAATGAGCCACACATAAATTAGGGATGTGAATAAAGAACACATCCAGCCCAAACGGGCCCAGCGAAGCAGCAAATACACAACAGGACTTGGCGCCCTCATTGATTTTGGCACGCGGGGAGCCCACAAATTGATGCAGGGTTTTTGGCTGCGAGGGTTTTTACTGAAAATCTGCTCACATGAACGATGACAGAGGCACTTAGAAATGATCGAGGATCCTGCTGAATAAGTAATCCGGGGATTTGTCGCGCTGTATGATGTAGCGACGACTCTGAGAAAAGATCAAACCTGCAAAGAAATAAAATACAAAAACACTGCGGCCAAATTGAAATTCAAGTGGTGCCAAAGCATGAAAAAAACTTGTTCGGGTTCTTTTTCCTCCACTTCCTGTAAAAGATTTGAGCGCCGATGCTTAGTGAAACTATAACTGTGAATGTTTGATCTAAGTGAGGTGGGGAGCGTCAGAACAGCGGCGGAACACGACGGGGGTAGAAGTGTGCAGAAGGAGTGCAGAAGGAGTGTATGGACTTTTTGAAGAGGGGTTGTGTGAGGTCAGAGACGGAGCTGCAGCAGCCAACACTTTCAGATTGCCAGGGGGTCGACATGGGAGAACTCAGTGAAGCACGCAATTGTGATCCGTCATCCAGTTTGATAAAGTTCTTTTCATGTGTTGTCGCTGTTGTGTGTTACTTTTGTATTTGAGTTCCGGCTTTTTGTGTGTCGTTTTTTTGTATTTGTAGTGCTTTTGTATTTTTCTTGTGCGCCCCCTGTTTGTGTGACGACTTTATATTGGTGTTTTATGCATTTTTTGTTGTTGTTGTTGCGCCTGTATTTGTCTTACAACATTTGGGTTGCAGCTTTTGATTTTGTGTCACAACTTTTACATTTATGTTGTTGCTTTTTTTTAAATTTGTTTTGTCCTTTCCATATTTGTCTCTATGTTTGTGCCGCTGCTTTTATATATCTTTTATGTATTTGTGTATGTGGCTTCATGCTTGTCTTTGAAGATTTCTTTTTGTTTGTGTCTCTGTACCATACCCGTACAACATACGCATTATGCAACATTATTAGAATTTAAACTTCTTTATCCGTTTTTATTACACAAATTATTTAACCGGCAGTTTGTTGCATTTTTAATGTTACTCATATTAAATCTTTTCCTTCATTTGACTCATCGGCTTCAGAGTAGCCCATTTATGAGATTTAAACACTAAATTTGAGAAGAAAATTACTTAAAACTCATGAAATTACCTGTCCATGCAGCAAGTGACCTTTTAGATTTAAAATCTTGGTCGTACCAAATAAGTTGCAATATATCACGTTGAATTCCTTACTCACGAGCTGATTCAGTCCAGACGTTGCTGTTGGAAGGATCCAGTCTGACTGTACTCCTCAGTCAGTAAACACTGTCGACAGCACTGAGGGAGGTTCAGGGACGCCACTGAAATTTCACATTTGTGGCCACATTGGAAGCCAGCAGCAGCAGCGGCCTGTCGGCTGTGGCGTCAGCAAATATTCCCTGATGCTGACGAGTCAGCACAGCCGAAGGTCCCGGTGCTGGACTCCTCACCTGCAGTTTCCAGGTCGTTGTAGGAACCCGACCTACACCGCACTGAGAGGGAGAACCTGTTAGCGGGTATTGCCTCTGTACCTCGAGCGGAGCTAATAGGGAAATGGAAACCAACTCTATACATACATAAACAGTAGCTGGTATGCTTTTATTGAAAGCTGTGGCATCTCATTGACCCTTAAAGAGCTCTTCTAAATTCCACGTTAAACACCGTGGCCATTATCTCCTCACGGGAAACATATTCGATGCTTCACTTTGACGGATCACTCCTTGATCCTTTTATTTGCTGACCGAAGGCGACAGAACAAGGTCAGTGCTATATTTACATCCAGTGTCTGGAGGGGCAAACACTTAACGGCGGGGATTACAGCACAGTCAACTATTTTAGATAGCGGCATGATGGGACGGGGGTCAGCAAGGGGGACAGGAGGCAAAGGACAGGTGGAGCATGGGAGCCAGAAATCAGGACGACAACAGGAGGGAAATCAACTGGTCGCTCCAGTAAGGGACTGTGTCGAAATTATTTAGATGAGATGGTTTGCAAAGAGGTAAACATGAAAAAAAAAAAGGTAGATTTTCTTTCTTATAATTATTACATATGAGTTATAAAGTTTCAAAACTCTTTTAGAGTTGAAAACCTTTTACTGCTTTAAACTCAATGTCGGAATGTCCTTACTGCACGGTTTCCACACTGAGGCCCCTGTCTCAACAACGATTTAGCTTTTCTCGTGTTTAGAAAAATTTCACATTTTCAAAATGACATCTCTTTACATAGAAACAGCAGAAATGCTGAAAACTAAGTAGTTACCATGGGAGGCCACTAGTGGGTGCTGTCGGTTGTTTTTTGTAATGAAACCATACATGTGCACGGAGAACAATTTGGGAGTGACTGGGAGTCGTGACTATTGTTGTTTTTGTTCAACCCACATGTAGACAAGAAGTATTTACTGTACTGCAGCTGTGGTGTATTTGCGCAATAGCAGCGTCCTTTTCAGAAACTGCATTTTCCTTCATCTATGAGAAGACTGGGTCAGAGAGTTTTGAAAAAAGTTTATTTTTCCCCAAGTTTCACCCAAATGGAGATGGAGCGTTTTCCATAAGTTCCATCTGGGAAACTGTTTTCAATGAGTTGCTTTTTCAATGGCTCAATAAATTATGGATTTCTTTCGTGAAAAGACAACCTAAATAATCATCAGGATGTGATAAGAAATCTAAAGAAGCTTATCGGTCAGCACCAACCCAGTTAGCGTTCTATCTTAAAACCCCTTTGTGCCACAAGGTGTTGCAGTGAGTCACACTCAGAACTGAAGCTGAAGAGTTAAACCTGACCAACGACTGGAAATTTGAGGGCTCATTTGACAATCAACAACTAAATGTGCAAGCTCTTGGGAACAACGCCTCATTACTGCCACCTGGTGAACAACAAGGGTATTACTTCAGTCTAACCAATAAACAGTTATCTACTTTTTCTTGGGTTTTGCGGGATAGTGTTGGCTCACTCTGTGGAGTCGCTTGTCTTCCATTCCTGTTCCAATTTGATCAATTTCCACCTCACCATGTGTCCAAGTGTATTTGGGCAAACTGAACCTCAAATGGCTCCCAATGATGAGTCAGCACTTTGGGTGGTAGCCATCACCATTAGTGAGTCTATGAATGGGTGAGATTGCTGAAATGATAAAACATGTTATATTTACCAATGTGGGCTGATTTCTAATGCAGCACTTTGTCCTGTTCTATACCTTTATTGACAAGCATATTTATATATTTTTTCCAAGTACTGTGACTTTGTCTTTTACTTACGTGCTTTGAGGATAAGCAGCATGGTTTTGACAGCAACCGTAGCTGATTAATGATTAATGTGTGCATGTATGTTTACTGGCACTTTACACCTCACGGTAGCACACATTAATCTGCATTATTTGATATTTTACCAAGCTTTCTTTCTGTCGGGCGAATGGAGAAAACACAAGAGCCACAACTACTCCATTAAGACTGCGTTTCAACAAAAACGGAAAACGCTTGTTGCGTTTGGGGACCTGACTACACAACAACAGTGCTCGCAACCACTGAAAATGCAATGTTTGAAAACTCTCCGAAGGTGGAACATTTTGAAAACTAAACGATCTCACTCCATCTCCATGGAATTGGATTATTACGCAACTTTTTGAAAATGCTTCATCTCTAAGGAAAGGGGGAAATGCAATTGTTCTGAAGCATGTGCGCACCACGACTGAAGAAAATAGTTCTCCTGCACATGCATGACTAGATGGACAACAATGGCGGCCTCCAGAGCGTCATGACTCCATATTCTCCTGGGACTCGATAGTTTATAGTTGAGTCGCTTGTAACGGCGTGTTTGTTTACTGAAATATTGCAGTTGATGTTTGTTGAAGCTCGTTATCTGTCCTTAACTTTAGATACAAGCTTTCCTCCATTTCAACTGGGTATCTCAACCAACGTTTTTAAAAAGGATTTCATCCGTGATCGCTGACTTGTCGCTGACTTATCTGGCATGTATCTACGTAGAGATTTTTGAATGTTACATGGTAACATGAGGCTTGTGGCGTTATAAAAAAGTAAATGAGAAACGGTATAGTAAAGCGTTGGAATGTCAATAACCTTTCATGCAGGGCTGTTTTACGTGGCTTGAAGGAAGCCAGTTAACATCTTGGTGCTATAACACACAATGACCCTTACAAAGCCATGTCCGCAAAGAAATACTCGCCTTAGTTTGCTGAAAGAAAACTTTACTTGCTGGCGCGGAGCCCGAGCCTTAAAAACATCGTTGTGTTGTTAAGTGGATGCTCATCCTCACTGTTTGAATTGTTCTTTTTTCACATAGAATAGAGGAAAGGGGTCGTGACGAGTTTCCATCATGTAAATGTTTTCAGACGTTGGCCCAGACGCTTCACAAGCACCAAAGCCCACAATTTGTTTGATCTCTTCAATCTCCCAGAAAACATGTGGTTGTATGTTCAGCACAGCACAACCCTGCAGGTCGATGTGGATCAATCAGGGTGAAAGAAGTCCTGGAAATTTGTGCGAAAAACAATTGGTGGCTTAGATTTTGGATAATTAAGCAATAAACCCTAAATCTAATGTCTAAAGTGCACAATCCATAATCCAAGTGTATTTGGATTTGCATTTTGCGCTCATCTTCCAGGATGGAGGAAAACAGATTAAAACGCTGTGCGTCCCGGACAGAACAGAACAAGACGGGCGGTTTTGGAGGAGCTCGCCAAGTCAATGGATGGCGTAAAAGGCCTCCGTGAAACAGGTGCCTCAGACCTTCACAATCATCTCGTGGGGCTAGATGTTACTGCTCGTGGGCCAGTTGCCGACCACTGCTTGAGGGTTAAAGTAGTAGGGAACCACCTTACCACTGAGATTGGTGTTTACATCCTGGCGTTCTAAACAATCGACTGGCAATGCAAGACAATATACAGAAACTATACACTGTGCAATTTAGGCCATCTCAGATAAAAGAATAAGAAAATCATCTGTCTTAAACTCTGTTGTAAAATGAGGCCGGTTCACACAGCCATCGTCAACAACCTGAAATTAAATTCTCACTGCGCTGCTGCTGCTCCGAGCTCCAGGTGAAAACAACCAACAGAAAAGCAACGGTGTGAGAGATCGGCAATTCTTCGATCCCGAGCAGGCGAGCACAAATTCCATCTTTTTCCATAGTTTTTGCTCGGCTCATAAATTCTACTGGAACAACTGCTCCTTTCTGTTTGCCGTCGTTTGTTTTTTTGAAGGACTTGGCGTGCACATAGATGACGTACTGGAAAACGTTATTCTTGTGTACTGAAGCACATCGCAGCGGTTGATAGTAGAGAGCGACATCATGAAATCAAATTTCTTGTCCCACCAAGTTAATATAATCCAGTTTGCACAGTGTGGCGGTGAATTCAGATTTTGTTACATTCTACAATTCCTACAATGATGTGATTTCTCAGTGAAACAAGAGGAAATGTTGGTTTTGTGCATTTTAAATCCCTAAATCTTTAAACCGGTCAAGCATAAAATTTGTATGCTGAACACTCTACATATACTTTGTACCATGTTGGGTGAGACAGAAAGAAAGAAATGAAGCGGTAGAATCAGATTATGCTTGCAGGCCGCTCTGTGAGCATACATCCAGACCTGCTATTGATTGTATCAGCTTTTTATGTCCCTGATTTATTGCACTAGATTAGCCCCCTGTAGAGTGTGGATCCCTCAGCAAACAGCCACACACAAACACATGTACGTCGATGTCGGTATACAGTGAGGGCTGGTCTCTTTGTTCCTATGGTTACTGGCTTTAAAGGTCTTGGCATCGTTACTCTGCACGCTGTCAGTCGGAGGTTGATTTTCTGTGTTTGGACAGGGAGATGGAGACTCCCGAGACAGGGGGCGGAGAAAGGGAAAGCACGGGAGTGGGGGGTGAAGAAGCAGTAAAATGTGATTTACTGCAGGCTCAGCGGTGGGTGAAAAGGATTCGCCGGAGTCCAGCGAAAGGAAACAGGGAGCACTTCGTCTCAGGATGAGCTAAATAATGCATCCTCCTCATTTAGAGTCTTCCCGGTCTCACATACATGATCAAATGTTCTGCTGAGGGATGAAGGTATCAGGTCTTCACCCCGCCCGGCCTCGGGGAGGCCATTACTACTGAATGCTGCAGATCCCGATTGAATACCTTTCTACAATAAATAATGCAACTGTTTTAAAATGATTTTGAGATAAAAAATATATAAAAAAAAAAAAATAACCAAAAGATTCACAATCCTGGTCCGGTGCCAGTTATGGGATATCTCAAGTAGCACTCAGGGACAGTTTGCTATGAGAGAACTCACTTCCTTTTCAAGGGCGACCTTTTTCCGTCATCGCAGCAGGAAATGCAGACGTGTAACTAATAACATTAATATTGCTTGTACTCGTGTGAGCCAACTCCGGTGTCCTGCTGTGGTGCAGAGGGGCGAAAAAAGGGGCAGAGAGAGATCGTTAATGTTATTAGTTACCCCCGGCGCTTGTCCTCCATTGACAAGTCAGTAAGTCTGCCTTGAAATAGGACTCAGGTTTGCCCTTTTACACAGCTCACACAACTCACGGGGACAATTATGGAACCTGAAGAGTTGGGCAGCTGCCGTCTATTCATACGCTAGAATTACTAGCTCGCAGCTGTATATTGTACCTCTGCGTACCAGCAGGCAAGACTCCTCACGTCATCCACAAACAGTTTTCGTCATAAATCAATGTAAACCGAACAGACACCGACAAAAGTCAAACTACCCTCAAGCTTGAATTAGCACAGGGCAAAATAAAGTGACCTTACCTGCCACAAAGCAACCGACAAAACAAAACGACATAAAAAGTCAATTAATGATGTTAAAAAAAAAAAAACTAATGGAAAAGTTATTGAAATTTTCAGAATCTTTAGCTGGCATCCACAGCTAAAGATGCATTTGATTATTTCTCACCAGTGTGCCCCATCGATGCCCATCTCCACCACCTTTCCGAAGTGTCCTTGAGCAAGACGCTGAACCCCAAATTGCTTTGAGAGGTACCGGTTAGAGTCAATTTGGAGAATTAAGCAGCACCAATCTGGAAATCTTAAACACAAGGCGTAGCACTCGAAGGAACCCTGGATGATGAGTGATGAGTGCTTTGTGTCTCTATTGTCGCAGCATTTTATCTGTATTTTACAGATCTGTACCTCGTTTCTCAGACCTGTAACATTTTTAAATATTCCCAACTGTGTTTTATTTTTTTATTTATCGTTTTCTTTGCTAGAAAGTGACTCACTCTGAATATATACAGCCATTTTATTATGTTTAAGCTGCTTGTTTAGCAGGCCCAGAAGGGAAAATGAAAAGACGTTGTGTAATATCACTCAGCATTGTGCTTCTACTTTGCAGCCGGGTTAGAAGAGTGAACATTACCAATGTTTACTGCTGGGGGAATGCTACTTCTACCCAATCAATCAATTTCAGTTGTTTTAAAAGCCATATCACTCATTTTACAAGGTCAGCTCTCATCCCGGGACACCGGCCTGCACCTGAAAAAACTGATGGCTCCGCAGTTCCATTTACTGCTGTTATGAGGCTCAATAATAATTCACATTGATTGACAGTGCCGCAGCGTGATTCTTCACGGTTCGCCTCGCAAATTCCGCTAACAGATGAGAGAGGCAGGAAGAGACAGCAGCAACCTGTTAAAAGCGCACGATTTTTCTGTCACGGAGCACGGATTTGTGTTGGGGAAACATACAAACGTCGCGATTCTTAGAAGGAAAAGACTCGGCTCAATCCAGGAGACAGTTATTAAATAGAAGTTAGCACAGGGACGACTTTTGTTAATGCCTCCGTGGTGCTTGTGTAAGTGTTTTATTGGCCCTCTTGACGAGGATGGCAAATCGTGTGCAGATGCCAGACACTTTAGTCCAGGGTCAGGGGATAAGTATTTACAAGCATGTGTGCAGCTGAGGACTCGGGGACCATAAACGCACACCTCTATTCCTCACTGACACAGAAATTCCATCTATTTTCTCATCTTCTCGCCAAATCTTTTCTTGCCCCGTCTGTCCCTCCTGCGCGGTGGACGGCAGAACGAATTAAGGAGCTCACCTATAGTTCTGTTAAAATGTATACCAGCCTCTCACCGTTTCTATCTTTTCCTCTCCTTGTGCCCTTATCAGCCCTCATTTTTTGCCTTCAGACGATAGAAATCCTCCCAGCGGCAGACGGGTACACTTCCTGAAGCGCTCAAGGGCGTGTAGGCACATTTCATATAGCTGGGTGAGAAGAGGAGCTTAAAGTGCGTCTGAAATGGTGAGCAATCAGTCTAAACGCCGTCCCTCCAAGCCTTCGGATCAGACGTCTGGCAGGTTTTTCCCTCTGCCGTTGCAGTGCCCGATGCTGTGACATTGCATTGAGGTTCAGTAGTTTAAAGCAGAACTTAAAACTGGCAAAGGTGGATGATTGGCCAGGCTGAGGGCACAACAGTTTCTGGATCAAACGATCGGTGTGCACTTGATATCAAAGTAGAATGTCAGTGATACTAGACCTTAGGCCTCGTTCACACTACGTGTGTGTGACTTGTTGTCTCATAATCCAACAGATGCTTCTGCTGCATCAAAAACCGAGTCATAAATTACAACTAGAAACCAAACGTATAATCACACGTGGTGGGGGGGGGGGGGGGGGGAGGACTGAGTAAAGCATATGTGAAGTGTCAGGATGTGGAAAAATCCAGTTTGTGAGAAGTGCAGCTCCTGTCAAAAACGAGGTAAAGCGCTCGGGGCTCCGAAATTCGAAAAGCCACCTCTTGCTGTCACCGGGCTGAGTGTATTTATCGTCACTTTCTGACGGCTTACTTTGCTAAACACCACACAGAAGTCGCAGTTCGTCTTCAAATTGAATTAAGTTGCTCGACAGCAAGGTTTCTCTGTATTTTGCTGCATCCATTTGTGTCATCTACATTTGCAAACCTATTACCAAAATGGAGCCACACACTATGATGGTCCCCCCGCCATGCCTGACGTTAGAGTTTATGTGTTTGTGGCGATAGCTAAAACAAGAGACTCTCCCAGTTTGCATTGGATTTTCTAAACACACCTTTGGACAAGATGTAAGGCAGACTTAAGCAGATTTTTGAGTTGGAACATTTTCCAAAAGTTGTGTTTCCAGGGAGAAGTGTTTTTTTTTTTTTTAAAAAACATTTTCAAAAACTTTCATTTTCAGTGGCTCCGAGCACCATTGTCATGAAAACAGGACTTTAATTAGTTAATTAATTAATTAGTTACTCATTACTGAGTACTCATTCATCAATTAATATCTATTGGTAGGGCAATATCCCATAACAAAGTTTAACATTTCAACTGCTGTGGTTTTTCAACTTCAAAGTAGTCCCAAGATGTGCTTCTTCCTATTTCACATGAGGGGCCTGACTAAAACTCTGTGAGAGAAACAGAACAACGTGCTGCAAAAACTGCTCGTAATCAAGATAAAGTGGGTGAAAAGGAACGTGGAGGGAACACATGTACGTGCATCAAATCATCAATGAAGCCCATGTTTCATCATAGTGAGATCTCTCCAAATGAGGGTTGTAGCATTAACAGGAGCCCTGTAAAGATAAGGGGGCACTCGATCAATCCCGGTCCCTATATAACGCAGCCGAGGAGGGCGAGTCAAGGTGCGTATCGATCACAGCTCGTATGTTCCCAGACAATGCGGCCAGTAGCTATTACAGGCAAAGCATCCTGTCACTTGTGACGAGGGAAGAACAGCCATTTCCAATTCCCAAAATGAGCCCAGCCAATGTAATCAGCTTTCAGATATATGACTGGAAGATCGATGCGGCTTCTCAGCAACACGGGGCAAAAAAAGGAAGGAATAAGCGTGCGCTTTTCCCGAACAACCTTCTCAGAGGTGACCTCTGCTCCACTCTGCCAAACCGCGACGACCCTCGGACCAACTGCACCCGGCAGCTGACGTGGAGAGAGAAAGAAAAACGGGGGCCATCAGACGATAACCGAGTTAATGAGTCGTCTATCAATATCTCTATAACGTGCTGTGGCACAGCCTGTGACAGATGAGGATGGCTTTAAAGTGTGGCCGCCGTGCCTGGCTCCAGACGCAGGATTAAAGCAATTCTAATTAAAGATGGATCATGTCTAGGCTGTGAGGGAACGACTGCTACATGGGAGGCTCTAATAGCGGTCAAGGCATCACTTGTTTGATCATTCATGGAGTTTATGGTGTGAAATTTATGAGTAGAGCCATGAAGATACTATGAACAAATAAGAGATTTTACAGCCTGGATGATGTATGCCACCACACAAACACTTCCTTTGACACATTAGTGTGACGAATTTAGCTCAGAAGCTACTTTGCCTTTTAGAAAAATGCTAAAACCCAACGTAAACACCGCGACATTGACGATTGTTGACAACGTCATGATACAACACATTTCAGATTAGATTTTGTCACCCATACTGTAAACCAGAGGCCAACATTTACGAGCAAAATGGATGTTTTTGTCACTTTCAACCACATAAAACACACGTTTACTGTTTAACGTGAAGATAACACAGCTCACTAGGATGTAGATATATATCATAAATATAAAAACTGTCTCATGTTGCATTGAGATTTTATAAGAAGAATTAAAAGAAAAAAAAATTTGGATTTTTGACCGTTCTTAGAAGTCAACCCAAGACGACCCAAAAACACCTGGAATCAGGCTGTGGAAGGGAAACTCAATATCCTCAAAACCCTGCCCTACAAGCCTGACGACATTGATCGGCATGACTGAGGCATGTTGATTCAACTAAGAGACACACAATAAGTCATTTCCATTGAATTGGTTGCAAATCCTCTAAATCCTTGCACGAGAAGATCATAATTTGTGGTCCAGTAGTGAGAAAGACATTTTTGTGGCCCCTTTACCGATTAGAGTTGCCCAATAATGGACTATAGGTATGAGGTTCTCACCCCCATCCCGTTTTTCTCTTTGACCTTCAGATTCTTTGTTATTTCTCCTCAACAGCTCCACGGGCACTAGAGGATTCCCCGCAGGTAGCGAAAACAAGGCTCTCGCCCATAAAAAAAACGCTAAAAGACGGCACTTTAAAGGCTCTGAATAATGTATAGGGGTATGCACATCAGTGGCTTTTCAGCTGTTTGTTTACTTTTACGCATGAATTATTCACTTTTTTTTTTCCTGCTCTGGCTAAACCGTCACCAAGAAATATGACTTTACAATCTGTTGCATGAGGAAAAATTGCTTGACGAATTTCCTTCTCTCGTCTGGGAGGGAAAGGGTAAACATTAAGTGCTGCCATTGTAACAATGGAAATTCAAGATAGATTGTGGCGCTTTCAGTACAAGCTACATATAGGATCACGGACATAGGATAATGTATGACACCGTGCGTGTGACCGTGTTTAACAGCTGAAGCCATGGCGAGTCGGCTCTCGGGTTGTATTGTGCAGACAGGCGTGCCAGAGAAGTTGCCCCAAGCGAACAGACAATGGGAATGCAATTGGACCCATGTCCACGTCCCCTCTTATCTTTGTTAATTTCCTGGGACGCATTAGCGCTACATTCAGGACGATCTCCGATCTGAGCGTATGGGGACGTATGGAATAATTAAGCATGTCGAGGAGGAGATTCCATACGCCCTTTCTGCTGTGGTGCATATTAAACCTCTGCCCTGTTTAACAAGGCTATGTGGTACGTGTTTTCCATGCGAAAAAAAAAAAGAAAAATCCCCCCAGCTCCAGCCGTTTCCTCTTTTTATTATTGTTGCAATTATTTTTTTTCCGTCTTGTGACTGCCTCTTCTCGAAGCCCAATAACGCGATGCTATCGACGCACATTAGCAGCTGGGGCACCGGCCCGCAGGCTGCCAGGCGGCTGTCACCGCGAGGAACTTTTTATGGAGGGAAACCGCTCGGCGGCACTTCGGAATTGGAAAACGTAGCAGGCGGCGGCGGCGACGACGACGTCAGGGGGCCCTTTGACAAAAAACTTCAGTTCGGAGCAATTAAAAATCAGCATGGAGAGCAATAAAGAAAAAGAAAGATGTAAGATTTGGAAGGATTTTAAGAGACGGGTTTTCCAGTGGCTCATATTTTACAAAAAGGATTTTCCAGTCTCCTTTGTAGGCACCTTTCTTCAGTAGTCAAGAATGTGAGTCAGCCTTTAGGCGCAACCATCCAATGATTAGCTGATGTGTGAAATGTGTGGAACAGATAAGCCTCTGTCTGGTTTTTATACATTTGTATCCGTCAGCTAAACACTCTTCATAGAGATAACAGTGTGTTTTTTTTTGTTTTTTTTAGACAGAGCCCATTCCATCATTGCTTTATGCTAAAATAATGTGCCGATATCCTTGCTGCTGACTCCCCAGGTCACTTCATTGCAGAGTATTCTCTTGCAGTAGTAGATGAGGCAATTTTCCAACTGGAGAGCAAGCTCAGTGTGTAAAACCACGCTGTTTCCCCACAGCAGCTAAAAGTTTCTGAATGTTGTCGTAATTAAAAGATCATACTGTTTGTTGTCAGCGGCGCGTTAAAAAGTGCCACCCTTGTTGGTGTAAATCAAAGCCCATTAGGCGAGGCTGTGATTGCTGAGTGGAGGCACGGCGTTAAGGAGTGACCTTCAGACTGACAAGCTGCTCACAGCAGGATCTCTCTGCAGCATATTGAGGCCCTGTTTACCCAACAAAGTGAGAATGCATCGGTTCTGTCTTTTTGGTTTCAGAAAGGTTCCGTGTTTACACAGCAGCGTTTTTGAAATGATGTCTGTTTCCATGGAAACAGCAGAAAATGATGTAGTTTGCATGTCAGGCCACAAGTTGGAGCTGTTCTATATTTTTGTGACGAAACCACACACACATATGTACACAGAGAAAAAATACGACATGAACTTGGACATTCATATGGACAGATGAGCAAGTTGGATTGTTATTACGGTGACTCCCAGCTATAAAACTACCAAGTCCCAGGAGAATATGGACTGGGAGTCATGACACTCTCAAGAGACACTGTGCATGTGTGCAAAAAAAGTATTTTACTACTGATGTGGTGCACATGTGCAGTAGCAGCGTTTCGAGATAAAGCGTTTCCCTCCGTCTCCACGGAGCCAGAGTCGTAGCATTTCTAAAACGTTCTGTTTCCTCCCATTTTCATGGAGTCAAAGCATTTTTTTTTTAAAAGTTCCACCTTGGGAGCCGTTTTCGAAAAGTTGCGTTTTCAGTGACGAGATCACGAACAACCAAAACGCAGTGAACGTTTTCTATTGGAAACTGAAAAATTTCAAACATGTAAACATTAAGAAGCCAAACTTAGACACAAGCCTTCTCTCAAACTACAGGCCCATCTCCAACCTTCCTTTCCTGTCAAAGGTTCTGGAGAAAGTAGTCGCTAAACAACTCAATGATTTTCTGCACGAGAATAATCTGTTAGAGGACCTTCAGTCCGGCTTCAGAATGAACCACAGTACAGAGACTGCACTGCTAAAAGTTACTAATGACCTTCTAACGGCCTCAGATAGAGGTTTTCTATCGGTTTTAGTTCTTCTGGACCTTAGTGCCGCATTTGATACTGTCGATCATAATATACTTTTAAGGAGATTAGAAGATGCCGTCGGCATTAAAAACTTAGCCTTAAACTGGTTTAAATCATATTTATCTGACCGGTTTCAATTTGTTCAAGTAAATAACAAATCTTCAATGCATGAACGGGTCCTGTGTGGAGTACCACAAGGCTCCGTCCTCGGACCGATATTGTTTAATCTCTATATGTTGCCACTCGGAAATATAATTAGGAAACACAGCATTAACTTTCATTGTTATGCAGATGATACTCAGCTATATTTATCAATTAAAGCCAATCAGGCCGACCAACTTGTTAAACTAGAGTCCTGCCTCAGGGACGTTAAGTCCTGGATGTCTATCAACTTCTTAATGCTCAACACATCCAAGACTGAGGTTCTAATCCTAGGTCCTAAAAAGCTCAGGGATAACTTTTCAGACAGTCTGATTAGGTTAGATAATATTACCTTAACCTCTAACAGTGATATTAGGAACCTGGGTGTTATTTTTGATCAGGATCTGTCCTTTATTTCCCATGTTAAACATGTCTCCAGGACAGCCTTCTTCCATCTAAGGAATATTGCAAAAATTAGAAACTTCTTGTCCTTCAAAGATGCAGAAAAAATTATTCATGCCTTTGTGACTTCAAGATTAGATTATTGTAACTCCCTAATGTCAGGATGTCCAAACTCCTCTGTTAGGACCTTAGGACCTTACAGCTAGTGCAGAACGCTGCTGCACGTTTACTAACCAGAACTGGAAGAAGAGAGCACATCTCCCCAGTCTTAGCATCCTTACACTGGCTTCCAATTAAATCTAGAATAGAATTCAAGATCCTTCTGATCACATATAAAACTCTTCATCAGAAGGCTCCGTCCTATATCAAGAAACTTCTAGAAGTTTATCACCCTCCACGAGCCCTTCGCTCTGAGGATGCAGGACTGTTGGTAATCCCTAAAGTCCATAAAAGTAAAACAGGAGGCAGGAGTTTCAGCCATATGGCTCCTTTACTCTGGAATCAACTACCAGCCTCGGTCCGAAAGGCCGACACCATTAGTTTATTTAAGAGTAGACTAAAAACATTCCTATTTGATAAAGCTTATCCTTAGGAATAAAATAGGAATAAAATAGGACCACTAAGTTGAGCTGCTATAGGCCTAGACTGCTGAGGGGATTTTTTCTCTCCCGTTAAAGGGAGGAACTCTACATTTGGAGGTTCTGTTTCTTGTCTTTCTTTCTTTCTCTCTGTGTAACAACATTACTGGAGCCACCAGACACTGCCGCCGTCTTTTTTATCCCTGACAGGAGGAGAGCAGGATCCAGGGGATCAGACCCAAGACTCACAGAGTGGAGTTACGACGGTCCTACTACCCGACCCCACCACAGCACTGGGACCCCACCGCAACGGCACGGCCCTTAAACTCCAGACTGAGATTGGCTCATCATCAGACCAATGCTCATCATAGACTTTTCTTAGTATTTATACTTATCTGGCCTGTCTGCCACTCTCTCTCTCCCTCTTCTTTTCCTCTCTCTCCCTGTCCTATCCCATGTACTTCTCCCCCCAACCGGTCAAGGCGGATGGCCGTCCTTCCAGAGTCTAGGGTCCGCCCCACGGTTTCTTCCTGAAGAGGGAGTTCTTGAACTTCTCTCCATGCGAGGGAGTTTTTCCTGGCCACTGTTGCTTGTTACACCTGCTTGCTTTGGAAGGGTTTAGTTGGGTCCTGTTGTACTCTATCATTGTAAGAGCGCTTTGAGATGTTTGTTGATGTGATTTAGCGCTTTACAAATAAAATTGAATTGAATTGAATTGAATTAAACACGGCCTAAGACTATGCCCACCACAAAAGGACTGGTGTTGAAACTCTGCATGAACCAAATGTGTATCGCAAGACAGAACTTGTATGTTAGTAATCTTTAAATAAAAAATATATGTAATAATATTTATCAATGCAAAAAAAACAAAAAAACTAAATTAAACCATGATACAATAGGTTTTTGTTAATCTGTGCTCGAAGATTAGGCTAAATTAATTTTTTATGTGAAAATACAGTTTAAAGTGTTGGCCAGCACTGCAGTGCCACACAACATTGGAAAAAAATTACTTTTCAGTACAGCTCACACAGACTTCTGGGCCTGGTTAAATTGTGGGAATAAATTGGGGACAATGCTACGCGAGTTCAGGTGTGTGCAGGCACAAATATGGAGCCATATTCTTTGCGCCTGTGAAGTATGGCAGCCGCCACTCAACACATTGTATTCCAAGGCTGAGTGTAGTAACATATGACACACTGTTACTACTTTGTCTCAGTCGGTAGCCTGCACACACACACACAAGCGCACACACACACCATACAATAATCTCAGATAGTTTTTTCCAGATATTGGACTTCTCCTTTATTTCTTTCCCCATGCATTCTCTTATGGAAACAAAGGAAGTGATAATATTGTGAGACATGAAATTATTGTTTCTCTGTCAATCTGATGGGAATAAAAGGTAAACGTATGGTGAAGATAGCAGCCAACTCTATAAACTAAGGTTGGATCCACATAGCAGGAGTATTTATACACCAGATACCAGTACACACTGGTGTGTACTGGTGTGTGTGTGTGTGTGTGTGTGTGTGTGTGTCCCCTTCACCCTCTTCTGTCGTCACTCTGCTCTTCCCCCACCGTTCCCCTCTGCTGCACTGTCATTCATTCGTCCAGTTTCCTCTGCAAGGAACATTTGCAACCGAAATCTAAAGTCCCTGTATGAACATATGGGACAACTGCACAGACTGCGTGAATAATTACACACTGACTATTCTTTGTAGTGCAAGAGCTGGGACACCTGCAGAAAAACTCAGAAACAATCATGCAGATTCCTAACGAGATTCAGATTTAATGGCGCAACTTGAAGAAGATGTCAATTGTTAAGGGAAAGTTCAGAAATTTAAACCTGCCAGATATAAAACCCACATTGGACAAACGACCATGAACACAAACTCTGACAATAAGCTTCTTTGGGCTACTACAAAGTATAAGGTTTCATTCATAAGCTTTACAGCTTTCTTGAGGCACTAGAAAATTCCACAAGAAATAATAATCAAGGCAGCGGAGTGTGAAAGGCAAGCTGGAAAATCCACATGAGCGTCAATGTTAGGACTCCACATGCAGAATGAATTGCTCCATTATGAAGGTATCATACAAGCTTTTATGAGCAGAAACATTACCACAAGTGTTGACCAGGTGGAACCAGCTGCTCTTTATTTCTCTTTTGTCACACAAGTTGAACGTTAAACCCTTTTAGTAAGTGCAGGAAACGCATATTAAAGCTTAAATATGAACAGAACCACATAGAGTACGTCTTTTAAAAATGCTCCGACTCCATCTTCGTGGAAAGGGGAGAAAACACAACGTTTCTAGACACTGCAAATGTGAATGCGCACCATGACTGGAGTAAATAGTTCTTCTGCTCATGCACAAGTAACCGGACAATAACAATGTGGGCCTCGGGAGTGTCATGACTCCAAGTCCATATTTTCCTGGGACTTGGTGCTCGTCTTGCGTCTGCGGGTGAAGATTTCGCACCGTTTCGCAGTTGGTGTCTTTGACATGGCCTTTTTTAACTCGACTGTTGGCAGTTGGATAGGGTATTTCTAAGAAAAGTGTAGCATGGTGTCGGAGCTTCTCGGCTAGACCTCCATCTTGGTCACGCTTCTCCCCGGTAACCCTTCCTGGGATTTGGTCGTTTTAAAATAGGAAATAGGTTCTGTCCATAATAGCCCAGAGGTTGGCTCCAAGACAAAGAATTAGACATATTACTAAGTCTTGAATAATTAGAGCAATTATAGTTTTACCATTTCCAAAGACATGAGGAAGGATGGCCAACCTGTACTTACTAGATCTCAGATTTATGTTGACTCCCTGGTGGCCGCAGCAATTATGACAGAAACAAAGTTGAAAGACAAGAAAACAAAGTTTAAAGAATGTATATGAAAGCATGATTGAAAAAAAAAATGGACGTTGTTTAGTCGATGCAAATTGTCTAATCAATATTATACAAAGAGCACTTTCCCAAACCCAACTAAAAACCATCTGACTCTTACTATTCCCTTAAAGGTATGCAACGTACCTTAATCCACCAGAGTGAAGACTTGTGATGGCCTCAAGTGGCCTTAGTGATTTTGATGGAAACAATGTAGTAAAGCAGAATTACAAAGAGTAAAGACATTTAGAGTAAATTGGACATCAGGATGGGACTGAGACTATGATGGTCCAATCTGGCTCAAAGGATCACTTTGCAAAGTGTAGAGATTACGAAGAAGGTCATTCGTTTAGTGGTGATATCACTGTTTTAATGTGATTAACGGACAGAACATTTCACTGTCACCAAAGTGAGAAGATTCTCTACTGAAAACACAAATCATCACTGTTGGACGCGGTTCCCTTTGAAGGTACTACTGTAGAAAGATATTTAAATGAATGTTGATGGGTTTATGATGTACTCATTCCTCTTGACTATAAAACAAGGGGAAAATTTAGTTGTCCTAACTCAAAGGTTATTAAGATTTCATCTTACCAGTGCAGCCTACTCAAATCAGATTAGCTCGATGTGATACTCTGAGCTACACATGAAACATATAATCATATTATCGAGGAATAATAGTCACAAATAGGATTTTAGTAAAAGTAATAAAAAAAATTTTTTTCAGCATCCAGATTGAAAACACATTGACTCAAGAGGAATCCAGATCCTTCTGAGTATTCCATTCAATTGAATATTCATTGCACTTCACTCACATCCACACATAAATATCACCAGGCAGCAGCAGTCCCATATGGACATGTTTACACTGCATACCAGGAAGTCGAAATCCTAAACAGACATGTTTCCGGGGGGGTGGGCAGAAATAAATACCATCTGCTATCACAGAACCCATCACAACCAGACCTTCCTGTGATAGATAACCTGCTCTTAGAGCAGGAGGAAGATTGTTGTATTTTAGCAGTCTCAGTTATCCTAGAGTCACAAATGTTAGTCTTAAAGAGCTTATTCCTACCTCACAAGCTGCTGTTATGAGCTCGCAACGAGGCCGTGTGCGTGAGCATGAAGCTCTCGGTGCATTGCTGGCTGCTGGCAGACGGCGACCTCCGCGGCGAGCGCTGAAATCGACTCCGCCGGTTGAAGTAGTTGCCGGCCGACCACGACCGCTTGTGCTTCCTCAGGTACTCCTTGTAGTTCTTGGTGAGCAGCGTGTAGAGGAACGGGTTGATGCAGCTGTTGGAGTACGTCAGGCATGTGGTCAGGTAGTTGATGTTGCGCTTGGCTTTGGGCGAGAGCGACAGCAAGGGGTGGAACTGGCACAGCTGCCAGATCCAGAAAGGCAGGAAGCACGCCCAGAAGAGGAGCACAATGGTGAAGATCAAGTAGAGCACCTGGAGAAGGAAGACCACAGGCAGAAAGGCTGCATTAATGAGAAGCAGTTCACTTGGAGGAACACCTGGGGATACGTCCTGAGCATTCACATAGATCCCCAAGAAACTTGGCCCAACGCTTCTCGTCATCAGAGCTTCGGCATGTTGAGATCAGATTTATAGATTTGAGGAAGGAACACATAGTCTGGACTATTTAGGTTTGAGTTTTGTCAATATCCAGTTTGACCCAACTCGTCTCTTTTCCTCGTCTGTAGACCAGAAACTTAATGAAAACTGAGTGACTTCTGTTCCATTTATTGTCAAAAACTTGGATTATTCAAATGAGCAAAACCTCCTGCTTCCTTAAGGATTAAGTGTAGTTAATATTCCTGTTAAAATACACAACTCAGAGCATTTATTCCCCACAGATGGGTTCAAATTTCACCACTGTTGGGAGTAATGTTGAAACAAGAAAAGTCTCTAGGTGCATATTGGATTACTTTTCTGGTTAAGGAATTGGCTGGATGGAAAAATCCATGACTTTCAAACCACATTGATTTAAGAATTCTAATAATAAAAAAAAAAAACAGGTCAAGAGGGTTGTTAACTTTTTTAGTGCGATAAGTACAGGGCAATATGCTGAAGAATTTTTAGTGGTATTGACCCTCCCCGGGGTCTCCACATACCCAGTTCTGTTGAATTATTTCTTCTGCCAAGGGATGCAGTTTACATCCACTGCATACTAATTAAAGGTACTTTGCCAACAGACCACGCCAAACATGATATTCTCTCTTTTTTTCTTTTTTTTTAGATTGCATTTATTCATGCATCTTTGACACCACTTTATCCAGTTCAGGGTCACTGGAGCTGATGACAGGTGACTTGGATGAAGGCATGGTACACCTTGGACTGGTCACCAGTCCATCACAGGGAGTTGCATAAGATAAAAAATCCCTACATTACATTTAACCTATTCTAATCATATTTATGATTAGCTATACATAGCAGGAGCAACGCGTTGCCACGGAGAGCTGTCAACAGTGGTATTCAGACCTGCAAAGTTCCAATCCCAAATCTGTTTCTCTAATCTGTAGACCACCACAGAATGAAATGACATCTCTGTATTTGCAGTATGTGAGTAATCGTATGTTGGTTACATCTTGCATTCAACATAGAAAACGCACATAAGGGCAGACTCACACGGCTGATCTGACATCTGATGGAACCATTCAACACAAGCATATAAAGAACATTCATGTTTCCATGTATGTCGCAATAGAGACAATACAATTATTTCAATGCTAAAACCTATATTTTGTTACCATATGGTTACCATGTTACCATAATAACAAACCTGACTGGTGCAGCGTTTACAGCAAATCCATATCATGATAAAACGTGTTCTTTTTTTTTTTTCTTCTTTTTTTGAAGTGACAACCGCTACAAAGTTACAGTAAATAGATTTTACACTTTAGTGTGCAGACTCATATCCTCCACTCATATCTTTTTGCCAAAACTTGGTCTTATTAAATGTGACATAGTAGCAGAATGTGGTGGTATTACAGATCAGAACTGAATCTAACCTTTGGTGTTTGCTAAACCAAGTGCTACCATTTACTCTGGCAGGGAGCTGGTTTCAATCCCAGCTCACGTTGGGTGAAAATGCAGACCAACTAATTAGAGACACCATTTCGCCCAACGTGTATATTTTGGGATTGTTATAGACCAGGAATAGCAATGCATGTGCATGGAGAACATGGAAACTCCACTAAGAAAGCCTCCACAAGTTCCCCGTTGGGATATTGTAGCTGTGATATTGCCAAAACTAAAAATGAATGGAAGATTAGAATTTCAGATCTAAATTAATTGTTTCCAAGCGCTCTGTGTGTTCAGATGGAGCCCTACTGCATTAGATTGTGTTGACAACAGATTGTATTTCACCTCATTATTATACATTAACCTTGAGTATCTTGAAAGACATTCAGAAATGAAATGTATATAACTGGTGGCAAAAAGCCAGAAGCCACTGGTAAAAATACCAAAAATGACACGGTCAACAGGTGATCCACTTCTCGAAAGCAGCTTGTATTAACTGTGGATGAACATGTGATTAAAAGAAAAGAACAGAAAGATTACACCAGCGGTTACAATTGGAAGAGAAAGAGAACTATACAAATTCCAAAGCATATGTTACACATTTATCACAAGTCGTATCACAACTGGACAAATGTAGTTGTAGAGAGACTCATATTTCAAAAGCCAACTGTTACCACACAAACCTCACAAGCCCAGTTAAACAGCAATGATAGCGACACTGAGAGGATTATTCCTGTAGCAAGTAGAAGCACTTTTCATTGTTGGCCAGTCTACTCTCTCTTTTAGCTCTAGTCTTCCTCTAAAGCCCCCACAAAGAGCCCGTCAGGCAAGGTAAGGGAAGCATTTGCCGTGTAGTTAATAACACTGATAAGACAAAATGAATCTGTCTTTAGTCCTGCTATGAAGCAAATTGGAACCAGTTTGGTCTCAGCGTGTGCAGTGGGGGGACGGGGGAATCAGAAAAAGCCTGCAGCAGAGAGCAGCGACGACACAACGCTTACATTATCCCCAATAGCAGCTCTTTATCGGCGGCGATGACAGTGTTGTCGGGAAAGCCCGGTGAAAACAGCTGATACAGAAGCGGCCAAAAGAACATTACGGACCTGCTATTTACAGGATAAGACCCCTCCTTTTGCCCTGGTTGTGCTTACCTTCCTTTCTATTCATGAAGCTGGACCTGATGGCTGCAGCAGGTTTCAGCCCTGCCGAGATGCTGGCTGAGTGAAAAGTCATGAAAGTGACAGTGAACCAAACACTTCCCCCGACATATGTAAACAGCTTGTTGAATATTTTGTAATGTGTTGTATACCAAACTGCTGAGAAAAGAGGAAATTGTTTGCCAAATACTTGAAGAATTAGTTTAATACTGAGACTTCGTCATGTGAAATACCAACAGGTACTAAATGCACAATAACTGTGGTAACCGTAGAACAGAAAAAAAGCATTAAGCACGATATGAATAAAGTTTTGGTGAAACAACAAATTGTCTTTTGCATTGTTAATTCAGAAAAGTTTTGCATTTAGACATTAACATTTTGAAAATTGTGTCAAACGCCATACTTTTTTATTTTTTTTAAAATGTGTTTTGCACAATAAATGTTCTTAAAATGGCATTCTTGACTTTTTTGAAGTGTGCTTATTCTGTTGAAATATACCTGGTAGGTGAGTATGTCCACAAACAGTCATTATATACTGTATACAGAAGAAAAGAATATATCCCAATATATATCATGACTGCACATGCTTCAAATTATATCGCAGTATAGATTTCAGGTCATATCGCTCAGCCCGAGACTGTCGCCATATCTTTACCACAATCATCCCCCAATATTGATCAAATAGTTTTCTCAATAAATGGCTTCAGTGCTGTCAGTCAACGGTATTTTAGGTTTTTCCAACAGTGGAGGAGGGCACTGACGAATTATATTGAGGATTATAGCCAAGAAAAGTTGTTGGTTTTGGAATTGGGTTATCATAAGTGGCTGAGAAAACACAGAGTAATTCAGCCCATAAATTGTTGATGATGAGTGGCAAAACACAAAGAGCACCACAAGAGAGTGAGCTGCTGGGAACTGGAACCACATGTGATGAAAAATACTATCCTGTGATTCACTGACCTTTTGATTAGGTAGTTTCTTGGTCTGTTTGAAGGTCTCCGTCTGTGAAATCCAATAAGTGCGTGCCAGCTGGATGTAGAGATAGCCAATGATCAGTCCTGGAGCAACAATGCTAGTGCAAAACAGGAAAGAGATGTAAACCTTGTAGGAGGATGGCGACAAGGTCGGTTGACACATGGCCTTGTTGCCCACCGTCATGAGCTGAATCCTGACAATCATCGGCAAGGTGAGGATTAGTGAGGCCGCCCACACCAGCAGCGCGATAGCCTTCCGGTAGCTTTTTGACCGCTTGACGGTGTCGAGCGGCTTCAGCACGGCGAAGTAGCGCTCCGTGCTCATGATTGTCAGCGTGAAGATGCTCGCGTGCATGGTGAGGAAGTCCATGCTGATCAGGATCCGACACCCTGCGTCCCCAAAGTACCATCCCTTGAGGAAGTGCGTGCACACCACAAAGGGGATGGTGAGAAGGTAAAGCAGGTCCGCCAGGGCCAAGTTTATTATGTAAATATACATGGAGGCCGCCGTCCTCATGGAGTGGCACATGACCACCAGGGTGTAGATGTTCCCCAGGACTCCGACAAGGCACATGATGGAGAGGATGGTGCCGATGGTGAAGGTGGCGGCCATATCTTCATGGGAGCTCAGAGGTGGGTCGGTGGCGTTGGCGCCCCTTTCCACCAGGACTCCCACAGGCTCCATGGACACTGTAGTCATTTCTGGATGGGTGGGAACAGAAATGAATGAATGAAATTATGACATTCAAGAATAATCTCAATCCGAAACTTGGACAATTGTTTGAGTGAATAGATATTATACAAATGGAGACGCTACCCCGGCACATTCTGTTCTATTTATATTCCCCTTGTTGGAGTAAGTCATCAAAGATTGACTTAATGAGCTTGCTTTCAAAGCAAAGCTCCTTACAGCCGCCTTCTCGACTAGTCATTTGCAAAATCTGCATGTCACATTCTCAAGTACTTCAGACTGCCGAGATGGAATCCTAACCGTGACCAACTGAGGAGGATGAAATCCCTCATTATAGTCACATGCTTTAAGCACAGCATTGAAGAAAAAAAACGTTGAAACTTTTATTTTATTAGAAAGCAGCCGATGTATACTATATGCCTTTGTATAGGATTCACTCTGACAGTGTTATATACATGAATCTTCCTTAACCTACATTATTAATCTATTCAACCAAGAGATCTCACTTCTTTGTTTGGAACGTGCAGGATAGGAAAAAACAATAAAAGGTGTGAACGGTATCAAAACGTTTTTCCAAGTGACAGGAGTCTTCCTCTTTATCTGGACTAATGTGCAGCTGTCATAATTCAGACAGAACCCATTGATTCCTCCAACATGAGCTCACCATGCCTAAAACAGCACCGGTACCACAGTTGAAGTCTGTGTTGCTACGACATTTCTCTTCTCTCTCCCTAATATACCCATCTGGCATGCTATGATGACGCAATAAGCCCCTTTAGCACACACATTCAAATGCAATATTCTCGGATGAAATCCCACGTGTAATTTAGGTGAATTATGCCGATACTCACCTGGACTGCCTCCCCAGACAGAAAGCTTCAACACTCAGCTGCCGTCCCATCAGCCATGCCTTGTCCCACTTTGCTCCATCCAAATTTCTCACTTACTGGACAAATTTCACACTCCATAAAACTCTGGAGAGTCTTCAGAGGCACAGGTGGAACAAAAGAGAAAGAAAAGAAGAAAAAAAAACTCGACCCACCCAGAAGTCTTGAGAAGTGGAAAGAAAAAAAAACCCCAAGATGAATCATCCACTAGGAGAAAAAGCCTCTAATCAATGGCTTATCTCAAAACCAAAAGACAAACACAGTCCAAAGTGTCTGGATTAACGAAAGAGGTGAACTGACGGGAGCATGAAAAGTTCTCCCGCCTAGGTAAGCATCCAAACACTGAGTGTCAGCGTTGATATCGGCAGCTGACAAACTCAATTCAGGGGAGAGACCCGAAAGAGAAAAAAGAAAGGAAAAAAAAAAAAACATCAGTGAAAAGGATGATGAGAAGTGAGGATCACACTGAGCTACAGCTGTTACGGAGGATCCCCTCTGACTGAGAGAGAGTGCCAGAGGTAGAGAAGAGAGAGCAAGAGAGGGAGGAAGGCGCTGCTGGTGAGCCTGTCGCGCTCAGAAGCCCGAAATGGGAGGGAGGAGAAAACTGAGCTAGCGGGCAACAGAGAGGTATGCAGGAAATGTGCTCTCTCTCTCTCTCGCTCTCTCTCTCTCTCTCTCTCTCTCTCTCTCTCTCTCTCTCTGACTCAAGACACACCTACACAACAACCCTGCTGACACAAACCAATATTTGCAACAAATCAATCAGCAGGTAAAAGAAAAGACAACGCAGGCTATTTATTGAAATGGGCACTTATCTACGGACCGTTATTTCCAAATGAACGAGCGCCAGGGTCAGTGTCACCTACCCACCGCTGAGGCAGATTGCCTCAGCGCAGCCATCACACATCGGCAGCTGCCACAGGGGCTGATCCAAGCTAAACATTGTGTTTGGCCTTTGTTTGCTGCTGCTGCGAGGCAGCAGAGTGACAATGCATTGGTTAAGCAGCGGGCTAAATTGCATGCTTTCATTATGAGAATAGAACAATGACGGGTGGACGTGATGGACTAAAGTGGGAAAGTGCTTTCATAAAATTAAAGCAGATTGTTTAGAGAGCTTTTTCGAAGATTGTTTAATGCACTTGAAGCCGATGAATCCCATGCGGTGGATGGGGACACATTGACCCCAGTTAGACCAGTGGACCCATCTCTTCCAGCTCTTTCTTCACAGTCCTTCACCTGGCGGTTTTGCCTCTTTTTCTTCTTCCAGTTCCATCTCATGGTGACTTTAGGTGTCCTGTCATTGAAAATCTACAGGACAGGACCAAGCCATTGCAGTCTGCGATTCTTAATTTCAAGAGACATATTCATACGGTCCGTCTTCACGTAAGGTTCCTCATTCCTCCCATCCTTGTACAAGATGCTGCTTAAATGTCAAGCGCTCGTCTGTCATTACTCAGTGCCATTAGAGAGCAGTCCGCCTTCACAGCCCATTATTCGGGTCATGGACGTTTTGAAGTTGTGAAAAACGAAGAGATGTCGGATCACTAAACCAGCGCAGTGTGGTAGAATGTTCTGCTTCTGCTCTTATCCTGCCCGGTCTGAAAAAAATAGTCAAGCTCTTCCCGACAATGACCTCGCAGGAGGTTATCTCAACTTTAGAAAATTAACGGATTGAGACATTATACCATACCAGAATGAAAAAGACTAGTCTTATCTCACAAGCATTGAAAATCTAATATGGTTGTTAACAACTGTGATTCCCAGCTTCCAATGCCTGTTAACACACACAATATAATGTGGGAACAATGTTTGAAACATGCTTAAACGTTGACTTTTTTTTTTTTATTACGCTTCTTTTGGTTTTTTGTTTGACCAGACAACGAGTTATGTTTAAAATTTGTCAATAGAAACATGGAAGATATGCATTAAACGGGCAAAACTAGAACTAATCATACCTTATTAAACCCCTCGGCAAAATTCTTCTTGCCACAAAGTGTACATTTACTACACCGTCATCTGTATTATTGATGATACCATAAGAGACAGCTAGTATGTTGTGTTACTAAAACAATCAGTGAGAGGAAACCCACATACAGAGAGAACATGCAAACTCCACCCACAAAGGCCTGGATTTTTATCCATAACCTTCTTGCTATTAGGTAATAAGCGACTACCATTATACTGTGGCTACTAACTAATCATCCTGAAAGTAACAATAGACTCGTCTTTCAGACACTACATTAAACTCAGAGTTTCTATCTGGCATGTACAGTATGTGTCTGGGTTAATTAACCCTAATGGGTTATTTTCTATATAATGAGCTGTATTGTCAGTGGCTCCGTCTGCTATTCTTTTGCTGGCTTCATATAACACGCGGCGACCACAGTTCCATCCCATTGGCGCACACACAGATGAACGGGATGTTCGATAGGTCTTGAGAATCATTGCAGCCGAGACACTCTGCAGGCTCAGTGAGCCGTTTCCACGGGAAGGACTTGGGCTTCAATTTGAGAATGCAATATCTATCTCAAGATTTGCTTCCTATGCCCACAGGGCACATGCACGGGGGATTCACCGGAAAAGATTAACCAGCTTACTGGACAAGAGCCAGCATGTTTGCATTGTACACAGTATGTCTGTGTGCACATGTCATGTTGTGAAATAATGCGACCGTGGCTTTAGGAGGACATATCAATAAATATACTGAGGAGTTTTCTGCACCAGTGGCAGGATATCTAATCGGATTTATATGGTGGCATTCTTACTTTTACAGCTAGATTCAATTCTAGAGCCTAAAGGTAGAGCATAGATATTTGGCCATTAACGTTATTCGCTTGAAATATAGTGTTTTTGAGAAGCCTGTTGACAAAGAAGAGAGGCCCATAGTTGTGGCTGAAGTATTGAGTAGAGAAAAAAACAGGCATCAGGCTACTCGTAGCTGGAAGCCTGATGATAACACTTTTAATTTAGGGGATCTGGGTTCTACTTCTATGTAGAGACAAATAATAAAGATAATGGAAGACAAACAGATAGTGGAGAATCCTTGATGCAACTTCTCACTAACACTCAGAAGGCAGACTGAAGAAAAAAGGAGCTTCTCTGCTTATCAAGGAAGTGACGCTTACTTTGTCTTTATTGAACAAACCTGAAAAATGAATTTTCAATCCCTTGAGCTCCATTTCTGGGAAGCTTTATAGTGCCTGAAGACTTCATGTTGATTTTCAGAAGAGAAGACACTTGAACCAGCCTCGATACACTAAACATACTCCATGTTTATTCAGAAATGCCTTATTATTTCAATATATTCGTTGTCTGCTTTGTCTCTCTGAAGAGAAAATTACAGATTGTGGGACCCGCCTGAGACATGATCTAAGGGTACTCCTACAGTGGAAACCGAAATAAAGCTCAAAAATGCTGATTCCTTGACATTTGTTATTCAACAAAAAAAGCGGTGTTTCGCAATCAATGGAACAAAAGCGACTTATCTTTTAAAGGGATTATTAATTTAAATAATGCTTCTTCAGAAAAAAACTGAACACAACAACAAAATGCTCTTTTCAAGCCCTTGTGAACAAAGAAATACAAAGTGACAGGAAATATGTGGGAACCTTTATTTTTCACTTCCTCGGAAAGGCATTTTGTGGACAGATTAGAAGCGGTACTGCCAGGGGTTGACAGGTTTGAGAAACATAAACAGCCTCTAAAAAAACCCCGCCAAATACCAGAATTCTGAATAATACACTCAGAGAAAACCATGTGCACTGCTTGTAAAGTCTAACAGTGTCGCCATTACTGCAACTTCTTTACTGATAATTACAAAATTGCACCGTCATTATTTTGTGTGCCAGCATTTAAAAGCATTTTCCCACAAAACGGTTCTTTCACCAACCTCTTAAAAAAGGGCCTACTGAATTACATGCAACAAATTGTTGGGGCTGTCACTGACTCAAAATGTTATCGGCCAGAGCCGTTTTCAAAAAGGTTTTGTTTTCGGTGGCTCCGAGCGTCGTCACGTAAACGGAGCCCCAAAACACATCAAATGTTTTCTGTCTTCACTTGTAAACGTTGTTGTGTAAACAGTCTATAGTCTTCACAAAGAGCCTTTGACATCCCGATCCACTGATGATAAATACCCAATGTATACTGTTAAACAGTGTTTGACATCGTAATCTAAAATCAGGCAAACAAATGGAAACTTTAGTTGATTCAGTGCTTCCAGACTTGAGCAGGAAATTATGCATTCTGCCACATTGTGGGAGATTTTTTATTTCTTCCACTTTATAGGGCAATTTGAAGTTCAGCGCTTGTACTTTTCCTCCCTTTGAATTATTTTGGTCATTCAGATTGAATTTGGCCATTTGGAGAAAGAATAAAGTGCTGAAACCTGGTCAATTTTAGAGCCCATTTCTATCAAAAAGAAGAAAAAAAAAACAAGGGAAAGCTTTGACAAATTGATTTTATTTGAACAACTTTGCTAACATAACTGCTTTTTCTGAGCTGGCAGCACTTTTCTTGTTCCCATTTTAAGTGATGGCTGAGCAGTTTGCAAGGTTATGGGAGAGGCTGCTGTTTGCTAGTTGCACCAGATAAATCTCAATATTTACTCTCATTGGGTTTTATGGCTTAACCTGATGAAAACACGAATCCCAAAACGTGAATATCGCATCAATTATGGACTCCAGATCACCCATAGACGTGTGATTGTCTCTTAAGGGACTGTAGAAGAAAACCGGATTCGCTGGAGATACATGTATGCACAGGAAGAACATGCAAATTACAGCGAGAACGACCTTGTCTGGACTTGAACTCCGAAAATTCTCACTATGTTGTGGATTCTGTCTTCAGACTGCTAATAATTACACCGCCATGCGTCTCTAACCAAGGTTTCTATTATCCACACGTGTGGTGGTGCCGATTTACCCGTGTTACGTTTGGCCTTTCGTGCTCCTGCCAACACGGCTGCCACCTTTTAATCTCTTTTATTGTCGAGGGGCCGCTCTCTGGCAGGAGTCAATACTGTGGGCCCTCTCAACAAGCCGATAAACCGCTTTTAACCAGCTTTTCAATCACAGTGTGCTTGACATGCGCAAACAGCCCATTTATCGAGCATTTGCTTCTTTATGGTAAAATGAAACGTCAAATCAGTCGTCGCCGGTTTTCCTGGATGTAAGGACATCAGTTGGACAGCAAGCTGCATTTCCTGAGCACTCCATTGGGCATAGATTAGTAGGGGCAACATAAAACCTTCTCCTCAGTGTCTTTCTGGGTAAGTAATGTACCTGGAGGCTGTAATGATTGTCTTTCCCCAACAGGAGTTGCATTGCTTTAGTCTTGAACGTGTGTTTAGTTACCCCGCTCATAAAATTAGAGGCTATCTGAAAAGGGGATCCAGGGAGCACTGATGAGCTGCGATTACAGCCTGATCAGGGCTGCGTATCAGCTTTAATTACACAGTAAACAAGACAGTGAAGATTGAGGCCATTTCTACCATTTTCCGTATGTTTAGGAGCTATTAATAATAAGCCGTCACCTCTTTAAGGTAGTGTTGTAGTGCAGAATGTAGTGAGAATGTCTTCTTTAAACCTATAATTCTACTAGATTTGGGTCGTAAATACTTGATATTGCAGTCAAAACCACAACTTTAATCACCAGAACAGTCGAAGTTCAGAATACCAAGACAGTGATATGACTTACATTGGAAGTAATGATTCGTTTTTCCTTATTACTCAATTGCAGAAAAACTTTTCGGGCTAAACTTTCCAACTACTGCAGACAGTGTAGTACATCTGAGGTGACTCGTGATCATGTATTCTGGCCTTGTCTGTGAGTGATGTCAATTTGGAAAAGCGATTCATAATGTCATACAAAAACGATTACATGAGGTCATCCAACTTTAATTAGAGGATATGTAGCTCGGGGCTGCATGAGGCCACTTAAAAAAACACAATTTACACTGTGAGACAAGCCATCACCCAATAATGATTTGGATGACAAAGTATTTAGCAGATTTGGCCATTCATTGACCAATTTGACGGCTGCCGTGAACAGTGCTTGTGATCCATTGGGAGAAACTTGGGGCTCAATGCCTTAGACCAAGAAATAGAGTGGATGTGAGAACCAAACTTCTAAACTTGGAATTATTAGATTACCTTCTGTACTAAGTACTAAGATAAAATAAACTAGGAGACTTCAACAAAAGCCCCCAACAAATAATAATAATAATAATAAAAAAAATCTGTGCATCCATCAAGAAGAAAAAAAAGAGAAAGAGACAGCAGACTCCAGCATGGTGCTTGATAAAACTTCAAACACTGACTCTGCTTTGTGGAAGAAGATGCCCAAAGCTGAGCAAAACACAGCAGTCCGTCCTGAAGCTTCAAGCATAGTAACAAATTATCCGCTTTGTTGTCGATCAAACAAATCCGCCCTTGTATTACTGAGTCTCAAAGATAACACTGTGGGACCGAATCAAATTATGTAGTATGACATTTGTTGCTTTGTAGCCATGGTAATCATTGCCAAAACAAAATTCTCTTTTAAGACTCTCACACTTCACACCTGTCTGATACTCTAATCAGCTCAATGCACGGACGTTGTGAGCAGAGAACGAATTAATGAATACATTAATTCAGTCCAGGAGATTCATCCAACCAGGGTTCCTAAGATAGTTAGATTTGATGAATTTTGTGTCCATTTCAAATCCACAGTTTTAAGAAGTAGAATCAGAAGAATTGTATTTACCCCTGAGGGGCAGTTTAAAAGACTGCACAACAACAAGCCCTTTGAAAAAAAAAAAAGACCTGTCGCATTTCAAATTCACTGCCACGGCACTGTTTCAGTTCTCGTCACAGCACAGACGCAGCGCTCATCAGTCACCAACGACTTTCTAATTGAAGCTGACTTTGGATTTTTATCCATTATCCTCCTCTTTCTCGATCTGAGTGACTGCATCTCGAAACTCCATCTTCCTCCACTGATTAGTATCCATTGGACTATCCAACACCCTGGACCGGTTCAGTTTATCCCTCTCTGGTCGCACTCAGTTAATTCAGTTAAAATTCTTTAACCATCTCCCCTCTCCTCTGGTGTCCCCCAGGGCTCTGTCCTAGGCCCCATCCTCTTCACTATCTACCTCCTCCCACTTTGTCCTATTTTCTGTAAATACAATATTCCTTTTCCCTGCTATGCAGATGACACTTAGCTCCACCTTTCCACCCTATCGACCACCCCACATCTAAAACATCCAATCCCCAGACACTTTTAAATCCCACTATAAGATGCATCTTTTTAAACAAGCATATTCATGTCAACCACTGTTGGTCTGCTGCAAATTCCTGATTTTTTTTTTTAAGGTGTTTAAAAAAATGATAAAAATCGATTTTTTATTTTTTTTTTAACGTTCATTGTGTACAGTGACCCTGTGTGTCCTGAAAAACTCATCAGTCATTTAGAGTGATGCTATGGGCAGAGAAGTGTTGAGGAGGCACATTGCCGTTGGAGCAAAAGTTGCTTCCCTTCCATTATTGCCATAGTCTGGGGAATGTAGTCGTCATCAGGACGTTGAGGGAGGAAACTGGGATGGAGTTGCCTCGATGATGCTCATGGCCTTCCTGCAGATCTGCTGTTCATACAGTTGTACCTCTAAAACCAGTGGTTTTAGAGGCGATGCTGTTGATCATCAGGGGTCGCGTTTTATTTTGCGGTGTTGGCAAATTGAACCAGCTGACACAGGAGAACGTTAAAACACTAAAAATAAATGAAGCGTAAAATGTTGTGTGCATGGTATTGCTGACACCAGAGGAGGAGAGCTTCCCTAGGAAATATTGGTTAATTCCTCTGTGTTCTTATCCAACATGAGAAAAAAAAAGGTCACAACCAAAATCCTCCGGTGGAGGCCCGTGATCTGCACTATAACCATCATCGGCAAACTTCACCACGTGGTGTGTTGTCCTACAGTCCTCCATGTAGAGAGTGAAGAGGTGGATTCACACATCTCTGGAGCACCAATAGAGGTGTGGAACAGATCTGAGATTGTTTTGCTTCCCAGTAGACTGTTCTCACTGGGTGAGGATGTAGATAATTGAAATACTGATCTGATAACACAAACGAAAACGAGCCAGACGTTTTCCAGCCAGCAGGTGTGGTTGAAGTGTATTAAATTCAGAGAAGAAATTACATTTCTTTGAACACAGTGCATGGAATCGGGGTGCACAATAGCACTTTTGCCTCAAGATCGTGTCCCTTCTGTGTGGAATTTGCATGTTATTCTTCTTCATGTGCTTGTGTCTTGTTCCTCCAAACATCCAAAGACATGTGAGATTAATTGTTGAATGTAAAGTACCTTTAGATGTGTAAGTGTGTGAAGATCAAGTAGGAATAGAGGATGATTTTTAATAGATTTATTTGGTTACCCATGCCAATATCATGTAATCATTCAGTTTTATTTCCATCATGCAAAAAAACAAAAAACCCAACACAGTTATTCCAAGGCACTTTTACAGAGAAAAATCCAACTATTATACATTAGCAAGCATAAGCGACACTGGAAAGAAAAAAACTCCCTTTTAACAGGAAGAAACCTGCAGAATCAGACTCAGAGATGGAGACTTTCTGCTGTTGCAGTTGGGGTTATTGGATAGAAGGAGAGAAAATGAAGCAACAAAGAGCAACAAGTTGGTGTGATCTGTGGAGTCTGAAGGAACATACGTTACAAAAGAGCTTCAAGCCTAGAAAGTGTCGACAACCTTGTTCTCGTCAGTGTGAGAACAAGAAAGAGTTCATGATCCTTTTTTTTTTTTTTCCGGCTTATATGGCAATCCCACACACCGTAGCTGCACTAAGCAGATTTCAATTATTGCGAGAGGCTTTGAAAAAGAACATTAATCACATCCAGTATTGACACAAACAAAGGCCGAAATTAACTTTTTCATTCATTCAAAAACACCACGTACCTGGAACCTTATCTTTCCCAATGTGGCAGCTGTGTTACATACAGTATGTCTGTAAATGTGAGGCCTTCGTGTGTCGGCACCTATATCCTCTTTGAGAAGTCTGAGCGTGACACCAGTGGCTAAGGGGCAACAACATCAATCAGCAGCTCTGAAAATCACACAGTTTATCATATGGGGGGGTGGGTCTGTGTCTGATTATGGGTACCATTGCAATGCCATTTGATGTTATATGAGCAACCAATATGCATAATGCGTCCCTGTGGAAAGATGGAATTTGTCCGGGCTGGGCGAGGGAGACGATGGAGGAAAGATGAAGGCATCCCAAAAAATTAAAAATTGAAAATCACAACAACACTCGGAATCAAATTTAAGAAAAGTAAGCATGTACAAGACAACGACGAGATGCGGACAGATGTGATTATATCCTGATAGAGTCCAATCACTTGTCGAGTAGAGGAACATGAAAATGAAGGGATGGGAATGGGCTCCACCACTAAATGATATTACTGCACAAGTTAAGCCTTCAAACTCCACTGGAATCAACTTAGAGATTAAAAGCTTCCATTTGCTTATCTATGGTGTAATCTGAACCATCATAGATCTTCCAAAATGTTTTGATTGAAGCAAAGGAAAGTGGTGTATTTTCTCAGACTTTAAGTTAAAGACAAATGTTTGATCCTGTCTGACATATGGGATCTGGATTTTGAGCTCTCTAATGTTTCACGTGTAGTTTCTTAGGTTATTTTGAGACTCTGACTGTGGCCACGTTTACACCTATGTGGGTATTTAAAACAAAACAAAACAGTGACATTCGTTTGCGTTCTGGCCTTGCATTTACACATAAACGCAGCTACGAGTCACCACAAACGATGATTCCTGAAAACTCCGGCTACAGTGGAGCTTTGGATAAACTCTGTGTCTCCGTTGGCATCCGAAACGGGGTAGGTGGATATTTACGTCACAATTTTGTGACGTCGTGTTTTTTTCAAGGATTCTGATTGACTGTTATGGCTTCATGCTGCTCGTTACACTGCCCCCTACAGGTTTTGCATGCTCGTAGTCGCTGGACCAGGTGTGTATGTGGTTTAAATACAGAGTTGAAGGTACTCTCGAATGTTTTTGATGAAAAATACCATTTAAAATCATCAGAGATATATTTGAGTGAGCCCAGTTTCTTTTTGTATTTGGGCTTATATGTGAGTGCACTGGAAAATGTTTCTTTTGTTAAGACCCAAAGTATGTTTACTCTTTTTGATGAAGATCTGACTCCATACATAATGGCCAGATCAAAGCTGCTTTTATGCAAAGGAGAGAAGAGAAGAGGTGACTGCAAATAAAATACCCTGAAGGAAAAGCCAGAGCGTTGCAGTTATATAAGGACTGGTTTGTCAGCAAGGACAGGCATCACAGCTCATTCATTATACTGACAGACAATCACAGTCGGTCCTCCTACATGGAACAGTATCAATAAAAGCTTGTCTCCGTGCACGCACGCAATCTGAAAGTACGTCTGTCAGCTCACCACGTGCGTACATCATTCTTTCGGGCTTGGCGACAGGATATGGTGAAATGCAACAAATTGTTTTGTTCTCTTGTGTGTTTCAACACACATCTGGGCCCATTGCTGCATGATTCATTGCTCCTCCATATGAAGATTAACAGTAGCAGGTTCCTTTTAAATAGGCTGTCATAATGCGGGCTACGGGTAGACTCACCTTCCTCTTCGAGCATCCTCTTTATTTTCCCCCCAACTTGTGTGACCAGATATTTCCAAAAACCATTTCAGGGATGAATTTGACCACAATCCTAAATCACAAACAGCAGATCTTGTGCACAATCCTGATGCATTTAGAGATCGGAAATGAGACATAGTTACAGATGAGAGCAGTATTGCAGGACGAATCGGAATGAATAGATTTCTAAATAAATACAAAAAACTCTTCTATGGTCTGCATATGACCAAAATACACTCATGTTGGAGTTTTTTTTAAGGGTTTTCTCTTGAGCGTATGAGGGGCACAAAGGTGAAATTAAGATTGATTTTCCCTGATACTCTAGTCTGCCTTCCATCAAGATAAAAGCCTTATTCGTTTTGTAACTGCAGTAAAGTGTGGGCGTAAAGGCCAGTTTGTGGCTTTCAGATGTTTCATTTGTAACTTAGTTTTCTTTCACTGTGCGGCTATATATATTGTTGTCCGACAGTCAAAGATCATTAGCGAAGATACTGTCAGTATGCGTTTGAGAAGTTGAATTTTAATGGTGTTCCAATGTTGCGACTGCGGGACTTAAGCTGCAAAGCCTTAAATGGTCAGAGCCTAAAATACCACAAAATCTTGTGTACAATGTATGACTTTCTGGCTGCCTTCCATATGGCGTGGGAATGAAGTTTATGTTTCTATGTTTCTGAAAACCTTTGGGTTTACTTGGTAAGGTTTTGAAAACAATGTCCATTTACCCGGAAATGGCAGAAACGCTGAAAACAAAGTTGTTTCTCATGTTGGACCACTAGTGGGTGCCTGTGGGCCTCGGTTCCCCGATATGGCCCAGACTGGCTAGAGAGCATTTGGATCAGTGAGTAGTCAAAGACCATGACAGATTCAGCTTGTTGGGTGGTCCACATCTTTTTGTTATTATTTTCAAAAGTGCGCAAATTACAAAAAGTGCAAAAAAAAAAACCACACAAAAAAGTACAATAGAGGATTCAGGACTGTGGCTTCTCCCGCAGCAGAAAAAAGAATGATGTTGAGAGGTGCCTTAAGTTCAGTTGGAACAAACCATTAAAAACTCCAGGGGTGATAAAAGGTAACATTAGTTTCCTAAAAACTAAGTTAAAATCCTCAAATACCAAACCATAACCTTAAGTTAATGAAAAGAAAAGAAAATCTAAAAGAATCAGCTCGTCTTAAACACACATATATTGTACGATGCTCAGTTTATCAATTGTTGGGCCTGACAGGGGACGCAGCTGGCCGGCTCTCCGCACGACAACAGAAGTTTCAATAAATAAGTTACAAACAATTGCTTTCATTTTTATGTGCGATTAGCATCATCTTAAAGTGCTGTGTGCTGCTCAAAGTGCTGCTGAACATTGTGAGTGATTAAATGAGGAACGAACCGCCTGGTCGTTACACTACAGTTGTTTGTTCTGGAATGAAACCACACACGCGGGAGCAGAGAACAACAGGAGCATTGACTATGTCGAGTACGTGGACATTTGTATGGATAGATGACCAAGTTGGATTTCTATTTTCAGTGACCCTTCACTATGAAACCACCAAATATATAGTGGAGGAGAATATGAACCTGGAGTCATGACACTCTGGAGGCCGCCATTGTTGCTATTTTTCATTTATTCGCGACTATTCCCTACAGCTGTGGTGCAGATGCGCAGTCACAGCGATTCTTCTGTTTACACGGAGATGGAGCTCGAGCGTATTCGAAAAGTTCCACCTTTGGAATCGTTTTTCAAAAAGATCAGTGTACAGCGACTCCAGGCCTCATTTGTGTAAACGGACACCGAAAAGGCAACAGAAGTTTTTCTGTGTTCACTTAAAAATATTGTCATGTAAACATGGGCTAATTGGTCAACCCACCACAGTGATGTCGGGGGTAGCTTGCTTGCAGGAGATGCCCGGAACATTTCAGAGTCAGATCCAAAGATATGTGGGCAAATAGTCCAAATTCAATTGTCAGCTTGCACACTTAATGTTTCTCTGTTTCATATTTTACATCAGATAGTCTCTCCACATGAAGTAAGGGACATTTGTAGTGCGCATGCTCCCGTGTAACATTTAATTTGGAAGGACATAAATTGTGAGGTATGTTGTGAGGTAGAGGGACTTATTGCCTCGACTCCAGGTTTTTTAATAGTTTCATTTTGAATCAAAAATGCTACATATATTACGAATATACATGAAACCCGTTGCATAATCTTTGGAAAGTGTCTACAGACAGAAAGCAAAATAGCTCAGCTTAGAATCCAGCTTCTATGTGTTGGTGCAAATAGAGCTAATGCAAAGCTTAGAACTGGGCCATGGTGTCTTCGTGATATTTGAACAGGAGATAATTATAATAATTCAGCCATTTCGATGATAAAGTCTTTGAAGTGAATGAAATCACACAAATTTACATTTGAGTCACATACATTATTATCCATCCATCCATCCATCCATTTTCTCCCGCTTATCCGTTTCCGGGTCGCGAGGATCACATCGATCACATTGCACCAATTAAGAACATTGTATTTCTCTCCAGGTTCTCCGGAGGTTTAATCCACAGTGGTGTCAGCCTCTCTTTATCTCCTCATGTAATGACAGAGTCAAACGCTGTCCCTCATGCACTTTTATTATATTTAACAAGCCGAGTTAATGTAGGTGAATCTTAACATGGGATTTGAGTTGAAATCTTCCTTCAACAGGATTTTGGCTTGTATTCTTTGTCTACCAACATCGATTGACAAAGAAGTTGCTTTTATCTTAAAGGGGACATATCATGCTAAATCCACTTTTTTAGCCCTTAAATGCATTTTGTTGTATATTTAGAGTGTTTAGAAGTACAGAAAAGTTCAAAGTAGTCTCTTCAGGTGCTCCGTTGATATCTTTATATTCTGTTTTGGTCATATTTTGCGATCGGTTTCGATTTTTCTATTCTCTATTACGTTTTTTGAACAATGCCGTCACAGTATTCGCAGCGGAACTGCCAAATTAGGACATCGACACTTCGAGCAATCCGCCATTTTTGTTTCTCGCTGCAATTTTGTAGTCCAACCGAAGTTACGAGAGGATAAGTCGAAATGTTCGGTTGTTGGATGTAGTAACCCACAAGCTTCGTTACACCGTCTCCCAGCATCAGAACCTTTTCGAAGTGCCTGGTTGAGTTTTATTTTTCACAGAAATGTACCCACATCTGTGGGTAAGGTCATTTTTGTGTGCGCGAATCACTTCAAGAATGACTGCTTCAGCAACCTCCGCCAGTATAAAGAAGGATTTGCCGAAAGACTTGGTCTGATTGAGCGGTCAGTTCCTTCTATCTATGGAGACGACGAACAGAGCACTTCGGTAAGCTGTATATAACGCTAAAAAGTGTGATGATAAGACGTCCCTGTCATTGTTTTGTTAGCATTAGCAGTTGCACCGTCTTCATATGTTAGCGCTGTGTGCTCGTTTTAGATTATAATGTAACTTCTGTGTTAAATAGTCGTTGTAATACAGGCAGTATTGTAGTAGTGGGCATGGATGGAGAAGTTAGTGTAAATATAGTAACACACCATTGCGTTACATCCATATGAAGACGTTGTTCTGTAGGTGCATCATCGTCATTTTCATCTCGCTCCGCCGGGTCCGACTCTGGCTCCAACATGTATGGCTGGATGGACAAATCTTCCGTTGTTGACATTTTGTAAATAATGTGTGAATATAAAGTTTCTGCGCCGCTAGATAATTGTATCTGTTCTATCAAACTACAAAGATGGCCGAACAGGGTGGAGTTGAACCGAGTGTCACCTCTGCAACCTGGAGAGGAGGCGGGGTATGAAGTGTCTCATTTGCATTTGAAGAGACCGCCCCAAAACGAGTTGCTCTCAGAAGCACATCAGAAAAGGGGTAGAAAAGGGGCCTGTGGAGCTATAATAATGAGGAATTCAGACCCAAGCATTGCAGTTCCGCTTTATATAGACCACAACTGTATGATTTATATGTAAAAAGGAAGGATTTAAAAGCATGATATGTCTCCTTTAAATTTCAATGAAGCGAGATTGATGAATTTTACTTACGTAGGACAATATGGGCTGTCATATTTCTAGGATCACATAACCACACATTCATATTTAAAAGGCAATGGGCATGCAAGGAGCTCAAACAGCGAATAGCCAAAGGCGATTGAAAGGCGGAGTACCCGACTAACTGAGCCGCGGCGGCCCCCTGCCTCCTTATATTGATCATCTGATAGTGTGCTCACTTTTGGTTTCGCCTGATCGTGCTCCGAATACAACAGATCCCGTTTCCACGAAGCATTTTAAGGTCTCATGCACTGCACTTTAACAAAACCTTTCAGCCCAGCTGCAGTTTGATGATGGCGGAGTTAGACTTTGGCCCCTGACGCTCAGTCCTCAGTCATGTCAATTGTCACCTCAGTTTCACTGCACTGTTCCGTTTACAAATTCCTCGAGGTAACAGGAGATAATGTCGAGAAACACGCAGAACACAAACTGAGACACTGGGGAGCCACAAACACAATCGAACCGACATACTCGATACCACAGCCACGTCTGAAGACGATCAAACACTCGGGCACAGTTGAAACACATCGGGGCGGGGAAAAGCAGTCAGACACGAAGGGGGAAAGAGTCAAGGCGCCTGAAACACGAGACAGTGGGAATCTCAAATTAACACAAGAAATGAAATGTGGACGATTTAATTGAAAGAGTTCTTGAAATCCTTTGAGTGTTATTCGACATTATATCAAAATCTACTACAAAACAAATTGTACTTCTGAACAATGAAGCCACCGGAGAAAAGTAAATCTACCAATTCATGTCAGTTTGTTTACCAACTTAGAATTAGTGCAAACCGAGAAATATTCCCCCTGATATGTCACAACATTTTATGTTTTTAAGTGTTTTTGAAGCCTTAGACTTTATGATTATTTCCAGGCTCACTTGAAAACCCGACAGTCTCCGACTGTTGGCCCAAACTGTCGGTGTATTAAACAGTAAGCTGAATCATGGTCCAATGCACCTTGGCTAATAAAAGAAAACAGATGGAATACAAGCTGATGGAGGATTACTCAACACCAAAGGCCCTTTGAGTAAAGACTGTCGAATTTTTGAAGCTACACACAGGGACAAACACAAAGGACCCGCCAATGGCTTTTCAGTGATTTGTTCCATTTGTTTTGAAAGTGAAATCAATCCTTCGAGGCATTCCTGAGAAATTCCATTTGTAGATTAAAAGAGGTTAAGAAAGGATATCATCCATTGAGGCTGAATGAACATTAAATGTAAAATGGAAAGTTTTAAAGCAGTTTAAAGTGATTTCTTGTTCGCACTCATGGGGAATCAACACTCGCCTTATGTCAACTTAACTTAGTTACCTTAGATCTGCAATTAGTGCAAATTGGACAAACATAATGTTTAACTGATCTTCTGTGACCCCTAACTTCTAATTAGTCGGGTGGAGGCCAAGCCAAAGCTTTAAGCATGTGAGATGCTTCACTGCGATACTTAATTGACCTGCTGGTGTGTCGGATGAATGAAAGTCAGAATCCTAATTTACGATTAATCACCTTGCTCCTTTATTAATATCCCAAACTGGCTGTGTCCACTACACTCATGCTTATCTTTCCCACACATCCAGACTTATAGCTGATTCAGCGATCAAAAACACCATGCCCAACAAAGAAACGTTCCTCCATAAATAGTCCACTTGCCAAATGTTCTGTGTACAATAGATACATAAATGTACATTCTGCTCCTTGAAATTTGAAAACATCACCTCAAGATTTCTGGGTTGACTGTGCAATGACAGTGAATTTTAAATGTGAGCTTTCCTGCCTAAAATCTGGAGAATTCCTCCTTGAATAAGAAAAAGACTGCAAACAACGCAAAGCCTGCAACCTTCCTCATGCAAATGATACCATTATTAGCATAACGACGTCTTGGAAGAGTCATATTTTGACATGATATATTCCATTCTCGCGTTCTTTTCATTCCAGTGCAAAGCGCCGACTCACCTTTGCCGGCTGCAGTGTGTCAGGGGAGTCCGAATGAGACAGTCCCACTTCGGAGAGTTGGAGGAAGAGTAAACAGCAAAGAGATGAAGCAGCGGGGGAGTTGGCAAGGTGCCACTGCTCTGGAGCCGCTCATTTACACCCATAATAACCCAACCACGGTGTGGAATCCAATGGGTGAGTTAAACGGGCCCAGAGGGTGGTTCTGTGTAAGAGAGAGAAGAGGGTGTTATTGATTTATGTCCGATGTCAAACTGAGATCACATTACAGATTACGCTGTCTGACCACAGACTTGGTGGTCCATACCATTAGAAAGTAAGATAGTTTACCACAAAGTTTCTTTATAACAGTGGTTCCCAAAGTGTGGGGCACGCCCCCTAGCAGGGATGCTGTGCCATTGCATATAAATATGTGTGTGTGTGTGTGTGTATATATATTTATCTCTCTCTCTCTCTCTCTCTCTCTCTCTATATATATATATTTATATAAATCCAAATTTGAACCTCTGATGTGTGAAGAATTTTTAGATAACATTAAACATACCCCCACCTTCTCGGAAGAATGTAGAACTAATTGTGAAAAACCTATATTATTATTTTTATTTATTTATTTATTTATTTATTTTATTTATTTCAAAAAAACCTATATTAAATTGTGAACTTGTGGAGGCCCTGAAACATGAAAACTGGTAAATCTTCTGGGATTGATGGTTTAACAACTGAATTTTACTTGTTTCTGGGATATTATTGAAGCTTAAAATATTGTACAATGACATTAACAGTAATGTAATGCTTGATCCCAATACCTCCAATGGATTCCCTGTCAATAAATTTGTATGTCAAGGCTGTCCAATTTCTCCTTTTTTATTTCCAAGTGTTGTAGAGCCACTTTGTCAAAAAAGAAAAATGAATTGTCCCAACATGCATGGTCTAGTTCTCACAGAGAAATTAGAATGACTCAACTAGCAGATGACAGTACTGTTTCTGCAAGATAAATCCCAAATTGAACCATCTATACAATCGATTTAAGAGTTTTCAAAAGGTTCAGGTTTACATCTTAGTTTAAAAAAGTGTGAAATTCTACATTTATTTGATACGGATGATGATTACATATGCAACATTTCAGTTAAGAAAAATCTGAATATATTATAATAATATAATATAATATAATATTATGAATATATGGCTCCAACATGACTTGACTGTTTTGGTAGATGTCTTCCGTACTAAGGACGTCTCTAGGCCTGTTTACCCCGCCATGTCATTGTATGTTCATGACTCTACGGCCAAGGGAATTAACAGTGTACTAACTCATTTTGCTTGGCAAAATTGTCCCCACCACTTTCTGATCTAGGAAAGAAGGGGGATTTGAATTAATAAAATATATTGACTTGAACAACACATTCAAAAATAAAAATGGATCAAAGAATGTCCAGGAGCACCAAATCCCATCGGGTACTTTATTACAGACAATATATTTAAAAACAAATGGGTGGTCTTTACTTTCTGCTTACTTCGAATTACTAGATTATTCCATTACCTATAACATTATCTAAATTCTTTCAACGGGCCCTCTTGGCATGGAAATTATGTTACTCACATCATTTTCTCCCACACAAAACAATTATATGGAATAACTAATAGGTTAAAAAATAGTTTTTTTTTCAAGCAACATACAAAGAATATATTTCTGTCATAAAAGTCATCTGACCACTGTGTTCCGGTTTTTACAGGTAAGCTGGGTTGTAAACTATATTGAAGCGATAGCCAACAGTAGAAATAGATTATAAGTGCCTTAGAGTATAACTGATGTGGAGTTAAAAATTTAATTGATAAGTTTATGAGCGTGTAAAAGTAACTCGCCATGTTTTGAATCCAAGATGGCTAACCTGTATTCCGTAATGGTCGCGGTAACAAACCAGATAACTGTTTTATGTCTTTTCAAGTTCATGTGGATGTGAGCGAAGTACTGAGAGATGCGTAGAACTTCTGCTGAAACATGAGTTTGTGGCCAGAACCTATGTGAAACGGAGTAAAAGTGTCAGATCAAGAGGTGATTGTGTGTAAATTGAACTGCAGAGCTCATTGTAAGTTAAAACAGCACATATGTGGTTCTAGGTCGTCGTTCGTGTCACCCTCAAGGAGAAATCAAATATTTTTTTAGACAATTATTTTCAAAATCCTTTAAGCCTCTAAGTGCACTGAAAAATATGTTTTTATCTTCTTTTTTTCCCGGTGTCCTGCTAATCCACTCCTGCTTCAGTCTGAGCAACTTCTTCTTTTTTTTTTTTTTTTGCCCTTGTCCTGTTCGGCAGCTTGGGCCAACAATATGATGTGATTGAGAGCCTTCGGAGTCAGAACAGATTTTGGTCTTGCAACAGGGAGAGACCTGGAGTCTCCTCCTGTTGCCTTCTTCGTCAGAAGATGGCATGGCTGCCGTACACGACCGGGGGGGAACGCACAAAGAGAGAGAGAAGAGAAAAGAGAGAAAAAGGTTGAGGGAGGAGGGAGGAGGGGGGAGGGGGGAGGGGGTAGGGGGATAACATACAATATCCTTGTTGTGCTACATATATTATTTGCAGTTATCACACTGATCCAAATATTTTCCAACTGTTTTTGGATTAAACCAGCCTGAGCTGCTCTATCTAGACAGTAAAATGATTTCTTAGATTAACCAGCCTGAGCAGCTCTATCTAGACAGTAACGTGAAGCAGGAACATGAATTAACAAAGAGGTGACAACAAAAGAGGAACATGATTTTTAAAGTTTGAGCAAATGATGATAGAGAACAAGCAACTTCAGAAGCACCTTTCGTGAGGAGTGGAAGTGTGTGTGTGTGTGTGTGTGTGTGTGTGTGTGTGTGTGTGTGTGTGTGTGTGTGGTTTGTCCACTGGGTGGGACCGGAACTGCTGTGGGGGGACCCGTGGCGAGACCCCGGGGTCCTAGGCCATCGGGCCCGGACACCGCCACCCCGGCAGACGGAAGCCCCCCAGGCCCGGGGAGACCCCAGCGAACCACCCCAGAGAGCCACGTCCCCGCCCAAAAAGCATCCGACGGTGAATGCAGAGAGGAATCCCCCCCAGGCAAGAGGGGCCCACAAGAGAAGGATAAAGGGCACAGGGCCCCAGGCCCCGACCCAAGCCGCCAAGCCGAGAAAAGGCCGGAGCAGGGCCCCCGGGCCGAGCGGGTCGAGAGCCCCCCCAACCCCGGCGGCGAGTCCCGCCGCACCCCCGGGAACAGGCCCACCCACCGCCCCCCCCCCCCAACCCGGCAAGGCAGAGACGGCCCCAGCCGCCGCGCCCCGGACCAGCCCCGCCCCCAGACCCAGGAAAGCGAAGGCCGGCGCAGGGCCCGGTCGGAGGACAGTCAACTCTACACCCCCAGGAGCCTCATATACCACCCGCCCCATGACCCTCCCCCCCGGTTTTAATTGAAATACCCAACCCCTGACCCACCCCCCACAGACACCCACCCCTGACGCAGACGCAGACGCACACACACACACACACTCGGGACGGTGGGGGAGTGATGACTCTCGCCCCCCCAGGCCGCCGGCCGGGCCCCCACCCGGCCACCGCGGTGTCCCAACCTCCACTAATCCAACAGCAAATGGAGAAGGAGCACCGCGCCCCAGCCCCCCCACGAGCGCCATGCCCGAGGGAGCGCGCCCCCCGCATCCCAGCCGCACTCACCCCGGGCCGGGGTGGGACCCCAGCGGGAGGTGCTGGGGGGAGCCACGTCTCCCGCCCTTCCCCTGCCCTATATGTGTGTTGGATGTATGTAAGGGTGTGTCTTTGTGTTTTGAAGAGGTGGATGCAATGTGTGTGTCTATGGTGCGGTTTAAAATTGGGGGGTAGCGGGGCCCGGGCGTTCTACCGCTGACAAGCGGCAGAACCCCGAAAGCGGCTTACCCCCTCAAGACCCTGCGTGACTAAGTGTGGTTAAAATTGTGGGTGGTGCAAAGTCGGGGGAGGACCCAGACCGCAGTTAAGTAGCCCGGACCCCCCACCTAGGCACCGCCCCACTGTTCCCTATTGTGGAGTAATATAAGGTGAGGTAAGGCAGGGAGGGTTCTGAGGGAGGGGGTCCCCCCGTCGCTAGGACCTTGGCCCAGCTGGACCCCCCGCGCTGCCCCACCCCACCCCCGAGCGGCCGGCCTAGGACCCGGAGAGCCACACCCCCCCCAACAAGGCGCCGTAAGGGGACCCGGGCAGGGAGCCCCCACCCCACCCAACGGCCAGACAGCAGAGTCTGAGACCCGCAGGGCCCAGTGCGAGCCCAGCCGGAGGGCACCCCCCCTCATTCGCCCACACAGCCCCACCCCCCAACACACACACACACACACACACACACACACACACACACACACACACACACACACACACACACACACACACACACAGTCTGAGCAACTTCTGTTGACAATGTCGAGCCCCTTCAGGGACTTGAGGAGCTTTTCGATGTGACTGCATGAATCCAAAGTGAAAAACCAATGGATGCTCGCAGCAAACATTTTAAACAGAGTCTCCCGGAAGTGAAAACACCTGTGACTGTAAACTCACACCTGATGCCATCTGGAAGCAAAGGCAGAACTCGCAGAGGCGGATGAGGGTTTCCTATTCTTATTTCATTGATAAAAATGGAAAATGTCCACCTCAATATACCATATGTATTTGGTTCATCTTTGACATTTCCAACCTTGATTTAGGAAAAAAAGTTTATACATGGAAATAACAAATTTATACCTTTCTCATATTAAAATAAGTGCCTTCACTTAATAAAGCTTGTGTTTCAATGTTTGAAATCCTGATAAATATTGAATATTTGATCTTTTTTTTTTTTATGCATTCTGCTCCTTGAAATTTGAAAACATCACCTCAAGATTTCTGGGTTGACTGTGCAATGACAGTGAATTTTAAATGTGAGCTTTCCTGCCTAAAATCTGGAGAATTCCTCCTTGAATAAGAAAAAGACTGCAAACAACGCAAAGCCTGCAACCTTCCTCATGCAAATGATACCATTATTAGCATAACGACGTCTTGGAAGAGTCATATTTTGACATGATATATTCCATTCTCGCGTTCTTTTCATTCCAGTGCAAAGCGCCGACTCACCTTTGCCGGCTGCAGTGTGTCAGGGGAGTCCGAATGAGACAGTCCCACTTCGGAGAGTTGGAGGAAGAGTAAACAGCAAAGAGATGAAGCAGCGGGGGAGTTGGCAAGGTGCCACTGCTCTGGAGCCGCTCATTTACACCCATAATAACCCAACCACGGTGTGGAATCCAATGGGTGAGTTAAACGGGCCCAGAGGGTGGTTCTGTGTAAGAGAGAGAAGAGGGTGTTATTGATTTATGTCCGATGTCAAACTGAGATCACATTACAGATTACGCTGTCCGACCACAGACTTGGTGGTCCATACCATTCCCAGGAAGAAGAAGAAAGTGCCATTGCACGAGGGACGCGTTAGGAATGCAGTGTTTCCTCGTGATCTACATGAACCACATCCTGAACCCTTACGAGCCCAAAACGCCCCGTCTGATTCCACTGGAGGAGGTCTGTTCAACACACACACACACACACACACACACACACACACACACACACACACACACACACACACACACACACACACACACACACACACACACACACACACACACACACACACACACACACCTTGGTCGACGTCATGGCCAAGTTATACAGCAAGTATCGCAGTGCGCGGATCAACAACCCTGTCGCTCCTCTACTCAACGGACAGGAGCTGCTGCAGTTCATCTTGGGTGATTTTGGGGCCCAAGTCCATTGAAGCGGCTCCCAGGTTCCCCGCTGCAGACCCACAACTAGCTGGGAGATGACTGAACTTCTCCCATGTACATTTCCTTTTCAGTGTTTTTGTTAACTTCCCCTGTGACGTTTTATTATTTTTTTCTTTTTTACACTTATTGAACAAATGATTCAACATGCTGCTGGGTTTTCTGCTATTTGAAATCATCGTCTATGAAATGTCCCCCTCAATATTTAATTTGTGGAAATAATTGTTTTGTAGCGTTTAAATCAAATGCAACTCAAAAACAGAATAATCTATCAAGTTCATATTTTGTTCATCTTTGACATATCCAACTCTGATTTTGAAAAAAGACTTAAGTTTATAGATGGTAATAACGAATTTATGTCTTTCTCATAATTAAATAAGTAGCATCACATAATCAAGCTTGCGTTTCAATGTTTGAATTATTGAATATTTGATAATTTTTATTAGACTCAGGTCAATGAGAGGCCTTAACTCCAAAAAGGCTAAAATATAAAAAAGCCAATCTGTTAAATTTTATAGTAATTTTCGTCAGTTGTTATTTTCTTTTCTAAATGAAAGGAATAGTAAACGTTAAATCTGATACTCTATTGGGATTAAGGCAGGAGAGTGGAAATTTCAAACATATGTCATTACTGCCTTGGAAATTCAATTTTGAGCTTCAATTTAATCTTGTCAGGTGTTTCAACTAACTTCAGCCAACTTGCTGAAAGTCCATAAGCTGTCTGTGATCAGCGGATTCCACCAACTGCACCTCTTCCTTCGCTAATGTAGAATTTATGATGATGTGGAAAACCTTTCATGGGTGAACTGAATATGCAAAGGGTGCTCTAACGTGTCGCTATTCATAACAGCGGGAACCTTCGCGTTGCATATATCAAAGGGTATACCCACTGCTCCAAACGGCGCTGCCTCACCGCCGAGGCTTCTTGTTCGGCCTGTTTGTGTGGACTTTATATATCCAGAAACCCTCAGGCATGGATGCAACCGACGGCTTGAACACAGTCGAGTGTGGGGAACGGTGACGCAGTAATAGTATTAAAAGAATCATGACATGCTTCTACCAGGTTTCTTCTTTTACTTTTCAGACTTGTTTCTCCATATCGTGCCGGGGTTCCTCTCAGATCCTCGCGTCGTCTCTCTCCTCCTGTCAGTCCGGATTAGATCTGTTGTCATGCTCTCAAAGTCCAGAGCCCCACGTTCGCTAGTCATTTCATACATCAGAATGCTGAAAAAAATTCAATTAGTACCGACCCTCTTCAAGCTGAAGCTTTTTTTTTTTTTTTTTTTTTTCCACATGAGGAAAGCAGGAACCAACAGGAGTACCATAAACACATCGCCTACAGATTATCACCTGCTCAAGTTACCCAGACTCCCAAAGGTAATTTCGGCTTCTTTGGTTTATTCCCAGATTTTACGGTGTTTTTAGCGAATAGTTAAAAGCAGCAGCAAGGAAAGACGTTTTAACTGTAACTTCTAAAATCTAAAGGAAAAAAAACTGCAAATAGCTGTGAAGATCAACCCCTCAGCAAGTCATTGTAGGAGGAACAGGAATGGGCAAAGTAAACATGTAGAAAACTTTCAGGATTCATGCTTTTTTTCATGTCATATTGCTGTATTTTTGGAACGCATGCACCAAACAAGCGGTATTAAAAAAATGTGAGGCTCTAATTGTGGATTAGAGACGCCAGATGTTGCCGTAACAGAAGCTCATCTTTGATCCCGACAAGAAAAACAAAACATATAAATGACCCCTCCAAAAAAAAAAATAAATAAATCACAGAGGAATGGCAAAGAGTCCCGACACGAAAGCAATCAGACATGAGGAGGGGAAGCCAAGGAGCCTGATGCCAGAGACAGAGTCAGAATCTCAAATAGAAGAAAAGAAACAAAATGTGAACCGTGACACTCGAGCCAAAGCCTCCCAGTGAAAACAGGCAGCATTAATTGCGCCCGACTGATAGAACTTTCTTTTTGTATCGGGCCGACGATAAATCTTGTTCATCTGGATTTCAGCTAACAGTTCTGCCAACAACCACTTAAATTAATTTGATCATACGATTGTAGGTATAAGACGTGGGACTTGTGGCTTACAGCAAAAGTGATAATCATTTTGATGAATGCACTCATGCAAATTGTGCAATAACGGAGCACTTTATGTGATTTTACCCTTGCTGGCACACGATTCATCAAGCTTTTATTGGTGAAAACACTTGGCTTCTAAATAACTGATTTAAATTTTTTTTTTTTAAAAAACAGCTATAAAAACAGCACAAGTACTCGCTGAAGAATGTTGATAGTGTAATGGTTCTAATGACTCCAAAGAGAAAATAATGCTGCCAGATCATTGGATTGCATTTTAAGTTGATTATTTTCCAGCAGTGTGTTATCGGTCCCCCTTTGTTAATCAATCTGATGGAGCTTGGCCACGTTCAGAATGAAAAGAGGAACGGAAAATATTGATGAAGAGGAAAAGATAACTTCTAAAAAAAGAAGTGATTATTTCAGTCAGTTTGGATGAGCTTTATCAAGTCACAATGCATTGCTATTGCGTGTAACGTCTGCTGAAACGCCTCTAGTATTTCTTACAGTTTGTGTCTTTGTGAACAGACTCTGCTGGCCGCAGGAGCATCAGAGGTAACCTGGACGAAAGACAGACCTCCCTGGAATCAGGACAGCGTTTGGGGTAGACAGCTGAAGTCTGAGCGGCCTGCCGATGGAGAGGAGGTGGGTTGCAACACCACATTCTGGCTGTCAGAACACATAATTGGCTCCACCTACATTGGATAGAAATTTTGACGGTATTGGAAAGTGGAAGTGATTTGGAGGATATGGCTGCAGGATTAGTCTGAACTTCTTCATTGAGAGTAAGAACAGATTGTGAACATGCAGATTTTTACTGAGCTCATGCTTCATGACTGCGTCTTTTTGGGCAAAGGCATAACTCACCCAACACGGCCTCAGACGGGTTTATACTGGATTTCTAGCTAAGAATTGTCCTTAAGTTGACGAAAGGACACTTGCAACTCATAATAAGCAGAAATAACTTCACTGAGTCTCAGTCTTAGAATAAAAGGGGTCAAACACATGGGTGGTGCAATGTTTAGTGCAGCAGAATTAACTCGAGCTAAAGTGAGTTTGCTTAAATGGACAATTCCTTCCGGCATTATACAGTTCGACATCAGATCCCATGTCTCTCTCCTTTTGAATAAATATTTTATTCATGCTATCAGGGAAGAGCCAGCAACACCTACAAGCTACTCTTTGACATGTGTTACTTTCATACTGGTTGCACTCTGGCCTACATGAATGTACAAAACAAAGAGGTTCCCCCTCTGCTCACATCATAGAGTTGTATCGCATGAGGAATACCTAATACAAAATGCATAACTGTGCTCATGGGCCTTATTCTTTGGTCGGTTTGAGTCAGCAAAACCAATGTCTTCTCTTGATAATGATAATTTCATGATAATTCTATTCAGTAGTCTTGCAAGCAGCAGGAGTCAAAGTAACCAAGAGTAATTGTGCGTGTGAGGTGCGTCTATCGTGCAAGATTCTTCTGAGAATGGTGGCATAAATCATTCCAACTTCTCGATATCTGACTGTTTTACTGCAGATAACATGAGCTTGCTAAAAAAACACTGTATATCTGGTCATTTTCCGCAGCTTTTGGGTCTTTAATACTGTTGAATAAAAGCAAACCCACACTGACAGAGTCATTGTGAGTAATGTTCAACTTTTTTTTTTTTTTTTTTCAATTGAGGATCCAGAAGTCCATTACTCTATGAAGTCCGACATAATGACTGAGGTGTGTTTTGGTACCCAGTTTGATGAAGCATGTTTTCATCATCCTCTGCTCTGTTTTTATTTGCAATCAGGGAGTCACTGCATCTACATTGAAAGCAAAACATTTTATTGTCTTGGCAAACCTCCTGCAAAGAATGCAAAGCTCAAAGGTACCATCCCAGTCTGCTGTGCAGCTCTGTCACTGCTAAATGAGCATCGAGCTCAGTTTCATTTTGTAAGGCCAGCGAGGCATTTTCCCCAGCCAAGGCTCCATCACTCAAGAGTATGATAGAACTGGGACCACTTGTGGAGAAGTAGATTACTCTAAAGGTGTGGTATACTCCCCCTCTGGTGCAAGGCAGCAATCCTCGCTGCAGGATGATGGTGTGAACCGACACTGGTGTCCCTGGGATTTTACTCACTTGCATAAACCACAGAGCTCTCACCATGGGGGGGGGGGGGGGGGGGGGGGGGGCTTGTGTACAACAAGCTCAAACAAATAATAAAATTAACGTAGCCAGAAAGGGAACCCTAATGTCAACTCAAGTGAAAATAACTGTAAAAACCAAGACAATGATGTCTGTGAACATCATTGGTTTTTATGTTTCTATCACATAAGTTTTTATTACTTCTCCCTTATGTGTTTCTGGTACCAAGAATATCCTCTTGGATTTTCATTGTGTATGGTCCATTGCATGGGGTTTTGCTAATCCGGTTCTTGTGTAGTATCTATATTGTATAGGGTTTATTAGTAACACTTTTGTTCTACATGTTTTAGATGTTACAATTGATGTCTTCTGAAGTCTTTTCTCAACTCTCTTGTCTTCAGAAAATGAACAAATGCTTCTTATTCATATAAAGTATATTCATTTATATTTATTTAGTTATAAGACTTGGCGCCAGGCTAAACCACTGTATCTGATTGCAGCCTGTTTTATATTGTATGGCCTTAATACTTAATACTACCAGCCTAAACAGGAGCTTGCTGGCACAGGCTGCAGAGAGCATGATGAGCGCAGTCAAAGTTTGAACGTGTGATGAGACGGAGAACGACGAGGAGCCTAAAGCCTCCAGCGTAAATGATGCTTCAGTGTGTGTCTGTTAAGATTGAAGACCATGAACGTATCACCGCAGTCTCACTAGGTGACATTCGCCTCGAGTATCTCCTCCTGGTGCGTCACAAGTGCACCCACCCTCTCTTCAGTCTCATCCAACAACTGAAGCTGCTGCTGAACTTTCATGCAAAAACCAACAGGGGACTCTCTATCTTCTTTAGTGAAGTACTCGCCTCACTGGTATAGAAAAAAAATACATAGTGCTTCCTTATATGAATGTTATTCATGTAATAATCTGTCCTCATGTGTGCCCTGGTTGTAGATGAAAGTTAGAACACACTATGATTATCTTGTTTTATGCATATGCACCTGCACTTTGAGCCAGACGTGGATAAAAAAAACACATTTGAGCAGCTCCTGATGGAGCCAGAAGCGGAAATTAAAAATATGTTGTTTTTACTCACTTCCTCCTGAATGAGGCCCTTGTTGCTTCAAGATCCGCCTGCACTCTGTTCGTGTGAAAACAAGAAGCAGACGATGTCATTTCAAAATCCCATAAGTGTGCAGTGTGCATTTGATGTCTTGTGGCAAACAGGGACACACCGGGAACAATCCAACTGAAAAATCTCTGGACCAACATTGTCATTTCAGGTACAGTTCTGGGGGCTTCAGATTATTATGTTATTCTCCTGGGACTGGTAGTTTTATTGTTGAATCACACGTAAAAGCGATCCAATTTCTTCGTCTGTCCATAGAAATGTCCAAATGCCCCCATTGTTATTGTCGATAGTGTATTGTTCTCGGCATTCACGTGTTTGGTTTCATTACAATAGCGTCACATACACGGGGCCTGAATTAGGGCCATTGGACTTGATATGCCTTGGAAGACATTTTGTCCTGGAATTAAGTCGTTTCATCAGTTCACATTGAGCCCATTATGGTGTGAAACGTCTGCTTTGAGTTTGAGTGAGTGTGGTTCTCTATCGCTGTGTCCGCTGCCTTCGACTATAGCCAGCTGAGAGACCAGGCAGAGGCACCAGCAGCCCCAACCCTGCGAGAAGGATCATTCATAGCAGATATCCGTGTCAGTCTACAACCTACACATGAGGTAGTTGGTTGAACCTGTGCTTAAAGGAGCCTCGAGACGGAATGGCAATTACAGCAAAAGCAATGCAGAGAGGCATGAAATAGATTTATAAAGGTAAATCACAAGGGTCATAGGACAAATCAAAGAGGGAGGAACATTCTAAGAACTCGACTTTTACATGGTACTGGTCAAGTTTCTTTGTAAAACAAAGCTTTTCGCATTTTAAAGCTGAGTAACATAACACATGGTTATGTTATGTGTGGACATGGACAAGTGGAAGAGCTCAACTTTATCAATCATGCTCCTAATCTTCTCTGCAATGGGCCCAAAATCTTTGGTCCTTTCTCATGGTTTTCCCATCTGTCTTCCTTCGTCATCTTCGTTCGTAGTTCCTTCGAGTTTATGGTTCCTGATGTTGTGTTCTCGGTTAGTACCAACATTTTACAAAGCATTCGCCTCCGGGCAAGCCAGTAGACTGATTCGCTCCCCATTCTCATCTGTCACAGTGACGTATGTTGCTATGATGGTTATGTGCGCTCCAACACCACTCACTCAAGAGGGTCTAACCCTGATGCCATGGAGTTATCATTTTTTTTACATCTATAAAGTGCACTCTCTCTCCTCATCTGCGGTGACCCCACCCCGGCGTGCTCTTCTCCGCTCCCTCTCTGATTCTCTGATTATCCTTTCAGAGTTTCCACCTGCGTCTCGATAAGCCCTTCCCCCGAGGTTGTATTTAAGCACTCAGCCCATCTCCTGTGTATTTCTTGGTCCATCTTGTCTTGCCCACGCTCCCTGGCACCCCCAAGGACGTTTTTTTTTTTTTCCTTTTCTTTTTTCCTTTTTGTTTATTTTTTTGCACAAACCCATCCAAGCCTGAACTATGTGGCAACGTTATCGGTGTTTTCGTTGGTAATGGTTTGAAGAAAAAATAGCCACATTAATTATTGGCCTCGCAACAATGATAAAGTCGTATTGAAGCCTAATATTAACCAGAATGACATACATCAATCCAATGTTGCTGTTATCACAATGATTAAGGTTACCATGGTAATACTTATCAACATTAATCATGGCTGTTCGAATGTGGTGGACCCAGTGACATCACATTTATAGGCCAGATAACTAATCAACAGGGATAATATAATCTGAAGTACTCAGATACAAGGGTCAAAGAAATCTGTTGGTGTGTGTTGAAACTGAAAATGATAATGATAATGATAATTGCACAGTTATATAAATGATACAGAGGCAAAAGGGCTCCAAGTATCATCTGCATTAGTTTATTTATAAGAAAGTGATTCTGCATCTCCCTTCATCACTGGTGTGTCAACAGCATCAGAGCTTTTAAAAGGAGGACATTTATAGACATGCAGTCCAAACCTGAGATGTTGTCACTATGTCCACATTCAACAGAATAAAGTCATACAAGGACAGAATGATAACACTCACAACACATCAGTTTCACTTCCTCGAGTTTGAATGGATTGGAAATGAAAAAGATCTTTCAGGTTGAAATCTGTGGTGTTATATTGTCACAATGGCACTTTAGTTTTTTCATTTTTTCCTGCTATAGTGAAATCAATATTAGAGGCTTAAATGTGTTATTCCTCTAAAACACCGCAACTCTGTTGCTTTCACTTATCAGGTACATGATGGAAAGAAATCTAGAAAGTACAATCTTCGGCTGCAGCTTCAAGTCAGAAGGCAACAGATTGAAATGCTCAGCTTTTCTAGAGATTCCAGAGCAGAAAGAAATGCGTTACAAGAGTAACTTGGCTCCCTTGCTGTCTGCAGTTGAGAAGATGTCAAATTAAAAAACAGATTTTTTTTCAATAAACTAAGTTCGCTTGGCTTCGGAACAGGAGAAGGAGATGATGTGCAGCCTGGTTCCAACCTGAAGAAGAAAATATTACTATGGGGAAGTATGTTTGTATATTCACCATCCTAAAGACTTGGGCTCGTGCTCTTCTTCATAATCTTTTTCTCCAAATGTATCTCAGATGTTAGCCCTGGCACTACCGCTTCTTATTCTTTTGAGCAAAAACACATCTTTTATGCATCTTCGTGTCAGAAAATGTTTAAAAAGTTTCATTTTCAGTGGCTCGGCGCGCCGTTGTCGTCTAGACAAACTCTCAAAATGCAACAAAAGTTTCCAATTTCACTTGAAAACTTGTAAACAGGACCTCTGTCAATTAATCTGACTCCAGTATTTAATACCCTCTGACTGACAATTGCACCGGTAAGCGGTGCCGCGTAATGATGTAGCCGCTCTATACTTTCTCCACTATTAACTGGTAATTAAATCACCAAAGTAACAAGCAACCTTTGCACCACGTGTACAGCTGGAGAGGAGCCTGTCTCGTGTCACCGGCTTGGAATTTGCTGTGATGACTTCAACTAGTACAGTTGAGAAACACAGTAATTTAAAAGGTTTTTCATTGCTTTCAGAGGGGGACATCAGTTCAAAATCTTTGCTTTTATGTAACAAGTCTCTTTCAGTGTTATGATGATGACCTGATGAACTGCTTCGGGTTGCAGCTGAAGCAGTTATCGCTACTGATGCCGTGAATCCTGAAGTGTATGATCGCAGAAGTGGCAGCAGAGACCAATACAGTGGCGGCGGCGGCGGCGTCCAGGTTAACAGCAGGAGCCGGCCGCGTCGTTAAAAAGCGGAGGCCGCGCTTTATGACACGTGCTGCGGCTGCTTCGGGTCCTGCAAAGGTTGCCTCTGTGGTCATGAATAGGTGGCTGTCGTTCCAGCGGCGGCAGCCAAGGATTGGATCACACACAAAGCTGCTGCGGTGGTTATGGTCCAAGCAGCTGTGCAAGAGGAGGCCGTTCAAGCCCTCATAAAGGCAAGAACTGTTCAAATCGCTCCTACATCTACTCAGACAAGATGGCCTTGCGTTATCTTTTTAAATGTACTCCCCAGCTGTACAATTTACAGTCAGATTATATTGATTTTTATGACTAATTTACATTTTTCTTGACTGGTTATTACTTAATGCAACTGTTATATTTTTATGAAAAAAGACAAAATATAAAAGCCATATTTTGTAGGAATCATTGCAATATATTACAATTTATTCTAGAATACCCAGGAGTTTATTCCATATTGCATTAAGGTCATTTATCACGAGAAGTCACGGTTCAGTACATAATGAAGTGTAAATATATATCACTGTTTGTTGAGTTGGTATATAATGAAATGTTCCATACTGTCTTCTTATTTGCTCATTAGTCTTCTGCTGCACCAACCTGTGTGAAAGTGGCTTTACACTGCATGAAGTGAAAGTATTATCACTGGAGTAAGATTTCAGAGAACGTTATTTATGACACCAATGTTGGTAATAAATGCTGCATATGTAACGAGGATGACATGTTTGAGGATAAGGTGCTATTGGGGTTGCAAACGTTTTATCATTTCCCGTGTGATTTTCTCCTTTTCACCTTTTCAATTGACGTCGTTTCCAGTTCACAATCAAGCCACAGCATTTTAAACCGATCTGACATCACACCACTGCTCCGAACACAAATAACACGATATCAATCAAACGTTGTAATGATGACTGACCTCTTTCTTTTCCTGCCTTGTCTTAGTTTTGAAAGGAGCCAAAGAGGACGTGTGGAGGAAACTTAGAACCTCTCCAGCCAGCTAAAGCGGCCAGACGTCTCGGGTCACGACCTCGGTGGGAGACGAAGAAAGGAGTGGAGACAGATGGTAAAATATGGAAAGAAAACACACCAAGATGGAGATTTTATCTGCAACTGTCTTAATATGTTATTCCCGGGCGTTCGGTCATTTGTCATTTAGCCCGGGTGTGTGTTACTCCAAATAAAACTCCAGTGAAAATCCAAATGTGAAAGAAAGACAAACTGATGTCCGTGAAGTGAAGCGCTGCCTGTTTATCTACAGGGACACGAAGCGATTCTGGTGGTCCGAGTTTCTCTCAAAAACCAATTAATTCATCTGACGGGCCAAACTGAGGCAATAACACAGGCTTGTCTGCTCACGTAAACACTGAATGGTTATGCTGTATGTTACATGTGGAAGACTATTTACAAATTTGGCCATCCGGTTTATTCTGGTGAGGCCATATGGTTAGTATTCTCTCCTTACAATAAGAAACTACGAGTTTGGTTCATAAGGCTTGTGTCAGTATATAATCCCTCTCATGTTAACTGTAGGGCTAAAACTGCGCTTGGTTGTGATTGTTAAGATGATGAATTAAACGTTTCTCCTTAAAAAAGCCGACCATGGAATTAAAACATAGAAAGAAAGAAACACATGTTGTATGTACATGTTACCATCATGTGTATGGTATTCCTTGACAGGGGCGAGCCTGTTCCAACACTAAACAGACGCCCCCTGCCACAAAGAAAAAGAAATGGCTCAGAAATGGAAAGAGTAATACAGAACCAATCTGTGTTTTTAACTTGGGTCCCAAAATCTCCACATGTCAATCCACATTCCGTAGCTTCCAGAACTTAACGGACCCTTTAGATACCACAGGACACTTCCAGAGGTTTAGTAGAGTCCATACCTCGACATTTTAAAGTTATTTGATAGCTATAGATGGACTTCCAGTGTGCAATAGTTGGTAATAATGGTTTGATTTTGAGTCACTCGATTTCTCATTTGTTTCAGATGAAATACTTATTTTCCAAATTACCGTAAGTAAGACAATCTCACAGTCTTAATCTGCCATCCCTGAAGATATTCAGTGATAGTCAGCTCCAAGCTTCTCAGGAACGGTGTGTTTGCATAATGGGTGAGTTAACAATCCAAAGGTTGGTGAATTCGGTTTCACAATGATGGGAACAGCCGACATCGAAGGATCAAAAAGCGACGTCGCTATGAACGCTTGGCCGCCACAAGCCACTTATCCCAGTGGTAACTTTTCTCCTGGTTAAGAGTGAAAAATCTGAAGGATAGTTTATGGTCATCACGATAGGGATAAAAAGCAATTTTGACAACTTTAAATTGGAATTGTGAGAAGTAACCGATCTCTATATTTGTTTTGCATATCACGTGGCCCCAAAATTATTTCACTCAAGAATTAGAAAGGCAGTCTGTAACACTATCATTACATGTTGGTAGTACCAGAGAGAAATCATACCAAAAAATAATCACAGGAAACCCCTCAGTCCACTTATTTTTTGTTGTTTTAATAGGATGCGACTGCCGGGCAGTCTTGTAATTACCTGACTTACTTTGTGTTCTGAATTAGCTGCAGGTGGGTTTTTTTTTTCTATTTAAATTTAGCAGCTCGCCTGGCTGCGAGCGGAGTCCCACTATGTTAATTTGAGATAATTACTTGTTTACAGGCGACATAACCAAGGGACAGAGTGACGGTAATGTTCTTGGCATGGAAGTATGGGTGGAGATTTTTTTTCAAAGCAACAAGTGATGTGTGTACATCCATATTTTTAATTGTTCTACATTTCCAACACGGATTGATATTTTCGTCTCGGACATCTGCTTCTTTGTGCGGCGCAAATTGTTGGCTTTCTATTAGGTGAGCTGGTGAATGAAAGAGGCATCTGGGTGCCTGCTTCATTACAAAGTGACCGAAGAAGTTACATTCCAAAGTGAGAACAGATTACAAAGTGAGATGGAATTGCATCTGAAACCCCTTACAACAGCTCCCATACCTGTCTATTTCTATTGTAAGTTAATCCGTTGAAAGCATTCGACTTTGCAGCACGTGTTACTTCCAGCATGTTCTGCCTAATCTCATCCCTCATTATTCCTCCTTTACCTTTCTGTGACCCCTTTTGTTGCCTTTCCAGCAGCTTTACAGGCTCCTATAGGATTCCCAGCCCAGCATGTAGACTGATTCTGCAAAGAGCCCTTTTAAGTTATGTAAAGAAAACATCAATGGGCAATAACAGGGGAGTGTGGGAGCCATACCAGATGATTTATCCTTGGATATGAGCTGTCTCCTATCTGCAAACAGCTTTTGCCTCTATACCTAAATCTTTAAATTGTAAAGTTGTCTTTTTGCAAGGACAAAAATAAGGTCCTTACAAGGAACATTCTGAAAGTTTAAGATGAATAAAGTAACCTGAGTCATTTTCATGGTGAGATAGGATTTAATGATTGTTTAGATAAGTGTGAGTGCCTAGGAAATAGCTCTGCTGAATATATTGCAAATTTATGGTTAGTGTGACGTCGACGTGCCCAAAGCACATATTGCAAAAGGCTGACTGAAATGCATTGAGCTATGTTTTGATGCACTGTGCATTTAAGCCCTGCAAATGCAACAATACAGCATTTTAAATACGAAGCACAAAAAATCAAGGTAAGTAATTAATTTAAAGCAAACAAAAAAAACTAAAAAAACTAAAATAGATGCTAGAAATTAGGGGCAAGAGTGAGAGCACCAGGAAGATATCAACATACAAAGAGTACAAAGTGTTTGTAATTATTGTAAATCATATCTTTATTACATGACTCAACAAGATTATGGAATTAGGAATAAAAAGTTAACTGCGTGGGCCTGTTTTACATCGGTCTGTAAAAACAGTCCCGATATAGAGACTTACATTGGAAAACAACTTGCATACAAAGAAGAGCACGTGGTTTGGCTGAGACTGTTTACATGGCAACGTTTTCAGGTGTAAATGGAAAATTTCCTTTGCATTTTGGGGTTCGTTTACATGACAATGATGCTCGGAGCCACTGAAAACACAACGTCTTGAAAAACGGCCCCTCAAGAAGGAGCTTGTCTAAACCGTCTCGAGGAGACCGTGGAAACGAGAGAAAATGCAACTTTTTCTGAAACGCCGCTACCGCACATGCGCACCGCAGCTGAGTAAACCGTTGTTATTGGAGATGGACAGTAACAACGACTCCAGAGTGTCCATATTCTCCTGGGACTTCATAGGTTTATAGTTGAGAGTCACCCGGAATAACAATCCGACCTTTTTCTTCCCTCCATATGTATGTCCATGTACTTGTCATTGTTAATGTTTACATATCGATGTGTGCTGAAGGAATATGAACTGCTGTTGGCCCCCGGAACTGTATAAGACTACATTACAATAATGTGTTAACCTTACAGGAAGAAACAGTGAACAGTGGGTTAAGCAAGCCGAAGATATTGCTAACGGCTGGGATAAGTTTGAGCGCGTGCACGTTTGTCTGGGTCTGTGGCTGTGCGGGCACAGCTGAGTCAGCAGTCATGCCGAGGTGTCCCTGAGACGATAATTGTTGAGAAAAGACAACTACTGAACTAAACAGATGGTTTTATTTGGCTTCCAATCGGTGGGAAATACCAACGCTACTAGTGTAATATGAAAAAGCAAATAATTGCAAACCAGTCATGGGGGGAAAAAGTGAGCAATGACAAGCCACAACATTGTGTGAGTTGTATTTGTGCTCTGTCACCGTCACACCAAATATGCAGATTTATGCAGAGCCGTGACCCGTGAACGACCATCTATATACAATATTTGCTGAGATGATTAAAATACGTAAAGGATTACAATTACATTGTCATTTAACATTCATGAGTTGCCAAGGCTTTGCAGTGTCGACGCGCGTGGATAATGAATGGTTGTCTTGAGCTTTCCACAGCATTTGTTTTTTTTTTTAGAGAGAATTCTTAATGGTACACTGCATCTCGAAAAGTTGAGGACCATGAGAGGTGATATTCAGTGAAAAATCTGCTGCTAGGTAAGGAGATTATTATAATCAAGATGGTCATTGTCTCGTCTGTGGTTACACGAGCTTAGTGCAAAGTGGAACTCCATTTCTTTACTGGTTCTTGACTTAATTCTTCAATTCAGTTCAAGCTTATTTGGGTAGTGCCAAACGACAGCACAGTTGTATCAAGGCACTTTTGCAGAGAAAATCCCAACCATTCCACACGAGCAAGCAAGGGAAAAAATGAACTTTTAAATAGCAGAAACATTTGCGGAACCAGACTCGGAGCTGCTGGCTTTCTGTATTCACGTACAGCTAACATTTTACGATTGTGACGTGTTTCGTTGTTCTTGTGAAATAACAATAAATGACACAAGTACGAGGGGAAGGGACCCCACTCAACTAGTAATTGCTCATGATACATCGAGTTTTCAAAACGATGGCCTGTTAACGCAGGCTTTTCTGAGAGGGAAACACTCAAATTATGCGTTTTTCACTTGAAACATTTTCGTGTAAACAGGCCTAAGAATTGTACTTGTGCAGCTCCATATGTAACGTTTCAGGCCTGTGAGATACCCAAAGGTTTTCTTCTGGATCACGGTTATTCTCCCCAAAACCTTAATTTCTGTTTCCGGCTTCAGGGATTGTACACATCGTTTTCTTTTCCAAAGATTAGTAATTCTTCCTCTACTCTTGGCTCCAGAGCAGCAGTAATGGGATGAGACATTCTTGAAAGAGGTGATACCAATATAAAAAGAGACTAATCTCAGGTTTAATTTGAGGAGACTTTTAATTTTTATGCCATGCAGCCAGAGGAAATAAACAGGTGGGGGATACAGTTGTCAGAGTGAGTTGATGCAGACGGGCCAGCAAAGAGGAGCGTTGACTTAACGTGCACTGCAAAGCTCTGCGGGTAGAAACTAGCGGGGAGCTGATGTATCGAGGCCAACAATCGATTTTGTGGACTTCTCAGCTGGATGACAGCGTTTCAGAGAAATGCATAGCTGTGTGCAGACCACAAAAACACCCTCATCACGGACACTTGCCAGCAAGCTGTGACGCTGGCAGCCTGCTGTTTAACCACTGCCTGTCATTACATGACAATCTGATCTCTCTTCCCAGTTCGAGGGTATATCTTTATTGAAAACTTATATCTGTTGGGGGAAATTACAAAGGCAATTTGTGTCATTTTCAGGAAGCGCTGCTCGTCCACAGAGAAGCAAAGAAGATGTTAAGGATTAAAAAAATAAATAAAAAAAGTGTTCAAACCTAGGTGGAAAACTTTTCACGAGTTTCTGAGCTTAGGTTAACCCCCCTGGCAAGAAGTCCAAGTTAAAATTAGGCGTGAGGTCACAGTAATGGAGATTGTAGAATTTAAACAGACTTTAAGCCCACACGAGAACAACAAACCATTTGCAGAATTATACACTTACATCATAGTATTCAACCCTAAAAGGTGACAACTCTGGTGACGTGCCTTACAGGTTAAGATCATTTTGAAAGCTCTGGCATGAAAGTTTGAGTCTCACTCTCTTTAACAAGCAACTGCAGACGGTATGGTTCCTTCCCTTTTCCCAAAGCACTGGCAGACAGTCGAGTCGACGTTGCTGGGTGGTCCTCAGTGCAATTTGAGATTAACAACATCAAATGATAAATTGACCATTTCATGAATGACTTGTTTTTATGAACCCACGTGACATGAAGATACCAGTGAGGTTGGTCTCAGATTGGCCGAAAAGTTAGTCTGGACAGATCGTTGTTATAAGAGGATACTGTGTTATCAGCATTGCCACCAAATTGGATGAGGATCCATTTCACCATTTCCATTGAGGATCATTGACAGAGAGCTGTCTTGTCACCTAAATAGGCTAAATAGGGCTGCTGAAGCAGTGGAAATTATAAGTGAAATCAATTTCCCATTTACATTTCATGAAATCTGTTCAAAATGATTAATGTAAAGACCTCCATTCTCGATAAAACTGGAAGTGATGCAGAGACCCACTCAAGATGGCAGCATGAGGCAGCGGCTGTCAGTGAGGTAACACCTATTCGTAGTGACAGGACCGCCAATACCATATTTACCGACGCACTGTCAACACTAGCGGCCAAACAGTGTTGTGTCTTTTTCCAAACTGCCTTAAATCAAGTCCGCGCAAAAGATGGAAGCCCAGTACTCTCGTGCAGACATCTCTGGACGAGCTGACTGAATCCAGACTTCATACAACCTCAACAGATGATAACCTCCGATAAACCTGAAAGATAATAAATATTCAGTTCGAGTACATATTTCTTCAAGATTGGGCAATTTGTGCTGCCAGAGGGGGCTTGACGAAGAATTTGTTGTACACAACTGCTGGTCTATTTGACATTTCAGCCTGGAGTGGAGACATGCTGAGCATTTCTCAACTATTTGAATAGACGTGCAGAATATTAATGGCAAGTTTACTTCACCTATTTGGTGCAATTTTGTCAAATGTTATATCAAATCTCTCTTTCTACAGAAACACCAATGGTGGTGGATGACGTGCAAGGCACCTCAATTGGGAGGAACTTGGACTTAAGATGGAAGCTTCCACAAGTGGACAGAGGAAGATGGGGATCGAAACCCAAGACTTTACCAGCTGAGTATCCCCATGATTCATAAGGTGTATCTTTACACAAAAGAATCCACTGAAGGAGATTTTGTCTGGAACGTATTAAAACTGACATTGAGCAAAAAGTAAGGGTACTCATAGAAAACCCAGAAACCTTAACCAAGAAACATTCTCACTGAATATAATCATCTGAGCAGCCAACTTCTCACCAACAAAATACACTGGTTCATTGGATAAAGGATTGAATGGTTGAACATCAAAGAGGGATCCTCAAACACAACATATTTGAAGTTTTGTTCTTGATATTATTACATCTGTTTTTAGGTATTTCATGGCAATCAGTGTGTGTCCACATGTTGGCCTGCCTTAAAATGTTTCTGAAACACTGAAACAACCAGTTGTCGTTTTCAAAACGCTGACGTGTAAACGCAAAAACGTTTTCTGAAACAAAAACACAAAAATTACTAATTTTCTCTTGAAATGTGTACACAGGGCCGGAGTAGTTGCCTATGTCAATCTGGCCAAATCTATTGCGGTTCCTACTTCTTACAAGAAGACTGCATGAAGAAATATACTCAAGGAAGTGCATACAAACTCTACCTCCAACTTGTAGTGTCAAATACCAGGAACTCAGTTTACTCATAAGCGCTTTATCAAGACTAAAATAGATCTAATGGAAATAATAGCCTCCTGGGCTTGATTTCTGTGAGACTCTGTGGTCCTCAATAACAGCTGCAGAGGTGCTTAATGTTTGTCCAACAATACTTAGAAATATCTGCTGCACTTCAAAGTCAGTTATACTTGTGGGACTTTACCTTCACCGCAAGTGCAACAATTTAATTAAGGTATTTACGCTCCACATTTTAATCATCGTTGTCTGGCAGAAGCTGAATCCTTTTCCCCAACAGACCACTGGTTCTTTATCTGCAATTCTCAAGATAATCCTCCCTTGAACACACACACACGCACGCACGCACGCACCCACGCACACACGCACGCACACACACACACACCTATTAGGATGTGTGTGCAAGGCCCATTGAAGAGTGTGGGATTTTTCTTAGATACTCCATGGGACTGTGGTGGTCACTGTACCAAAACGGACCTCTGAAGCGTCCCACAGGACCTCCTCGGCCCGCTCCATCACAACACAGTGGAATGAGCCCAGTGGACGAGACGTCGGAGCGTATCTGCTGCACAGAAACGGCGCTCCGTCGGCCCGAGCGGCTTGTGAGACTGTTAATGACGCAGGAGGAGAGACGGCACGGGCAGACATTGAAGCGAGATTACTCGCTGGCACTTTGGTGGTATCCATCTTCGTCTTCACTTGACAACCTGCTAAACAGCTGACGCTTTCATCTACACTGCCTGGCTCAGCGTGAGGGGAAGAGACATATCAGAAACCGCTCACCTCATCTCTGATGCAGAGTTGTCGCTGCCTCTTTCTAATGAGGATGTTGAAATGGATGAGAGCTCGCTCGATGGATTAACGTGTTCTCGTCCTCGCTCCCTTGGATGCAGTGCCCCTTTTACTTCCCCTCTGGAAAGCCTGACTCAGTTCCCGAAAGCTGATGTAGTCTCGATGATTTTCTTGTCAGGAAGCAAGTTGACTCGTGTTTAGTCGTGTTCAGGTGAAAACCCGGAAAACTTTCATTGTGTTTTTCGACCGGGTGTCTGTTCACACAACATCGGTGCACAGAGTCAATGAAAATGCAACTTTCTGAAAACGGCTTCCAAGGCAGAACTTTTTGAAAACGCTCGGGCTCTGTCGCCGTCAAAACGGGGGAACATGTAACTTTGACTTAGTTAATGTTTATAGTGTAATGTTGTGTCAGCAAAAACTAACAACAGCACCCACTAGTGGCCCGACAGGTAATGCAAATAGTTTTCAGCATTTTTGCCATTTTCGTGCAAACAAACATTGTGTTCAAAGCATCAATGTAAACACAAAATATTTCTGAAACAGAAATACAAAAAGCATGCATTTTATTTTTCTTATTTGTCAGTTTTTGTTTGGTTTGAACACAGGAAGAAGAGAAGAGAGAAATAAAGGTGTCAGGTGAACGAGAAAAGCGAAACGGGAGGTGAAAAGGTTAATGAAAGCCAACCGATCGCTCATAATCTTCAATCTGCCGCGCGAGACACAGCATCAACACAGCTTCAACACAGTGACAAGAGATGATTGTTGAGTGTGTGTGCGTGGGTGTGTGCGAGGCTCTGAGGATGTGTGTGTGTGTGTGGCTGTTTGTCACGTACTGAATACAGCATTTTAATTTATGGGAGATCTTAAATCTTTTTATTTTTATGTCCTTTCAGACATACAAAAGTGCACAGACGCAGGAATCGCAGAGTGTTTTCAAATGTGAGATGATTAACGCATCATCGGTCCTTAAAGAGGCTGAATCAGAGCAGATTTACGAAGCAGGCACACATCTCCTGCTACAATACGTTTTGTCACATTTCATACTGTTCGTGACGAGCATAATGCTGCACAGACAACAGACCGAACTGGAACATATCAACAAAGGTACTCAGAAATGTTTACCACCCACTCATAGTGCCTGTTTCGCAGTCATATCTCATCTATAGCAATGGCGACGCTATCGCCACCATCTGGGCCCTGCTGGGCGCTGGTCTGAATGATCCAGAAAAAGGAACAGAGCGGACGTGAAGAACGACCACGAGGCACGGAGATGACAGGAAGGAAGTGGGAGGTGAAGTTGGTGAATGAGGACATAATGAGGGGCGTCGCGGCTCAAAGTGTGGCACACAATCTTTGGACTGTGAGGCTTTTCTTTATTGCCTTTGTGGGTTCATTTCTAAACATAGCGTACATTGTCAATATGGCGCTCCAATAATCTTAGCTCGCTATGAGCTTTACTTGTGGGTTTGCTGCCTGAAAAAGTCCTTAAACCTGTTTTTGGATCATTTCTTTGTGGAAAACAAGCTTGTGCTGAATGTTCATGGTAACTTTGTTTTGTTTCAATGGCAGAAAACAATGTATTTAGCTTGTCAGGCCAGGAGTTAGCGCTGTTGCTTGTTTGTTGTACAAAAACAAACAACGCCTGAGAAAAGTCAAGGCTTCGAGAATTCCAGAATACTTGAAGACAGCGTATCACAGCACACGACAACTGTCTTCTCTTTTACTATTCATACAGAGGGAGCAGCAGCTGCAGAAAGCTCTTATTCAGCTTCACTTTCCATTGCGGTAAGCTCAATTATTAATCTCCTCTCTCGATAGGTGCACTGAACGCCCGGAAAGACAAAGCTTGTATTTAAGACGATGCATCAAATGTGAATACAATAATTTAAACGCTCTCTGGGACTGTAGCTCTGCTTACACATAACCAAAACCTTCAAATTTCACCAAGAATACAACTAAAGTGCAGACTTATACCAAAGACATATAAGTAAGTTATAATAAAAGGCATGCTTAAAGGGTATACTTAAACCTATATACTATAATGGATCGTGATTACTGGCCTCTGGAGCTCTATGGCGCTCTATGGCCAGTAGTTAACACTATAGAGGACCTGAATCTCAGATAGGTCCTTTATTTGATTAGTTGGTATTTTCCATCTATGCGGCTTGTTTTTCTTCTATCGCGTTCATCTTAGTTCCACAATCCAGAGACATAGCTCAATGATCTTCTGACTCCACATTAGCCAAAGGCATTTCACTGTCAGCATTGTCCCCTGCAGGGTCTGTCCTTCCCTTTGCTTCCCTGACGTCAACTGGAATAGACTCCAGCTCCATGGGACTCTAACGAGACCATATCTTGTATGTTTTGGGAATCTGTAAAAACCATAGTAGATCTCGTATGACAGAATGCAGAAGTGACTGCTTACAGGGAGTTATGTGCAGGTGAGATATTTAAATCGGGTCTTATTACAGTTATCTATCGTTCCTTCACCTGTATTTTTCTGGAGGGGGGATATCCTTTGTCAACCACTTCATCACATCAAGGCCTCAACCATGTTTTCACGTGAAAACGGGAAACTTCTGGTGCGTTTTAGGTGTCTGTTTACACAACTTGGCTTGGAGTCACTGAAAATGCAACTTTTTGAAAACGGTCCGACTCCATGGTAAAGGGATATAACGCAGCATAAAACACATCTTTTCTAAAACCCTGCTACTGCACACTATGGCAGTAGTAAATAGTCCTTCTGCACACAATATATATATATATGTATGGATTTCCCATAGTTGTGAATGTCCACGGTGTATCCTTCCTCTTCGAATCCAGTGATCTGCAAACCGTAAAAAGCTGGATGGAAAAAGGCTGTTTTCCCTTTTAACACATCGACACCTTAACGGGAGTCCATGAAAGATGAAGTGGAGGAGGGCATTGTGCCTCAGGGTGTTAAAAGGCCTTGCTGACAATTTAATAGACTAAGGTGAGGAGTTAGTATACACGAGAACAGATGAACTTGCTCTTGGTCAGGCTATAGTGGGCAGAGTTTGGACTGCAGGCACCAAACACGTCACTTTTATAATTATAGAGGTTGGTTTGATGTGTGTCACCTTGCATAGCTTTGGCTTGTTTCCAATATCAGAATTGCACCTTCGTCTGCAGGTTTTGATTCCTCCACTGGAGGCGTCTGCAGGACGCGATCAGGTCAAACAAGGACACAACTCAAAACCTGCTCTTTCACTCTTGCATAGAGTTTCCTCATTTAAACAAGACAACGTGACTTCAAGCCAATTCTGAATGTACTCTCTTTTTTTTTTCAATCTAACAATATAGGAGATACATTATTTGTTGTCTCTGAAGAGTGTCTTTGAGAAAACTTCATTAAATGTTGAACTTCTCTGAGAAGACGGCCATTTGTCATTCATTTGGAAGCCAGCCCAATAAGGTAAAGCTGCGGTAGACAAACTTTATTGCTTCGCTATGAAAGAGTCTCAGTGAGCAATAACCTTTCTATTCAAATAGCAGGAAGTAAAGAAAGATCTGAGCTCATGTATAATCAAAGTGAATAGGCATGGGTTCTCGCTCAGACTTCAAACCTTCACGCTATACCTGGCACAAACCCAGAAAAATAAGGTATTCCGGTTTATCATTCTAAAATGTTAGTAAGGGTAAATATTACAGGAATATCTCCTGCACAAAAACAGTCTACATTCACACCACAATTTTCCAATAATTCCCTACTGGGGTTATTTGGCAGGTACAAAGCCAGACAGTCATTTGAAAAAAAAAAGAAAAAAAAAAGGAAAACTGCTTTGTTTCTCAATCTGGGGATCTGAGATCTCCTTGGTGGGCTTCCAGAGATTACAGGTCTCAGTCTTGAGGTTGCAATAAGATAGATACTTTCCAGAATCTACAGCTAGCAGGGCAAACCTAACATTACATAAAGGCTCCTGCTTTTGTTTTTTGAGAATACGTGTGTCCATAAGTGTGTTGTTTCACTGTAATGTTTTACGAAATCTTAGAATGAAAAGCATTTCTCCACATTTTCTTCAAGGTCCTCTTGGGGAGGAAAAGATTGGGAAGCACTGGATTATCTCATAAAAGATTTCTCCTTCTGACCTCGTGTTTTCCCCACATTTCTCCAGCCAATTCTAGAATTGAACAAGCTGCGTGTAATCTGCAGTTACTTTTAGCTCATTATTATTAAGTGCTGGCCTTTTCATCTGAAAATCAGAAGGATGTTATGTTTGGAATCCAGATGATTATGCTGCAGCTTTTCAATGTTTTCCTTTAAGCTCCATTGCACATAGGCCCAAAACCCACACACTGCCCTGGCCTCCAGCCAAGCATGAGGCAGCTGGTCTGTGATTCGGTAGCTCCTGACCAAGGTTCTGTAACTGCAGAGAGGATGCCACATTCCCTCCAGGGACGGACACAAACTACAAGTCAAGGATTTTCGAATATGTCAAGGTCTCCTTCACAGCTGATGAAAGAAGACAAGGGGGACAAGCGGCGGTGGCTTCGTGTTTCCTTAACTTTACGGTCTGTAGCATCAGAGAAAAAAAATGAGTTTTCCTTTCTGAGTGCCTCCATTCTATGAAGGTGAAGAGTTTAGTCATTTGTGAGGCACTCGGGACAAAGGCAGAGCAACATGACTCGAGAGTGCTGACCCACGTGCATGACCCAGAGGAAAAACTTTAAATCAGAAGTAACGGGCAGCAAAACTTGACTTGAGCAAGCCGCAATTAAAGTTAGCGTGGTATAAAGAAGTGCATTGCATTTATACACAATAGAAGAGTGAGATAATGATACACAGGTGGACACGATCAGAGCATTTCAAAGCTGTAAATACCAAACACAAATGAAGCAAGTGGAGAATCCGATGGCTTTGAAAGGTCACCAAAATGCAAAAGCTGCAGCACACACTGCATTGTTTAGAAAAGAAGCATTGACAAGTTCACACTTCATAAGGTAATATACTAAAGGTCAAGATATTCTTCTACAGTACACATAGGGCAGCGTGGAGCCTCTACGTAGTCCTTTCACCCTGGAGGTTCTCAGCGGTGAGCGACAAGGTCACTTCCTGCACGACGTCGTCCATATTATCGGTGGTGAGCAAAGCGTTGTGAACGACACTGAAACCGGAATTTTTTGCCCTCCTAGGATTTATCATCATTTCTCCAATAAAGTGCACATTCGCTATACCGTGATTTGAATCACATGAGGAACTTCTTACGTTCTTAGAGCCGCACAATCACAGCCCTCGTGGTCTGCGTACTTCTTGCATTGCCACATTAAAGCTGTAGTGAGAGGCTGTTGGAGGTGTGCGTTGCACTAGGCAGAGGCTCTGTGGTGGTGGTTTGCCTATCATCTGCGTATGGAATGTAAATTAGGCTTCATACTGTGCTGCATTTGTATTCATGTGGCACCATCTGTAGGGCTATTTTAGGACAAAAGAACAAAAAAAAAAAGGAAAGTCAATAAGGCTGGTGGCAGTAGAAAATTCCAAATAGTCGGAATATGACATGCAAAATATTTAACTGACAACCCATTCTGACTAATTGGACTCTGTGGCAGTGACTTGGACACCTTCATTTGGACATCCACTAGGCACAGTCAGCTGGGAGGAGACCCTGAGATCAGCTCAGGACCTGCTGGAGGGTTCCTATCCCCCAGTTGGCCACATGAGCAGCTCAGAATCCCCCCGGATGAGCCGGAGGAAGACTGTCTGGCCTTCTGTACAGCAATCGGGTGGAAGAAAAGTAAAAATCCCTAAACAATATACAGTGTAGCTCTGTCAAAAAAACGTAAAAGATTCAATGCAAACAAAATCACTAACCAAATATTTTTGGGTGACTTTTGGACTGACACTAATATGTTTTCATTTTGACAGTATTGAATGAAAAAGTGGGATGCACGCAATTCTCGAGATGGAATTTCTTCATTGGTATATTCTTCATCAAATTCAAAGCTACTAGACCGATCAGTCTCTGACACTTGTACAAGAATGGGGGACTGCTTCTTCAACTCCATCAACCATAGCTGCTCCTACCAAACTGATGACCATGGACAGCTCAACTGTCAAGATATACACATCAACAGTAGGACTTTGTATACAACATAAGCTGATGTGACTGATCTACTTGAATGCCTTTCATTATAGATACACCAAGAAGGTAAACAGAGTACAATAGAGAGTTGAATACACAGAACACCAGGCTCAAGTATTGAACTCTTTAAAGATTAGAATGGAGGAAGGATGTTCATGTTAAATTAACAAAACTCTCCTCATCTGCAATATAGATCTGCTCCATCCAAATAACCACAAAATAATTTATCATTTCATAAATACCATGTACAGCTTGAACTTCTGTCCAAAAATCACCAGGCCGACTAGAAGAACTACTCGCTGTGCCACTCTCATTGACAATATATTTACAAATGACATTACAGCTGATAGCGGACTATTGGTCAGTGATACCAGCAACCATTTGCCAGTTTTTCCAACTTACGACAAAACTACAACCTGCCAATGATGGATTTTTAAGGCTCTTTTCTAAAGACATGAGCTGCGTAGCTGGGCATTGTATCAGGAATAAAATGTGAAAACTGTGCAGTGGCTCAGACTCGTACTATTGGAGTTCAATCAGCTCCATTTGAAGGTTTGGTATTACGCTTTCTACATCGACTATAAATGGATTACTGAGCAGTTCAACCTAATTATTGTTGGCCGTCAAAGTGAGCGAATCGCTGTGTGAAGTCGGCACCAAGTATGCTGAGCTTTCTGTTTAGAAAACTGTGTACTTGGTGGTAGAGAGCTGGTCTTTCATAGTTTGGCAGCACGGAAATAGGCTCAAGTTTTCTTTCGGCTTCTGCGTCCCCCACAAGCACGGCTTGGTTTTTAAAGCCTCCAATGTCGTGGACATGCCTGTGGCATTAAGATGGTTTGTGATGCCGTACAGAAACTTCACACTGTGACTCCCAAAACCTTGTTGTGTCTTTCCTTTTGGTTTCTGACAGATCTCCTAGCCCTAACCCAAAACATCTTTTCGCCACTTTTCCTTGGCTTATCCATCGCACCTCTTGTGATATGCCAAGTCACCACATTCGGAGCGTAACTCCTCCAGAACAGACTTGAACTGGCAGTGATTTAAATTTCTCTCGTTCAGACGAAAGCAACTGCCCGTGCAATGGTGCTCATTACATGTTCCATTTTCAAGGCTTTGCCTCCCAACGATTTCTGGTGTCGGTCGGGTTGGTGTCAAAATGACGTACGTGAACAGCAACGGTGTTTCTCAAGCTTATTCAAAAAAAATGTCCAGGATTGGGCTGCCGGGATACAGCACCGGGGGAGATTGTGGTCAAGCATCTTGCTCAGGGATCCACGGTGATGACCTGTCAGCTGTGGGATTCAAATCTGTAAACCTGGCCCTGAATTTCCCATCACCTTTCTTGAATATTTATACAAGGAAGAAGAGATGATATTTGTCCTATATGTGATATAAGTTTTGTTGTTGAATAGTTGATCACAAAATGCTTTCAGTCTCATTTCGTCCACCTTGCTGTATTCAAAAACATGGAGCAGGAGGAACTGCGGTTCAGTTTGTTTGAGTGTCTCATGTCTCTCCTAATGTTGACTGTTTGACCCTGACCTGTCCAGATGACAAAGTCCTTGAGAGAGAGAGACACCCTGAGGAATCTAATTGTTTCCAAAGGAGGCCAAGCACCTAATTACCAATGGTGGTTGCCATTAGTTTGTGTTTATGTATAAATGGTTAAATTTCACAAACAGTGTAAAGACCACTATCAAAGTCCATCCACACAGAGCAGAAAAGGTAACAGTCGGTTTTATTCATTGGAATTGTGGTGATTTCCAATTAGTACATTTATCAGTTGAATCAAAAGGTCAATGATGAATGATTTGACAATGCAGCTGGTGACCTCTCTTTATAATCGGGGTTGTGCGCTTCCCCTATGAACAATTCATGTAGAGAAATGTGGTTTGAAAAGCATCAGTCCCCAGATAATTCTAATCAGACAGCAAGTGGATTTTAGTCTATTTTTGAAAATACCACGTTGTTCTTCTCTAAGTCAGTGCTTATTAAATTGCTGGTTGATTACAGGCAAATTAAAGGAGAATTGCTTCCCAATAGGTGTGGGAATTATATAGTGATAACTTCCTAATCAAGGCTGAATGACATGACATAAACATCTGCTGCATCTATGCAATCATTTCTGCAGGTTGAGCTCACTAATGTGAAGGTTCTCTAATGAATTCACATAGAGATGTGGAAGCTACAGAAATAGGAGGCCCCACGATGACATCCGTCTCGTTCAGAAAGACGGAAAAATCTCGTTAGGAGTGCATTTGTCTGTCTTTGTCTTGCACTGCCGCTCGGATTGGAATCTCAATGACTTGGCTCATCCGCTGAACAAACACAGGTTATTACGTCTGATCTGTTTTCATCTGGCTTAGTTTAATACCTCAACAAAGCTAAATCCTTTAATTTTCAGGCGGTTTTATGAGAAAGCTGTCAGAGGGAGATAGACAATAGGGGGAAAAAAGAGAGTATGGAAAGACGAACAGTTGGAAGTCCATATGAATGAGAATCAAAAAGTGGAATCGGACGTCAAAGCAGTTTTTTAAGTTGAAAGTAGTTCGGGCAGAAAGCGAACTCTGATCTCTGTTCTGTACCGAGTTGGTTCGATGGGCCGTTCCACCTCGTCTATGATGCACAAACACTTTGCAATCCAGTATCACCACTGATGTGATTATGGGACAAATTATGTTAAGGATATCCAGACTGCTGAAGAGGTAATTACACAATATATGTTAAAGTCAATTCTCCATTAAACAGGGTTTATAATACAAAAATGCTGTGATGTTCATTCTGCAACATGTCCCCACTAATATTGTGAAACACTCCATGTTGGAGTATTATGAAGAATGTTAAGAACTAACAAGCAGCTGATAAAGTAAAAGGAGAAAATAACAGCAATTCCTCTGTTAAACACATCAAATACAATCAAACTGAGAGGATATTGTGTTAATGAAGTAGATCGGTTTGGTCTGGTTTTAGAGTTGGTCCATGCTGCATTCACGGTCCTCTCGGGCTTTCAATAGCACCACACGGAAATATTACACAATGCAAGCACACCAAGAGCCACTGTTCAAGTCTGGTTGTTTGGTGAGCAAAATGAAGTTACTGGCGAAATTCACAATTCAAGAACTGGACTGCATAAATCCATCCATCCATCCATCCATCCATCCATCCATCCATCCATCCATCCCTCCATCCATCCCTCCATCCATCCATCCATCCATCCATCCATCCATCCATCCATCCATCCATCCACCCACCCACCAAAGACAATGGGACTAATGGGAACAAAATGGAACAAGACAATTTAAAGCCAAATAAATACACAAATCAACATAAAAATGGAAGCAGGCAAGCCAACAGACCAAACTTATAACACACAGAGAAAGTGGGAGCTTCGCAAGACTTTGATGCTCCCAAAACACACAAAAACAGAGACCATAACATCCTCAGCACCAACTTGTGCTAACCCTAACCCTAACCCTAACCCATGGCATGCTAACCCCATTGTTTTCAGCGCTTCTGCCATTTCCATGCAAACCGACATCGTTTTCAAAACTTTGCAGTGAAAACGCAAAACTTTTCTGAAACAACAACGCAGAAACATTGTGACGACTCAGATGTGTTAAAACTCTATATCAGGCTGGGCAGACAAAACAAGAATATGAAAAACTAATGATAACAATAATAGTTCTGTGACCTGATTGTAGATTCCCGACAGAATCCTTGTTTTCAGACGGGTGAAGGCAGCCTCAGTTCTTTTCACCGAATTAGATTATATGAGTCACTCACTAAAGGGAATCTTGTTTTTCAATCACTCCCACACAATTACCCCGAGAGTGGAGGAATACGTATGCCGGTCTACTCCCCAGTCATTCAATTAATAGGACAAGAAAACAATAAAAATATTTCATAGTGGGGGGGGGGGAATATGTGAAATATATTGAAGTTAACGAATCAGCCCAAGCAACTCAGCGACTCAGTCGTTGCAGCTCGTCGCTGCAAGAGGAAGGAGACTGTGAGTTGGAAAGAGAAACGCTGACAATCTCTAATAATCTCCCTTTTTGGATGTTTTTCAGGAAATACCAGCTCCTCGTAGGGTCTCCCCATTCATCCAGTCCTGCTAACTAACAAAAACAGCGCGGGAACTTGATGCCCGGAGGCTGTTTACTAATCACTGGGACTTTACGCTCATATCCTGCACACGGCAGCTGCTGCACGTCCCCGGAGGTTCCCCGCTGCCTTCTGCAGACTCTATATGTAATACACAAAACACTGATTCCAAGTAGATATGCAGTCTTAAAATGTGCTGTTGTTTGCTGATTAAAACCGTTGCTTGGTAACTTCTAAAGTCTATCAATTCAGACAAAGCTGTTGAGTTTTGCTCGTCTCTAAACATGTAACCTCTGGTTTACTCTTAATACAAGGTCGGTTCGAGGTGGCCACGGTTTCCAGAAGTTTATTTTCTGATTACCGCGTAGGGCATCAAAAGGTGAAAGTATATCCAAGTACACTGTGGATATACAAACCTCACAGGATCGCACTGTAATTGGAGAACAAGTGTTGCCGGAGATTTCGTCTGCTTCTTTTGCAGAAATGTCAAGGGTGCGAGATCAAACATAGATCAAGATGAGGAAAGAAAAAAAAAAAGACCAAATAGTTTGCAGTATTTATATCCTGCTGTGTCTCTTCCAGCGAACTGAAGGAAAAGTCTTTGTAAAGGACAACCAAATACCTGACATCAGTTGGTCACATTTTATAAAATAGGGTCAGTTGCTACCAAGACAACATTCAGTTGTTGTGCTTTGACTTTTTTTTTTTTTTAACCATTACGCAAAAAATCCCAACAACAATAAACTGAGAACATTTTGCCAGTTGAAGCGGATGTGATTTTGGTGGAAAAACGCCAAACGAGGTGTTCACTAGTCAGCAGCAAATGGCAGACTCACAGTCAGTTTCATCTGAAATTTTATAGTTTTTGATTTTGTTCCCAATGATAATGATGATTCATGATAAAACTGAAGTGACAAGAGAATAAAATGACACACATTGATTTAAAAGTAATGGGGGGGGGGGGGGGGGGGACTTGCAAGTCAACAACTACTTGTTTCAAGCTCAGAACAGCTAAATTGTAAATCACTAGGATATATCAGGAAGTCAATTACAATTACTACTTGATGTGAGACAAACAGACGTATACATGTGCTCATGTTGGTACATATGTAATCAAATTAAGGGAATGGTTCAATTGATAATACATAACAGAATAGTTACGATAAGTCTATCTGCCCTGCAACTTGTTTTACAGCCGTGCAGTGACTTACTTTATACCTGGATGGAAATTCATTTACTAAAATAATCTTTTTTTTTTTTTTTTTTAATAAAAATGTTTTTATAGCGTTTTCCCCCCCCAAAATACTGTAATGATGTCTCTTCTGGAACAAGAAGTAGAAGAAATAGTAGTAGATTCATCCATTTTCTATCACCAGGGATATCAGTCGTCTGCAGAGGACCATCTCTGGTTCACTCATTATCTCCTGTTGTCGTCACGGTCTCCTCCTCGCGTTGTTTTGCGCTGAGAAACATCCGCACAGTCGGGAATCCGACCACTTTGTGTGAGACACTGGGCCCTCCATCTGCTCAGCGTATCAGCGGCGAACATTGGCCGTCAGCTGGCAGCAGAGCCGACCCCTTTTCCGTTTTATACGTGAAGGACCAAAACGTTTGCACAAAGAGCACACTGCGGCTGCCAAGAGAGGGCAACTGGCAAAATACTGCAGATTGTGTGGATTTGTTCTTCAATCGGATTGAAAGGAATCAAAACGGATTATCGTTACCTTTATGTAAATGAGCCGGTGTGATTGTGAGCATTCAGCTGCAACTGATATCTAAAGTTAATAGTGGCTTTAGATATCAGTTGCAGCTGAATGCTCACAACTGATACTGATATCTAAAGTTAATAGTGGCTTTTGGGTTATTTATGTCCCTAAAGAGTTATTTACCTTTTTCCTTATTACTTCCATCCATCCATTCATATATCCATCCATCCATCCATCCATCCATCCATCCAGCCATCCATCCTCCTTCTTTAACCTGACGGCTGCTGTTGCTGCTACTGAGCTGAAGTAACCTTAATTAAAAAGCTGAATAGTTTATTCTTGTAATGAAAAAGTACAGATCCTTAAATATTTCCATGCCATTAGTGCTTCATGGTTTAATTACTGAACGCCCAGCTCTGTCTCATTATTTTTCTGTGGGCTTTGTCCGACGGCTTGTGGGAAGATTGTTGTCGGCGAGTCCCGTGTCCTTGTGCTGTTATCAGTTACAATTATGGAAACTGTCTGGGGCTCGGCACACCTACTTGCTCCCACACATGGCTCTGGCATTGTTGTCATTGCGTGACGCGGTAAGAGAAAACATTCTTTTCCCATCAGCATCGACCTCCAAATGAAGTCTCTCCTGTGGTAGTGTTTTTTGTTAAAGCTGATTTCGATGATTCCATTTGCACAGGAAGGCAACCAACTGGTCCAGATTTGCAGAGGTTTGCATTTCTTATGTAGATTTTCCTGTTGCTTTCGCCTCATTAAACACAATAACTAACTGGAGATAATGCATCTGTTGAAAGATCAGAAGTGCTTTTGATTCAAGCAGCCAGAAACTCTGTATTGATACACAATTGAGGCAAACTATTTTGTGGCCAACATAAGACGTTTTCCCTGGAATAAACAAAAAACAGCTCGTTGGTCCTGCTGGGAGAAGAACAAAGAACTGATATGGGTTGAAGATTATATTTTGAAGCTTATTATATAAAACTGAAATTCAGAAGGTAGTGAGTTGCAGCTTTGTTAACATTAAATAGTACATATTGTCTTTTTTATCACATTTGGTAAAGGGAACGGTTTGAAAGAGTGCAGTTTCGCTTTGTTTTTATTGTTTGTCTCTTTATTTAATGTATCCTGATACAGACACTGATACAATCTCAACCTGACTGAGACCCAAATTAAACGACACAGGAATTACTTTACCTGGTCTTCATCATTTTGTCATCATTTTCTGTGAAGAAAATATAGACTCAAATTGAATTAGATCCTATTTAGAATTTTTCTAAAGCATAAATTATTCAGTATATTGTCACTTTGGTTAGTTTTACACCATCTAACAGAATGTAACAAGGAAATCGTGGGTCTTGGAACATTATATATGCTTCTCTTTTCTTCTCTTCGGGCTTTTGCAACATATTTGTGACATATTTCGTTTGGAGTCGCTCATCTCCGCGACAAAGCAACGCTGCCAAAAACCTATTTGTCTGGAAGGAAGAAAAGAGAAAATACTTACAAACAAACGAAAGGCTAACTTAACTTAATTGAACTACGTTGAACCGAGTTTGAATGAGTACAGGGTGAAAAACCCTATTTTGCGAAGCCAAACATAAAGTTGTGTGCTGATTGTGGAGAGCAGATCGGTGTGTTCCAGGAGCGCAGTTTGAATTACGAGCAAATAAAATTCAATAAATCAGCTTATGCAGAGCAGGAACAGTAGTTTATCAAGGCCATTTACTGTTCTGCCTTTCATTGCGAGATATATTAGTATCGATCAGGACTGAGGTCTATGTGGCCTGACCCTCCACAAGCAGTTCAAGGTCTTCATGTTGACTGGAGTTAGTCCTGACCCGGGTTACTCAACACAAAGGTTGTGCTTTCGTCTCGGCTGCCTTGAAGAAGCAACTCCCCCCCCCCCCCCCCCCCCCCAATGCGGTCCACCTTGAGGAACAGTTTATGTCTCCTTCAGGCTTCGTTGCTTTTACTTTTGGCCTGTAAATGTTATGAATCAATATGGCATGCTCAGAAAGAGCCACCAGTGTCTCCGCAGAGCATTCTGTGGTATCTGACACAACTGCCAGATACCGTCCTGACCTCACAGCGAACCCTCAACAAGTCAGAGGTACACATCCATTTCCTCTCTACCTCGAGACTCCGCATGCCCCCACATCAATAATAAACTTATTTCAGATGAAGGATTTCAACAGTTTCCCCCTGCGAGTTACAATATGTTCTCCTGTTTGAGGATCGATGGTAAAGCGGTACTAGACTACATGCTGGACGGACAAAGGCCAAAAAGTTGATGTTCCTCAGAGAGGAACTGAGAAAGTTTAGCGTTGGGTTTCCTGACAGTAGACGCTCAGATTAAATGACAAATAGCTGTGAAATGATTAATCATTTAAGATGATCATTAGAATAGTTATTCCAGATGGAATGAAATGAAATAATTATGTGTTATATATTTTTCTGAAGAAATTGTGTAATTTGTGAATGAGTAGGCTCATTCACAAAGCATTGTATAAGTAGACGCCACTCTATATTTGCGTCTTATTTTGACATGGCAAATGCTCTTCCTGTTGTGGCTCATGTCCCAGAGGGGTTCCCTTCAAAACAACCACCAATGCCGGTAAACAAGGGCCTCCTGTCGATGCCCTTCGACAATGTGTTTTTCCATGTGTTGTTCCATGTGCATCACTAATTGCCATCCCTCCTGACCAGCAGAGAGACCGTTCTTGTAATTGGGTTTAGTGAGTCTGACGGAGCGTTGTTCCGCGCGTTCACAGGGTGCAGCGCGGGGCTGATTATCTAAAGGGTACATGGAAATGAGACATTAGATGTAGACAAGGAAACTCAGATCCGGAAGCACCCCAGCAGCATTCAAAAACAAACGTGATAGAACGGTTGAGAGGATTCCCCGCCAGCTTGCGTATCCTGCTGTCAGACAAGAAAGAATGAAATGAGGAAATATAAAAAGATGAAGGCAGGTGAAAGAAGACACAGCGGGTGATCCGAAATTCAAGGTAAAATAAATGCTGGAGCATAAGAGTTTCATCATGTTTGAAAATATGTGAGAGAAAAGTGGGTATTTTGTCTGGTTTTGTCAATAAATCGAGATATTGCTTTCAACACACCCGCCGATATTGACTTGTTAGCCTGAATGCGCTCGAGTTTCCCCCTCGTACATTATTGTACACGATTGCGTTTTTTTCTAAAATTTGTAAGACCCGTGCACGTTCGAGACAGTTATTTAGAATACAGTACTTACTGACATTAGCCTTTTCAGGAATCGTACGCGCACATGCAGATTTCCGTCTTTTTCAAATCGTGACAGAATCCTTCAAATCCTTTGAAGTAAACTCTTGACACTTACTGAAATAAAAAGAGTGATAATCCTACTGGAATTCACTTGTCATGTAGGTGGACAACAGTAAAACATACTGCGCTTGAAAACAGCTGAAAAACAAAACACTTTTACCGCCCGTTCACATTATCACATCCTCTTTGAAAGATATTCACTCGACAGCCTGAGTCAGTGTCCAGCGTTGGGAGTGTCCGCTCCTGCTCATTCGCATGCAAACGCAAAGAAAACGGCTGCAACAGTCCTTTTAAGTTCCCATGCATTTAAACAGGCGTCTTTACATGCTTAAATGCTTTTGAACATCTTACAGTCTTCCTTTTTCCGTTGTAGATGAAGAATAACCATGCCTCAAAGACTTATATGTTCTTTGAAAGCCATAAAGCTTAACTTGGCATATAATGCAGCAGCACTGATATATTCCAGCTGTTCAGGTCTTTGACCATTTATTTTACTGCAGCAGACAGACCGACAGCCTTTAATAATGTTACCATGTCCACTCCTTTCTTAGCTTTGGATCAAACTGAAATATCTCTGTAAATATTTAACAGTTGGCTTGACCGTCTGTGGACTTTTTGGTGGTCTCCAAATGGTGACATCTTACTTTTGTGGACGCCCCCTGCTGGTCTTAAGGGTAAACTACTTTTCGCGGCGTCAAGACAATTGAAGGGTCTTGTTTAGGACACTGCATTGGAAGTGGACCGGATGGAGTCAAGCTTTGCAGGTATAAAAACAGCCAATTGTGAAGAGGCTCGACTTACAACTGGTGATTTGTTTGTATTTTTGGCACTTGTAGCTGAATACGGAGACTTTTCAGCTCCATACGCAATAATGGAGTAATGACCCGCCGTCCATATTCTCCTGGGACTTGGTAGTTTTACAACTGAGAGTCACACTGAATAGCAATCCAAATTTGTCATCTGTCCTTACGGATGTCTGTATACTCACCATTCTTAATATTTATAATGTATTGTTCTCTGTGTGCGTGTAGTGCACGCACAACTTAAGTCAGGAAGGCAGGAAGGTGTCTGGACACTTATCGCTTAAGAAATCAAATCAAGTTTGAAGAGGGAATGAATCGGGACGTGAGGGATCGACGTGACGAGGTAACGACCTGGTCGACGACCCAGAGGGATCCAGTTTCTCAGCAGGTGGCTGATGAAGTCGGTAATTCACAAAACGTACCGAAGCAGAGCGAGGAAGAGCAAAGAAACATCTTTTAAAGAAGCTGCATTGGAAAAGAACACAGAATGTGAAGAAGCCAGTGTTTTATCATTTTTCCCCCCTTTAATTTATGCAACTGCAACCCACAAAAGGGTCATTGTGCTTTCTTTTTAAAGCCACGTCTCGAGCCGCCGCACGGCAAGGTGACGCTGCTTTATTTAGAGAGCATGTGTTGCAACTCCTGAAACTAAATGTACCCCGCCATTAAAGAGAGATCGTTAAACTTCAATCACTTCGCATTGCAGAGATATAAGGAATACACATAGCTGAAGAGGGACATTTAGATGCAAAAAAAATAAAATAAAAATACACCAGCTACAGACAGATCCGTGTAAACCAAACCATAAGTTCAGCTGACAATGTATAAATTAACTAGAATGTGACAGAGAGCATGTAAACAGGAAATAAACGTTCCTCCAGTAGATCTTTGATATGAGTTTGCATGAAGCCACAAAGGTCGTCTGTGGTTTGGGTCTCATGAGGACGCTCTGTCGGAGTAAAATAATCTTCTGAGAAACTGCCTTTCCAGCTTCAAAGGAGTAAAAGGAGAAGATTATTGTGATTTCTCAGTCAAATGTGAAACCGCTTTGACTACTGTGATGAGTCTCCCCTCTATGGATGAGAACTCTATGTTAATGCAACCTTTTGGAAACGCTGTTCTCGTGTCATTTATGAGGTCAGATTTAAGACTTGAGTGAATTTTCTTTTCTCTGATCACTACAATCGGCCAAATAAGTACTGAAGATTAAAAAAAAAATGAATTGACTGTGTTCTCCAATGATAAAACGGAGTGAAGGAATGTAGGGGTACAAGTCCTGTGCGATCAAGGATTTACCCAACACTGGAGTTCGACCAGTGGCCTGAGAAGCAGCCGCTGTGGGAACCCTACAGATAATTAGTTGAACTCAAAGAATAAAACCCCATTTATTATTGGTCATATGTGAAAGTAGAGACCATAAATCACCAGGAAACATCTGTAGATTAGAAGAACCAAGAGCAGTGGAAACTTATGAATAAATTTGCGCCATGATTCATTGTGTCATTACTTCAAATTGCACTCTTTCAATCATCTCTGCTGCTGATTGATGTATTGATGCCGGTTGTTAATGTCGCCCTTCTTTTTTTTTTTTTTTTTCCTTAACAGAAAGGTTCAACTTTGTCATAATCGATACCACTGCATGTATGTATGATGAAGTATGATGACGTTCACGTGTCGTCAACACACGCCTTTAAGGTTTAGGCTCCAAACACCAATGACCGTGCAAGTACTACGGCAAATAATAACATTTCCATGTTCACACAAGTATAACATAACCTCTGTTGAGACATTTACATTTAGTTTGTTTTATTTTTAAAGGGAACCTGGTATATATATATATATATATATCTATATATATATATATCTATATATATATATATATATCTATATATATATATATATATACGAAGGTTCATTTCCAAGAAAAAAAAATAAAAATTCTGCGTTGTTTGTATTTTTAGGTAAAAGTGCTATTTCCTTATGAGCAGCTTGTTATACAGTCTCACATCTGCATGGAGGCACTCCGGGTGAGACTATGAACTCAAGTGTGTTTGACATCTGCACTTTTTTCTTTTTATCGTTGAAGCGTGCGCAATCAAAATGTCAAGATCCAAAATGTTCTCTCTCTTTTTTTTTTCTTTTTTTTTAATGTACATATGGTTGTACTTTAAAAAAAAAGACAGGTTCAGAAACTAATGCCAAACCAAATATACATATGTCAATATGTCAACACTGGAGATTTTTATCCTGATGGAGTTCTTTGAGCACATTTACACATTTCTGAACCAAATCGACCTTTGGGAACCCGAACAAACCTAAACAAAACTTGTGACCTCATGCGTCGAGGCGAAAGCTGAGCGCGTGGTTTTTTACGCGGGTGAAATGACTGTATGCAGCGGCTTGTTAGCAGCAGAAATGTGGCTCAGTCACCGTTTACTGGCTCACTGTTCTCTGTGGGTGTTGGCGTTTGAATGTCACCTGCAGCTCTCGTCTCTCTATCGTCCCTCTGAACTAAAAGCAGAGGAGACGATTTAAGCTGCTGCCACATTTGTCTCCTCTTAAATCATGGCACAGCGCTGGTGTTGTAACACACACTGCAGAAGCTCACGGTGTTACATCACTGTTGTTGCTGCACAACTATGCGATTATGCAACCGGGCAGTAAATGAGGAGGGGGGGACAGCAGTTGTAAATAAAGGTGAAGATTGAACTCACTTTGAATTTTTTGTTTTTAAATCAACTGAACCTCTCTAAGCTCACTTCCATGTGTCTGCCAAGTGACCAAAGTGCAGTTGAATTAGAAATGTTGGAAGTGTGATGCTGAAGTTAGATGATTTATAGTCGCGGCGTTCACCTGACTGACCATGTCGAGCCGTGAAGTGCAGATTTAGCGGAGCATTATTATATCGCCGCTATGTCACGGTGGACAAATCAAACAAGATGAAGTTCTAACCTTTACGTTACTCACGGTGCCGCACACTGTTCACAGCTGGACGGGAGATTCTCGGGCGTCACACATCTGACTGATCTGCGGCTCGCTTTGCGGCTCCGCCGCCGCCACCGCCGCTCACTGGAAATCTGTCAGGACTGATTTATCCACAGCACACCGCCGTGGTAACGGCTGCTGGTCAGCAGCCTGCTCACGAGGAGCGATCGTATTTCCAGGAGATTTCCAACATGCAAACGACTCCACATGAGGTTCTTGAAAGTCCAGATGTTTTCCACGCTTTCTTGAAAAGCAGAAAGGCTCCGTTCACACGAGAGTTTCAACTGAAAATGACAAACTTTCATTGTTTCACACGTTTTGGAGCCACTGAAAACGGAACTTTTTGAAACCTGTCGAAATATGCAAATCTTTCGAAAAGAGCAGGACTACTGCGCATGAGCCGCACTGGCCATATATGTTCTGTATATGTTTAAAAAAAAAAAAACCCTACCTTTCAAAAAAAGCTTTTTCTTAAAAGTCTTTCTTAGTGTTCCTTTTTGAACTCAATAATTCTCAGATTTTTTTAATTTGCATGTTAGATACTCTGTTTATTTCCTCGTAGCACTTTCAGATTGCTTCTATGTAAAGCGTGTTATAAAATCTATTATTATTCATTCATTTTCTTCCGCTTATCCGTTTCCGGGTCGCGGGGGTGACAGTCTGAGCACCGTCACCCAGATCACATTGCACCATTTAAGAACCTTCCTGCAGGTGGTGAGCCCACAGGAAGGTGACGCCCGGCGTGGGACACGAACCCACTACCCTGAGATTGTGAGTCTCATGCTCTACCAACTGAGGTAGCCAGGGGTATATAATCAATTATTATTTTATTATTATTAGGACTGCTTCATGAACATCACCTACAGACACATCTGTCCAATTCAAAAAAGCAATGCATGCATCTAATACACCAACAGTTTTTCCAAACAGCTCCCAAAGTGCAACTTTTGGAAAATGCTCTTGTCTGAAACATACACATCATGACTCTCAGTTCATATTCTCCTGGGACTTACTCGTTTTTATAGTTGAGTCTCACTCAATAGTAATCTAACTTCGTTGTGTGTCCACACAAACATCTGCGTACTCACCATTGTCATTGTTCTCTCGAGCGTTTTCTGCATTTCTTCCGTTTCCACGTGAGCGGACATCATTTTCAGAGTGTTTGCATGTAAATGCGAAACTTTCCTCTAGTGAAAATGCAAAAAAACAATGTTTTTACTTGAAACATCAAATCACCCCATGTCATTTAGGCTCTACAGTTCTCGACACTAATAGAGGAAGTTCTGCGTAGATATTTAGACCCTGGGAGCTCTATAAAAGCGTCTTGTTGGACCTGTGGTGTACGTTTAGCAGTGACCATCTTCTCCATCACTGACGGCTTCTTCTACCTCGGCCCTGATCCAGGTTTTACCAGCACAAGGCGATTGCTTTAACTTTTACACTTTTTACGAAACTGGTGAGCTTTCGGTTGGACTCAAAGCTAAGGAAGTCCAATTATAATCGCATGCTTACTTCCATCTTTGGAAAATATTTCCAATCATTTCTTCTTTGAGCCTATTTAAAAAAAAAAGAATTGTATGAAATACAACGATAAAGAAAGGTGGGCTTTGAAAACACATACTGTATATAACTGTAAGGTAAGTTATTGCAAAAGGAAAATTGTTCCATTCAGAAGTCCTATGGTTTACAATCACTTTCTCACCATGATAGAAATCTGGGATTGTTGGGGAGAAAGGCTTTGCGATGGATTCCGACTTGTACTGAAAAGATGAGATGCAGTTTTTCTTCACTTACCTGAAGAAAGCTTATGTCATAGCTATATATATATATATATATATATATATATATATATATATGTTGCAGAGGCTAGAATGACCTGAGGAAGACCTTTGTGGACGTTTTGATGAGGAGACCATCCATCTTTATTGTCATTCAAGCCGATCCAACCAAAAGAAAAACCACCAGAACTCTACACAGAAAGTTCAACCCAAACCAGACGGTGGAACTATAACACCACTAACCAATAATCTACCAATTATATGCATCCTTGTTCATACTGTTAAAATGTACTTTTTTTTTTAATGTTTAGCTTTTTTTTTGAAAAGGTCTGGCATTGTGTGTACTTTAATGTCCTCAAGGATACACATGGTCAGAAATTCTCCAAGACAGATCTTTCTTTAGTCCTTGAGGATTAATGATGAAACGGCACCGAGGAGACGTAGCCGGCCGAGAAAGGCTTTCAGAGACTAGGAATCATCCAGTTTCTGCCCATTATGTGAAACATGTACAGGAATATAAATCCCAGTTATGAAGAAGTGGCGGTGTAGCTTCCAGACCTGGAGACGATGCCACTGAACCTGTTGGGAAGGCGGACAGGCCCAAATTGTACAGTACATTACTAAAGACATCTTTTTTTCTTTTTTCTTTCCTATTGAAAAAAATAAACAAATCAGGCAGGTTATACTTGTGCTATATTATCAGATTTTCCCACTTTAAAAATGTAAGCTAAAATGATCCCATTGGTGAGTGTTCAGCAACTGCATGTCTCCAACATATGCTTGGAACCTGATCCCAAAACCCAATGAATAGATCAAGATCCAAAGACCCTTACGGTTCAATCCAGCCCCAATCAGTGACACAAATCAAGCATGAGGAATGACACAGAGGCTATGCAATGAAAACCTTCAAAGGATCCTGTTTGTAAATGAATCTGATTCAAATGTGCTTAAAATGAAAACCATCTCACCATTACCTGGGAACCCATGTCTGCTTCAAACGTCCCATTTGGTCCTGGTGGGCTGGTTTTCAGGAAGAATCTTCACTTCACGTCTGTGCCTCAATGACCATACACACACAGGGGTGTCAAACATAAGGCCTGCGGGCTAAAACCGTCCGGCGAGACGCTCCAATCTGGTCGGCTAAACCACCAAGCAAATTCTAAAACGATCAAAGAGACGTGGAGCCTCAAGGCCACGCTGTTAAGGTGAGTCTGCAAAAAGATGCAGAATGCAACAGTTATATGTTGGCTTCATGTTGAGATTGTAGTCATTGTTTGGTTTTGTGAAAATATATGTATTTTCATTGCATATACTAAACCAAAACAAACTTCTAAGTTGGACTTTTAAAGGTTATTATAGCACTATTTTACTGGTCCGGTCCACTCCAGAAGATAAATGGGCCCCTGGAATAAAATGTGTTTGACACCCCTGACATAAGGTTATAGTACCCAACATAATCTAAACATTGTTTTCCTCTTTAGTCATTTTTCAACATAAATACTAACAAAACATTTTTTTTTTTTTTTTTAGATCGTACTTACCAAAGGTAAGTGACTTTCTAATCATTGGGCTTTATTACACTTGTGTGTTTGCCAGATTTAAGAGTTACATAATGTTCATGGCTGCTCATTCATTGGTCAATTCTTTGCGTTTAATTCCGTCAAGCTATCAAAAAAAGACAATGTGAAACTCAGTTATCTCTTCATCCAGTCAAATTGTGTAACATTTGAGCGAACTGAAGCACAGAAATAACATTTCTTCCGTCAAACAATGAAATCACCACAATCTAATGCGTGTGCTTAAAAATCCAAGCTCAGTTTAATGACTCATTTTTTATATATATATATTTATATATTTATATATTATTCCTACAAATACATGGTTTTCAGCACTTTGAAAAACGTTCACTTTTCTCAGTAAACCAAGAAAGCTAGAAATATCCTACAGTGAAAAAGAAAGACAAAGACAAACCATTTTTGACAAAAAAAAAAAAAAAAAGGTCACAAAAGAGACATGAAAATAACAAATTGAATGAAATTAAAAACAACATCCTGTACAAACACTATGGCCCAATAATTTAAGAAAATAGTGTCTCTAAAACGTTCATATTGCTTTTTGCCTCCCACCGACCAGGTCCACCCAGAGCAGCACCAGTTCCGATGGTGGCCACAGGGGGCGCCAAATCCCAGGTGCTGATGTTCCCTCCATATGTGTCGGGGGGCAAGGCGGGGGGGGGTTTCGAGCCGCAGCCAGTGTCGTGTGGCCGTTGGTGGAAGAAAAATGTTTGTGGTATCACTTCTTCTCTGGTAGTTTTGGCAGTAACAATACAAAGACGAGAGATGGTCACACTACTACAGTACCGCACTCCTCATGAAACCAAGGATGTTTTCACTGTTTGTTGTAGTTTTACCATGATTACTTTCTACAGCATTATTTCTAGAACTATCACCATCACAGATACACAGAGTGCATCATGTGTTTGTGTGTGTGTGTGTGTGTGTGTGTGTGTGTTTGTGTGTGTGTGTGTATGTGTGGAGGGTTTGTCCAGCTGTTTATGTGTGTGTTTGTGTTGTGTGTGTGTGTGCGTGGGGGTTGTGTCCGTCGAAGGTCAGTGTTCAGTGCTCAGAGCTCGTCTTCTCAAAGGAAAAACTGGGAAGAGTCAATAACTTAGGGTTGGCGCCGGGGTTGGGAGAGCCTCCTTCCTGCCCCGAACCCTCACCAACTCCCAGGTCAAAGGAGTCCTTGGAGTCACTGGAGGGTGCCCGCCTCCTCAGGCAGGTGTCTCTGCTGGGCAGAGGAGGGGGCATCCCCAATCCTGCCAGCCCCATCCCTCCGAGCCCGTCGAGGCTCGGGTAGAGGCCGGACTGTGGCTCCGTCCCATCGGGCGGATCCACTGATATGCAGGGCGGGCTCATCTTCTTCTTGCGCCGGGGCGAGGGCAGCGAGGTCTGGGTGGGGATCTGGCCGGGGATCTGCAGGCTGTCGGCCCGGGACACGAACCCAGAGGAGGTGGAGGCGGTGCTGCGCTGGGGGCTGGAGTCCGTCGAGGGGCACACCTCCACGGAGTGGCGCCGTGGGTCGTCCAGCCAGGAGTAGGGGCGGGGACGGGGCAGGAGGGTACTACGTCCCTGCGTTTCGGCGCTGTGGAACCTCTTCAGCTGCCTCAAGCAGGGACTCCGGCTCTCGGGGCAGCCCGCGTAGCTACCGTAGCCCCCATTGCCGCTGCTGCTGCTGTCCTCCGTCGTGACGTCGTCGCTGCCCACCAACCCGGACCGTGTGATGAGGGACACCTCTTGATCCTCGCAAGCCTCCTCCTGCTGGTGCGACCTAGCTGGTAATAGCGGAGGGGGCTCGCAGGGGGAGATGAGGCAGTGCTGGTCGTGGTGCTGGGTGTGCACGCTGCCGGGGCGCGGGGAGGGTTTCGGGGAGGCGCCGGGTGTGGCGGGGACCAGGCAGAGCGCGGGCTGCTGATGACGGTGGAGGTGAAGGTGGTGGAGGTGATGATGCTGGGAGCAGGAGGGGGAGGGGGAGGGGGAGGCGGAGGAGGAAGAGGAGGAGGAGGTGGGGGATGGAGGGAGGCCCAGAGAGGCCACATTCACAAGTCCTTCAGTGCTCTCTGCTCCGTCCGAACAGAGGGCCTCCTGAGAATCAGTAGACACTGCAGCCTGGAGAAGGGGGGGTGGGATGGGGGTGGGGTGGGGTTGGAGGTAGATGAGCAATGGGGAGGAAGGGGAAGGCCAGGGAATCAGAGAAGATGAAAAGGGAGGAGACTAGTTAGTGTGAGGTGATGACGATGAGACGCTGCAGTTTGAGTCAAAGTTCACAGTCGAGCCAGCAAGTTCTCAATGCGGAGTTGAACTCGGGGCAACTTTCTGAAAACTAAACAGTAATTCCGGAGCTTGCTCAGTATTCAAAACAAAGGTTTGACAGGGGGGCTGGGTAATCAACGCCTGCAAGCTCTTTTCAATAAAGCAGAGACGGCAATTTAAATTCAAATTGGACTAAAATTATTTTTGTCACTTGGGCGTTAAAGCTTGCACCACCCGCAGACTGATGTTCTAGCGGTATTTGATGTTCTCACATGCGTCAGCTGAAGGGCAAAAGAAAAATACGATTATGCGGGTTGGTGGGGTTGTCTGAGGTACTGAGAGAGAGAGAGAGTCGGATATGTAGTGCAGCGGACTGGGTCAGCTGCACCAACTGATTTTAGCTTCCTTTAAAAAAAAGGCCCACTTAGAAAAATCTGAAAATCAATAGCGATCTGAGGCGGTCCTCTACAACGGGGGGGGGGGGACACCGAAACAGTCGGGTTGCTCTCTTCAAAGCCGTCGGACTGCAGACTCCTCTGACAAAATCTGTCATTTTACCCGGCAGCACAGAGGAGCTGCAGGTCGACCGCTGCTCAGTCCGTTTGTTTGCTTTATCGTGTGACTTTGGTGAAGTGGCCTCAAAGTCAACGGAGCGCGGGGCTTTGGAAAAGAGCAAATACGACAATGCAGCTCCTCACCTGTGACAAAACAGATTGGAGGCAATGCTCTAACTAAAGCTTAAACTATTATTGATTCTGTTTTAAAGAGGGTCTTTGGTGGGAATTATGCTGACCCACTCCACCACAGTCTAGCTCCTCTACATATTCATGCATCGCAATAGATTTCTTTTTCTCCTTTTAACTCGTTTGGTTAAAAGCTTGTAACTTGTTGTTAAATGTTTTTGAGGTATTTTTACCCTAAAATTTGTGAGTTTTTTGTTCATTTCTTTTTTCTTTTAACATTAATTATTACTTACATTTTTTTTCTTGATAGAATTTGTGTCTAAATGCATTTTCAAAACAGATTATTTAGTTTGTGTAAAAATGTCAGGAAATCCAATAAAAAAAAAGATGTTTGTGAACATCTTATTTGACTTACTGCAGATTTCTGGTGTAGTTTCTTTAATACTATTACTTTCTCATTGAGTACTTTGATGCTACATCATCATCTCAGTGCATTTCCAAGTGACAAGGGGGCATAAAAGGGGAAATTCTCAGCTGATGGACTTCTGGCTGACAGTAAACTCGGAGTCAGACCACGTGACCCTCGGAGCATTCTCGCTGAACCCTGCACACCGTTCTCAGGGGTGGGAACAGAACAGTGTACAGGGTGCGAGGTCAACAGATCGAGGGGGAACCTGACATGAAGCCACTGTAGGAGAGGAAGGTGTTAGTAAGCACAGTGATCTCTAAGATGAGCACTTTTTCTCATCCCTCACAGGAACTCTTTGAGCATTTAGCCGTGTTGGATCGGAATGAGATGTCCAATCGAGGGAGATGAGGAAACGAGGGGTCATGCATGGTCAGAGTGTTGGAGCTTAGAGTGGTGTTTGGATTTATGAGTGAATACTGAGGAGCTGGCCCGGTCGGTGTGACCACAGAGCCCCCTGGTGGCAAGAGACGTCGCCGGCAGGCAGGCAGGCCGGGGGCCAATCACCAGCCACAGCAATGCAACAGCGGGTAAGAAACCTCAGGAGTGCACACCAGATGGAAGGATACAAAACAAAATACCAATCACCCTGTAGGAGTATCTTTTCTTTGTTATTAAGCAAAACTGACTCAAGTACCTGAAGCACCGTCAGCAGGTTTGCACCGTCTAAGCAAAGAGGTCTCTGGTGCTCAAGACAGTATGAGTAGAAAAGAATAGCCAAAATAGTAATAATCCCCTGAGTTAAATAGGTTGTAGTATTTATATACATTGAGTGCAATGCATTGTGGGTAATTGGCGCATTACATCTACGCACAGCTTTCCATCAGAAGGTAAAAAGTTGGATCGTTGGAGACGGTCTGTGGCTGATGGTTAGCTGGAGATGGGCGAATGAAGGAAAAATGAAGGAAGTTCATGTGTGTGTTTCTCTGTGTGTGTGTGTGTGTGTGTGTGTGTGTGTGTGTGTGTGTGTGTGTGTGCGCGTGTGTCAGTTTGAAGATGACCATGGAGTCCAGTGGTATCGGGGTCGCCGGTGAGCACTGATTTTCAGAAACAGGAGTGTCTGTGTTTGAGCAGCAGCTCGGGATCGGGCGGCTTTTGGGGCGACAGACGTTGTTGCAGCATCGATCAAATCAACAATAAAAGGCAGGAGGAGATGAAGAGAGAAAAGAGGGGGGAGAACGAAACGGTTTAGGACGTGCAAGACAAAACTCTTCCAACCAATGGCGATGTAAATTGGAAGTTCAACACTTCTCTTTGGGAGTGGGGGGGGAGGGGAGGAAAGTGACAAGAGAAATTGTTTCCTGTTGCAAACAGGCGAAGGTAAAAGAAAAGCATCGATTGCCTGTGATATTTGTTCAACTCATGAACTGAACTGGTCCCGTTCACATGACAACGTTTTCAAGCGAAAATGGAAACTTCTGTTGCTTCTTGAGTGTTCATTCACACAACAACAACGGTGCTCGCAGCCACTGAAAATGCAACTTTTAGAAAACGATATAGGATAGCCGTGTACTCACCATTGTTATTGTTTATAGCTTTTTGTCCTCTGCACGCATGTGCGCGCGTGGCTTCATTACAAAAATCTAAAACTACATTGTTTCCCGTGTTTGTCTTATTTCCGTGTGAACAGATCATTCTTTCAAAGCATTGCCGTGTAAATGCAAAACTATACGTTTTCACTGCTTTAGTGGAAAAGTGACTGTGGCAAAACTGCTGGGTGACGGTAGTGTTTGTGATTTCTTTCCTGAATCACACAACAATCTTTAACTGGCTTAAAAACACAACAAGTGGTTGATGTTTCTCTGGCTTTCTCAGAGTCCCTTATTATTTCTAACATGAGGGACCCACACTAATTTGTCAAACGTGCATAATTTTTGCTTGTTAGCAAAGTAATAACAATAAAAAAAACAATAAAAACAACAAGTGTCAGTAATGGTATTCAGCTGCACCACAGCAAGCCTCGACTTGCCTAGAATCTTTTTCAATATTACACTGGATCTCTTTCTTGCGGTTATTAAAACTGCCACGCTCATGACCTGGACTTAACTCAGTGAGCCATGAGTGGGGTGGAATGCAAACGACAACCTTAAACACTCTTTAATGAGCAAATGAATAGCATGATCGCATCTGTCTAGGCAGAATTTATGGCAGATGTTGTGCTGACCACTTCAAAGAGGACATGTGTACCTATTTTATTGGCTGAGGAGTGTAAAACAATCTGCCTGCTGGGAATGACCCTGTAATGAATCAAAATAGAATGTAAGACATCTCATGAATAGTCATTTATCTTAGTTAACTCAAGCAGTTGCTCCTATTATATCCAATGAATGCTCTAATATTAAGATTCATAAGTGAAAATGCTGCTCGTGGATCCTATAAATGACCTTGAGGCGCCACCTGGTGGATAGAACCCGTGCACTGCATTCAGTTCAGTGACATCTTTGTAAACATCAAAGCTTTTTAGACCCTTTTTAGGGCAATGATTTAAATGCCACACCCCCACACGCCGCCAGAGTGTAATTCAAGGATATTTCATTAATTTCAAGTGATTGTAAAAATACAGAATGATGTCTTTACACTCACAAATTTGTACGTGAATTTCTCACTGGCTTTCTGTGCAAGACTCACTACATGCGATTGAGCATGCCAGTCCGACTATACAATGCATTATTTACCCCCCAAAAATAAACGGTTTTATTATTAATACTGACAAGCATTGGGCTTATTTGGTTTTTTGAAGGTGTGAAATACAATGTGAAACAAGCGTAAGGAAAACAGGGCAAACTATACCACCAGCAGCATCTATGCTTATGTTGAACAAAATAATGTAGTAATTTAAGTTACAATAATTACTTTGAAAGAAACAACACGAGAAAGGGTTAAGTACTTAGAAAGCTGAATGAACAAAGGGGTGAGTGCAGCAGGAAAGACGGCTAAGAGTGGTGGCAATACTGTGCTTGAAAGAACATGAGGAGCTCTTTCAAAGATCTGCACGGTACTTGCCACAAACAAAAAAACATTTAGGCCTCGTCGACCCCAACATTTAAAGTGAAAACGCATTGTTTCAAAAAAATCCTCGCGTTTATACGGCAACGTTTTTAAAACGATGTATTCACATGGAAATGGCAGAAATGCTGAAAACTATGTAGTTAGCATGCCAGGCCACAAGTTGACGATGCTTTTGTAAAGTCTATAAATTTGTGAAGTCACAGAAGAAAATGGAATGGGAGTTTGGACACCTCAGTTTCCTGGGAAAAGGACGAGAAAAGTCAGTGTGGGACTCTCACCTGTCTGCGGAGCGTGCGGCTGAACGTGTGCGTGCGTCTCGGAGGCGGCTGCCGCGGTATGCTCTCTGAGTCCGAGTGGCTGTGGGGGCTGATGGGTCTGAAGAGGTCTGTGGGGACGGTCAGCTGCTGGGAGAACTCCTCGGGCTGCGAGTGCACCGAGCTGCTGGAGCCTGAGACAGGAAAAGGGAAACAGAGACGCAACAGATGTGTTGAACCCTCCCAACAGCTCAGGCTAAAGCAGGTAAAACGTTGGAATTCAGTGCAAATTCGAAGTAAAACTTGAATGCAACGATCAATAAAACGTTCTATTACTTTACAAATAGAACAGAGACTGACTGAAGTCAGAAGCATGTTTACTGCTCCTCTTACATGACTCTTTATGACTGGTTATAAAAGTGAAATGTCACATGTTTTTGCCTACTTTTTATGCTTTTATTGGATTATGAAATGTACTAATATCGAGCTTCTTAGAGAAGAAAACAGATTGCTTTAACGCTGAACCTATGCTACAATAACGTACCTGGATATACTGTTGCACGCTTTCTAAACTGTAGGCTCCAAAGAAGTTCACTGGTTAGAGTCTTTTTCTGGTTGTATTACATAGACAAATTTCTATTTTTTAATATTTGTTTCACATGACCCCTTCCTGTATGATGTTGCTTGTTTGTGTTGTATGTACAGGTGCAGTATTGAACGTCATCGAGTCCATGTTGATATTTTTCCAGTTGAGAACTGTTAAATCTTATGCGAGTGACAAAAACATACAAATGTTCACATTTGTTTTTGTTTTTCAAATCTTAAAACATCTTTGACATTCAAATCAGATATTTGTCACCAATCCGTCCATCTTCTATACCTCTTCTTGATTCAATTCATAGTCGTGAGGCGCTGAAATCGATCCCAGCTCACAATGGGTACACCCTGAGAACGTTGCCAGTCCATGACAAAGCTCCAAATGTTTGTATTATATACATAATTGAGGATACTCATCTTTATGGTGCTCCACAAAGGCAAAGCCACAGTATAAATATAAATGCTACAACATGAATGCGAAAGTCCAATTTTTTGTTTGGACTTGTGACTTGTTAACCCCTGAGAAAGTCACGTGACTACATTTAACTAATCTTTACAGTTCCTGCTCTGACATGAGCAGTTTGGGATTGTACCAGAAGATCGTTATTAAAAATCCAAACGTCCTTTGTTACCTGATGGGGCCCTGTGGGTTCCAAGTGTGTGCTGGGGCCCCTGTGACTGTGCTAAAAGCTGAGCTGGAGCCGGACACATGGGGCCGAACGGCTGCGGAGGAAGAAACATGTAGCTGTCGTTGGGGAGGGAGTGCGTGCGTCCCACTGCAGGCTTCCTGACGCTCAGCAGGTTGACCTCCAGTGGCTCCTCGGGGTCGAGCTGCTCTGGCTGCGGGGTGAGGCGGTGGGAGGAAGAGAGGAGCGTGAGGGTCCCATTGGAACAGTGAGGTCCTGGGCTGATGCTTTTAAACACAGTCACTCTCACACTCTATCCGACACACATCTCTCTAACGTGAACAAAGAGGCAGTGATCATCAGCATACATAGACAGGATCTTTGCACGTTGACTGGCACAGAGCTGCCACAGATCACAGAGAGCTGTCCAATTTTTCCCCCCACTTTTTACTGTGACCCCACCCCCTCCAACAACCTTGAAACTTGCTCCGTGATTGTGTGTCAGCTAGGACAGTGCCCTGCAGCTGGACCCCCCCCAACCCGGCCCACTACAAATCCACTCATCACCGAGCTGCTGGAGCTCTTAACACACTTTAACAACCAACCCCAAACACATCACATCTCTGAGTGGAGCCAAAACTACGACACACTGGAGGACGGACTAGACACAGAGGAAGACTTGACAGGAAAGGGCTGCCAAAAAGAGACGCGGACCCACGTGTAAAGCACAAAGGTAAAACAACAGAAAACTTAAGAGAAAGAAGAAGGAGAAAGAAGTACAGGAAGACAAGAGAGTAGTAAAAAAAGGGGAGAAGACTGCGAACTGGCAGGCGAGGAGGCGCACTACTCTACTGGACTGGACTGGACTGGAAAGTTACACACACCAGGCTAGAAAGGTGGAATGAGAAGAAAAATTGGGTGGACACATAGTTAGATTCACCAGGGTCTTTTAAAGCCACCTGCACACCTCTGCCTCTTCACTCCATTTGTTTCAGTTCTTTCAATGCACGGATCTTTTCGTTGGCCTCCTTTGTGATTACATGAAAAGAAATCACCGATCCAATCGGCTTGAAGTTGTTGCAAGTCCCAACGTAACGTTGACTCCTTTTGATGAGGATTGTTACGAGCAGTAATGAGCCAAACTGGTGGTTAATTGTCTTATGACAAGAAGTTGACGTTCAATTAATTTTCACATTGATGTCAGAGCCCTGCTTGAAGGCTCATTGTCATATAGATTAAAAGCCACCGTGCGTGATGACAAAGAACACCAAAGTCTAGAGTCATTGATTCCCTTGTTGCAAGTAAAAATATCTTTGACATTCATATTGTATCACTGTGTATATGCTCAGATCACTCAAACCAACTGGTTAACTTAGTTTTCTCAAGAGAAGACAGATCAATGAGACACACATTTGAGTCAAGTAAATATTCACTTAAATCAGGTATACTTTGAGGGGACTAGTTCACAGTTTTCTGTGTATTTGAGCGAATCCGAGGATTTCTTATCCGCGCCTTTCACTGCACATTATCACTGGGTCTACTATAATCCTGCCACAGTCTTAGGGCAAGTGCTGCTGCCCACCGTGTGTCTAAAGTCCTAATTTATACTCCTACACAAACGATACACGGAGGCTATGCTGTGAACCGTCTCGGCACGGCCTCTGCGTCAACACTCCAACAGCCTCTTTCTACACAACGCAAGGGGAACCGATAACCGCCAACCTTTAAGGCAAATTGGTTCTTAAATAAACACTACTAATGAGTTTTATCCGGCCGATCCTTCTACAGCCCTTGCATTGTGTGAACTACTTTGTGGCGCAAACAACCTCGACGTAGAACTTCCAGGGGTGAAGAGACCCAGTAGAGGCTACACACTTCCCTACGGAGTCAGAAAGCTCATGAAGAAGAAGTGCTCGACACGACAAAGTCAGAATAAGGTGTTTCTTGAAGCTCTGTGATTAATTTAAACCGTTTTATTTGAACCGAGAGGCGCTAATTAGCGGGTTAGCATGCGGTTGGCTGCACTCCTTGCCAACCCAGGCCCCGATAAGTCACAGTTTGAGTGTAGCAGGGGTGAAGGAGTGCCGGTGGCTTGAGAAGTGCCCTGGGAAAACAACAGTACACACTACTGCAGAGGGGAGGAGGGAGGTAGAGAGATGGAGAAAGAGAAAGTGAGCAACTGTCAGTACATTGCATTCCAGGCTGCTTAGAAAGAGGGGGTTAAAATCGTCGGGGGCCGAGTCGTCTGTCAGAGCTAGGGACCAGGATTTCTCAGAGGCCAGAGACAGAGCTTCCATCTCCGCTAGAGGGATCTAGGCAGGAAGAGACAATCGCTGGTGAGCAGAGAAAACACAAGCACTCCGTGCAGCACGCAAGCAAGAGGACGTTACACAAAAAAAAAAACCCTGTGGTTCACAGAGAAATAAAGGTTGGAAACAACATGTATAAACTGGAAGTATGTAACAGAGAAAAACGACGACGAGAAGACCACATGTTGGACAAGTCTCATTCACACTCGTGAATCTGCATTGATATTTAACTTTGCAGTAAAAGTGTGACCACAAACAGACACATACAGAAAGTGCATCCAGCCACATGATTCTAAGCAGAAGCTAGAAATGATGAGATTATCACACTCAGATTCACAGAAACAAACAAGAACACGGAAAGGACATAAGAAGAATTTTAATACTCATAGATTTTCTTCTTGGTTCAGTTGGTGGGGTTTTTTTTTGTGTGTTTTTTTTTTAATTTTGAGGTTTTGGCCTTGAGATTGAACAACAAAAGGTGCTATGAAAGTAAAACAGAACTGGAATTCAGACTGCTTTGACTTTCTTTTACTGGGCAGTAGATAATACGCAAACATATTTTCAAGTATTAGTTTTCATGTGGATCCAATCACAGCTGCTGTGTTTTTGCTGATTTCAAACTGATGTTATCAGAGTTTTTACTGTTGCATGCGAGTTGTGGTTAAATACCAGTTAACCATTGACATACAAGTGTAAGGCACATTCTTGGTGCTTTGGTAAGCAGTCGTCTCAACGAAGGCCAACCATTTACGTGATGACCTTTAAAGTGAAAAAGCAGAGTTTTCCCGGTGACACTTCAAATTTTTAAAAACAATGTGCCGTTTAAATGTAAACGGCAGAAACGCTTAAAATGATGTCGTTTTCATGTTGGGCCATGAGTGGGACATCGTTGTTATTGTCCATTTGCGAATGTTCAGAAGAATTATTTATTTATTTGCGCATTTACAGCAGCAGTGTGTCAGAAAAGTTGCTTTTCGGAGAGTTTTCAAAACGTTGTGTTTTTCCCCATTTCTATGGAGACAGAGCGTTCTCAAAAAGTTGAATATTCAGTGACTTCGAGTACTGTTGTTGTGTAAACTGCCCCCCAAAATGCAATTCAAGTTTTGTGTATTCACTTGAAAACGTTATGTCAACGGGGCCTAATAAGACATAGCATATAGTGATACTGTGGTGACAATAACTCCACTCGGTGCGACTGCATTCAGGTTATTTTGGTTTTTTTCGTGCTCCCAGCCACATCTAACTGCTGCATCTAGCTCTTTGTGTAAACGGGGCCTCAATTAAAACGTCAAATACAACTACGGTAATATAGCTTTGGACCATGTAATGTGTTATTGAAGAAGGGTTACTGTTAGCATAATTGTAATCATGGCTTCAGAGTTATGCTTCAGTCTTGAAGTTTGTTTTTTAATATGTTGTTGAGCTGGTATACGTTCAGCCTAGCAGTGGTATAACAGGGGGAACTCATCCTGACATCCAAGTGCACTAAGAGACAGGGATTAGAACCCATTTGACAACATTTCTACTAATGCATGAGAATGAGAGAGGTGGCCCATGGCGTCTGACACTGACATCTCCAGCACATTTAAAGCTTTTAGAAGATGTTTTTTTTTTTTTTTTTTTTGCAATGTTAATGTAATTGTGCAAAATTTCCCTTCTGCTGCAATTATCCAGTGATTCAGCGATCTATAGCTTATTAGATTTATCTGTTCCCTCCAGCAGACTCATGTGCAGAGGCGTGATGTGCCCGCTTCAGGAACGCTTGAGGTGGGTTATCGCCCTTCTGGGGGTGCCAGGCAGAGTACGTAATCGTCCAATACATGAACACACGGATGTGCCACACGCCCACGTACAGACACACAAACACTGACAGCGATTTGTGCAGGGGGAATGGAGCGAAACTCTACAGAGTGTCTGCTTAATCAGACTAAACAAAACAAACCTGCAGAGGATGAATGAGTTTAAATGAATGAAAGAGGTGGGATGTGATGTACTGCACTTGGTGTGGGCTGCAGTGCTGCTTATAAGGGGAAAAATGTTCAATGTGGGGGGGGGGGTGTCAATATATAGAAATGGTCATGGCTGTAGGGCTGCTGTATATTTATTTGCTGCACATCACGCTGCATGCCTTTAGACGTAATTAAAAAGCTTTGCGGACATTTTGTTCGCAATGCAAGCCTGAAATTACATCTGGTGTATCCAACTCTTTTGTCCAAATACAGATAAAAGTACATAGTTCGCTCATTCTAATAGCTTGTAACATCATTCTACTGTTGAAGCACTCTTCTTCCTACCTACACCTACTCCTGTGATTATTTCCACTATCTAGAATCAGATAGTACAATTTTTGTCAAAATTCTTTTCATGTCGTATTAAAATGAAGGATACCCGAGTTCTAGCCATTGTTAATGCCCAAAGTGGGTGACCTGAGACTTTCACAAACCTGCTGGGACTTAGAAAAGAATAACAACTATTCCATGTTTTGAAAAGGTTCTTCTTGCAGCCCTACATGTTAAAACCACTGGGAGGCATGAAATGGAGGAAGTGAGCCATCAGCAGGCGTTTCTGCAGATTATTGACCTTCTTGTCGGTGCTGTGCTTGCTGGGCTTGGGGGGCAGCGCGTAGTAGTGGCAGATAGAGCCGGACAGGTTGTCCATCAAACTCAACTCCCCCTCCATTGAACCCTGGATGACCAGGGACACCGAGTCAAACAGAGCTCTTCGCTGGACAAACTTGGATGATTTGGAGAAAAGAGAGTGAGAGAAGGAAGAGAAAAAAAAAAAAAAAAGAGGTGGGGGGGGGACGGAAAAAAGTTCAGACAGAGAGACATAAAAAGATGTGGAAAGGATGAACAAGAAAAGAAAGAAAGGAGGGAAAAACAGTCGATAAGGTAGACCCAAACAGATATACAAACATAAATGACAGAAGAGACGCATCCAAGTAGGAGGACTGCATTACAGATCCAAATTAGTCGACCCCTCAACTCCCAAGCTCAGAATGTGTTTCCGTTTTTTGCCCACAGGGGGGCACTAAAGCACTTCAGCTCATCCACGTCGTTGGTGAAGTGTGTGGCTTGAACGGCCCATGTTTTTGAAAGATGGATAACATCTTAGTGGGGAAAGGGAACGATACGGAGACCTCTATTTCCTATCCCCCGAAAGTTCCCCGCCGTCTGGAAATAGCTGTCGGAGTGAACAACAAGACCCCGCTGTCCAGCTTTCCCATGGCACTGTGACCTGTCTGTGACTGGCATGTCCTCTACAGGGACCAGCCACACACACAGATACACACACATGGACACACAAGCACAGGGCCACAAAGGCATACAGACTGTAAACCATCCTAATGTGAGTCAGTATGGGTCACATAGGATAAAGAATTACCATAAAGTTGCATTTCTGAGTATTTTTTAAAGGGATTTGAACCTGGTAGATTTTCTGTTTCATGACCTGGAAGTTTATATAACTATACTACCGACAAACACAACCTTCCTAATTTAAATGCATCCACGTATATAGTATATATACTGGGTTTATGCCAGACTGTCTTGTGAATACAGCCTAATATAGTCATGTCTGGGTTAGTTTATTTACATGTGGACTCCAGTTATTATAGAGGGGCAGTGCAGGAAGCGAGAAATCTATTATTTTGGATATCATCTGGCGCACTCCGCAATCCTCAGCGTGAATTGGAGAGCTAAGTCATAGCTTGGACTGGAGTGTGGACTAATGACTAGAGACATTGGGGTCATCCGAGTGGCATCACAGCTTGACCCCTTGCCAGACGGGACCTTGGAGCATCTGTCATGTCATCCAGGAGGCCGCTCGGACCCCCGAGAGTTTAACAATCTGACCTCGACATTAACCTGTTGTTCTGTGCAGTAATATGAATGTGAACCTCACAACAATGTGATTACGGCCTTTCTGAGGGACTATTAAGTCACATATATGGTACGTGAAGTGATTGGAAGTATCAAGAGGTCACTAAAATCCTTCGGTTGTACCATTATTCAAAAACACAAACAGCTTAGCGACAGAACTTTGGCTAGAAATAAAAACTCATCAGCAAAAATCCCCATCTGACATGAAACCCACACACATACCGGAGAAGCTATGAGATGATTTACCTCCAGCTGGGGCTCCAAATACGAGGGGGGCTCTGCTCTGATGTTTACAGAGTCTCTTGTGATATCAGCAGTGGGCGAGTCCATAGGACCACCCCTTTCCTGCTCAATGTCCCCTCCGCCGGTGGACCTCCAAGGAGACCCCCCTGAACTTGATCGGTCCATGCCCAGCGCCAGAGGGTTTAGCTGGGGCGACCTGGCTGCCAAGTCCCCGGCATCCATCTGCAGTTCCAGTTCTAACTCCGCCTCCAACTCCGCCTCCTCCTTGGCCTCCTTGTTGCTCTCCTCCAGGTGCTTCATCAGGACGGCGATCACCACGTTGACCAGGACGAACTGGGCGGTCAACACGAAGGATACAAAGTAGAGGGGGGAAACCACAGTGTTGTAGCAGGTGCTGGTGTCGTGGGCGCAGTCCCTCAGTGTGTCCTGGAGAGACAACGAGAGGCGAATTTTAGCACGTCACTGGCGTCTTTTAAGCACTTCTGACTTGTTCTTTGGTGGTCAAATCTGATATGTACTGACTGTTTCCCACTACATCAAAGAGGAAAGCTGCAGCCGAGACCGCTTGTTCAGGAAGGAAACAAGGAGCTCGATGCAGCAGGCAGACATGCGACTAAAAAAACGTGACTTCAGTATTCATAATTACAAACCCAATTATCATTCTTTCACAATTGAAGTCAATGTCATTTGCTTTGTCATTTCTACCTCAGAGATCCACAGAAGAACTCAGCAGGCATTCAGTGGAAAAAAAAAAACGAGGCATGATTTCAGTCAGAACTTTCACAAGCTCTGCTTTATCAAGTAGGGATTCACACCTTAACATTACACTAGAAGCAAGGAAAGGTTAAGGATACAATTGGAGGTCTAAGGTGTTGACATCAGTCGTTCTTCCAGCCAAGACCTCCTGACTTATATTATCAGATTGTTCTCAAACGCTCACACAACAACTGTGGGGGCTGCACATTTACATTCAATGTCCGATGAGCTGATACAAACAGGGTTAAAAGACATACTGGGTGAACTTGAACAAAGAGACAACAGAGAAGCATCTCTTGTGTATGTCTGGGATCTCGTCTACAGAGCGAGATTCACCTTCATTATACCGTTCCAGTTGTCGCCGGTAGAAACCCTGAAGAGCAGCAGAAATGCCATTCCAAAGTTTCTGAACGTAGCGTAACGACCCAGACCTTCGCACGGGTGGAGCTCGTCGCAAACTGATTAGACAACAACGGGGGGGGGGGGGGGGGGGGGGGGGGGGGGGTAGATGGAAGGGATAGCCAGACAGTAAAAGAGAGATATTAAGATAGAAAGATAGCAACACTGATGGCTTTTCGTCTGGCTGCACAATAAAACAATCATGACTGTGATACAATTCTATCACCCTGAAAGCTGTAAGACACAATTAGACGGATCAATACAGCTTTTTAACAAAGCATTCTGGAAAGCAATTAGGATCAGATAGATAGAACCCACACAGGGGAGAATTAAACACTTGTTGCATGGCCAAGCTTGGCCAGAACTCTGTGCAACTACGGACCTCGGTCTGTTGACATAGCGGAGCAGTTCTTACTTAAGTCGCCAAACAGTTCCACTCCAAGCGCTGCAAAGATGAAGAAGAGGAGCATGAAGAGAAGACCCAGATTGCCCACCTGCAGAGAGGAAAGAGAAGGGGATTAGTGGGAGCAGAGCCAGTCCCAGGCAAAAAAAAAATAAACCAGTGAGGGGAAACGACAAACGGATAACTCCGGGGGAAAGGAAAAACAAATAGATGAGAGAGAGTAGAAAGTGCAAGCTGTGGCGAATGACTGCAAAAACCACTCCCCAAACTCAACGTACCCAGCAGCAGCTGGGGTGTATCAGGTGAGTCTGCTTTTGGATTGTTCAGACCGAGAAATAGGATGCAAACCTTTCAGGCCTAGTTACTTGCACATTTGTCTATTTAAAATCCAAATACTGACAAATTATCTTCAGTCTTTTTTACTGACCAATGTCGAAGCCAAACCTTTACTCATTCATATTCTTTACATCGGTCATTAAAGGGCAAGCACGATTGTCATGTGACGATTTTAAAATGTTCTAGGAATTAAGCTTTAAGCGAGTCCAAAACTTCCCTAAAACTAGTCTTACATTAGCAGGGACATTTGTCCTGAACGTAGCCCAAAATTAAGCTTTAAAAACTAAAAAGTTATTTAACTTATTTCGTTTTTTTGGGATCAGGTGACCTCATGTTGATCCGAGAACATCAAGCATTCCAGTATGTGTTGGCGATGAGTAAAGAACATTTTTCGGTCCCTCAGGTTAAGGGGAGCCCCTGTTAGTTTCCGTTCTTGGCTTCGAAAATTCCAATTCATTACTAAACATGAATGCAGCAAAGTAATTACCATGTTCACAATCCCATGGAAAAAAAAAAAAGAAAAAAAAACTTGAAAGAGGATTTCTTTACTGGCAAAGATGACAAACTCGCTCTTTTCATGTTCCCATATGACAATTTACAGACATGTAAATAACAGACTCCAGGCGCAAGTTTAACAAGAAGAAACTCTTCAAAAAACACATTTTGTATACTTGCATTGTGTTACATCATTCCAGAGTACCCTTTGGGAGTGGGAATGCAGAAACAGAACTGTCACAGAAACTTTTATTCCTGAGGGAACCCTCCGAAAGCAGTTAACCTTAACCACATCCCTGGAGTCCAGTACGAGCACTGTGTCAAGCATCCGAGACTCCACTTCAAATTTGAAACAGAACTCTTGTTTCAAAGAAAAGAAAAGTCGTATCCACTCTACTGCATGTGCAATAGTGGATTAACAGTGCAAAGTTAATGTGACATCCGTTGGGCCAAGTCACAGAGGGCGAGACACTGGTACCTGGTACCTTCAACCATCTTGCCAACCATGTTGTGGTTTTCCATGCAGATTATAATGCAAGAAAGCAAAACCGGAGATATTAAAGGACTTTGTGTATAGAGGTGGGTTTCAGTCATGAAAAATCGTCAGGTTTTAGGCGCTCAATGCTAATCAGCGTGTTGCAACCTGCTCACGCCCCCAATAATGGATTTGTTAACCGAGAACACCTCTGACAAGCTGGAGGAGAGATTACCATGAAATAACAGCCATGGTTACCGCCCAAGCAACAACAGAGGTGGCGTCAACTAAGATGAGGGAACATAAGAAAATTGCAATTCCGTCAAGAGTCTATTCAAACACTGCAGAATTTATTGAAACGGTCACCCACAAATCCACCCAACACTCTTCAAAACAAATCCCCCAACTACCGTACATTCTCTCTCCAGCCTCTGCAGGACGGCGGGATAATGCAAATAAGAGCCTCCAGAGTCGAGCAGAAAGCTCATGGGAGTGAACGCGCGCGAAAGGGAAGACCGTGGACTCGAAACGAAATGCTCCTGGGATGTCATTCCAGGCTCAGCTTTGGCCGGGTGGGTTGGGATGTGAAATCTGTGGAGAGCTTTGTGTATCACCTCACAGTTGTTCCTTCTGCCAAACAGTTTAGTGTGCATCCGTGTCTGTCTAGTCCTATTCGGTATTTAGTGAAAACGTGTAATTTTGTAGAAATCGGTTTCATCTTTACGTTACTTTGTATAATCTACGGTGGCCCGGAAGTGCAAAACACTACAGCATAAGGGTTAAACACTACAAAATTCAGAAAACACACAATTCAACAGCAATGTGGACCTTGAAGTCTTTAAAAAAAACTAATCGGTTCATCTTTGGCAAATTTATGAGGGAATTCCTTTAAGACTTTCCTGATGTGTTAGAAGACAGAAGAGACGTCACGTTGGACCTGACCTCTGACTTTGTTCCACTAAAATCTAAATCAGTTCATCTTCCATTACAATTAAAAGACACCACTCCCAAAACATTTTTTTTTAACTATGGAGGATTGTTCAACACTTTCAGGACCTTTCTGGTAAACTACAATTCTAAGAATTGAATCGATTGCCTTTCAGCGCTGATCCCCCAACCCTACTCCAGGGGTCTGCAGCCTGCCGGCCCGAGGCCACATGTGGCTCTTCAGAAAATATTTTTAAAAGGACTCCTGACTCTCAAGTAAAAAAAGAAACAATGAGAAAACAAAAAAGCTAAAACCACAAGAAGAGAAAAAAGACTCCAAAGTACTCGGATTTCTAGAAGGAAAAAAAAAGCAAAGAAATAAGCGCAGAAAAAACAGCCTTAAAAACCGCCAAAATGATTAAAACAGCTCAAATGTAAAAAGGCCACGTCTCAAAAACTAGAAAAAAAAGGGTGAAAATGCAAAAATTTGGTACACAAACAAGTAAAATTTTACGAATGAAGGAATTTTTCATTTCAAACATACGAATTGGAAAAAAGAAAGAAAGAAAGAAAGAAAAAACATTTAAATGAGTAAAGCAAAAACAAAGAAACAACACAGTCCACTTAATTTACATTTATATGCATGAAAAGGAGCAGGAGGAAGTAAACACTGATTGACTCCTTTTTTTCCCGTCAACACCTCAGAGACAAAAGTTCCTTACAGTTAAATGTAACACCAACAGTTGCACAGACGCTTATATTATACTATGGTACATTTTAATGAAATATTCTCCATTTAACCATCAAACCCTCACAAAGATGACTTACTGTGCCTCTTCAGAATCAGTCCTTGATATGTGTTTTTTTTTTTATTAATACTGAATTCAAAATTTAGCTTCCCTCCAAAATCACAACTACTCACTGTTTCACTGAATGTTTTGTGATTAATAAGTAATTCTTTGCTTTGTACAATATTTGAATAGTTTTGACCTCCACCAGAGTCATGAATTTTAAAGTGTACTGAAACGTTTACCATCCCAAAATCGAAATGAAAATTCCTAAACGCAGAGTCAGTTTTTGCATGTATATCAAAACTAGAGATGTTATAACCCGTGAACCTAATTTTAAGGTTTAGTTTTTTTTTGTTTTGTGGCTCCAGATCATTTTGATTCGGTGGAAAGTGACACAAACGGCTCTTTGAGTCGTAAAGGTTGCAGACCTCTGCTCTAATCAGCTCATCCTTAAATCTAAAGTCCATTTGGAACCACTTTGATCAGAGATATGATAACTACCACAGGACATAATTCAGCTGCAGCGACAACCATCAAGGAGGCATAAAAAAAAAGAAAAAACATAGAATATTCTCGAGTGATTATTCGGTGGATGTTATTGAGTCGAGTGTGTACCTGAGGCAGGGCTTGCATAACAGTATCCAGCAAAGCTCTCATCCCAACAGCCATCTTCAAAAGCTTCAGCACTGCGGACACACGAACATACGGAGAGAGAATGAAAATAAAGAAGAAAAAAAAAGAAAGTGCCTCACCAATATTAACATTTTTCAGTCTTACATAACCCAACGGGGACTTGTGCCATCACGGCTTGTGTGAAATTGAAAGGACACAACATTTTCTTCACTGAGCGTCTAATCCCGCTGCGTTAGTGCAGACGCAGACTTGCTTCTATTGAAGAACATTAGGCTCTCCGGCGGCGTGATTGAGGTCGCAGCCTCCGTGACTCACGGAAGTTGCTGTTATGTCAACCGGGTTGCCAGCACGGCTGCGGCGGGAGCCACGCTCGCCGACGACGTCTAATCTACATACAGAAAGGGGCCCGACGCAACAAGTGGTTGAACAACCACGCGCATGCAAATTGAACATTAGTGTCAAATCTTTCCCCTCTTGAACTCTCCCTTCATACTTGGGAATACAAATGAGTTTAAATAGGATCCACAACATTTTAGACTGAAACTTTTTTATGAAGAAGTAAATCCACTGTGTCCTACTACAGTGGAAGTGGTCGGGCAGGTTAAAAACATTTACAGGAAGCAGATAGATTTCTTGGGAAACTGTTTTGAGAACTGAAGACGGAAAGGAAAGTATTTTTTTACCGACTGTAATTAGTGAAAAAAACAGCTGATTTGTTCACAATGACGATTCCTTTTTTCAATAGTTGTTGTAATTCTTACCCTCTTCTATATTTCACATCATAAGCCTCCGATCGTCCCGATACATCGAACCGGCACCAAAGCTCAACGGTCAAAAAACAAAACAAACCTAGCGCGAGGATAATTAACGAGGGATTAGCGTGGCAACACTGTGCAAATGTAATCTGGTTCCATCAAATCTACATTCGGCATGGATGTGGGACGCATGTCGCTGCAGGCGAGACAGCCCAGCCGCGTCACAGTGAGACACATGCCATCCACACACAGGAACCATGCTCGCGTCGGCCGTGTGACGGTAATCGAGGCTGACTTCCATGTTTACTCCTTTTAATAACATGTCTGGTGATCACAGGCAGAAGACGAGGCTCCCCTCACGCCAGCCCCCCCCCCCCCTTCACACGGCAAAGACAAGACAATGGCTTCAGAAAAGTCTGGCGCTTTCGAAAGCGACACTTGTTTACAATGGAACCTGCAGAAGAACGATCTATTCTCAAAATGTCGTGGTTTCAGTGGCTCCGAGCACCGTTGTCGTGTAAACAGGCACCCAAAACGCAACAAAGGTCTTCAGGTTTCACTCGTTTTATCCTCCCTTCTCTCCTCTACGGCTCTCCATCTGTCTTTTATTACCTGGACAGCAATTAGCTCTAAAGGCTCAAGCAATTTTTCGCCCCTCTTCACTCGGCCAAAATCTGTCCCTCCCCTACTGTCCTCAACTTCCTTATTCTGCACCTCCTCCCATCAATTGCTCCCCTTTCCGAACTTCCTTCCATCTCCTTGTAATCTATTTTCAGGTCAGAAGGGATTCATCATCCTTGCCCGCTTCCTTTCAGCCCCCCCCTCTTCACTCTTTTTCTTTTTTCTCAGCTTAATTCACTTACTGTCCTAAAGTGTCTTGCCTTCCCACATCTTCCTGCACCCCACTTCCTCTCACTCCATCTCTACATTTCCGCTCTCTGCACCGCCGCCATCAGCTGACTGACTTCCCTCGCACCATCTGGTCGACTGACACTCCGCCCGGACCCCCACCGAGATGCACTGCACCCCAAAAAGTGACAAAGCGGGGAGTCCCGGGGACGAAGCTGTTTTACGGGGACGTCTTAAAGCTGCTGCAGCATGAAAAAAGAAAGGAAAAAAAAAAAAAAAAAAAGATGGCAGTGCATCTGGATCGCCCCTTGGAGAGAAGTGAAAGGAGAGTGCAGGCCAGGACGGGACGGGACGGGCGTGACCTTACCTCGTGCGATCCTGAGCACTCTCATGATGCGGATGATGGTGGGATTGATGGGCAGCGAAGCGTTGACCTCAATCTCCTCCAGAGTGATGCCCATGATGGACAGCAGCACAATAGCCAGATCCAGCTGGTTCCACCTACACACACACACACACACACACACACACACACACACACACACACACACACACACACACACACACACACACACACACACACACACACACACACACACACACACACACACACACACACACACACACACACACACACACACACACACACACAGAATGAAACCACCTGTGTTTGACAGCAACTCGGATCAAGTTCTTCTCTTTGATAAGCGGGACAGGCTGTAGAAACGGATCCAAACAAATCACCCGTTTCATCTCCGTGAGTCATTTCCTTCTGGACAGACATGCAAACTCCAGTTGTATGACTTGGACTTCAGCCAAGTGAATCACAAATCTGACCACCTAAAAATTGACTTTAAACAAATGTATCCAGTAAAAATGATCCGGGAAACTCCGGAGCTGAACATTTACATTGAGAAAACGGTGTTTTGCATTCAAAGTTCAGTAATATTCCACAATAAATGAGGAATTGGCCTCATTAAATATGCATACATTTCCATAATTTCCTAAAAGTAATGGGGGAAAAAAAAACAGGTTCCAAGTTACTGGGATCACGTTTTTAGTGAGCAGATATCTTCATATATCCTGAAGCATTAAAAACACATCATTAAAAATACATTCTAACCATACATTTATGGATGATTTGTGAGCGTTACGGGAAAATTTGATTTGAACAAACCCCTCAGTAAAAACTTGTGGAGGAATAAACAAAAAGGATTTTGTGATGTACTGCATAGATGGTAAGTATTGCATTATTGCAAGTTCATTGCACGCCACACTGAACAGACACTTATTCAGACTGAATGTAAAAAAAACCCGATATTGTACTTATATAACGTAAAGAATTACTTGCATGTCTGCGAAGGTTAAATGACATAATACCGTGATTCCCGCTACTTCTTTCACACGCTTCGAACCCTCTGGCGTATAAAACGATGCGGCTATTTTATGTATTTTTACAGGTTAACGGGCTTCGTGCCGCCAGATTCTACTTACGCATGTAGATACATGCTGTTTTGAGGCTCTGTTCTCCAAAACGTTCCCTAAAAGTGATATTTCTGCTCTTTGTGATCTCGTCTTGTGCTGCTTTCCGTGGTCTGGAGCTCCAGCGGCTGACGGCCGTGAGTGATGCGTTCAGGTGCGTCACGTAAAGCCGCACTGCTGGACACCGTGGCTGAGAAATCTTCCTCCTCAGGATCACAATCAGCAAATCTTATTTTTTATTTTTTTATTCTGTTGATAAAATACTTTATCAACAGAGATAAAACCCTCGGGGATTGTGTGTTTCTCTCACTCTCTCTGCGGGCTTCTCTGCAGAAGGCGGCTGGCGCACGCACGCATGCACGCACGCACGCACGCACGCACGCACGCACACACACACACACACACTGCTGTGTGCAGGAATTTCCAGCACTATGAAAGACAGATTTGCGGGAATTGATGAAAATATGAGCATTCTCTGTATTCCCGCAGTGAAATTCCTGCCCTGGTACAACGTGGACACCTGCAGCTTATAGTCAAGTGCGACTGATATATATATATATATATATAATGGTTATATGTTATTATGAGAAGATGTCTAACACTTCAGGGAGCTGATTCAGGTCCAATCCAGCTAGGAAACGAGTCGTTTCCAACGTCTATTTGGCAAATTACGTGACAAATTGTTGACGTTTATCGACAAAAAAGAGAAGTCGTTAATGCTTATCGGCTCTCATTAGATTGGGAACATCCTATTTTAGAAATATAAAGAGAGATCTCTTGTAAAGTTGGATACGTTCAGTTCCACATCAAAATGTTGGGACCAGATGCATTTTCCAGTTGCTGAGCAATAAATGTGGGCTGAGCGAAATGTTTGGAACAGAATGAACAAGTAAAAACCTAAGACGGTGGTGGGTGGTCGTGATAACCTGGTTCCACGGTTTGTCCTCAACGTGCAGGTTTCTCCAGGCCTCTGATTTTTAACTCTGTGAGCCTATCAAGCAATGTGAGACGAATCAACATAACCTTCTATATTTTCATATTTGTCCAGAGGGAGCGAGTATTGCCAACCCCCCCCCCCCCCCAAAAAAAATCAATAGGCATCTTTTGAGTGGTGGTCAGTTTTTGTCCAAAAACACGATGCCTGCACTGAGCCGTGTGAGAAGTTGTGCGTCTTGTGATATGTGTTGGCATACAAGTGTGCTGCTGTGATTGTGTTTGTGTATTGCTGTGCGGTTTTGAGCAGGAAGCCAGGGATTTCAGAGCTATGAAATCATCTGAGGCAGTCGTGTTTTATGGGTGTTTAACGAGGCCGTTTGTATTCATACAGGCCTCGCTGAGAACCGTTCACTGGAGCACCTTCGAAAGAGCTCATTTAAAGCTCTCCGAACGCTGCCTCACATTTTCCACATGACTCAGAGGTTAAGGAACGGTACCTTTAACCACCAATCTATTAGAATATCACGTCCACCGAAATGTCAAAACCCTAAACTGGGAGGTAAGTGTTTATTCTGGGTCTCGGGGCTGATTTGTACCGGAGACGTTTAGGGAAAAGGTCGTTATGTAACGTTTTGGTGGGAGTGCAGCAGCCGGTTCAAAACACTGACTTGTCCTTGAAGAAGCGTCGGAAGCCGAAAGCCACCAGCTTGAAGACGGACTCCAGAACGAAAATGAGAGTGAAGATGTAGTTGCAGATCTTCAGCGCCTCGTCCAGCTCCTGGCGGAGGAGTAAAAAAAAAAGAAAAAAAAAGAAAAAAAATGTTAAAGATTCATAAACTGGAGACGGATCCATCTTAACAAGTCCGTAAACCCGGCATTACATTTTCTGTGGCTCCACCAAAGTGAGCTGCGGCTTTTAACAGCAGTCATTTATTAAAATATGCTGAGGCTGCACAGAACAAAACCCAATGAAATGATCTCAGCACGTTGCTATCTTTTTTCATATTTCAAGAGGAAAAACTCACTCAACTTTGGCTTCGCTACACTTAACTGCTTCTCGTCGTGGATACTTTTTACCATTGACGCAAACAGTTTTCACGCATTCTCAACCCGCAGAACAAAGTACCGCGAATCCTTTTTGGCAAACTCTCTCCCCCCGTTTTTCCAGAATTAGTCCTTCCATTAATAGCTCCGTGACATCACCCCCCCCCCACCCCTCAGTGCCCCGTTCCCCCATGAAAAGGCCATTAGAATCAGAGTGTCCATTTTTGCCTGAGGGAGAGTTCACGGTGACCATCTGCATGTAAAAACTGACCTTTTAACCAGACAGACACAGCGAGAACTGGTCGTCAACGGGGATTTCAGTAAATCTCGACTGGTGGCAAGTCGTCGCCCAACAGTTAGTTTGAGTTCATGATATTGCCGCGTCACCATCCTCCCAGAGGGCAGTTCACGTTGCTATTGTGTTTTTACAATATAACTGCAGACATTAATATCTCATCCATACACTCCTTTTTTCTTCTTTTACTCGTGGAACCGATAAATTCCGTGCAAGAAAGAGTCAATTTGTTCCAATAAATTGTTTTATTCTTGAAAACAACTAATTCTATTTACAGGCTCTGTTTTACTAAACTTCTCTTCTTTATTTTTTTACAGCTTCCAAGTTCTGTTCTATTTTACCCACTATACCAAACTTAGTGTTTCTTTGAAGTGCAGCTTAATAGAGATGCACCGATACCTATATCGGGTATAGGATTCAATACTGCATGGTGTACTAATACTCATATTTGTACTCGTCCTTTAACAAACTGGTATCAGTGCATCCCTATTATTTATGAAATTTCAAAACTTAGTTAGGGTTACAAAACGGAATCAATGAGGTACATCATTACATTACCAAATGATCAAGGACCTTCTCAGCAACTCAATATTCTTTTATTCTGCCTAAACCAACAAAAATGACCTTGTATTTCTTAGGAAACACTGCAATACAAAAACTGCGATCCTGATGTAACACGAGCCAACAGCCAAAAGACATTCAATATCTTTGAAAGACACTCAAAGGTAAAACCTTCCGTATCAACGAAAGATACTTTCAATCCTTCGAGTCCTCAGTAATAAACTCCACACCACCTAACAACATGGGATTAATTACTTTCTCGATGACCTACTGAACTTAAACATATTCTATGCTAAATATTTCTGTTTTACCAAAGAGATATTTCATCAACGGCATTATATAAAACACTTTTTACACTCTTAGATGCAGTAAATCCTCATAACCAAGTGATTTTACATGAAACATGAAGACGTCCTATTAAAAGTTTGACGTAAAAATATGGAATTGTGCCCAACAGCCTTCTGTTCTTATGACAAACGCTCTTTTTCAGACACTCAACCCATTAACTCCACTTCGAGATGAAGCCACCGATCTTACTCGATGTAATGACTATTTTACCAAGAAAACTGTATTTTACATTTAGTCAACGCCACATAAAAGGTTGTACACCAAACGACTTTCTAATTATAGCTAGGATTCACACATAATTGGCAATAAATAATCAATCAGCTTAAACATTTCGAGAACTGGCCAGGAAATTCTTTGTCTTTGTAGTTTTTAACAGGTCGTTTTTGTTTCAGTGCCTGGTTGTGTAATTATTCATGTAATTAATGGATTTCTTTGCTAAACTGATCGATCTCCTAATTACTAAACCTATCTGTCGGGTATTATTCATTGGCTGGATGAGGTTCTAAAAATATTGGAAAATAGGGGGTAACTGTCATTTTGTCAAACGCGTTTCATCTGCTACCCATGGAAATCGATTTAATTGGGTAAATGTAATTTTATACGCAAGTTGATTAAATCTATCGACCATCAGTGAATTAACTGAATCCAAATTATTATACATGTTTTCATCTCATCTTGCATGTTTTAATACACTCTACTCATCACTTTGGCTCCATTTACACAACAGCACAAAGTGAGAACGCGTCATTGTGTTTCTGTCTGAGAAAAGTTTTGCGTTTACATGGCAACGTTTTGAAAATGATGTTAATTTACAAGGAAAATGCAGAAAATGCCAAAGTATATATACTACAGTTAGAAACTGTTTTTTCAGCTGCTCGCAGCAGTGTCGTGGTGTAAATGGACTCCCAAAGAGCAACGAGAGTTTGCTGTGTTATATTGAAAACGTTGTTGTGTAAACAGGGTGTTAGTGTGTCTTGCGTAGCCGTCATCCCTCCCTCTTTGTCCGATTATTTTTACCTCCTTATCCCCTTTTACACTGCCTACAGTTTTGCTGTGTACTTGTTGAATAAAATTACAGAGTGCACTTCCTTCCCCCCTTTGTTCTAACTCTACTGATCAAGCAGGTGGCCAACAATATGACACATAAAGTGTTATGAAATATTTTAATCATGAGTGGAGGACAAATCCCAGCTGGCTTGGCTGAATGATGGAGATAGCGATGCAGGCAATAAATTCAAAGTTTCCATACAAGACCTCAGCGATACTTTGGATACATATAATTACCTTTTGGGCGAAAACAGATGGCTGAGATTTGTGGTACCACCAGATAGCATTACCTCGGCAGTCTGGAGCATTATTTAAAAATCTTTTTAATGTGTTTTCCTCCATTCTATTGATTGAGCAATGGTTTTCTTCATTTATTGTTTCGACCTCCCTTTTATAGTTCATCATTGTGCACTTTGCCAGACTTTTACAGTCCATATCTAACATTTTCTGTTGACCCGATCCGTTCCGAGCCCTCGTTTGACTACCTGGAAGGGCTGTTTTCAAAGGTTAATTTTTACGATTATTGATATTTTACTATCACTGGCGCTGCTTGTATACCTGACACTGTCTGAAGCTATGAACTTCATGTTCCCGGAAGATTAGGCGGAAATTCCAATAACATAAATTTTTAAAGGCCAATGTAGATAGGGATGTTTCGCAACATGAGGCTTTTAACAGCCAGCGGTTTTTAAAACTTTATTTGTGGTAGGGTGAACATGCATTGGAAGCCAGACTGTACGTCGATAGTTAAAGCTGTATCTAGTAGACTAGACACACAGTAACTAAGTCATCATACAATTGCTTGATTAGGTGAAAATACCCTATTATTGAGGATTAATGTCAAAGCACAACTGGCACTGAAATGAAAGAGCTAATCATTTCCCCGATTCCCCATCATCTCCCACACATCTGACCTTGGGCTGCTGGTAATGCTCCATGGACATGGTGATGACGTTGAGTCCAATCACGATAGAGATTAACAGGTCCAGGTAATGGCTGGTGCACATCTTGTGGATGAGCAGGCGTGTGGGAGAGTAATCTGAGTAGTAAGGCTTACTCTGAGCTTCTGTTGGAAGTGGGAAATAGTGGGGGGTTTGGGGTGGGGAAGCAAGGGGTTGATTGGAGGAAAAGGAGGAGGGGGGGGGGGGGGGGGGTTCAAAAAGTGAGACATGAGGCAATATACTGGACGCCACACAGTAGACCGGCTGTGTTGAAGACTGGAACCAGCGAAGCCTAGAAACCAAAGGTGATTAGTACAGTATGAATGTGTCAACGTTGGTCAGGATGTTTGTCTTACATCAAAAAGAGGAGCTATGTAAAGAGATGGGAATAGATTATTAAAAAAAAAAATAAAAATAATTATACTGTGAGGGTCGATCGAGTAATGGAAACAGATTGAGTGAGAGAGAGACTCCAGCCAAGCACTCCTGTGGTCTGCAGTCACGACCAATCGAATCAAATCTACTCTGATCAACAGTTACTCAAATTATCTCTCCCCGGGGCGACTGTGATGGAAGATCAACAGCACCGCTTGTTATGGTTTTGCCAGGCTGCTGCTGGGGTGTGTTTTTGTCTGGAGATCTCCCCCCCCTTCCTCTCTCTGATCGTCACGTGACTCGGCCTCTCCTTATCTCGTTCACTCCTCTCAGGATAAGGGGACGTGACGAGGAAGAGTTTTCCATCCTCATCCATCACTCATCCCCACCGTCCAGAGAGGATGGAAGGATGGATGAGTCGAGAGAGAAAGGAAAGCTTGCGCCATCTATCACCTCATCGCTGCATCAGTGAAGGAGAAGCTCTCGGTCACACGAGTAGATAAGGGAGAGGGAATCACGGACGCGCACATAAAGCGGGGAGTCCTTTGGGTGTCGCGGGCGCTCCCTCTTTGCACAATTAGCACAGGTGTGCTGCGCCGGAAGGATTCCCCCGGGAGGCCAGCTTGTTTGCGCGAGTCTACTGGGTTCCCCATCGAGTCTGAGGAACTTCGCTCATAGATCAAGGAGCAAAACAGTAAAGCTGAGCAAGCAGAGTTTAGAATATATGTACACTCTACATCTTCAGGGATACCTTTATGAAATCAGCCTTTTCAAGCGTAAGTTATAAATAACTGATAATTATGGAGCACGGACTAATATTAATGGTGCTGAAATATTTCAAGTTGGCGCAGCATGATCATGTTTTTGTTTAATTATTTGCAGCAGTCAGTCAAAAACCGACACAAGCTGCTCTGAAGTCGCCTCATTAATACTGATCGTCTTTGTTCACTAATTGAAGACTTCTCTTTTGTTTTGTTTTTCCTCAAAGGCAATCAGTCACCAATTCGCTTCCCTCTCCACAATAATTATATATCACTGTAATGAATTAGGAAAGTGAAAGAGATTCAGTTTTTTTTTTGGTCCCATTTCGTGGCACTTTTTGAATCTGCAGTATAGGAGAAACTGTGATCACCGTAGAACTTAAACAAACACGAGGCCTTTGCTCGTGCCAGTGCCTGTTTGATCTAATCTGAGATGGTGTCTTAACAACACAATATAACTGTAAAGAAAATAGTTTTTATTGTCTGAGATTCCAGAGTGAAATATTTGGCTTTTCTTAAGCGGTCCCATTAAAGGCATTACAAAAATATCACTAATATATATATTTTTTTTTCACTTTGTTGGCTGTTCCTATTAAATGTAAAAAAAATAGAGGGAAAAACAGAATATCAACACATTTTCTCAGATGGCGTTTACACCCATTGTAATCAGGTTTGCTGATCTTATTACAAAAATGGCGCCAGCTAAAAAGATGAGAATTCTGGTGTCAAATGACTATTATTCAATGCCATATTCTGGAAGAATTACACAGCATTCATGTTGAAGCTACATGGGGGATGGCTATTAAAGAAAAAAATGTTTTTTAAAGAGGGAGTTTTAAAGGAAACTACCTAAAACAGCTTTTATTTTGGGATAGAGGGTGAATTAAGTGCCATTCTACCACTATCGTCACAAAAAGATTAAGTAAAATATACATATTAAATCATCTTTAATACTTTCCCACCAACTGGTATTATTCAGTGGGCATGGAAGCTAAAAACAGTTAGAATGCTTGTTGTGCCGCTGAAAGAAAAACTGCTGTGAACATGTGCGGCTGTCAGAAATATATTTTGGTCGGCCGGGAAAAAATGCTGACCTACATCCACAACAAATTAGAAAAGGGATCCCTGAGTAAGATATGATACAAACTGGGACCATTAGGAAATGAGGTCTCCCTCTGATGCAAAGCTGCTTTGTTGCCTTGTGGCGTGTAATGACGAGTTGGCGAGCTTTGGCAGGGGTCCTCCTGCCACCCAATCCCTCTTCAAGTTAATTATTTTACATCGGCTTTCAGGTTTATCTTTGCTGAGTGCTCATTTTTCACCTGCTGCTAATTATTGACAATGTTGACAGGGGAGACGAGCCAGAATATTGTTGTTGTGAGCGAAACAGAGGGGTGGCCCGTGTTGGAATGTTACCACTGCTCAACCCCGGCAGGGAAATACCACTGTTTCTGGTGGTCTGCCCTTTCAAATGAATGTAGCAGAAACACTTTTTCTGTCACCTGCTTTTGGTTTTGTGCAACTCGGGACTGGACGCCACCTCCCGAGCCAACATTTTTTCATCTCATCAGCTGCAGGTTTTTTTTTTTTCTTTATAAATGAGGCTGCAATGGATGCAGACAGTGATCAAGTTCGTCTGGAGCGGATAAGTTTGCTACAACTCTTATGGGGGTACAACAGCTTGGTTCATTCACTGGGAGTTCATATTTTACAAGCTCCTCCATCATTGCTGGAGGAGCAAACATTAGTTTCACTTGCTCCACTTACTGTCTGCAGGTGCACCGCGGCGAAAGACAGTTGGTTTCGGGTTTTTGTCCTCCTCATTTAGTAGGTCTACTGTCCTATTTACCTTTGCTCAGTATATCCAGGAGAAAATAGTTCCAAACAGGAGTAGCACCAAGAATGCTATAGCTCAGAACTAATCTCAGGAAGTAAGAAGGTAATGGCCTTGATATTATGGATGGGGCAAAAAGGCCAAGACGGAACAGGAGATAAGGGGATAAGGGAAACGAATGAGAGACAGAAACCTTTTGGCTAAAGCCCAGCTGGTCTCTTGAGGAGCAGAGAGCAAACCAAGCGAAGTGAGAAACGGTGAAAGTTTCGGAAGCCGACTCACACCCTCCTGCTCTCACTTCCACTGCTCTTTCCTGTTCTCCAGAGACCAAAAGAATAGAAAGCTGCTTTTAATGAGGCATAGCTGCTTCTGTATTTAGTATTTTTCTTCTTTAACCCAGTTAAATAGTAAAATGTCCAATTGAAGACTCTTGCACCTGTCCTGTTTTCTCACTCGTCCTTCACTGATGCGGTGGGTGCAGCCTGCGCTCTGAGCTGAACAAGGATGGGCGCCAGTGCACTCAGGGTTCAGAGCATACCTCTTCACAAAGAGGGCCACGGCTCCTGTTCTGTGCATTTCCAACCCCACATTTCTTTTTGACCCCACTTCTGAGTACATTCAACAAACCCTTTGGGGCAGTTATTCGGAGGAACTTAGATCTCATCGTGTCTGTTATATAATGTAGCTACAATCACGCTCTATAGTTCATGTAATTGGTATTTTAGGCTGTTTGCATAAAAGTGGAAAATTCTTCATTTTGGTCTCGGAAATCAGTCTACCAGGTCGATGGTGGGTTGACATCTGTACAGTATGTCTTCCTTATCTGGCTGTATTAACTACCTCAGTCATAGCTGCAGAAATTATCAATGTCCACCAGCTCATTGATTAGAATATATCATCCTGCATTAAGCATCAAACTTCCCCTCTTTTCTTTTTTTTTTTTAAAGTAAAAAGAGACAGAGTGAATTAAGCCAATACTACTGCTGGTGCTGTTAATTTCTTTTGACTTTGAGGTAGGTGACCATATCGCACTCCTGACCTGGACAAAAACAGTAAAAGTCTTGGCCTATAATTCTACATCCTAAGTCCATCTCCCAAGCTGCTGGGCTGTGGTGCTATGAAAAAAACAAAACAGTATTTATATAATTACTAGATAATGACTGACATTTAAGTCCAAGGATCCCAGGAGATGACAAAAGGCTATTTTCTTAATGCCACACAGGCCCTGACAATAACTGTGCACTAACAGAGGGAAAAGACGGTGGTTTAGTGGGGAAGAATTTGAAAAACTGGGAGAAAAATATGAGTTTTTTTCTAAAGTGTCACCAATGTAGGCCACAGCATTCACGCTATGCAGCCTTGGAGGCCATCCAGTAATTGAAGTAGAGCCACACGGCATCTGTTGCCACAACGAAAAAAGAGCTGCAAGTATGTATTTGTTGAAATATTTCCTGTGGACACTTAAAGCCGCGACCGCGGCGTGACTGAGCCGCAATTCAACTGTAAAGCGTAGCGGCCACATCCTGCGGACATTCGGCTCCGGAGCTTTAAGTGAATGACTTCATAGATTGATGAGATCAAAAGCTCCACTCGGGTGAAAATCTGCCCCAAAGGTCTGATAGACAAGAAGGAAAAACACTATTAGAAGAACCAGGAGATGTTTGAAAGAAAGAAAGAAAGGAACAAAACACAAAACAGAAGTATTCCCTGTCCGAAAACAACTCCAAGAGCCTTCTTTCCTCTTTAGGTGACTCTTGTTTTTACTCACCTGCCAGTCCAGTACACCTGCTCGAACTCTCCACCGCCCTGAAGCGACAAGCGGTGTTAAGAGCTGAGGATACAGCCTGGGAGTTGCTTTAGGACGTGGCCACGCTCAAAAACATAAGGATTACATTTCCGAGGCGGTCTTTTTTGGGAAATACAGACACAAGAAGGGTCCTTTGGTTGGGTGGACCAATGTGTAAGAATATCACAGCACAGCACTATGGGTAAATACTGTGGCCGCGTGGGTGAGGACATGTTGAGTTGGACGGAATATGTTGAGTATGGGGCTGGAACCAAGAGGAAACCTTGCGGCTGGTCAGCAATGCGGTGATCACGTGAGGCCTTCTATTGGTTGTGAGGTGAACAAGGATGACGTGCCAGAGACTCCGAGGAAACGGAAATTTGGCAATGAGTTGGTAAACGCTGCTGTGGCTTAGATTTATCGGCGCAGTGGCTTTGCTGGCTCTGCTCTGAATGGGAGCGGAGGCTGGGTGGGTGGAGCAGGTTCCCGTCAGAGATTGACAGAACCATCGGTATATCGGAGAAAGAGGAGTAGATAGGGATAGATGAGGTTGACGGATGAGTGGAAGGGGACGGGGACATACTTAACGCTAGACCACAAAAGACTGAGTGTGTGAATGGGAGGAGCAGGGCACGGGATGTAAAAGCAGCGACAGTGCATTGTAAAGGTCACAACTCTATATGGAAATGAGATAAATGTCAGTGAGAAACATTTCTATTTTTCACAATTCTGAGGCGCTAGCTTGGTTGGACGCGGCGGCTGCTTTTATGTCCCTGTCCTTGGTGGCAAATGGCTCAGTAGTAAAACCTCGAGACTCAATGTCTGCCAGGTAAAACGTGTCGACCTTCACTGTTGTGGTACAAGGTGTCCAAATTTTTGAAATCCGGCAAACACTGAGTCTAAAAAACAAACAAAAGAAAAGGAAACAATTGTCAAAGTGAACAATTAGTGTAATTAGTGTAAACCAATACAAGACAAAAGAAGATTTAACTGGAATTCCCGAATGCTCTGCTGTCTTGCTTTAATATTGAAGGTAAAGACAGAAAGAGACACAGATATAGGAAACAGAGGCATCAAAAAATGAGATCTCAATCAAAGTGCAGAACAGCAAAGACGGTCAGCAGAGCAAGTTGAGGAGTCCAGAACAAAAACAAAAAAGAGGCAACAGAACAATTAAACATGACAATCATTCAAAATGACCAGGCACATGGTGGCGGCCGCTCTCATCGTGACTCGCAAACACACAAACACACAGTTTTGCTGGTTCACATGGCAGACTTACACATCTTTCTGAGTCATACTTGAGCAGGATGGACCAATTGAAATGGGTGTGGGCGCTGAATGGTGGAGGCTTGTGATTGGACAGAGTAGATGGAGGGCGGAGCGGCAGGGATAACAGTGACAGCGAGGTACAGACCGATGAAAAGCTTGTTTAAAGAGCAGAATGACACAGTGTTCTGAACGCCATCCTCATCTTGAAAATAACTCAGTAGGAATACCTTCAGGCTTAATTTGTACCTATTATGAAACTTTTTTCTCTCTACTAGACATTCATGAAACACTTTGGAGTAACACCACTCCACCCACAGCTGTAAAACACAGACAGAGCATCAATAAATCATTGTGGCTGTACGAACATATTTGTTCCAGTCGAGCATGAAAAGTGGTAGCATATTTCCAAACAACTTGACCTAGTTAACCTCTGAAATTTGCTAAAAAAAACCTAAAACGGATTCCAAGATGGCTTTGTACCGACACAGGACTTACAGCAAATCAAGACCGACCATCCATCCATTTTCTTCCGCTTATCCGTATCCGGGTCGCGGGGGTGGCAATCTGAGCGCCGTCACCCAGATCACGTTGCACCGATTAAGAACCTTCCTGCGGGTGGTGAGCCCACGGGAAGGTGGCGCCCGGCATGGGACATGAACCCACTACCTTGAGATTGCGAGTCTCATGCTCTACCAACTGAGCGGAGCCGGGGACCAAATCAAGACCATTTTAACTATATTATATAAATCTAAGCGAAAGGTGTGAAGTGCTAAAGTGGAAATACAGGCTTTCAAAGGGTTGCTTGGCTTTTTGCACTGCAATTGTTCACGACATAGTTGACTTAGAGGAGGGAAGTCGAGTCACAACTTTACAGCACTCTGGTATATTTTCTGGTTGTGCATTTGCGGCCATAGTGAGCAATTTGACATGAAGATATAGTGACGGTACGAATTTTAGCTTCTGGTGCGAGCGAGCTTTCTGCAGAGTGTTGTCCAGTTCACTGGAAGTGTGCAAAGCCTTGTGGATGGCACCACAACTAGACTTTTAGGACTACAGGTGGAGTTCTTGTACAAAGCCCCATGATGGGGCAGAGCAGACCGATCACAGCCCTCGTCACCTGCGCATTTCCCCTTGGCATTCTTTGCCGCTTCGCGTGTATTCAAAAACGTAGGCATATCATCTGTATTTGGAATACAAATCCGGCTTTATGAAAGATTCATGAATCACAGATTGTTCACTGATGCACATGTAACCGGCAGCATGCGCACCTTGCCCATCTCAAATAAATCAAAGCATTCTTTTATCAATCGAGCACTTTCTGTTACTTCAATCTAGTAACGCGTCTCCAATGTGCCTAACCACTTTACCTCGAATACATTTGGTATCGTTAAGTCACACCTGTATTATGAAACTTGCAGACAAATTCACACGGTCAGAGGTGCTGCTTTGCACTGTGTAAATCCAAACTTTGTTTGTCTTGTCAATATTTGTGCAGAATAGGTATTGAGAGGGAAATGACATGGACTGTGAACCCAGCAGAGAGTTTTACCAAGCCACTGAAAACCGATGAAGTGTATGAACAGTTCTCATCCAGGGGACATTTTCACTTTCTGAACACTGCAAGCCCCCGGACTTGTTCTTAAGACAGAGCTTTGTGGGTTTGGACCTCTGCATAAAGAACTGCACTCCGCCAGCGAGAAATAAGAAAAAAGAAATTCAGAGTCCTCCTCATGTCTCTTTCATCACAACATTCAGCACAGGAGGGCTGTGCTACAATCCGAGGCTGTCTGCCACTATGCTCCACGCTGCTCCCTTCTTGACATTTCAGCAGATGAAATATTCATAGAGAAAGTTTCCAACATAAAACATTCATAGCGAATGTTGTTGAGGTTTTCTTTTTTTTTTCTTATTTTTTCTGCTTTTTCACTTTCACAAATTACAGCTTTTCAGTCAGACTAATTACAGTATGTTCTGTCGCTGCAGTTAAAGGACTGATTAATGCTAAAGTCATGCCTGCTGTGGAAATTAATGAGCTTTATTACTCTTTATATTATTTTTGATTTTCCTTCTCGGGCATGCCAACAATGCAGCGACTTCTCTTGTCACATATTCACTACATGTCCGTCATTAGTCATTCGTAGCACCGGGTTTATAAATGAGTTAATTTATTTAATGTTTCCAGAAGACAAATTAGCTTCATGCGCCACTGAGTGAAGCAACATTAATATAATATGTGACTGAGTTGCTTGATTGAGGCGACTAGGAAGTGACAAAGCTTTTGTTTGGACAATCTTACATTTGTGAGCTGGGAACACATCATCGATACGCCAAGGGTCTCCAATCACGGGCCAAGGACCGGTACTGGTACCGGACTGTGGATCATTTGGTACTGAGCCACAAAGAGCGAAAACAAAAGTGTTATTTTGAAATTGTACACTGGGACCACTGAATATCAATTGCCAACTTTTGTTGCGTTTTGGGTGTCTGTTTACACAGAGCTCAGCGCCACAGCGTGTGTGTAGTTTCATTACAAAAACAACGAACAGCATCCACTAGTGGCCCAATATGAAAACTACATTGATTTCTACTGTTTCCGGGTAAAACGGACATCGTTTTCAAAATGTTCCGTTTTAACTTGAAACCATGTGGTGTAAATGAGGCCATAATACTTCTATAAAATGAAGTAAATGTCTATAAAATTATTAACTAGATTATAACTATGCCGAAAAAACTACAAAAGTTCACTCCTGTACGTGCACAAATGGTGCCTTAGCTATCCAAGTGTGACTTTCAAAGTTTGACAACTTTCAGTAAAATCTTTGCCACTGCTTCCAAGACTGCTGTTTATATCCAATTGACCACATTTTACATTATTCAACCTACAACAGCTGTAAACTGTCTTGCTTCATACTCATTCATGTTGGTGAGGGCATGCTACGCTAACTGGTGATACCTAGAGTACAGCTATTGAGCTTAGTTTTGGCTCAGTAAGTACAATTAAATATTTATTGATTATTGGCTACATGTAAATGCTAACATTTAGCATCAGGAGCTACGCACCAGTAAGCAAAGCCTGATCTACTGACATGGCCCTGAGTTGTTGTGTCTGTGGTTCTGGCAACACCGAACAGTTTCAACGCATCCATCGCATTCAACAATGCACAACTTGTGCCATCCAACTTTTATCCCCCCAGAGATTCGCCTCAAAAACATGGTGCCAGGCTACTTCACCATCTCACTTCCTTCCTCCCCCCCCCCCCCCCCCCCCACCCCCCACCTCTCAGTCACCGTCTCCCTGAAGACTCCCTGTTATTAATTACATTTCTCCAGCAGAGGAATAAGAAAGAAAGAGGGGCAATGTGAAACTTCTGTTAGATCCATCTCTGTTAGCGCTGACCCAGATAGAGCTCAGGATTGGCACTGGCTGCCTTGTGTGTGCGCGCGCGTGTGTGTGTGTGTGTGTGTGTGTGTGTGTGTGTGTGTGTGAGCACAAAGCTAATAGATGAAGAAAAAGCTATTCATGGAATGTGAAGCTGCTTTGCATGTACCCACACTTATGTTTTTTGATGTCAGTGTGTGTGCGTACGTGCGTGCGTGCGTGCGTGCCTGCCTGCGTGCGCGTGTTTTAGGTGGTGGAACAAGGGGAACCGACGTGTGAGGGGATGCTCTTGTTATCCTTGTGTTGTTGTTGTTGTTGTTGTTGACTGCTGGCCGTGTACCGACAGCACAGATAAACACTGCAACATAAGAACTGACTTTGTTTACCCGTATCAAGGTGACGAGGATTTATGAATCAACATGAACAATACAACAGGCATATTGTCCACGTCAGCTGCTGGCTCAAAATCCCACACAGCTCTAAGCTTGCTTTGTTAGCTTTTATTTTGAGATAAAGATACTTATTTGGAGTCTTTATGCATGGTTTTGGCAAAAGATTTACATATAGTTGGAGGCACTTGGAAAGGGTTCAAAAGGTTGAAAAACTTTGTGAACCTCAAAGTAAATCTGACTTCGCATCTGAGGATATTAAATTCCCATAAAGAAATGAGGGGAAATAAAGATGTGGAATTCACTGAGGCATAAATGTAGGGCTGGAATATTCCACTGGGGTTTAATCAGGGCGACTGTCTCCAATTCAAACAGCTTTTCATCACTTATCAGGCTTTGATTTGCATTTAGATAGAAAAGAGACATATATGTGACTAGATTCAGAAATATTACATCTATAAACAAATATGAACGGTAGTAAATGAAAAACATTTTTGAAGTGTTGAATTTTGAAAACCACTGTTGACACTTTTCAATAAAAAAAAAGGTACATTTCTCCATCTCTGAATGTCTGCTGAGGATCTGTCTTGGATTTGTTTTTTAATTGCTAAGACAGTCTAACAGCAATGTTCCCACGGACTGATCATTTTAATTCTTACAGCATCTACCAGTGAAGTTGGATCAATAATCTTGTGGCCTCAGGAGGGCACGCTTGACAAATGGTTAGCACAGTCTCTCAACAAGCATTTTTTTTTTTATTCCCTGGGTTATACTCCATGTACATAACATTAATATTAATTATTATTAATAAATCCACCTCAGCTTTCATGCTTTCCAGGTGACGCGGTCTGCTCTGCTGTCTGTGGAGTTCTGACGTTCACAAACGAGCCGAATCAAGAGAACGACCCTTTTGCTTAGACGATGGGGAACAAATTGTAGAAGCAAGCTGTTCAGTTTTTTCTTGCTATATTTCTGAATTAATACTGGCCTAAATCTGTTCTAAAAATCTAGGCATTCAATATGTATAAGATGATTTGAATGGCTGTAAAACAATTCCGCTTCCTTTAAATATCAGGAAAAATCCCAGCATCCCACATCGTCCTGACTCCTGTTCGCACATGAAACCAGTGTCGAGATATTTATTATTTATTATTGGGTTAATTGGTGACTCAAAATTGATAGTCACGTTGCTGATTGTGTTTGTCCCTGTGATGGACTGGTCACGTGTCCAATGAGTTTGACCCCAATGTTCAGTGGGATGGACTCCTTCCCCTCGGTGACCCAAGTTTGAATTTGAGATGTTCCAAATACATAGTGTGCACCATGTGCCAATTGAAAGCTTTAAACACTGGGTTACACAACTATATCGTATTCTAAATGCTGGTGAAGGACGAGCATGAGGTTCCGGAGGTTGAATAAGTAATTATGCATCGCAGCACAGCGTAGTCAGCCATATAACCTTCAATACAGTTAAGTAAAAGCAAATTGTGCAGGGTCACTGCTGTGATATGGGGCGTTATCTTCTCTGACAGGACAGAATAAACCGAGTCAGCGTCTGCATTGAGGAAAGGCACCGGGGTCTGGCTGCACTGTAGCTCCAACTAGTGGTGGGCGGGTGCCTACCAGTTAAACAGCATCTTTTATATAAAGAAAACATGTTTAGCCATTCCTTACTTGTCCAAGCAGGAGGAGTCTTAAAGCAACTCAATCAGGTCCAGTGGCTCCCATTCAGACACCCAGACACTCATTTTTTAACAATCAGTCTCCAACATTCATTGCTTTCAAGAGTTGCCTAAAAAAAAAAAAGGTCTCTCTGTGCAAAAATAGGTTTAAAAACACTTTGGAAGAGGAATAAATACAACACTAAACATGAATATTGGCTTTTGCAAAATCATGGGATTCCATAGGAAACAAAAGAGCTTTGTGGTCAGAGCCCATCTTCTTCCACGGCCTATTGATTTTACTGTGGCGATCATGTCGGCCATCGGCCACCCAGGGATAGTGCCCTCCGCTGGTCAAACTGGCAAGCCTAGTCAAGGTAACTTGATAAGAGGCAGAGGGTCTCAGAGATATGACTAACTCCAGTTCACCTGACTGAACTAGCTTAACCAATATTTCTGGTGCCAACTAGTTAGGGGGCAGACTTTCAACAGTTTTAATGGCTATTCACACACATCCCTCGGACGGAACCGTTACATCTGCAGTTGACCTTTCAGTGGTTAAATCATTTTAATACCTGTGCATCACATTTGTGCTTCGAGCGTAGCCCCCGGCAGTCTCATCTCGATAGAAACACAGAAGTCAGCGGATAAACAGCAGAGCTGTTGTTGAGTGGGAGGCTGATTTACGGAGAGCAGCGGGAATCACGGCGAGTCCGGCGTGAACTGCGTTGGAAAATGAAACAGTACAAGCGACGTGGTTTTTTTTTTACCACTTTGCCTGGAACTACTGGTAATCAGCTCTTGAATAACAGCGACACCAGACCACCAACAGAGGTGGAACAAAGTTTCCTTGCAGGGGACAGCTGCTGGAACTAACAAACAAGGTGTGGAAGACGTGAAATATGACTGGTGTAAAACAGGAAGCCAGATTTGTGTTGGTCGTGTATCCGTATCGTGTTGCCCCGCACTTGTATCCCTTGATGAGATGACTGTTTGGGGTGAGATATGATGACAGAGTGTTATGACAGAGTGAATTCATGTGGGGGCTGACCCAGCCAGAGCGGCTTGGGATAAAGTGTTGATCTGTTCAGCCTGTTCGGGAAGTCAACAGCCATCTGTTAACATGGCGGCGCCACAGATTCCTACCGACCGACTTACAGCAGGAGTCCGAGCGAGGGGACGCTCACATACTCGTACAAAGCAACGAGACAAAGGTCAAGTACAGGAATGAGGAGACGTTCTAAACATCGTTTCTCATTTGCGTTCTACAAGTTTTGGATGTGCAGGTGTTCAGCAGCAACAGAAGCCGCCTTTCAACAGAGCAAACCACTTTTCATAAACCAAACAAGTAAAACCCAGTGTTTGGGTCTGACTCTGCAGATTTCAACACTCTTGCGGATTTTTGAAGCCGAAACTTGAACCACGGAATTCTTGTTTATTTTGCTTCTTAGTCATGGCGATGCGACTTTTTCACTTGATGGGATTGAAAGGCTGATGAGGTTTAACGTGGAAAGGGCCAATCATAATCTCAAAACAAAGTCAAGATGTAATCAAAGACAAAAACCGAAATTCCAGGTGTCGAGGTTGTGTGTTTTGTTTGCCCTCAATCTATCCAGTCCAATAACTTTTGTACCACCTCCCACAAAAACAAAAATAAATCAAATAAAAGTAGTACCGAATCCTGCTGCTTTCACAAAATGTAAGTCGCTAGACAAAGTCTACAAAAGCCACCAAAGAGAAAAGGTGCTGGAGAAAAAGACTTAGCAAATAACGAATATATCTGAAGGGCCGCATCTGACTGAGCAAATCCAGGATATACGATCCAGAGGACATTGAGGCTACAAGAGGATCATGTGATAATATTATAGAGTATTCCAGCACTGACATGTTTCATTATGAGTACAAATGCTTAAGTAGATGATGTTGATGTCTTGGTGTTTTGAGGTATGTTTTTAATAAGAACAGCAGTCTTTGCTTTTGGCTTGGCCATAGTTTCCACTTAGCGATGTGTCAAAATCTTTTTTTGTTGTTGTTTTGTAGTTTTTAACTTGATTTTTATGCTTTTCTGTTTCTGACTTCGGACTTTGCCACGAAGAAGAATCTCGACCCACTGCAGGTGGACCTGTTAGAACCATCCGGACAGCAAATCTTTGAGTCCTCTGTCACAGCCACGACTCGCCCAAAAAGTTTAAAGTGAAAATCATTGTTGTTTTTTTTTACATTGTCAATTCAGAAAAGTTTTGCGTTCTGCGCACAGAGAACATTAACAATGGAAAGTACGCGGACATTTGTATGGACAGGTGACCAAGGTAATTATAAATCCCCGAAACGTGGCGAAAGCTTCGTGTTTTCACTTGAAAACATTGTCGTGCCTGAGAGCTATTATCTGTCTCACTTATCTCTTTACCTTTTACCAACGTCAACACAGGGGAAATCTTTCTGACACTCGCATTTACAGAGTGATAGAGCATTTAATGCCATAGAGCACGATCCGATTGACCAAATGTGTTGACGTGCAGTGGATGGAAACCTAATCTGTTGCATTTCAGTCATTTGTATCACAAATATTGACAGTGCAATAACGATTAGTCTGCGTTACATTGTGATCGTCAATCCATCACAGGGATAACACGCAGAAAGACAAAGAAAGAGGACTTTTAGTCTACTGGGCTACATTATAAACTCCGTCGTGACCTGGACAATTAAATTGTGTTGCTTCATTACAAGTTTTCGTCAAGGGTGTTTATTCCTGAGGGTTTCTATGTTTGTTAGGTAGATGAAGTTAACCTGTCGGAAACTCATGATCAGTCCTTTTTTTGGTTTGGATTTCGAAATTCGTCATGCGTTATTTAACTTGATGATGGCCCCTTGCCTCAAAAAGCTCCATGTTCTAAATTCTGACTGTATTATACAGCTTACAAGGATATATGGAGATTTCTTTTCGTTTTGTGTGTGTGTGTTCGGAACACTTCTGAATAAGTGCAGCGACTTTACTGCAAATTGCTCCTTCTCCACACGGCAGCCGACAGCCACACGGAGCAGTGCCGCAACACTCCGAGCATCATTACCCTGAAACGAGCCGCTGTTTGTCAAAATATCCGGGATGCCATCTCTGTGATAGAGAGTCGAGCAGGCACGAAACAATGTGGAGCCGCTGTATAGGCTACAATTTGCAGCACACATCATGTCTGTCACCACCGGCTGCGGGAATGCATGACTCCACACAACAACTTAACTACAGCGGGGGACATGTGCTCCGTGGACCCTGAGGGTGATCGAGACTCCTGGACGTCCTCCTGATTGGTTGGTTGGCATATGGCTCGTTGCATTGAGTGCGTGCAGGAATAAATCGGTTTAAGTTGTGAACCTTCTGAAGTGCCTATGATCGCCTGCAATTTATAAAGGTCCTATATACTAAACTTATGCAGGGTGATTTTTAAAAACATTTTTGTAATGGTATTTTAAACTTGTCACAAATTTCACAGATTTCTCCTGTTGCGGTTCCCCGCTTGAAACTCTCTGGCGGCCTTCCTGCTCTATTCTCTCAAATCAACTGGTGTAACAAAACAATAGTCCCATGACACACAAAACTGATCCTCAACTATAAGTATAGAAGTTTGGAATTTGTTGCCAGCCTGATCAAGTAAACCAGGCGTGTCAAACATAAGGCCGGTGGGCCAAAACCGGCCCACAGATGGCTCTAAGCACGCCCGCGAAAACACCAAGCAAATAGAACAAATTTCAAAGAAAACATAAATGTTTTTAACAAATTTCCTAAGAGTAGCGTACACAACACAATACTGAGGCCATGAGTTAGGGTATCCGCATGAAAGCCAGCTACTTCACTGCTCAAAAGCCAAGCTGTCAGGGTGAGTTCAGAAAAACATCCATAATGCAACAGCTAGAGGAGAAGGGTTCTGTTGGGGGGGACATTTCACTGTATTTTACACTTGAAGGTATCATTAAAATTGGTTTTATGTTGAGATTGAAATAATTGTTAGTATTAATAATTGGGTTTTGTAAAAATAGAATTATTTTCATCACATATGCTCTGTGCTACAACAAAGGAAAACTTTGAAGTTTACATTTAAATGTTTTTTTTTATTTTTTATTTAAAGGTTATCATGGCACACTTTTTCCAATCGGGCCACTCGAGATCAAATTGGGCTGCATATGGCCCCTGAACTCAAATGTATTTGACACCCAAAACATTTGAAATCATTTTTTTTTATCCTGAAATTTAATATGAAGCCTCAAAGTCTGATAAAAAAAAATGTTGGCAGTATCTCTGTACATGCATACTGAAGCCAAATCTTTTTTATTTATTGTATAAGCCAAAATCTTAATGCACCATTACATCAGCTGTACTCTGTTTCTTTTTCGTGTCACTTTACCACTGGCAAGTAACACTCAGAAACACACACACACACACACACACACACACACACACACACACACACACACACACACACACACACACACACACACACACACACACACACACACACACACACACACACACACACACACACACACACACGTATCTGCATGAGGACTGTGTAACATGTGTTTGGTGTCGACAGTTCTGAAATTACCTTAGGGTAAACAATATCAAAATACCGCAGGCTCTCATGGCCAGAGGCGAAATACTGCAGCGGATCAACACGGGGCTGAGTGTATCGGGGTGGAGGGAGGTGGGTGGTGGGGGTCCTCCTCCCTCTCTTGACACAGACATCCAGGTTTGAGTGGAAGAAGGGGAGCTCTGAGGATGATCAGGTCGCTTTGCCTGCATATTTTACAACCTGTTCTGTAACCATCCGCTCCCCGACACCCTTGAGTACAAACACGTAGGCACGCACGCACGCAAGAAAACAAACCCGACGCAGGCCAAGCGGACCGTCAAGGAACGTACGTAGCTTTATTTAACAGCAACTCACTCGGTAAAATGTGCGAAATCCAAACAATGAAACGCCTGCGAATCCCTCATCTATCATCACAATGCCGACAGCAGATCGCCATGGAAACTACATCTGACAAATCGCCGGTGTGTGCCAGAGAAACAGTCAGTCGTCCGATAGCCCCGAGATGACCTTTACGGCCAACAAGAGCCAACTGCTGCGAGAAAATCCTCTTCAGGACAACCTGCACTTGCTGCGACCTTTGTAGTCTGTATTGTTGGAGTGAATCAGCCATCAGCTCCAAATACCTTCAAGCACATGGAGAAAGTCTTAATTCTATTTTAGCTCATGATTTAATAACTTTCAAATCTGATATACCACAAAAGGACTGTTTTCCCGCCAAGAGAACAATTTAAATCCCCCCAGCGGAACAATATTGTGGAGCGATGTAGGCAAAAAAAAAAAAAGTTAGCTGGATATTCTTTCAAAGGTTGTCGCAATTTAATTTATAATGATTACATTTGCATACTTTGGCACTGGAGGTCTTGAATTAAGCTTTTAAGCCGAGTATGGACTTGGTGGCAAAATAGCCGAATGTTCATGATTGAATTTCTGTGGTCCAATGCTCTCTAATGAAGGCTACTGACCTTTAATGAAGGATGCCATGAGAGAACGTTACCTACTGTGAGAATCATTCAATACGACGCCCCTCGTACAACCCAATACTGCACTCTAATGTGGTTCTGATCGACAGCAAGCGCAGTGAGGTAAGATTACAAAACACACATAAAAACAACTTTTCCAGTTGGAATGCTCTATTTAAAACTCCCATTCTTATAAAGAATTCATTACATGCAGGTGAGCGCACCTAAACGTCAAACCTTGATAAGAATTATAATTAGTAAGTATTCAAACATCTCCTAAATATGATATTGGCGCAACTGTAACAAATATTAACCTTAACATACGTTGAGAATTTGGATTGATTACAAATGACTTTGAAGAGGTAACACTCATGTGCACCAAACAAAGGGACCAGGGGTTCTTCAACAGGCGGCGTAGAGTTTGAATAACAACGAGACTCATCCCAAAAAGACGACCAACGTAGGTAACCAAACACTTGACCAACATAGCACTGAAAAAGGCCATCGAAGCCTGCACACGTTCGGTTATGGAGAATATGCTCTCCGTTTGTCACAAAACTAAACTCCCCCAACTGATTGTTTCTTGAAAAACGGAAACAAACGAGAATATTTCTCTCAAAACAATCGTTGCCCCCCGGGTAAACATTTTCCACGTCACTCAATCTCCATCTTTATAACCTTGCCATATGAATTAAACCCGAGTCTTCTTCCCTTGTGTGGGTGTTGGTGGTGGTGTTGCAGCGGTGCAGTGCTGTGAACAGTGCATGGATCGCGGACGAAGTGGAAGAGCTGTGAAAGACAAAGCCACGACATCAAAAAAACAGGTAACAGCATGTCCAGCTGACTGGGGGGGGGGGGGGGGGGGGGGGGTTTGGGCTGATGGGAGAGAGGCAGGGGGGCGGGAACGCGGGATGGGGCCCTACCTCCCGTGAATCATAGAACTGAGAGAAAACCCTAGCCACCAATGTGGGTGGTCGTGGTCGGTGGTGGTGGTGTAGGGGTTTTAAAAGAAGGGACACACAGAACATGCTGGAAACTCTGTACCTTTCAGTGTGCCGTCAGAGAGGGCCCAACTCACCCCTGGAACCATTAAATCTAGAGGAATGAGACCGTGTTAGTCAGGGAGAAGCAGAAGAAAGCAAGAGAGGGAAGGATGGCTGAGGGTTGGAAACAGCAGAGAGTCAAAGAGAAAGAAAGAGGGAAAGAGGGATGGAGTAAGGCCAGAAGGAAGCAGTGAGAGATTTAAGCTGGTTTTTGTGTTCCTACGTTTTGTCTTTCCAGTGATTCTGAGTCCAGTTCCTTTGGATTAACACTTTTGCTCTCTGCGTCTGCAACAACCAGGAGTCGCAAAACCACGAACCTCTAAACGCAGCACAACCTACTGACCTGTGGTTCGCCTGTTTCTATAAGCCACGCTGTCATTGGGTGGCGTTCCCATGTGGTTCATGAACCGACATCTCACCCATTTGGGCACGGTGGGTTTAAAAGAGGTGTTTCTGGTAAAAAGGAAAAGGCCTTTGGGGGGTAAAAAAAAAAAAAAAAGCAAAAATGGGAAAAGGAACCGAGAAATATGAGAGTAGTGAGGGTAACGGAGACTTCTGATATATAAAGTGTGTACTGGTCAACTGTGCGTGATCGGGTCAGGGGAAGTTTTTTTTCAAATGGGCAAATACTGTTTGCAGACATCTCCTGTGAAAGAATTTCAAATTCCATCTGTATTTCTCAAGAAGTTGACGGAAACATTCCGGTTATGAAAAAGAAAATCGACATTTTTTTTTCACCCTTTTTAGCTTTAAGAAACCAATGGTGTCCACTGCTCCTCCAACAAAACATCAAAAACAGAGTGCCTTTTCCAATGAGATTGTATAATACTTGAATTATAGGTACCAAATTCTCAAAAAAGACTAGCAGATGCTAGCATTGGTACTTTGGGAGGATAGGAGGCAGTGGAAAGAATTGAAAAAAATAACAAATCAGGCAGATTGTCATCAACTCCTATACAGCCGGAGGGGGGGAAGCTACAGGCAGGGATTTAGCACTGACTCCTATGATTCTCACCCGGAGTGATCTCTGATCATAGCCACGGGTAAAGTCTCCCCCCTTTCCTTCCAGATTGAGGGTCTATCCCTGCCCCCACGGCTGTAGTAAACCACATGCAAAAAGAGAGGAAGGGAGGGGGGTCATGTCCTTTATTCGATCAGGGCGATAAAATGATCAACAACTCCCCCTCCCTCTGGCTCTGTGTGCCCACCACCATGCAAGCCCCGCACTCACTGGGCATGCTCCAAGGGGCCATCCCCAAGCACGGCATCTACGGTAGACCAGGCAAGGTAAGGGAGGAGGGAAAAGGGGGGGGGTGGGGGCGGGCGGAGTCTAGCACTCAGCTGTCCTGACTCGGCAAACCCAGCTGATCACGGGAGCTTTTCTCAACATCCAGCTTGTTCAATTTGACGCTGGGGTTGAAGAAGAGCTCCAACAGTTGGGAAGAGTCTGCAGAGTCAGAGCAGGTGACCACCAGATGGAACAAAATCAAGCCTGAGGGCTCACAAGTAAAACAAAAAAAATTAAAAAGTAAGAGAATATTCGACGGGAAAGGCAGGGTTCTACCGCAGAGGAGCAACTAGAATTGGTACTAGCTCACTAATTGCGTTCTTCCGGGCTCGGCCAAACCAAATTAAAAAGCAAAAAGGAAAAAAATAAATTATATAAAAAAAGGCTCAAGCTCAAATCAAGCAGGACTCAGAAAGATGTGGAAAGACTACCGACCAGCCAGCTCCTTCTCCTTACTCCGTCTCTTTTTCTCCATGCGTTTCAGTCTCTTCTCCTCCCTGATTTTGGCCTCCTCGGCCTCCTGGGAGCGCCGACACTTGTGGAAGTTCTCCACCACCACTCCCACGAACATGTTGAGCACGAAAAAGGCCACGATCAGGAGGAAGGAGATGAAGTAGAGCAGCATCCAGGGGTTGTAGTTCATAACTGGCTGAAAAAGGACAAAACAGGGTTGTCTTCATTATAAGGCGTCTTAAAACTACGACCGATCTCGCTGCGACTTTCCGTAACATGAGCAAACCTTCTTTTATAAGAGTCATTGAATGTATATACCTGTTGATCAACTCCTACAGCATCGAGTCCGTCGTACATGATGTCCACCCAGCCGTCTTTTGATGCCAGAACAAAGAGCGACATCAACGCCTGTAAGAGAAAATGAACAAACAAACAATCCAGCACTTCAGCGAAGGCGTCACCCTTTCAAGCAAGAATCTGAAGTTCCTAAAAGTCTCACCTGTCCCAGGTTGTCGAAGTTGTACTTGTGTCTGACCCATTTGTAACTGGCTTGGAAGCAGTCCGACTTGTTGGTGATGTTACGCACATCCTCTCCTTGACAAACGAAGAACTTCCCTTTGAAAAGCTGTGGAGAAACACACACGCATGAACCTTCAAAGGAAGTCATTACGCTAAATTATGCTGCTTGTTTTTTTTGGGGGGCTTCAGGGCAAATATATATATATATATATATATATATATATATATATATATATATATATATATATATAAAGTCAGTCAAAGTGAGTTTGGACCTGAGAAGAAATTGCCTTGGCTCCGCTGCAAAAAGTTCGACTGACATTGAGAATGTGTTTATTATTTATTCATGAACATTCGTACTGTATCAGCACCAACGTCACCTTGGGTTTTTTACTAAAATAAATCAAAGAGAAGTTGAAATATTTATCTTGCCCAGGACATGGCCCGGCCATGTTCTAAAATTTTATAAAGGTAACAATCAGGCTATTTTTGGGGGGAAAGTATCACTATGAATAATAGGAATGATTTTACAGAAAACTGAAAACCCAACCCAATGCCTACTTGCTGAAGGTTAGTAACCTCTCAATCCAGCTTTCCTGGAACCTTGCATCGAAATACTTGTTTATATGCTTGTGGTACAAAAAACTAATTTCATTTAGGAAAGTGAATGTCCTTGTGGATGTGTTTGTATTAATTCCCTTTAGGTTTAATAATTGGTAATGCGACATACAGTATGGTCAAATGAGGCCTTATTCTAAGAGAGATTTAGCAGGGATGACTTGATAACCAAGAATAACAGTTGAAAAAAACTAAACCGTTTTGATCAACAGATCAAATTTTCAATCCAGACAGTTTATTTCCTGAAGATCAATTTAGACACATCTATTATTTAACTGGAGCTTATTATTTACAGCGTCTTTACATGATTGCCTGGTTTGGAGAAACTCTTGACTTTTCTTCTGAACCCGTGACCTCACAGCTAATAAAGCATCATCCTGTCCTTCATCAGCCCAAACAAGTAAAAGTCCATCCAGCCTAAATCTGGCTTGTTTTTATTTATATAAATCATTTGGATGAGGGTGAATACCATTTGGCTTTGTATGACTGCCATAATTCTTGATTCAATTATTGTCTTCATGTGGTCACGACAGCCTCTTTCAACCTCATCATTGCAAGCAACAGGTTTTTAGTGTTGATTGTGTCGTGCTTATCTGACAAGTCAATTTAATTTTGGTCTATATGTTGTGATCAGCTTTAGTAGCTTTCTGGTAGACTCAGGGTATGACCATGTGACTGTGGTTTGAAGGAGTCAATAAATTAAATCTATATCTGAATATACATTTACCTTCTTCGTCTGACGATCAACTCTGGATTTGACTATTGACCTAAATGTACTTATGAAGGTACAATCACTTTGATTGCAGAAGACTTTGTGTTCCACCTTTTTTAAGATTCGACATTAAAGTTGAATTTACTGAAGAAACAAACTAATGAAGACTGAACTTCTTTGAGAAGGACATAACGAGGAATTGTACCAAAGACAAGTACTTATTGCAGTCACAGTTAGAAAGTATCATCACGGTCATTAACACTTCTTGACACTCCTTCATGACAGATGGTTTATGGACATTAACATACTGATGACTGATAAACAGGAGTTGGATGTGCACCAAGGGCACAAAGCTCCTTGCTCTATATTGGTCCTTGGGCTGGCAGCCATGAAATTTCTATTGCGACCAGATGAGTGCGTGTCGGCGTCCCTGGTGCATGACTTACAATATGCGGATCCCATATGGGAAAAAGTGACTTCCTGCTAACATTTCATGATCCATGTGTGAACAAGGCAGGAGAAAAGAGAGAGAGGAGCTTGAAGGTCATGTGCCACACCTCAGACTAAGATTTATTTTTTATTTTTTTGCTTCGTCCATTACTTCCATCCACACCACCCTCTCCCTGAACCCCTGCGCTCACCTGGACGCCCAAGATGCCGAAGATAATGAAGAAGGCACAGCAGATGACCACGATGTTGCCGATGGGCTTCAGCGACGACATCAGAGTCTCCACCACCAGCTTCAGCCCCGGGGCTCGGCTGATCACGCTACAACACAGAGCGAAAGCGGGGTCAATGCAATGTGTGGGCGTGGTCTTCTTTTTGTTTTTCTTTCGTTGTGTTTTTGGGTGTTCATTTACGTACACAACAGCGGTGACCAGAGCCACTGAAAACTGAACTGTTTTGAAAACGCTCCAACTCCGTCTCCGTGTTAACAAGGAAAAACACAACTGTTCTGAAATGCTGATACCTTGGGGACGGGGGACCTCTACATGTATTAAGATGGGACCGACAGGGTTTAAGTCTGCCACACAGAACAATTATCTTTGGGGTTGGGAAAAAATAAGAACGTGGTCAAGATTAGGGGTGACCGAGAATGGGTACGGGAAGATGTTGGCGTTTGGGGAAGGTGGGTGGAGCAGGTAAGTGAAGAGGATTTTTCGTCAAATATATCTACATGCTGTATTGTTAAATATGCAGCAGTGCACAGATAAAGACAGAGAAATGAGTAAATGTAATAAATGGATCAAGCTATGTATTCATATAGCTGCACAATTATGTGGATGGTTCTATGTATTATAATCTCTCATCATGATTGCCTTGTTTACGTGTGTAACGCTTATTCATCAGTGTTATTCGTGGTGAATAGAACATTGTTCTCTTTGTGGGAGCGGTTAACTGGCTTACCAACAACTTACCATTAGGGGTCCAAAATGTAACTTTGGGAGTTTGGTCTGGGAGGGCTGGAGTTCAGATCAGGGTTAGAGCAGCCCTTTGGTTCAGATCATGTTAGGGTGAGGGGTTATGAATCGCATTGTGTGTCTGGGGAAGCCCCCCACAAAGATAGCGCAGCGAGTCTTTGTGTGTGTATGTGTGTTCATGGGGAAACACTGACTGCACAGCTCCGACCAGATGGAGGAGGGATGCCTGCAAGCGCTCCAAGCCACAACCTCCTCTCCCAGCCACCCTTGCGCAACATGCCTCCGGGCCCTCACACATTCACACACATTTTTTCCCCGGCCTTCCCTCGTTAAATTTCCCATCTTTACCTCTCATTCGACTTTTTTCACCCAAAGAATGCTTGCTGGCTTTGAAATGAATCAACTTTCACTCCCTCTCGCTTCTCTTTGAAAACTAGCTGTTTCCCACCTCTTTCTGCATCCCAGCACTCCTGCAGTTGAGGAAACAGACACGTCCGATTAAGCCAATGGACTGATGAGGATGTTTAATTAGTGCCAGCATGGCACCCGGCACTACGCTGCAGCTGCGCTTCTCCTGAGGGGTGAACGTCTCAGGGAGCGACGCAAAAAAAAAACTGATCCTCATGCAACAGAAAACACTTCCAACCCAGTTTTGAAGTCCGTACTATGTGACGTCACAGATGTGACCATAAACACCCTGAAAGAAAAATGGTGAGCAGCAAAAGAGCTGGTTGAGGTGTTAATCTGACCCTCCTTTGTCCAGCCCCGTTTGTCTGCACTGTATTTTTCCCCCGTGAGTGGACAGCTGAGTGAAGGAAGAGTCAATAGCACATTAAGAGAAGACGAGATAACAAGGATCCGAAGCTGACCAAGACTGCGCTGATCGATAGCCCTGATCAGAGGACGCACTGCCCGAGGCGACACACTCATCAGTCTGCAGCTCACCGCACTACTTTTGATTTTCCTGTGAAAGATGTGTTGGGTTGTGATTCCACTCCTGGCCTTTTGAGGGCACTGGTGTTCAAGTGCTGCATCTGAGTGCTCTCATTCAGGCGCTCATATACAGCAAGACTATGAGGATATACTTGCCACTTATTCAAAAGCAAAGATAGACATGAAAGAAAAGTTCATTCATTTCATACTTCACATGCCACCTTTATTCTTTTTGGGCTTTTAAGATTCATAGGATTTATAAAATGTATCAAACTAACCATAACCCTATATTTAATACAATACCTCTTATGATATCGCTTGGTGATTAAAGGCAAAACAGCCATTGGAAGGACACTTCTGTCAGTCCCAAGCCTGTACAGATAGGTGAGGTTCCATTAGGAAATGCATCTGGCATAAAACCCAGATTGCTGAAGGTGCTGTTGACCAACGAGATGCCAAATATAAATTGAACTACTGTTGGCCAAAGAGTCTTGATGGAGGGAGATAATCTGCTGTGGAGAACCCTGAAGGGATCAGCCAAAAAGCAAAGAAGAGTCAGAAGCAACGAAAGAAAGAAAGAAAACAGACCACGTGTTAGAGAAGAGCTGACACAGCATTCCCTCCAGCACGCTCCCTCACAGTGCAGCACATAAAGTGTAAAAACCCTTCAAAGGCTGCAGTTCAGTAGGTGGAGAGGCAAGTCCATTCCCCATCTCACCCTTTCCATACGCAGAAGTGTCCTTGAGCAAGACAGTGAAGCGCCTTTTGGTGAGTGAACACGCTGCATGATGGCCATCAAGCAATGGCGTGTGAGTGTGTGAATGAACACTGCACAAATTGGTGAATGATGCTCATTCTGTAAAAAAGCAATTAAAGTGATAAAATGCAAGTGAATCTCATTCAGGAAGACAAACACAATATTCCCTCAGTCATGTCCATGAATGTTGCATTCACTGAACAAAGAATTCCCACTCCTGTGTGTTCTGGGCCAAGAAGCCTGTCACACCCAGTAGTGTTAATTTCCTGTTGCCATTTTCTTAATAGAAGTGTTTTACGGAACGGGAGGGTTAGTCCTATGTCCAATCTGCTACTTGGAGTTCCAATGGATTTAGCTCAATGTTCCCTACCTAATGCTTAACATTGACAGTTTACAGCTATTTAACATGCAATGCTACAATTGTAGACTATATATACAAAACACTATATTTTCAACTGAAAATCTTTAACAAGCTGTAGACAAGCTGATTCCAAACAATGTTTCCCAAAAACACCTGCAAATCATCAGGAATTCTGAAATCACACCAAACATCACTACTCGGCATGAGAGAAATGAGATACGGTGTGTTAGTAAACTCTTGAGAAGGACAGAAGAACATTAAATGTACTTTACTTAAACTGGCTGCAAACTGTGAAAAAGAAAAGAAAAAAAGTGTCTCTTCATATAGGTGCCTTGCAGATGAAAACCTAAGGCGAAACCCTTTTACTGCTCAACGCCGCGTTCGCCTTTCCAGCTGACGCTGTGACAAATGTGCTGAAGTGAAAAGTCTTAAGTTGGCGAAGGAAAGGGAGAGATGAGCCTCCTGTTCGAAGTCAATACGGCCCCGATGATGCTGCACATGGAGATGCCCACTGCGACGGGCTCCTGTCCCGTAAGGTTTATTTGCGTACGACAGAAAAAAAAGAAAGAAGAAAAGATGAGCATGAGGCTGGATGGAGAAAGCCAGAGGGAAAAGTTAGCTCTCGCTTCTTTTAATCTAACTCCATGCATAAATTCATCGCGCCTCCCAGCGTGTCCTTGTTTTGCGATGCTGCACAAAGAGAGCGGCGAGAAGCACACGGCGATGCTCAACACCTGCACGCACGCGCCGCCGCCGCCACCACCGCCGCCGCATCCCTCACGCCGAGGGACGGGGGAACAACAAGTAGGGCAATAAGTGGGAGGAGTGTTCCCACAGTGAAACACTGGGTGTAATTAAGCAACGCAGAGCTGTAGAGGAAGGGGATCCAGGGAGGAGAGAAGGGCTGATGAGCTGCGGGAACACAGAGGGAATAGAAAATGAGGTGACTTCTATATGCTTGCTTGCTTTTTTTTTTTTTTTTTTTTTTTCTTTTACAAACTTTGTTTCTCGCTCTACCTAGCCGTATAAATATATTTGTGTGCTCCTATTCTCCAGCCGACATCTTCGCCCTACGAAGGCAGACAACAGCAGATAAAGAAAGTAATTGTTGTAAGGAGGAATTGAATTTTGCAAAAACACATAAAATAGCAACATATCAGATGATCAATCAATAGCCAGGACTTAAAATAAAAGTATATGTATTCCACTGCAGAGATATCGACTTAGGTTTGCATGCAAAGGCCCCAAACCTTATGATTTACTGACTTTTAATACCATTTTACACCACTAGGTGGTCCTATGAGTCATTTTTTTTGTGGCAAAAAAAAAATTGCAGGATTTCGTAACACAACATTTTCAAGAAAAAACAGAAAACTTTCACGGCGTTTTGGGGGTTTGTTTACACGACGACGGCGTTGGAGCCACTGAAAATGCAACTTTTTGAAATCGAACTTTTCCGAAACGCTCCAACTCCGTCTACATGGAAATGTGGGAAAACACAACTGTTCTGAAACTAAACTGTGCTGATATGAATACATTTTTGTATTGGACGCGGCAGTTTGTGAAAAAAAATTCTATAAAATTGCTGCGCTAACTATAATGCAAATTTCAGACTGATGACACATGTACTATTGTAAGCTAGCAGTATTCGCTACCCATAGTGCCAAAGTTTCATGCTTAAATGGAAAGTTACTGTTAAATAGCTTATCTTAGGACGATAGCATTAACTTTTAAAAAGCATTACCGCCTTGTATCTGGTTTTAGTGTGTGAATATACTGTGTTATCACATGACATAAGGGACATGTTTGTGCCATGGTAGCAATATGCTTCCATAGATATTGATGCCAACAAGAACGCCGTCTCCTCGTGGCTCTGGTGAGTACATGCTACATTAAATAGGTTGCCATTGGAAATGATAACGATAAGGGTGGGGAAAAAAAAAAACAAAGTGGTGAAAAATGGAAAAGACCAACAACCCAGAGACACATGAGCTCAGGCATTGATCTGACAGAGGTCAGCTTCAGCGGAGGCTTATCGGTAAACGAACCTGTTGGCCAAAGCCCTTTAGATCACACCGCCAGCACCGAGACACTGTGGGGTGTGTGGCAGCTATAATTAATAGACACACTGAGTTGGTGGAGAGAGAGAGAGAGGGAGAGAGAGAGAGCTAGTGGGGTTTCTGGGTTGTCGCTGGACTGTTGATGGCGTGTAGGTGGTGGTTGGCCGACATAAAAGTGCCATTTGGTGACACAGGGTGCTAAGTCGTGGGCCCTCCCTGAGGCCGACCCTCGGTTCAGGTTGTGGGTTTTGATGAATGGCTGCAGAAGCGCTATGTGTGTGCACGTGTGCGTATGTGTGTGTATGTGTGCGACTGCCCCCCTAAACAAAGCTAATGCATCATTTTGTCACCCACACACTCTTTCCTGCACCCACACAGACCCCCCTTTTTCCCCGCGTGATGCAATACCGTCATTAATATCTCTAATGAGGAACAAAAAGCAACCGACTCCTGCACACAAATAAACACATTGCGAGAATAAATCTCCTCGCTTGTTGCCATAACACTCGTCACACGTGGCGACATCTGCAGCTCAGAACCCGATCGCCTTAGAGACGAGCCGCCACGGATTGCAGCCCGCGAGCACACAAATGATTGGTGATTGATTATTATTATTCCCATATCAGCGTCAGCAGTTCCGACGCAGCCTGTGTGAACTCCACGTGCACCGCGCCGCCGGAGGGGAAAACACAGACAGGCTCATATTTAATTCAAACACCGACAGCAAGTGGGATTCTGCCACAATTGAATTGGGAGGCTTTATGGGTGACAAAGCTGCGTCGGGCCGGTGGTAGGTTTAATACTAACTTTGTGGAGCTTTGCAGAGGGAAGCAGATTTAACTGTCCAGCTCAGACGCTTCCTTTTGGCATTGTCTCGCCTGTGCCAACCACTGAAATTTTAAACTAATTTACCCAAGTATAACTTTATGAATTGGCTTGTTCCAACAAACAATCTTAATGTATTTTAATCAAGACACAATCAGAGTTGTTTCTCTTGGCTGGATCAATATTCCACAAGGTACAAAGCAGCTTTGAGATGGTCCAGGTTGATACTTCCTGACACTTCCTTTGATATTCCCCATCTGCCAGAACATGTTTCTCCTCTTTTGATTGGCTTCATACTGTTGGTACGACTCGTTTTTCCATATTTTGGTTCTTTCAGTTGATGTTCTAAAGTACCAAGTCCATCCATCCATCCATCCATCCATCCATCCATCCATCCATCCATCCATCCATCGTTGGTTAGGCTCCATTCAGAGAAGGAACATTTAGCATGTGAGCAAAGGTTTCAATTCAAGACAAAAATCCTGGCTTACTTCCCAACATGTTTATGTGCTTTCTGATGTAAAATGAAGCTGATTCAGCTCTTTAGCTGAAATAAGCAAACTCACAATCTTGCTGATTAAGTCGAAAAACTCCCTTGTGCAATCCTGTCAAATGGACCCACCCCAAAGCTTCGAAAAAAAAATGAATGTTGTCGTCTGCCAGGCAGCCATTCCACTCAGTGTAGACTGCACCTGATTATCTTTGGCAAGGTTTTAAGCACCTGCGATACACCGAAATCTAGAAGTACAATATACCCAAAGCAGCACAGTCAAAGCTTAAAATGTTAAAGCCTTTAAAGCTGCGCTCCTCCTCTTGGATTAAAAGTTAATAACTATCTTTAAAACGATTTTACCGCATTGCCTTTCCGTAACTCGTGTGCAGCCTCAGCGGAGGAGACAGCCGAGCTCCTCCGGCTCCACTCTTTCTCTTTCTCTCTCTTTTCCCACCCTCCTCTGTTTCTCCATCCTTCACTCTCTGCCTTGTCTTCCTAATCCTGTTTCCCCCCCCCCTGCCATTTTGCGTCTCTCTCAAACCGAGGACGTCGCTCCCGAGAGAAACGCTTGCCCTTTGCTCCCGAGAATCTTTCCCCTCCACTTGAAATTTGTCCAATTTCCTCCTGTAATTGCTTCATATTTTTTAATCTGACTTTAAAACCTCGCCTGCTCGACATTAATACGGCGACGGCCTTGCCGCCCTCCGGGGATTAAACAAGGCAGGGCGCATGGCGGACCGACTTAAAGACAGGATTCAGACGGTGATAGTCAGGTACTCCGCTCAAGTACAACAGTTGCAGCAGATCTAATTCTTTGACATTAAGTTCATTCTTTAATGTCACATTAACATTTCACTTAATAGTAATCAGCACACCATTTATTTATTTTTTTTAAATAATGGGGCATCATAGCGGTGCTAAAACAAAGTTAGGAGGTCATATGCTGTGTTACGAGCAGGAGAATATGGACTTGGAGTCATGATGCTCTGGAGACAATCATTTTTGTAGAAGAAGTATTTACTAAATCCGGAGTGCGAATCTGCAGTAGCAGCGTTTCAAAGGGACGTGGCGCGGAAGTGTTTTGGAAAAGTTCCTGCTGAGGAGCCGATTTCAAAAAGTTGCGTGTGCAGTCGCTCCGAGGACGGTTGTCGCGTAAACAAACACCCAAAACAACAAACAAAAGTTCTCCGTTTTCAACTGAAAACGCTGTTGTGTAAACAGGACATTTTGCCAAAATGCCTCCGGCAATAAAGCAAACAACTGCTTCGAGAATCCTCGCAGGCAAACCATAAAAACCCTTCCTAAATATGCACTGACGTTTGGGGGCGTTTCAGCAAAACTACATCAATAGTGACATCTACTAACGTGGTGAAAAAACTTAATTCTGAGGGCTGCAACATGATGAAAAGATACACAAACACAAGGTATGTCGACTTCCTGCCAAGATGCAACGGCAAACAAAGAGTTTATAGTACGAATCAGAGAAGAAAGTCGCACCTCGAAGGCTGTTGGAGCGAAAGCATCTTCTGCAAACGATTTCACTTTCATGTCAAAGGTGAAACTTACAAGAACAAAGAGACCAGCAGAGATCAGTGGGTACATTTGGCAGGATGTGTTCTTTTCTGCTCCTCTAGAGAATTGAAATAAATATTCAAGACGGGGGCAAAGCATGGAGAACTCCCCCTCATGAGAAGAGATGGAGAGCAGACGACTGCTAGCCCATTCAAGCGTGAAGCCTCACACACACACACACACACACACACACACACACACACACACACACACACACACACACACACACACACACACACACACACACACACACACACACACACACACACACACACACACAGGACTGTGCGCGCATCTAAAAACTATTTACACGCCACAAAGAGACACATTTTTGTCTCTCGCACGCACAAATAGTTTGAGATGCGAGTTCACAAACAGCCTCCAAATTGGAGATTTCCGCCTTATTTCCACTCAAATAAACACGCCTGCGCAATTGTGTGCAACTTGTGTATGAATGCAATCTGAAAACAAAAAAATTAAAAAAGAATGCCTCAGCACAAAAACACAAACATACACACATTTCCCCCAAAGCTTCAAAAAGTGGCACATGTGAAGGGTGAGAGAGAGAGAGAGAGAGAGAGAGAGAGAGAGAGAGAGAGAGAGCGCTCAGTTTGTTCCAAACCCCAAAGCAAACATCCACATATATCTGTGCCCAGTGTTGTAAATGATGCATTATGAAGTAACACATTACTTCAATTACACTCTTTTTTGGGGCGTAATGTGCTAATTAATCCAGTTGCAATTACTGAAGCTTGTTCCTCATTATTTTTATTGAAGAGGGAAAAAAAAAACAGAAAACAAACTGTGTCAGAGTTGTGTCTCTCTATGCCAAAGCCATTGTTATAATTTCACTCAGGCCTTGTTCACTCATAAGAGAAACACCTTACCCACTATGATCCCGAACAAACTCAGTCTTTGTGGCAGTAACAAGAAACCTGACAGTGAGTAACATTAAGGCCCCGAGTGAAAACTTTTTGTTGCATTTTGGGAGTCCGTTTTTATACGACGACGGTGATCAGAGTCAATGAAAAGGCAACTTCTTGAAAACAGCTTCCTCGGTGAAACTTCTCGAAAATGCCCTGGAACCTGTCATAATGGAAACTAAGGAAAAGGCAACTTTTAAAAAAAAAAAAAAAAGCTTTGACTCCGTCTCCATGGAAACCGTGAAAAGGGGAAGATTTTGAAAACAGTCCGACTCGCTTCTCCTTTTTTCGGCATTTCTGCCATTTCCGTGTAAATGGAGATCGTTTTCAAAATGTCGCCGTGTAAACGTGGAACTTTTCCGAAACGAAAGTTCGAAAACAACGCACCGTCACTTGAAATGTCAGCTTTTCAGTATATAAGATATTAGGATTATAGATCATCCTTCTCCAATTGCGTGAAAGAGGGAAACTTTGATTTTGTCAGGAGTAGCTGATGATGTCACGTTCATCGAGTTTTAGAAGTCCTGTTTTATTTCAGATTGTTTTACCAGTTGTGGGTTTTTGTCCTGTGTGTGTCTTCCTTTAAGTGATAAGCCTGTCTTGTCCATCAGAGCTGTATTTCACGGTTATATTTTAATGATCAAAATCCAGTTAAGTCAAGTCTAGTTATGCTTTCTAATGTTGAGGTTCTTATTTCTTCTTGTAGCTGCTGGTCTTCTTGTTTCAGATCACATCTTGTCACGCCCCCCCATGTGTCCTACTAGTAGTACTGACATGCATGTCATCATGCTCTCTCACCCAGTGATCCTGTCTGCTCTCATGTCAGTTACAGTGTGTAGGTTGGTCCACTCTCCTTGTCTCGTCGTGTTTAGTGTCTCCGGTTTTGACCTCATTCACTCATTTCTTGTAAAACCCTCGTTTGTACTTTAGTATATTGAATCCCGCTTGCTTCCAAAAACAAAATAAAGCCCCAAACATCCTCTGCCTCTGAGTTGTGCACTCGAGTCCTGTCCTCAAACCATGTCAAAATTAATGAGTGAATCAGTCGTTCGTCTGACCGACACAGTGCTGACAGCTCAGCTAATGCGTCACGGCAATGCTGCAATAATACAGCAATGTGCACATTAATACGCCAGGCATGAGAGAGGGTCATGCAAAAGTAATGCAAGAGTTACTTCATCAAGTTAGTAGTCACTTGCTTATTTGCAGAATGAATGAATGAATTAATCAATGAATCAATCAATCAGCCAGCAAGGCGACCAACTAACCAGCCAGCCAAGCAGGAAGGTAGCTCACCAGCTGGTCAGCCAAACGACCAAACAGCCAATGAACCAGGCAGCCAGCCAGCCAATAGACAAACTAACCAGCAAGACAATGAACGGACCAACAAACCAGCGAACAAACCAACTGATCAACGGACAGATTAATGAATGAACCAACGAAAGAACCACCGAACAATCCAACCGGTCAAGCCAACGGATCCATTGAATCAAACCAATCAATGACTGAATTCAACGATCAACTGCTCAATAGAATGACTGGTTGATCTGTGAAGAACTCATCTGTGAATCACTTGCACTACATTTGTAACAAAAAAGGACGGAGACATGTTCTGTTTTGTTTTGTAGTGTTTTATATTTCGTTTGATTCAGTTGTGTTTCGGTTCTAAGATGATGTTAAGAGCAGTGGGCCGGGGGGGGTGAAGCAACTCACCGGAGTGGCCTCAGAGTCCTCAGCAGCCTCAGCACTCGCAGCATGCCCAGGATCTTCGTCCCGGAGTTGGATATCAGCGAGACCAGGATGTCAATGACGGATATCATCACCAGCATCCCATCCAGGATGTTCCAGCTGCTCCTCAGGTAGGATTTGTCCCCAAAACACCAGCCCAAAGCTACAATCTGAACAAAGGAGACACAGAGGGCTTGTTGTGTAAGTGTATATCAGAGATGCAACACGTGCACAAGCTGCCACAGCCAGGATGTTGCTTAAAAGGACTCTCTTTAAAAGTAGCACAGTGGACAAAAAAACGACAGAAAAAGCATCAATATTAAGCCACTTCTGTATTATTAAGAATAGATGCTTCACGTCCCACATGCCCAGCTTTATTGACTCTATGGAGTGATTGTTTACTCAGCAGCAAGACATGGTAGAAGCTACAAGCTTTCCAAGCCCCATTTCCAGTTCTATAGGTACCCCTCATCATTTCTGCTGCCGGTAAAGCAATTTGCATTCTGGAACATAACAGAGGGGGAAGTACATACTTATTAAAGGAAGCAAGTATTTTCTTTTTTTCCTTCAAGCACTTTTGAAACACTGCAATAGCAGAGAAGAGAGGAGGATAATCCAAATTAGTCGATGCTAATCAGTGCCTAACAGCACCTGCTCTATATGTATAAGATGTAAAGAGAGTCATCAAAGAGATTCCTCAATATAGAAGGACAGACAGACGTTGTGCTTCAGCTGTTTGAAACAACAGGAGGTCAACATTAGCATTTTATGGTTTATTTTTAATTACAACATTATTTCTAAAGGCCCACAATGGCACTTATCCTATAGCATGAAGCGCAGGAGTAGTTCAAAGTTTTTAAGTTTCAACTCATTTTGAAGTGCGATTGCGCGTGTTTTGAATTGGACGAGCAGCCGTCGTCGCCTCGCGTACGATTCTGCATTCTCTTTTTCATAATAAACCAATTCAGGACAAAATAGGGATAACCATACGTTTAAGTCCCTGACTGCTTTAAGGCATTCGCAGAGGATTCAGAAAGTTACTTTTCATTGGCATGATTTGACCACCAACTTTCTTATGTCACCATTTGCTTTTCATGATAGAAGAATAGAAGAAAACCAGCTTTTAAGGGAATGGAATGTTCATGATGCTAAAACAGAAGCTTCGACTCTTATTGTTTCACTAAACTCCTGTTAGATGAATGAAGAATGTTTCCTAATCCAGTGTTTTCAAAAAGTTGCTTTTTCATTGGCTCCGACCACCGTTGTACTGTAGATAGGTACCAAAAACACAATGGGGGAAGTTTCTGTTTTCACTTTGAAACGTTGTCGTGTAAATGGGACAACACATCCAGCGTTCAGAGGATCTTCCCCCAACTGACTTAACTTAATGTGTCATTAGTCCGAGCCGACTATATGCACATTATTTAGGCAGAGGTAATTCAATTATGCACATTATTTAGCAATTAAATCAACTTTAATCGTCTATTTCAAGAGTTATTGCAAGTAGCTGTTCTCCTTTCCTTTAATAACAGGTGAATACACTCGACGACTTCATAAAATTTTTAAAATCATGACTGCAGAGGATCATTCATGTTTGCAAAACATCTTTTATAATCCTGATCAGAACCAATATGCCATAAAAACAACGTTAAACAGTTGGTGGTGTAAACTTTGTGAAGTCCAAGGTCACAAATGGGAAGAGAAATGTTAGTTCGTCCGGATACATAAATCTGTTTCTTGTTCTTGTGCTCACGAATTGCCAATGCTAATTTTAGCTCCTGTTTGGGTGAATTATGCCTCTAGCCCCGAGCTCTTTTTGAAAATCCTCCACCTGAATAAACATTTCCTCACTGAGTCAGTTCCTTTGGGATCCGAAAAGTTAAATGAAACAACCTTTTATCTCTCCAGATAATAAATATTTGGCAGGATTTAGCAAAACAAAGGACTTCTGTGAGACCTGACATTTATTCTTACACTTAATCAGAATAATCAGTCTTACAACAATGAGTCAGGACACCTGTTGTTAAAAAAAAAAAAAAAAAGCTTCCTCTGATGCTGTTAATGTTACAGGAGTGAATCACAAGAAACGCTATAGTCGTTTGATTTCGTTGTTTCAAGAAAAGATTTTGATTTTCATAAAAGAAAGAGGTACTGACTGCACCATGAACATTTCTCCGGCATCAACAATATGTCATTCTCCGATCCACAAACAAGCTTGTTAATAGGATTAGTTGACACCGGATCTGTTATTGTGCACCTGCCTGACGTTGCTTTAGCCTCATGACTGACTTTTTGTTTCAGTATCTACTTTAGCTTCCGCCTGAAAAAAAACCCAAAACGTAACGAGGAATTCATTACAAATACCCCACTGTTGCAGTGGCACGAGAACTCGTCTTTAAAAACCCCAAGAACCGCAAAAAGAGGTGTCCTGTCAGAAACTTTCCCTTCTTCTCGATGTTTACGGTGAACCAGTCATCACTGGTGTGTCCGTTGCACTGCACACAAAGGATTACTTGGGTATTTACGACGGATCTGTCTGTGTGTGTGTGTCTGTGTGTGTGTGGAGAGGCGCTGTGTTCGTGAGCCGAGGCTTTGAACGAGTGACGGTGGTGAACTTTCGTACCCTCTGCCTTCAGTCCCAGATCAGCACGGCCCTCTATTTGGTGCCGGGCCCCTTTGGAAACCGTTAAGAGTCCCCTCAGCATTACGAAACGTTCCCCTCATCTGATTCTCTCGTTGTAATGCTCTGCTTTCTCTCCGGATGTCTGGGACGAGAGGGAGCTTACGGCTGGTGGGTATCAGGTCGACTTTATTTTCTCGTCGGCTTTGTAGCTGAGCGCTGTCTGGTTTTTTTTTTTTTTTGCATTGAGAGTATCTCGACAAACGAGCAGTGAGACAAATAGCTTGTTTGACAATAGGCAGGCGGGTTCTTTTTTTTTTTTTTTGTAAATTTCAGGAAAGTCATGACCTGCCAAACATTCCGCAGCACAAGAACGGATGTCAGGTGAGTGAGGAAAAACAGAAGTTCAGGATGACCTCATGAAGGACTGCATGACAAAGTACATTTTCTTAAGGGTGACTTAGTAGTATCCAGCAACCCATTACCAACCCACCAGAACAGTGTACTGAGCCAGTATGGTTAGTACGTCGAATGCCATCGGATTTCACCGGGATCAGCCCAAATAAACAGTTGTTGGTAAGTAGTCCAGTGTTTTATTACCAAGACATTGGAAGCCTATTTTGTCAAAACATATTTAACTTCATTTTATAAAGCAAAAGTGTTTATATAGAGCTTTCAATGACAGTAATAGAATTTTGTTCTACTGTCCTGCCGTGGCACGGTAGATGTTACTCTCCTGCAGTGATCGTTTGACACAGACAACCTGAGAGGACAGGGTTCCACTTTTTTTTTTTTTTTTATCTACTTTTACTTCTGAACAGCTTTGTGCATTTAATGACAAATGCTTTTGATTCAAAAGTGCAGCAATTTTTCCAATTAACAGCAATGTAAATATTGTCAGTTAGTAGGCACAGCACTGCGGTCAAAGTGACACATAAATGATGATCCTAATAGATAAATGTGCAGGGTCATTTTTTCAGATAACTTTGACAATTTGCATATTCAAATTGCGGGAAATCTTTCCCTTATTTTTTTTTTTTAACCATTAGCACAAACAAACCCCTTCAGCGTATATTTGTTGTACTCAGAGGAAATCAAGACTTAATCGCAAGAGAGGAGGCTGAACTTCTGACTTTTAGATTCTCTTCATTTTCGTCAACGGATTCAGAAGTTACTGGAAAACAGAAGTACGCAACCTTTTTTTTTTTTTCTTTGACTAAAATGGAACCGTGAAACAAGCGCACATGGGCTGGTAATTAGATTACAGTTTATACAGGAAGATGCTCAATAATCCGTATATCTTAAAAAAGAAAAAAGAACAGTATGAACTATTTAACTACTTTGCGTTTGAAATAGACAAAGACAGTCTCATTTCTTTGTTCTTGTTGTTGAAAAATGACAAACTGTAACAAATCTGCTGAGACAAACAAGAAACATGAAGACGGACGCAGACTGCTTTCGAGGAGGAATGTTTACGTGAACACGGAGCCCTGAAAAGGACGTGAAGCAAAAATAATGTTCCAGAAGGCCTCGTTTATACAACAATGCAACAATGCAATGTAAGTTTTCTGCTTTCGGTTGAAAATGTTGCGTAAGCGGGGCCAAAAACATGCAAAATGCATTGCTGCGGTCACACGCTGTGCAGCCACCACAGGTCACTGTAAACACCTCTGCTTCTGCAGATGTTGTCGAGCCCTACTGACCCATATCCATCGGACTGATAGAAAATACTGAACTGACCTTTGAACTGACATTTGAATCGGCCGCCTGTGGAAATTGTCTCACCTTGACGGTCATCTCAGTCACGAAGATCGCTGTGAAGATGTAGTTGGACAAAGTCAGAAAGATCCGCTCCTGGAAGACCAAACAAGAAAAGACACTTCATGAGTTAAAATACTCTTTTTAGTTGAAAAGCATCCTCGAGTTTGTTGTCTGCTTCCAAACGGATGCAGAGTAGAGCTGAATTATGTATGAGTTACTCATACACTATGTGAAAAACATCTTTGTACAAACACATCCTATTGCACTCTCTAATGATGGCTGGCAGGCAATTATAAAAGTTTGCTCTTTATTAGTACTGCATGAAGTATTTAAACGAGGCAGATAATTTGCTATTAAGGCTTTAAAATTGTATTTTCTTGTTGCACTGGTATGAAAAAAGCTCCAACATAACACTTTATGATTTCCTATGGGGGGAACTAAAGCTGAACAGAAGTATACAGAATGATATTAACCCTTTAGAGGACACCCGTCTCATCCACACTGTTGGAAAGATTCAAACAGAACAAATTGAAAACATGAACGAGTGAAGCATTTTTTTTTTCTGAGTCCACCACACTGAACCAGGAATCAGTCACCGTAGCACAAAGTGAACCTCTAAGAAAGACTGCAGACCACCCAAACAACATCTGATGTGCCAAAACATTACACTGAAGACAAATCTTACTTTCCCAGGTGTGATTAAAGTCTATGGAGAGTCTAATCTTAGTTCTCTTCAACATGTTCAAATGTAATCTTGATAAACTCAGGCAATAAAAGCCTAAGACTTCTCCAACGCCTCCGTCATGAGGGTCCCGGGAACGTCGGGAGTGAATTACTGTTTCAGGGAATCAAAATCAAAAGCTTCAAATTGGCGTTTCTGGCATCAAATCCTTTGGATTTTCTTCAGTTTTGAAAACAAGTTCCATCATTTCATGATGCAACACAGCAGCATCAGATCCAGCCTGTTGGACCTCCGTTGTTTGCTTCACCGCACTCCACCCCCCTTTCCGCCTGAGGCGTCACAGCTTTGTGTGTGTGTGTGTGTGTGTGTGTGTGTGTGTGTGTGTGTGTGTGTGTGTGTATACACACAGGACAGTTCGGGAGCCTGTTTTCTGAGCTAAACAAGGACCGGGGGAAACAAAATAAGCAGCTTAGCAAGAATAAGAACACTTCACCGACTGATTATTTACCCTCCTTCCCCACCGTCTGAGGAGACGCGACCCTGCCCCGCCGCCGAATGTCTCTGCGAGCGTGTACGCGGCAGCCGTTCCCACGGCCTGTGACTGCCATTGCACATGCTCCGAGAAACACACACACACACACACACACTTATATATAAACAGAGCTGACAGTCCTACGGCGATTTTTGCGAAGTCTCTGGGAATGTCGGGCATGACATCACTGGGAAGAGCACAGTTAAAGACGGTTTATAAATTCCAGCAGCGGTTCCCGCTGCCCGATCCCACTGACACTTACACACGTACATGGACACATTTTAAGTGAAAATGCATCATTTTTGCATTTTCATATTAGAAAACTTTTGCGTTTACGTTTACTGAAAAAGATGTTGTTTTCATGTTGGGCCACTAGTGGGTGCTGAAAGCTGTTTTTGTAATGAAGATACGCTATAAACATTAACAATGGCGAGTGCAGTAGAATTTAGGCTGCAAATGACTAAATAAGCAGCAGAAACAGACTTTAGACAGAGTGAGAAACTTGTGGACCAGAGAAACTGTTATTAAGGGGGAAAAAAAGGGCTAATTGTGGATTAAAAGCATGATGGCCGGAGCTAAGGAACAAATTCACAGACGGTTCGAGGACTGTTGATGGTGCAATAACATCTGCATGGAAATATAAACGTGTACATTAGTATGAGTGTTGCATATACTTTTTATTTGACGTATAGTCCAGAAAATATGGTAACTTGAGGAGACGTATACCGAATGCAACAAAATCAACATACATCTCAGTAAATGTATTATATAAGCTGTGGGTTAAATTTGTTGGGTTATTTGTATTTTTAAGTAGAGTTGTTTTGTAGAACCAGCCACAAAATAACGATTTGAATATATTTTGTTGAATTGAAAAAATATATCTATTTTTTTAAATTTTTATGATAATAATGTTTAACCTCCATGTGCTTTTTTGAACCGGAAGAAAATTGAGACAAATCTTAACTTCAGGTTAGAAATTGTCAGGTATTCTTGTAAAAAAAAAAAAAAAGAAAAATCTAAATCTTTGGCTCGCGAAGTGTCAAAATATGCAAAGTTATGGGAAAGAAAAATCTGGAAAATTGCATTATTATAGGTTTTGCAATAAGAGATTCCAGTTGTAGTGTTTGCTTTTACAACTAGCAAAATGGACAAGTTGTTCCCATAAACATGTGCAATTAGATAGAAGAACAAATAAAACAAATCGTGAACAGACTTTGCACTGTATGCACTGAGCAATTTTAGCCAGAAAATAGAGAAATTGGCTCAGTTTTCATTTTTTATTTCACAAAAAGGTACATTTGAGCTAAATTAAGAGTAACTGTTATCAAAAAAGCAATGATACATAACTGAGAATTAGCTCAGTTCTTTCCCTCAGGCGGTAGAAATATAGCTGTAATTGAGTTTTTCCACCAGGACTATACCAAGTGCAGTTTGGTTTTCTTCATATACGGTATATATTTCGGGGTTAAATGCAAAAAGACAAATCAGTAATAATTTTTCAAAGTGGTTTCTCTTCCAGGCAGTGTCTTCAGCGATGACGGCATTTTATTGGCCAAAGCAAATTTCTCTTTTTGTGTGCTGCGGCTGCTTTTCTTTAACGCTCTTGTATATTTTTAGCTGAAGGCTAAAAGAGAAACAGTTTCGAACAGTTCGTGACAGGAATCCAGACCCCTCTCTCTCTCTCTGAAGCAGTAAAAAAACACTTCCCCTTTGCCGCTCATTCTTCATCCCTCGCGATGGCGGGAGGGTTTTGTTGGCATCTTCCCAACCTGACCACAACTCAGGGGAGAACCGCGAGCAAATCATCCCAAAGAGTCTGGCCTGGTTTGAGGTGACTCTGAACGCCACGACGGAGGCCGGAGCGATGACTTAAACCGAGAGGCACTTCGCTGAGTTACACTCCTGTGGACACAAGGCCCGGACGCCTGAGGGGTGTCTGTGTCTGTCTCGACAGAAAACAAGAGTCGACCCACACCTCTTGTAGACTCTCATCGGCGTTGTCTCTTAATCTCGTCGCCGAAAACGCAAGATCGACCATACTTTACACTGCCGGTGCTGCTATAATTCAATTTGGAGCTTTAGACGGTGATGCACTGTCCCAGGGCTCAATTACAAGTAATAAATCATAATGGGTGGTATAATCATCCTCCATCATTTCCACCGAGCTAAAGGGCGGCAGTATCCAGGCAACGTCCAGCAAACCGAACCAAAACAGCCAGGCAACGGCGAGCCAAAATTCAAAGTGCCTGACATAACTTCCAGGACAATAAAGTAATTATTCAGCCCACATTCCACACTAAAATGTTATGACTGAAACGCTTTAGATCCGTGACAATGACTATGTTTCTATTTAAAGAATAGTGTGTGTGTTTTGTCAGCTCGTTGCACAAGTGGGTGAGAGAGGAGAGTCGCAGAGGGGCGAGGAATTAAACTCAACTGGTTCTTATACACGGAGCAACGTGGGAATCGATGCAAGGTGGAACTATTCAAAAATGCCCTGACTCAGTTGGCATGTGAGCGGGGGAGAACGCAACTTTTTAAACACATTCCCACTCGCTGCTACCGCACATAGTTCTTCCGAAAATGAAGCAAGTAAGACGGACGATAACAACGGCGGAATCAAGTGGTATGACATATTCTCCTGGGAGAGTCGTCGTAATAACAATCCAACTTCGTCATGTTCATGTTTATAGTGTGTGTGTGTGGTTCCATTCCCCAAACAACAATAGTACCAAGTCATCACTAACGACATCATTTTCAGCAATTCATCCATTTCCTTGGAAATGGACAGAATTTTTTAAATATTGCTGAGTAAATTTCAAACTTTTCTGAAACAAAACCACAGCACTGGTGTCTGTTCCACTTGAAACATGTGAACAAAGCCTAATAGTAGACGAATAAGGGAGCCGTTGTTTACCATTTAGCCGACTCGTAGCACGCAACCGAGCGCGACACAATTCTTAGACACGCACACGTACAGCCTCTAATTGTTAAGCATCTCCTTTCCTGGACATTAGCCAAGTAAAACAGCCCAGGGATAATTGAATCAATTATGATTCCTTCTCACCCATGCTCCGATTGCAGAACAGAACGTTCCGGCGACCGCCATCCACAAGTAGGCCTGTCCGTGGAATACTCATGTTAATACAGATAGAATAGGAGAGAGGGGAAATTTATTTATTTATTTTTTTTTTTAAATCTCAAATTGGGGTAATTAGTGTGTTTACGCATGGAGCGGACAAGAGGCTGCTGGTCGTGGAGGAAGGAGAAGGACACAGGCAGATGTGTTTGTGCTGCCGTGAGGCGTGGTGCCAGGGAATGGTGCATTGAGCAGAGGAGGTGAGGGTATGGAGGCAGTGCAGCAGATAGCAGGGGTATGGCACACATTACCCACAGCTACTGGCTCACAGTCAAACACGAGGGCTTCCCTGCTCACACAACGTTCTGCTTCATTGCTCCGCGGAGGGCAGGCTACGGGAGTGACTCGCCCGTGTCCTCCAGTGTGTGTTTGTTTGAGCAGCCGTCAAGGTCGGCGCTGCTGACGGGTACTTCCTTTATGTCTACCTTGTTTGGATGTTTTGGACGGAGCTCGTACAGAGTTTGCTCAAGGCCTATTATCCACACAGCTCAGTAATCTACGTGGCCGTATACTGTACGCGCCTTTTTCTTTTTGATTTACAGAGAAAAAAAAAAAAAAAGACGGTCAAGCCTACATTATTGAGTTCTCACTACAGGTGTGAGTAAATTCTTGTCCAAATGTTCAGTTTTTGCCGTTCTTTCATGGCAGTACCAGCCGCACCTCGGATGCATGTGTTGTGCCTCTTTCAAACAAATCTTAAAATTGCCTTCACGCGGTTTTCACTCCTTAATAAAATGTATAAGCAATCACCAGCGAGTCAACAATATCACCATCATAACACGCCATCGTTATTCCCTCGCCTCATTTTCACAGTTTGTGAAAGTAATAAAAGTTCAGTTTCAACAACATGAAGCAATCTTGAAATATAATTCAGGCTTTGTGGTACGCACCGTATTCCCACAAAACCCAATCCGTTAAGTTCCATTTCACATTTTAAGTCCATCTATGCTCGAAGTGTCAAACATACATCCCGACTGACACTGTATTGAGCCAGGAGATAAGCGATGAAGTGGTATTGTTTTATTTTTGATATGAAAAAGTCGTACTTTTGCTGATATTAGGCCAAAATGCCAAAAAATATATAGACTCCCCGATAGGAAAGTCTGAAACCTGAAGAAGCTAATTCGACGATGTTAAACTCAGGGTGTTTCGCAGATCTATATACAGTATTATATATCACATTTCTTCTTGATGCCTTCTGTTTAGGACGGCTGCACAATATGTATACGGTGCATATCTCTTTTGTAGACTTACAGCACTGCTGGGATCGATGCGAGGCCTCTCCATCGCGATAGTGATGCAGTTGAGGAAGATGATGATCAACACAATGTGGTCGAACATCTTGTGGGTGATGATCTTGTTGCAAACGTAACGAAACCTGATGGAGAAAAGGAAAACATGGATTTTCATTACAGGGAGACCTGGGAAGGCACACAGGAATAATGCAAGACAACAATAAAGACTCTCACAGAAGGCATTTGCTCCATATGATAGATTTCAACGGGACAACTTGAAATGCCCTGAGATTGCAAAAGTGAAAAGCTCCTGGATCTGTACTGTAATCTAAGTAACACACTGCTTATCCTGTTGACTCGGTCTGTGATCTCTAAGGCCCCATTTATACTTTATTTTTAAGTGAAAACGGGAAAATTGGACAGTGCTTATCCTCTCCACAGGAGCCAAATTTATGTTGTTGTTTTTTTTTTTTACCCTCGTCGTTCTTAAAACAAAAATGCATGCAGTCTGGCTTCGGTGTAGGAAATATCTGCTTCGCCACAGCAACACGAAACCGACTGAAAACAAAGTGTTACATATGCCAGGCCTATATGGCGCTGTAACTCTGCCAAAGAAATACACCAAAAACAGAGAACGAGAAATGGGGCATTTTCAAATTCATTCCCTTCAGAGCGGCTTTTAAAACGTCACGCCATATGGATGACTGAAATTGTCGTGCGGACGGGGCCTTAGTTGTGATTTGGGTGTCTGCTTGAATGACAATGATGCTCTGTCTCCATGGAAACAGTTAAAAACGCACCAACATATACACCATTGGGTTGTCATACCTGGCAGAGAAATTAGTACCATTAGCACAAACCAACACCAACGAGCAGCATTTAAATAAAAAAAATGACCTACTACTGAATGCAAAGTTTTGTCATTCATTCCTAAGGTGCCACCAGCCTTAAGCCCCTCCCCCCTGGATGTATGTAACAGACAAATAACAGGTTAAATTGAGCCAAACCTATTGAATCTAGTCAATTTACGCTCATTTTAGCAAACTTCAAATCTCTGTAATATGATTTGCAGCAAAGGTTCATCTTTTCTCAGCTCTCGCTATGTTTGCAGAGTTGAGCAACATTTCAAGCCAATCTCCAGCAAAGTGGGAGTACAATAAAAGTACTATGAAATGGGGGGTAAAAAAAAAAAAAACTCATGGCACTTTCAATAAAAGCTCCAATAACATCACATTCCGCACAAGGACACTTATATAAGTATAACTCAAACTCGGTCAATTTGAGAGTGCTTGTCTCACTAACTCTGCAATAAAACCACAGTCGATTTAGAAGTCATTAATTACGCCTGACTTTCATTACTTGACATGAAAACGTTCTCAGGCTTTCCGCTCCTGACAACAGAAAAAAAAGAAAGAAAAGAAGGGGAATGCCTATTATATATATCAGCGGAAGGGATTAAACTGTGCATCAGCTTTGAGGGCTCATATCAGTGCAAGTGCACAGCATTGGGGAAATACAAAGAGGCTGAAATCTGGATTTTGGGCTTTATTTGTCAATATGGATATCATTCTGTCAAGACTTGTTGAATCCGTATTGTTTATTTGCCCGTGCTTGTCCATACATTGTAGCGAGCCGCTGAGCAGAAGGACACTCTGGTTTCAGATACTCTACCACATGAGGTTTGAAGGTCTGAAGTCTGGGCGGAAACCTTGATGTCAAGATCAAACGGTCCCATGAAACTCACAAGTACACACACAGTCACCCCCCCCCCCCCCCCCCCCCCCCCCCCAAAAAAAATAAAACTCTGGGGAAAAATGTCAGCGCAAGCATTTTGTCAGAGTCTGGAACGGAAAAAACTCTGACATCTCAATGCACGGATGTTTACGTGAAAAGTTTTTGACAGGTGCTTTGAGTTTTCTCCCCCGACTGATGATATTTACTGACCTTTAGGGATTCAAACCTTCAGCTGATTCAAAATGACAGCTGACATGATTGACTTCAATATTGATTGGAGTTAGTTCTCTGCTTTTAAAATGTCACAAAGAGCGTACACACACTCGACTTTTTGAACAGAGGTCACACTAATATATGTATGTACTTCGCGATGAGTACAGAGAAACAATATGTCTCCACATACATTTTAAATGTATGTCTTCATAATCAGTGACAATTGAATTTCAACACTTGTCACAATCAGTGACTTACAATGGACAAATAAATGCATTGTCAGCCAATTAGTTCAGCTTTTCTACCATGCATGCAAACCACTGTTTTGCCAGTGTGGAAAAGTTTTAACGTGAAAGCTGCTTTAAAGTGAGCACAGAATAGTTTTGTTATTTTTTAGCAGTCGGTTTACATGACAACGGTGCCTGGAGTAACTAAAAATGCAATTTATATGGAAAACGGCTCTCAAGGTGAAGCTTTTTTAAAAGGCTCAAACTCCGTCCCTGTGGAAACGGTGGAAAACACAACTTTTCAAAAATGCTGCTTCTGCGCATGAGCACCACGGCCATAGTAAATAGTTCTTCAGCACATGCGCGAGTAGATGGACAATAACAACAATGGCGGCCTCCAGGGTGTCACGACTCCCAAGTCCAGATTTTCTAGTTGAGTCCCTGTAATAGCGATCGAACTTCGTTATCCGTCCACGCCATTGTCCGTGTACTCGCCATTGTTAATGTTTATAACGTGTTGTTCTCTGCACTTGTATGTGGGTGGTTTCGTACCAAAAACAAACAATGGCGAAAACTCATGGCCGAACATGAAAACAACGTTGTTTTCAGTGTTTCTGCCGTTTCATTGTAAAGTCATTTTCCAAATGTGGCACGTAAATACCAAACCTTTCTGAAACGAAAACGCAAAAACGATACGCTTTCAATCAAATGTGACCTTACATGAATGCCGATATGTTGTCACTGACTTTCTTTATTTTATTCAGGAAGTTACTAATTACCATTGACGTGAAAATTATAGTGTCGGGACAAATGTAAGACATCTTTGTCTCTCAGATATAGGTCAGAAAAGGAGATGTCAGGTCGTGATATTCACTTTCTGAGTCACGCCATGTTTGAAACATCAAGAGCGCCAAGAAGTTCATATATGGTCCATGAACTAAAGTGAACGAGAATATCACTGGAATCACAATAAGCACTGCCTAAATGCTGCAGTAGCATTTCACAACTTGAATAAAATGTGCATTTTTACCAATACACCTACCAGCAGCACCTGGTTTGTTTTTCATATTTTTGTCAGGCAGGGGACGGACGAGATGTTAAAGCAACTCGCCACATCATGTATTGGTACTGCAAGGCATCACAAGACTCACCAAATTGTCTTTATATTTGTATTTTATTCCCCAAGGTAGTGCAGTCTGTGACTCTTATTGAACCTGAGAGGGAATCAGAAAACCCCCTAAACTCAGGGGGGGGGGGGGGGGGGATGAGTCTTAAAGTGGCTCTTGCCACAGCAGCCAAGCTAGAAAAGTATAATTTCAATACGAGGGATCAACCTGCAGTTTCTCGAGTACTATTGTACTTACTGCAGTAATCGGCAGCAGCAACATTAACATCATCAAGCACAAAAGGCAGGGTCGAGGTGAAGTCATATCCGTGTGAAATCCGCCGGAGCCCCGGGGACCCCCCACCGAGCGGCTGTCTCTTGATGTGATTGTGAGCATGAGCCGCCGTCCGCGGCAGTTCGAGGCCAGAATGGACGCCACGCAGAGTCTGTGTCCTCGGTGTCACTCTCGGCGACGAGCAGACCCCGCAGCCTGCTGCGACTGAAAGCTGGCTGAAGTCCAGTTTGAGCCGAGCGCCTTCGGTTTTCTTAATACTCTGACAGTAACTACAGGGAGCTTTTGCTATTAACCTTTGTTCCAAATGATGTAATCAGGCCAGCAGAGAGGGGAACCATCCAGAACTCTGAAAAGGGCCAACGCTCAGGTTGACTGTACCTTTTACAATGAAAAACAGATAAAATGTCCCCACTGATTGAGATCTTGGCTGCCTTTCAATTAAATGGAATGACATTAAAAAAAAAAAATCTCCTGAAACTTTGATGCGACAGCGCATTTGACGCTTTAAACTTTTGTTCAGGTATTTTCACGTTACTGACATTGAAGTGCCGTCGTGTCAACAGCTAGGGTATTCAACTTCAGTTGATCCAAAACAATTTGGGGAAAGTACTGACAGGAACTAGAAGGATATATGTTTTCAAATTGGAATTTTTACTTTTCCTCCCCAAATACAAAGCTCTTTACAAGCAAATGCAATCGAATGATACCATATCATCCAGCAGGATAGTTTAGTCTGTAGAATGCTGGCTTTTTGGTAGATCTTATAGTTTAAACATTTTTCTTAGCTATGCTATTAAAATGGAAATAAAAACACTACACTGAAAACATTTTGCCCCAAGAACCAAGTGGAGTTTAATCAAGTATTGCATAAAAAATGAAGTTGGCAACTTAACCAACAATATACATCCATGCCATTGAAATTGTTTTCAAGGTTTCCGTCGAGTTGTAAAGGCCTTTTCCCTAATTCCACTAACTCCAATGGTCCGGAAATTGAAAGCTCTTAAGAAATATTCCTGGCCATAACCCTTTCAAGTTTCCTGCCAGATGATTTCCGACGGAAAGACAATGATCATCAGGATACGAATAAGCGGGACCCAACAGTACCGACCACTTTTGGCCTGACGTTGGCCCTGAAGCCTAATTTATACTCTTTGTGCAAAGATAGGCAAATGCTTTGCATTGCATGGAACCGCCTCCACAGAGTCTCTGTGTAGCCCGACGTGCACCTCCAACACTTTCTAAATACACGTCAAAAGTCACACAGAACCCAAGGGGAAGTGCACCGACCACAAGGGCTGCGATTAATCCACTTTGGTGCACTCTACACTAGTGTACTGGAGCCTAAAGAGGGAAGGAATCCAGGAAAGTCCCTTTTACATTCTATAGAGTATTTCTTATCAACTCCAAGGGAAACTTATGATATTAAAGTTTATGAAACGGTTGACCACTTTTCAACTCAGTCTTTAAAGCTTTTCCCTGCAGCTGCCAACGGCGTCATTGACTGACAAGCTTTGCTCTAAGTTGGGACGGCTATGCCATGACTCTCGCGTTGGCTCCTGCTACTCTCCGATCAGATTGTTAGTCGACATCAAATTAGCATGTTTTAGGCCGAGCGTATTGCCTGTGTTGGCCGTATCCAGCACACAGAGAGCAAAGATACATGGATCAAAGCCCTAAAGGAGGGGAGAAGGAGCGAAGGAGGAGGACGGGGTGGGGAGGCACGTGGCAGAGATAACACACAGCACTCAGTGGGAGAAACTCCCTGCCTCCCTCTGCTCCCGCTTACTCACCCCTGACACGGCAGAAATGTGCAGACAAAAGAGACTTCTGAAGTGTGAAAGGAGGAGGAGGGTTGAGAGCTGATATAGGAAGGGGAATAAAATTGCCGCGCTCACACTGAAGCCAAAAACACTTTACCAGTACTGTCAGCATTATGTGATGTCAGTCACAGGCGATGGTAAGAACCCTCTCGCTGTCAAGAAGGGAGATCGGCCTCTTTCGTGCACTGATAACTGCCACAGCGGGAAGCCGCTCGCAAGCATTTTCTCTTTTGAAACGAGAAAACTCTGTAGGGCTCTGCACCAAAAATAACTCGCCCAGCAAACGGGCAGAATAATGGAAATGATCAGGAGCGTGAATGATACCTTGATTCTGGAGGGAAGAGGTAGAGTGACCAGGTATCTCGCTCGCGACACCACTCAGGCTGTTTCTTCTCCAGCCAGTGGAACAGCCTGGCGACACGACCCTGCACAGGGTAAAGACAAAACAAACAAAACAGTGTCTTATTGTAGAATCAAATACATCAATTCTTACATGAATCGTTCGATTGTCTAAGGCCCCATTTGCATGACAACATTTCAAGTGAAAATGTATGTTTTTTTGTGATTTCATTCTAGAAACACAGACCAGGTTGACCTCCTCTTCGACGTTCTCGTCTTCAGTATTTTCCTCCAGTGACACGTGCGTTGGACCTAGGGTTGAGGGAGATCCCTTCCCATTGCAGTCGCTGGGGGGCCGTAGGCGGCCCAGCGAGGGCGGCCTAGAGCTGTGCATGCTGGCTGAGCGGTAAAGTTCAGGCACCTACACAGGACAGGGGGGGGGGGGGGGGTACATGGTGAGTAAAGTCCTAGAAACCAACTTTTGTAGGTGATCAGTTCCATTGGTTGGATGTAGTAGTTACAAAATCCAAATCCTAGTTTCCTCCCATTTGAAAAAGTTGGCCACTTTTTACTAAAATAGATTCAATTTCTTTGTTTTCAATTGCTCATATTAATCTCATGAAAGACACTGAAACCCAAGTTGCTCCCAATGGGAACCTTCAAGCCAGCCATCAACATCGGTGTCAGACTAGTCCAAATAATGTGAATATGACTGGTCCTGTGAACCAAGCTGAGATGACTTGGATAAGTTAAAGTTCCAATGTTTCAATAACAATAGTGTTTGTTGTTAGAATGTGTCACGCTATTTACACTGAAAGGGTGACAACCAAACATCTTGTTAAAGTTGTTTGGTTTGTGCACTAAGAACAGTTTGTTAGGTTTAGGAACCAAAACATACATTCAATGAGGGTTAATCTTAGGATTTATACCAGCTTTTAACATTCAGTTTGGTTTTTTTTGTGACTTTTTCAATCGTGTTCTTTCACTGCCTGACTCTTTCTCTCCTTGCCTCATCACACTGCTTCAGCCATAATTATTCTAGACATTAGAGAATACCATAGGTTTAATATCAAAGGTTCCATGCAATTTACACCATTCTCACAGATTATTGAGTTGAGCAGCACTGTGATTCCTTGTTCCATGTATACAAATGGTGTTCTGCATTAGGTTTGAGGTGATTAAAACTAATCCAAACACAGCAAAATGAACAGTCATGAAGATTTCTAGTGGATGCAGTGAACATAATCTCTCATGCTGTGAGGCATGTTAAGTGAAGAACAACCCATTCTTCTGTTTTGAAGCCATCTAAAAATAAAAACCTTGCTTTTATAATAAAAGTGAAGTGTTATTTTTGCCACGTAGGCATGACATGACCCTTCACTCAAAGTTGGTACTCGGCGGGTCGTTTGTACACTGGATCTACCTGCAGCAGTGTATCCGGGTGCAAATCCATCGAGCTGCGAGTCTCCACCGACTCCATTCTCCTGTGTCTGGGCCCTCCTTGAGACTGGGACATGGAGTCAGTCCTGGCCAAAGATGCATCGTCATCCTCCATTAGGCCCCCTCCCTCTTCCCCGCCACCTTCTCCTTCCTCTGAGCTCGAGCCGCCATCCCCGGACAGAAGAGACCGCCGCTCGCCGGACTGCCGCTTTTGCCGTTTGTGGGACGGGACCCGACCCAGGCTGTTCCAGCTGGACCTACGACTCGTCCGGCCGCTGCCAGAGGTCCACGGGGCGTACGGAGAAGAGCTGTGTACACTGGTCTAGAGTGGGTTAGTAACGTGGAGAAGAGATTGATTGGAAAATGTGGGGAGAAAATTTGGCAATCTGTGTGCTGAAAATGTTTTGTATCTTTGCTGAGCAGAAAAACAAGACACGCTTTACAGAGTGAGATTCATGCTGTCAGGCAGGAGCAGATGCAGATTCCTGCACTTAGTCTCTAAAATCGTGCTCATCAGTTTGTCAAATAAATGTGGCAGTGGCAGCAGTTAAGTACGCTGACAAACTACACACTACATTAATCACCATCAGTCATTACGACCTCCGTGGATCAGCAGGACACTTACAATGACTTCAGACTAGCACTCTCGGGGAACTGTAGTTACACAAGAGAACTGCCACATGCTCTGGGGTTGTAAATCTGAATAATAATAAGAGTACCGACCGGTGACTTGTCATAGCAGGCTGGGTCTATGGAGACGTTGCTGCCTCGACGGGACTCGTAACCCAGGATGGGGTCACCTGCCACGGGCAACTTTGGCACTGGCATCGGGGTGGCAGCAGTGTGCGTGATCAGCGGTGGAGTGAGGCTCGTCTTCAGGTCCACGTGACCATTTACAGGCACTACTAGTAAAGGAAAGAGGGACAGAGAATCGTATTAGTCCCTGGGGAGTTTTCATACATCAGTCAACCTGTGAAGGTGCAGTTGACCGAAGGTATCCAGACTGAGATAAGATTAAGGGGAAACCTTTTGAAAAGTGTAAGAAAAATGACTCAATGTTAACCTGAGTTCAACCGACCAGACCAGTTCCTATTTGAAACGGTGCAAAAATGTGAAATTAGTTCAAATATTTAAGTTAAAGGTTTTCCTAAGATGGTGTCACTTGGCAGTTGTATGTGATTGGCAAATGATTTGGCCAAATTTGCAACAAACATTATTAGAGAAATTGATATTGGATACTAAATGCAACACTCTAATGAAACTGCTTTCAAAAACGAACATGATGATGATGACGATGATGACGAGGATGTGGCCGATGTTGAGGAATATTCCTTTAGGTGTTTTGAGAGACTACTTTGAAAACAGTGGGACAACCATGATGTCTCTACGACACTGAATAGCTCATTTATCTCATTAATTATAATATGTCAAATGTCAAGCTATTTATTTAAAGGATTCATAAATATGGCAAAAAAAACAACATTTGGGGTCACAAAGCTTAATCTCCAGCCACCAAGATCAGTTAATCTGAAAAGCCTCAAAGTGTTCTACAGAAATATGTTGGCCTGAATAAGATTTCCATGCCTACATGGGATCATAAGTCCACCCAAACCAACAAATAAGTAATCCAACATAGCCATGACATCAGATTGACTTTGACCTGAACTGGGGGCAGCTGTGGTTCAGTTGGTGGACTGAGTTGCCCTTCGATCTGAGGTTCACAGTGTCTCAAAGGTTTCTCCTACTGAATGTGTCAAAGTCCATTTACCAGAATGCTACACACTGTTAATCCTAAGGAGCAAAGCTGTCAAATTTCAGCAAAAGTCCCAGATGTATTCAAAATATTGCTAAAATATCACTTTCCCCAAAATGTATGAGGCCATTTTGATCATTGCTAATTACTTCATCAATGAGCTCAAGTCTTCATTAATGTCAACATTGGGGAAAAAAAAAGAAAAAAAAGATGCCTCAAGTCATTCTAGAAATATCACGATTAATGAGATTGGGGCGTGTGTGCAATGAAAGAACGAATGCCTTTCGTCTACGTGTAGAGGTTGTTGATCTGCGAGGAAGAAAACATCAGATGTTAGGCAGGTTTTGAAATAATGACGGAAAACGTATGGTGAAAAAAGCGAGGGGAGAGACAGGGTGGATGTGACAAAAAAAAAAGTTGATTGCAAATGGATAATTGGGTTAACAGATGACAAAGAGAAAACAACAGAAGGAAGTAGCACATGGAGTATTGCCTTCAGATTGCAGTACTTAAAAATGGATGTCTCATACTGGTATTAAACGACATTCATATTTCAGCAGGGCATTAATCTTATGGGATGCGTACGAGCGAATATTGTGTTTGGCAGCAACACAAATACATGACACGCGGATGGGAATGCGGCTTTAATAACACTAATTCCTCCATCTTCCAACCTTTACCCGGGGCCTAGAAGATGTGTATTAGGCTCTTCCAGCGATGTAAGCAGTTTTAGACCGAGCATCAGAAGAGGCTGAAGGGGAGGTGATACAGTACATCTGGGAGTTGTACTCCATACAGCAGTGTTTCCTGTGGGGTTTTCAGTCTGTGCGAGTGGTAATTAAAGGGGATGGGAACTAGCGTATGAGGAATTATGGATGAGGCTGCTGTTACTGGTTTTGATGCTGCACTTGGAGACATCCAGACACGTGACCGCCAAGCGTGGTTGGAAACCAAAGGAGGACCACAGGTGGAGAGCAGGTCGGAGAATGTTTGCACTGGGCACTTTTTAAATGCCTGAGGGATAAAACGCTGCTGTATTGCAGACTTTTACTTGCACTTTTTTATTTTTTTTAAGAAATGCAACACAGTGTGTAATCTAGTGGGATCTTCCAAAGATTATAGGGGGACCACCAACAGTTAGCTGTTTAAATAGAGATGGATCAAGCTTGTGTTTGCAATCAAATCCTGAGTTTAGGCCTCCGGATTCTTCCAGTTGGATCAGTGTGTGTTTGCACGCGCCTCACCTGCAGAGGCTGATAGATCTTTCTTGCTGCCGTTAACATCCTCCATACTTCGTGCGAAGGAATCGATCTCCGAACCTGATTTAGAAGCGTCACCCTTGACACACACGCAAAAGGAACACACACACACACATGCACACGCAAAGTGTTACACACACACACAAAAAAAGAACACACCTGTGAAAATATCTTCTTCTCAGTTGAGTTAAGAGAAAGCAGGTGGGCTGAAGTTGCCTCTAAACACAGATCCCTGTGTACCTACATCTACCATTGGCATTGATTTTGGATTGGACCGTGGATCGGTCACTAGAGGCAACCTCTCGCTCCTGTAAGCAGGTCAGTGATGGTGTGGGTTACCTCTAAATCCACAGTTTCACAGGTTTGGGAGTGAAGGCGAGGCAGCTTGGAGTGTTGTCATGCAAAGAGAACTGAGAGGGTTTACTGAGAAACTGTAACAAAACCAGGACTTAATCCAGGAGACCTTGTTCATTCTACTCTGCTTGTATGCTGTTACAATTCTGTCTTGTTTAAAAGGCGACGAAATAACTTTTTGCTGCATTTTGGGTGTCCGCTCACACATCAATGGCAACTTGGAGCTACTGAAAACGCAACTTTTTGAAAATGGCTCCCAAGGTGGACGTTCTGGAAAATGCGGCGACGCAAAATGAAACGCAATTTTTTTGGGGGGAAAATGCTATGACCCCACTTCCGTGGAAACCGAGTTATAACACAACTTTTCTGAAACAATACTAATGTGAGTAGATGGGCAAGAAAACATAATTATTATTATTTTTTTTAATGGCAGCCTTCAGAGTGTCTTGACTCCCAGTGAATATTCTCCTGGAACTTGTTAGTTTTATAGTCCGTGTATTTGCCATAGTGAATGTGTATAGTGTATTGTAAAACAATAAAAAAACTCTAACAAAAAAAACAAAACAGCACCCACTAGTGGTCAAACTTGAAAACTTCATTGGTTTCAGTATTTCTGCCATTTCCATGTAAATAGACATTGTTTTCAAAATATTGGTGCGTTTTCACTTGAAACCTTGTTGCTTAAACGGGGCTTCAATGTGATCTACCAGGTCTCGGGTTTTCACACACAACTAATGCTGCGCTTTCTGCTGCAGCTCGCCGACCAAGAGCGACGTCTGGCAACTCTTATTTGTTTTCCTTTCTCTCCATCGTGGTCCCAGGGAGGAACGTCAAAATGAGCCACATTTCCATATTCCTCGAGCAATCCTCGCAGTATTTCACAAACTTCTCATGAGCTCCTAATTACTCATTTCCAGCCTCCACTTCACGCTGCTTTCTGCTTGCTAACACACTGCAGTGAGCCCCAGAGTTCCCGCTTGCGTTTGTTTCACTTCGCCAAGGCCCGCAGCCCCCATTAATGTGTGCGAGGGTGCCAGGTGGAAGCTGGATTAATAGAACGCTGTCCCAGCGAGGCGGGCCTGTGTGCGAGCAAAGTGAATAAACAGTGCACATAAAAGCCTCAGGTCCTAATCACCATGCACCTCCTCTTGAACTAACAAATTACTTTCTCGATACTCCCCATGAGTCTTAGAGAAAGACAAAGTGGGTGTGAATGAATTGTTTGTTTACTGCGTTGTGTGTGGAGTATGACATCTCTGAGACACCAATTTGCATCTTTTTTTTACCCCCCCTGTTAAAGCCACTCTCTGCGTGCCCCACACTGATTTGCCTTGACCTCGTCGAGTATGCCAAAATGATCTAAGGAGAGTGGATGCTAATGAACCAGCAGGCCAATCAACTCAAGGGTTACTTGGAGCCCCTCGTGGCTGTTATTCATCACATTCCTGTGTGTTTGTCCAACTGCTTCATTCCTACTTAAAAATCTTTGCTCGGCGCCGGAAGCATGAAGCACCGGAGACCCCTGACAGACATAAAACAGATATCTAGTCTCAGGGAAAAGAGATTACCCGTGTAGATTTCTGCAAAACATCTAAACAATGAATGGTACATCTTCAGGTGTTTCAGAACGGATCGGACAAATGGTTACCTCAACACAAATAGTTACTTTCAGCGACTTCTACGTGAAAACCCATCTAAATCCTGAGGTGTGGCGAGGAGGAGCGGGCTCGGTGTCCACAGCTTGCTCCATCCCCTCCCCCGGGGGACCCTGTGGCGGCGGGGGCCACCCCTGTTAACCGGCCTCCTGAGCGGTGCTGCCTCCCAACTTTCCACCCCACCCACCTGGAGGGGGAGTTGGTTAGGCCGTGGGCCTATATCTGGTGGCGGGGGTATGTGGCAGAGCCGGTGATTAAGGCCCTGATGGGAATCAGGTGTGCTGCCTCACCTCCCGGCCCATAAAGGTGGAGCCGCCCGGGGACGTAAGAGCGACAGGCGGGAGACACAGACAGTGCTGTGTCTGTGTGAGTTTTGAGTTTGTGTTTCGCTTTAGTTTAATAAAAAGTATGGTGAACTGCAGTTCTGACTGCTTGACTCTGTGGGCGAACCCGGCGGTGGCATGCTCAACTGCCGCAGTCATTTTCAAAAAGTTCTGTTTTCAGTGGCTCCGAGCACCACTGTGTGTAAACAAGCAGCCAAAATGCAATAAAAGCTTTCCGTCTTCACTTGAAAATGTTGTCATGTGAACAGGTTACTTAGAGAAGATTCTCTTCATTTTATTCAAAATGTATGCATTTTGAGAAATTTTTAAAACAATTTTGAAGTGATTAATTTCAAGGCTTGCTATATTTCTGACTTCTCAGAAACACCGTCTTGAGAAATTGGCCAGACATTTCTTCTCGTCTCGGAAATCACAGGGGAGGAAGAATTTGCTGTGATTAATATTAGATTTGATTGCTAATTTCAAGCAATTCGTTGTTTTGATCTTGAAAAGTAGTATTACACTTCATCTCCTCACCCTCATGACCTTTTCACAGGTAAGGGGGCTTGGCTGGGCTCCCGGTGGCCTGCGGGGTGGGGGGACTTGTAGTTACAGCAGCCTCTGATCAGTGGAAGGTCAGTATGACAGGGAAAAGGTCAACTAACCATTGGTATAACCTAACCAACAATCATCAACAAATCTTTTGGCATGACACGCAGGCATATTGTGTCTCTGCTGTCTGCATCTGGCTTTGTCCATTTGTCCAATAGTTTAACCTGTGCAGTTCTGACCCATCATGTCAAAAGAAACAACAATCCGTTCAGGTTTAATCCACTGATTGTCCGAGGTACATCTCGGGTATCTGTAGTCAGCCAGATGTCGGGGCGAGGTGAAGTAAAGTCAATAAAAAGGCGCCAGACTGTAAGTGAGAGATTAACCTCGCTCAGAGAAGAGCCTGATTTCCTCCCATCTTTCACCGTGGCCGCATTTCTCTGCTCTGAGTCTAATCTCAGTCTTGTCTTTGTACATTATAGCCACAGGTTTGATTTGTGCTACTTCTTCTGAGGCTGTCATTAACTAAGTATTGGTCCTTAAGGAAAGAAATCTTAAAAGAAAAAGTCTGGATAACATGTATTTCACAGGCAATCGATAGAGAAAGAAAAGGTCTCTGCAAGTCTGGGATTTTACTTATTAATACATGAAGTGAGACCAAATGTCTGCAAACCACAGCTGTAGAGTCACTTCGTTTGGACTCCAGACAGTTTTTCACAAGACAATTATCTGATGGATCAAAACGACTTAAAGTTGCTAAAAATAACTGAAGTGAAATTCCAAAAAGTTCCACCGTGGGAGCTGTTTTCAAAAAGTTGCATTTTCAGTGACTCCAAGCGCTGTGGTCATGTAAATCTTGAATTTGTTTGGTAAACAGGGCCTATAAATACAACTTGAGTTTTATCTTCATTTTCTCAACGGGTCAACATGTTTTGAGGTTTCTGATGAATCTTATTTGGAAAAAGTTGCATAAAGATTGTCCCCGCCATGAACGAGGTGGAGCCTAAATAACTATATTTAGGACTCTGTATGTTTGACAAGCTGCTGTTGATCATAATTTGATCCTTTGTCAAGCACTAAATGATGGAGGCAGCGCTGGAGAAAGTAAAGGTGGAGTTATTAGCTCTGAAGGAAAGAGGAAGCGACGGACTCGAGGGAAATCCCGTGTCCTGAAATAGTTGTTTGGATAGCTTGTTTACACTCTGCCACCCCAATTTGGGCACGATGGCGGGGGGAGCAGGAGATGGGCCAGACCAGGCCTGCTGCCGATAGCCAGACAATAATAGACACCAACGGGGAAAGGATTGGGGGGGGGGGCGGGGGGGGTTCAATTACACTGCTTCAGAAAGGGTAGAAATGGGATTCTGATGTGGGCTGATGATGGGAGGAAGTGGATTAATTGTTTATGTGTGTGTGTGTGTGTGTGTGTGTGTGTGTGTGTGTGTGTGTGTGTGTGTGTGTGTGTGTGTGTGTGTGTGTGTGTGTGTGTGTGTGTGTGTGTGTGTGTGTGTGTGTGTGTGTGTGTGTGTGTGTCTTCCTGCTCTATTTAAAGCCAGGATTGGATTTATTCAAGCAAACCTCAGAGGTACCACCAAGGCCTTAATGATGTTCACATAAATACACGAATTGTAGGGACGTTAAAAGAGGGGAACAGACCAAAAAAATTACGTTTACGTCTTTGTTCGCTTCCACATAAACAGACATCGTTTTCAGAACGCTGTGCCAAACGTTTCTGAAACGGACACGCAAAAACACGACGTGGGTTTTTGTTTTACTTTTTATATCTGGACTTATGCCAATCAGCTAGATTTCTCTCATTTTTTTCCACCTTTTCCAGTAAGTCTGCGTTCTTCTTGTTTTTCAGATTTTGTTCATCAATTTATGAAGATTTTTCTATTATTTTTAAAAGAATCTTGGCATCTTATCATAAAATACATTTTCAAAGACATTTTTCAATGTCAGACTTCACAGTCATAAATATTTCATAATAGTTAAGAATGTTGTTTCTTATTTTTGTCAAATTGTTAAATTTGACTTTTCAACTTAAAATGTGACTTTTTGTTTCAAATCTCATCACTTCTAATATATAGTGCAGAGCATGTAAAATATGGAGTGTTGTCGTAGACGACAAAAGATAAATAGGTTTGACTTTCTCCAGTAGGTTCCATACAAAGTCTCCCGGTAATGTTCGTGGCCATTTTCAGAAGACAGCTTCAAGTAGACAGAAAGACGTGGACCATTTCGAATACTCCTGGCTGAGTTTGATTGCCTTTAATGGTATAGGAGACTCACAGTACGATCTGCCTTCTGAAAGCTTGATTGACTTTTTGAAACCTGAGTCATGTTAAGAGAGTGAAGTCCTTCCAAAAGAAACTTATATCTCCTATAGTCTTTTGGTTTTATCTAAACAATACCAATATCTAAACCTACAGCCTCTATTCCTCCTCTCTATTGTTCACTCCACATCATCCTTCAGCCAGTTTACACAGACACTGCAAGAGGTTTTTGGAGGACCTCAGGGAGCGCTGGTGCGTCATTCTCACTCTGAAAAACAGAAACCGGTGGGTAAGGGTGGAGGCGAGCTTTTCAGGATGGGCTTTGACATGGTGCTCACTCTTTCAGAGAAGACAAAAAAAGTACAAAAACACACAGACGTAGCACAGCGGTGCAAGTGTTCGCACATTTCCATTGGCTCGCCCGAGCTCCTCTGAGCAGCCACCGGAGGGCTCTGGTTAGTCTCAGCAGCGCGGGCATCATGCGGTAAGCAGGTTAGATCGAGAGGCCCTCAGGTGATGTGACACATCCTCTGGCGGCCATATTTGGAGATCTTTTGTAAATTGCTACCTTGTACTGTTCATTCCTGTACTCCATTTGAAGGAACCTGCTTGATAGGTGGTGGCAAAACCGTCACAAACAGATGTGTGTTGGTTTGACATCTGGTGGTACGGTACATCATTTGTTGACTCCAGTGAAACTTTCAAAAGTTAGCCAGCATTTTCGACAACAATTTAAAGTAAAAAAAGGATTTTTTTTCCCCTTGCGTTTCGGGGGTCTATCCATCTAAATGTCTGTGTACAGAGACGTTTTTTTTAATATTTCTGCAGTTTGCATGTAATCCGACATCATTATCAAAATGTTGTTGTTTAAGCATGAAACTTTAATCAAACAAAATGATGCGTTTTCACTTGACATGTTGTCGTATACATGGCGCCTCAGCTTTCAGGAGCCAGGACTGGCAGGAAGAATTAAAGTGTATGCCACCTGAAGGAAGCATCTCCAAATTAAACGTTCCTTTGGAAGATGCCAAATGTTTCTCTTCCTATCAAAGAGTCAAATATTTCTAAATGCAGTTGTTCATTTTTTACATTGTGTACTTGTAATTCCCTCCAGGGACTATTAACTTCATTCCAGCTTGTGATTTGCTACTCTATTGGATTGGACTGGCAGCAGCAAAGATCTCAAAAGTTTTACAATCTATCCACTAAACTCCGGGAGCAAAGTCTAAAAATAGGTGTGTTTTCTTATTTGGTTAAACGTGTAGCGCTGGAAGTAATCATTCACCTTGGTATCAAGCTGTTCCGTTACCAAAACTCAAATGTTAGTACAGGAAAACTGCCATCAGCGAGCAGTATGTCTGCACTCCATCTCCAAGTTGCGGCCGCTGAGAGATATATGACATCACTGCGACGCCTCTGTGGGGAAGGGGGAAGGGGTGGAGGGGCCTGAGGGGTGGGTGGGGGAGGGCGGTTTGTCAATTAAAAGGACGGGGGTTGGGAAGGGAGGGGAGGGGAAGGGAAGGCAGTGCTGTACATACCCCTGACTCTACAGGCAGCTGAATTAGGCTCAGCTGGGCATGCAAGTCCTCCCGCTTGGACACTTCCTATTAGCAGGAAGTGATCGGTGCAGCCGGACAGGAGGAGGAGGAGGAGGAGGAGGAAGGAGGCGCACGCAGGAGAGAAGGAGGCACAGGAAGGTTCAGAGGTGGAACCACAGCGAGTAGACAAGAGCAGAAAGGAGAAAGTTAAAGGACATTCAGCCCGTTGGAACATCTCTTTTTTTTTTCTTCTTCCTGAAACTTTCGACATGCAACAAAAACATATCAAAGCGGCTGTCCTGGGTCACAGTGTGCAGTCACGTGCTGCACATGTGTGTACTTCAGCAACCTGGATGAGCTGAGAGCATCAAGAAGTCAGGACAGCAGAGGAGTAGAAGTGCAGCGCAGCCACGCTTTGCATCTTATCGTTCGTCTCAAGAGCAGATGATCTCAACATGTATATACGCACATGTATATATTTCATGACTCGTCGGGACATGGAAGCATTCGTCCGCGTGTGACGCATGTCGGCATGTGCTGCGGGTGTGAAACGCATGTTTGTTGTCACGCTGAGAAGTGCAACAAAAAAGAGGAACATCGTGTGTTTCCTCTTCTGTTAAAAGGTCTCCGTAACGAGACAAACGGCTCTGCTGGCGCTCTCTGCAGCGGATATTGGATTCGGTCGCACGGACACACTGTCACAACCTGACAAAGAGACACAACGAGGGGGGAGAGTCGATAATAGGAGAGGAGACATGCGGGAGGGAAATGTTGATGATGGAGGGAGGAGTTGAGTCAAGAAAATCAAAGTAAAAAAACAAAAAACAAAACAAAAACTAAACTAAAAAGAGAACACAGATATGGCGGTGGTTTTCCCCACTGTTTCCCACTATTAACATAATGTTTTTTTTTTAGACTGGGTTGGGTGTTTCTGTGTCTTGGCACCATCTCTCCTGGTTTGGCTCACGTCATTCAAGTGCCCGTTACCAGGCAACCCTGACGCAGGAAAAGTTTGGCCGACTAAAAATAAACTTACCGTGTGCAGAAAAGGATGTAAAAGTGAAAAGAGGGAGGGCGAGCATAGCGCAGGAGGAAGAATTAAACCGACAGCTCTGTGATAATACACAAAGGCAGGAGGGAGGACAAAGGAGAGAGGCACAAGGGAATTGTTGTTGGCATCTAGAAGGATGTGTGCGTCCATATTTGATCTGCACTAATTGATTTGTCTTTACTCTTCCCGGTCAATTGCAATCTCTACACGCCAACAACATTTGCATTGGAGGAAAGGATGCACGCCGCCTTATTGTTACAATCCAAACCCTTCCAGTGGAAAGCAGGTAGAGAAACGAGGAGAAAGTTCCAGGATTTGATTTCTAGTCGGTTGCTCCAGAGGTGAGATTCTTATTAGATCGTAAATCATATTTCTCTTTGATTTCCATCCTCATTCCTCTGTTGTATGCTTGTTAATTAAGAAGTCAAAGGGCCGGGATCTGACAGCTAGTCTCTCTTTAGCTACCAGATTTCTGGAGTAGTTTGACACCCAGGCAAATATCTGAAGCCTTGTCCAATTTCAAGAATAATGTTCTGATTCTCATCTTGGTCTTCATGCAGAGCGAAGGTGTCCATCAATACCCCTGGAAAAGCCCTGCTCTGCATGTTTTAGATGTCGCTCTACTTCAATGGGCTTACTTGACACAAGCGCTCCTTATACGGTTCTCTTAGGAGCTGAGCAATGTCACAATCTTTAGATTTGGCTGCGTTGAAGTAAACAGACCACACAGAACATGGTTGGAAACCGCCCGGGAGGAGCTTTCAACTCGTGAAGTTTGGGCAAATGCAACAAACTCGGCATGAGCGCCTATTCACAACGCTCGAGCGCTCGGTATTTGTGCAGCAGGTAACACACTAACAGGAGAGAGGCCCATTCCAATTAATCCATATTTTATAAGCCTGTCAACCTTTCTCTCCGCCACCCCTCATCTATTCTCTGTCCTCTCAGCTGGAGAGCTAAAGAGCGGCGGAGATCAAAGCGCGGGTGCTGTCACCCTTTTAAAGAACGAGAGAGAGAGAGAGGAGGAGACAAGAAGACAGGCGCTGATCGACTGGATGCTTATGTGATTTACCTGCTCCACCTGCTCTCAGCCTATATTCCTTTCTCTCAGTTACTCAAACTGTAAAAGTGTTTAAAACAAAAGTCATGGAGTCTTAACTTCTTCCATTCCTGTTCGCCCTGAAACTGTTTTCCCCGGTTGCAAAGAGCCAACCATCAATCCACAATCTCCTTTCTTTTTGCAGTCTCTTGCTCTTTTCTGCCTCAAAAGCATAGACGCAGCAATGGATACCATTTCACTTTTGCTTTACGGCGTGTAAAAACGTGTGCCGAGGAGGGGAAAGATTGAGTGTCGAAGCTCGGAAAAGAGTGCATCCAAGCATGATGAAGCCGGTGGATTTGGGTGATGCAGGCTGATGCACAGTCTAAGCCCAGCGCGCATAGCTTTCCTCTGATGTCCTTTATGGCATCGGCAAATCAGCAGAACAATAATGAGGACGACTGCTGAGATAGTGGGAAAGAGTGGGAGGAGAAAAGGCTGATGGCAAAAGGACAGTGATGATGAGGAGGGGGAGAAAATATATCTGATCATGCCCTGACATACTCTGCTGCAAAGAGTGCAAGAGAAGATATAGGTTAATGGCAACATAGTTTATGGATCTATGAGTCAGCCAGGGTGGGAACGCCCATCATTTAGTGTTGATGGAATACGCCCGTCACTGTGAAAACCTGGGAGCAAATTACATGAAGTTGACTTGAAAAGTTTTTTTCCAAACGCCAGATTCCTTCCATTCAAGTGGTTGTAGGGAGAAAAACATTGCATTTTAGTGAAAGCACCCAAAAAGCAGCACTTTGGAAAAAGCAACATTGTACCTCCGTCTGGAAGCCCTCAACCAAGATGGCCACCAGCAAGTTGAAGAGCACATAGTTGCCGAATGTCATGAGGGCGATGAAGTAGAGGGCAGCCACGGGAGTGGTGGACGCCATGCCGTTATATAACACCTTGTTCCAATCCTCCTGGGTCAGAATCTGAGCGAGAGAAAAGGTCAAAGATGGTAGGTAAGATTGCTGGGCAGCACAGGAACTCTAAAGTACTGAAACATATTCACAGCTGACTGTCCCTCTTAGATATGGTTTTTAGAGCTTTTCAGCTTCACGTTCAAAATGAAAAACAAACGGAAGCTTGAGACTGAAAATGGTTTCCAGACTGACCTCAGGGCCTCCACCCAGTGGGACGTGACTTGTATATCTCTGATGGGAGGTGACCAGGGGGCATCCTAAACAAATGCCTACATCACCTTCAATAGCTACTTTCAATGTGATGGAGTAACACATCGACTTTGAGCAATTTAACAATCTACGGGCCATATGGACCCACAGTTGCTTGGAAAAACTGTGGCGCTACAAGAAAACAGACATGTCAAGACAATGTTCCATTTAGAAAGACGTGCAGACCGTCTACATATTCCCTGATCAGATGTTACACTGAATTATAAATGGTTGCTATATTGGGCGTGATATATGCTTTGTACCACACTGAGGGACTTTTAGCTGAATCATAAATGCAAGGTGCCACGATGCATGAGACAAGCCTACTTAACCGATGGATGATGCTCGGAAATGCAAATTGGACGATTGGAAGAACACGAGGAAGGATAATCGAGGCTAGCCTGGGAGGGAAAGAGGGAACGGACCGCAGAGTGGAGGACAAAATTTGATCTGATATCATTTATTTATTCAGGAGAAAATTGTCTGTTCACGCTCTGAACGGCGACGGGTTCAATCTTCGCCAGTGAAGCAGGACGATCTTAGGAGGGTGGCTTGAGGGCGTTGAAGTGGGTACCGTATGATCACTGAGGAACTTAAAGCTTCCAGACAGCAGACCAACGTGACTGACTGGTTAGTTTTGCATGAAGCCACAGCGACGGTGGCGTGAATACTCAACAGAGAGAAGGAAGACAGTCCGTAGCTCACCTGGAAGACCGTCACGATGGCCCAGAGCAGAGAGTCAAAGTTCTTCCTGTCTGGGAGTGTGTCCCCGTCTCTCTCCGATCCAAACTTACAGCCAAACAGATGCATCCCCAGGATGCTGACAGAGGAGAGAGTGGAGAAAACAAACAGGAAACGGAGGGATAAATGTTTACACCAGGCCTACCCGTTGGATACTGTACAAATAAATCGCCAATATTTTCAGAAAAAACATGGTTTTCATTTCTCAGCAATTGCTGCCTGAGAAAAAAAAAAACACATACAATTGCTACAATGGCTGAAACAGATGTATTCATCGAAATGTAACCATATGTCTGAGCACAACAGCTGCACTGCTCATTGTGCAAATGCATGTCCCCATTTGAAAAGGAAAATAAGCTTTTCAACAGCTCGGTAAAATATTGAGAGACATTGCTCCAACAAGAAAAAAATCTATCAAACTTGAATTTATTTAGTCTTAGAACTGAGTTTAAATGGTTCATTGTGCATTTTGATGAAGTAGCTGGAAAATCCCCCCCCCCAAAAAAGAGTACAGCAGGTTGACATCAGCACCATGGAGAGCGCCAAAAGTCACCTTATCTGGGTGAAAATATTTTTTTAAAGTTTTGGAAATTGAGAAGTGACTCCCAGTTCATATCCTCCTGGGACTTGGTAGTTTGATAGCTGAGACCCATCGTAATAACAATCCAACGCCCTCATCTGACCGTAACAAATGTCCGTGTACACGTTGAGATTGTTTATAGCGTTTTGATCAAATCAGAAATGCTGTAATGTTTCCACATTTTATGGCTGTCTTCTGCTCTGCTCTCAAGATAGAAATGGGATAATGGTCAGCTACACTAACAGTACTAACGTTCTATTCTTTAATAAAATGTGTATTTCCCAAAATAATTACTTTAAAAGGCACTTCTATTTAGATACCCTTTTCTTTCCTTTGTTTTTTGCTTCAAACCTCAGAGATGGCATATGCAGACTTATCCACACTAGCTATGTATTATTATCATTAGGCATATCATCTAAATTCCAGCAGCATAATGAGTCTGGACGTAAAGACAGAGTTGTAACATAATCCCTTCATGAGAACGAGGAGTTCTGCAACACATTGTCTCAACTAAGCTCTGGTTTTAACATCAGGCGCGCTGGAGGATTGTATACAGTGTCCGTGTAAGATAGATTGACTGGCAGGAAGATGGGGGACATCATAAAAGTCTATGATGCATTGGGCGGGCAATCAAGGGGGTGTTATTATTAGGTCTCAGCAGTGTGTCTGCACTGCCTTCTGCCTTTCAGTCAGAACCGCAGACGCCAAAGCTCAACTGGAGCTGAGGGATCAATGAGCAGACCTCCACCGCCTCAACTTGGCAACTCTTCACTCAAATCAAGCCCTGTTTATCCAGGCATATACAAGGCCAGTGGAATTTTGTGCATGTGTGTGTGTGTGTGTGTACACATACATGCGCAGAAAACAGCTGAGACGAGGCGGTTTATTGCTCAGCTCTGCTGTGAGTATGGAAACACGCTGTGTGATTTTTTAGCTGCTCATCTCTTTTGCCTTTAATGTTACACAGCAGTGTTGCTCTGGTGTTAAATACGGGGAATGATCGCCACCACAAGCAAAAAAAGTTTACAACAGAAACACACAAAGTGTTTTTCCTTTTAATTTGTGTTGCAGCTTTTGCATTTGCGTTGATTTGGCTTTTTGTGTGGGGTGGTTTTGTCTTGTGACATTGTCATTTAGATTGTGTCTTTAGTGAGTGCGCTGTGGCTTTTGTATGTGCTTTAAAGGTTTTGCCTTTTTGTGCTGTGGCTTTTTCGTAATGGCCTTTTGTTTCGGTCTTTGGTGTTTTTTTTGTTATTCCCGTTGTGGCTTTGGTTTCTGGGTTGCAACATTTGTATTTGTGTGTCGTGGTTCCTTATTTGGGCAATGGCTTTTGCATTTGTGTTGTGACTTTTGCATATTTTGTGTCTTTCACATGTGTTGTTGCTTTTGCATGCATGTTGTGGCTTTTGTGTTCATGTTTTATTATTGGTTCCCTGTTGTCATTAGCTTTTGTGTGTTGCAGCTTTTGCCTTCTGATGACCCTTGTGGGTGAATATAACAGAGTGTAACCATGGGAAAAAGAACAAGAATCACTAATTTCATATTTCCTTTTTCAGATCAAGTTGCCATGCATTAATTTACCAGATTACTTCTATGCTGCAGCTCCATATTTTGCTATAGTTACCACAGTGATCGCTGACTGAACCCAACACCTTGACACTGGTGATTTGGATGAACAAATAACACACGACTGAGACCGTGTTCCAGCTCGCTCCTTTGTCTGCCACCTACCTGAAGATGAAGATGAAAAGCATGAGCAGCATGCAGAAGGTGGCCACGTTGTCCATGGTCTTCATCAGCACCACCAGCTGCCTCTGCAGGGCCGGCATGAAGCGGACCAGCTTCAGCACCCTCATCAGTCGGAAGGTCCTCAGAACCGACAGGCCACCACCCTGCTGACCCACAATCTCCCACACGCTGCCAAGAAAAGAAAGACAATTTAAAAGTCGATCATTCACCCATAAGGATAATAAACATTGTCAACAACATAAGCGCAAACAATCAATCAGGATTATTCATATTTTCTATTTTGTTTTATGATACTATTAAAACAGTGATATTTTAAGTGTTATTGAATACTGTAGTGATACACCATTTCAGATGAGTATTGTTTAATGTTCAGTCACGAAGCCCTGCTGCTTGCTCCATGTCCACTTTTACTCTTTGTAAACACAATGTGTTCCCAGGGGCAGAAGTCCAACGGTATAATTATAGTCTAAGACCGTATCATAATTTTTCTAAAACTGACAGTCATTTCAGTCCTTAGATCACCAGTAAGCTACTGAGTGCCATAAACACAATCAGCAAGCCCATACCAGGGTGCGTCATGGCACTTACTTATGTTCATAAATTACTTTTCTACAAGCACAGTACTTCCTCAAGGGGCACCACTACAAAAACAATGCACAACAATTATGCTTCAGTTTGGGAAATGCAATAAAGTATCGGAATTTCAGCAAAATAGTGCATGAGGACCAGTACAACAGGTATACTTTGCAAAACAAAGCTCCCAAGAACAGGACTAAACCTTTAGTTGTACTCCTCTGAGGGATTAAGGTTTTGAATTAGAGTTTCAGCCATATTCGAAAAGTCCAGGTCTGTTAAAACACTATTAGCTGGACAAAATATTTAGGATTAAAATCCCAGCACGGCAATGTCATTGTTATTACAAAGGGATTTAGATGCAGTCGTCTTTTTCCGTTTTCACTTGAAAGCATTGTCATGTAAATGTAAGACTGAATGCGACACAGGATTTCTCACCTGATGACCACGATTATGCCGTCAAAGATGTTGTAGGGGTTCTTGATGTAACCGAAGGGTCCATAGACCAAAACCTTGAGCAACATCTCCAGTGAGAACAGGCTGGTGAACACGATGTTACTGATTTCCAGGGCGTTGGTCAACTCTTCAGGCTGGAGAGAGAAAACAGACAGTCGTTAGCGCATGTTGACAGTCGGCGCAAACAGCCCAGTTACTGCATGTAATCCCATTGCTAGATGTTCGTAGGGACGCCAGGATCAACTTCTGCTTGGGGACATGAGCATGAGGCATCAACACACATGGTGTGTGGAGAGAGAATTGGGCAGTAAGAACAAGCAGACACAAAAGCTCAAGCAAAAAGATGAAAGGCGCCGTGCGTTAAAATTCGACACGGCATGTAGATCGGACTTCAGTAGAGAGCAACTCTAATTATCGGTGAGGAGAAGAAAATGCCGCTGGGAGTGCTGTTTTGTGTCTACAGACTGCACAGCGTCCCAGTCGGGCTTCACCAGGCCTTTCATCCCTGTGCAATGAACAGTTTATACAAAGTGAACACTGTGTCACACACACACACGCAGTACAGTGGCTGGCCGGAGAAGATTGACTGTGTTGAAGGTCTGATGTGGTTTTCAATCTTCTCCATCATAAACCTGGATGTGCAACTGTGTATTTTGCTCTTACATCATTACGTGTGTGTGTGTGTGTGTGTGTGTGTGTGTGTGTGTGTGTGTGTGTGTGTGTGTGTGTATATAGATGGAGTCGGCGTCCAGAAACAGCTCTATCCCCGGGATGACCCGGGAGGTAATGCAATGTAATGTAAACACAGTGTGTGTCATTAAAGCCTGTCCTGGTGGGCTGCCACTAATCACTACACACCTCCACTGTTTAAAGCGGCGATTAGTCAACACCAGCGAGGATACACACAGAAAGGAATACAGAGATTAGCATCTCCGGCTGAGTAACGGCTCCCTATGCTGTGTTATGGCGCTGCATTGTCTCAAGCCCTGAAGCAACAGTGCCGGCTGGTTTATATGAAATACTGCCACAGGTAGGACCTGTTACACTGCCAACAGGTAGGGGAAAGATGAAAGCTGCAGGGTGCAGAATATTTCAAAAGCAATTATAGCTTAGCTTGTATTTAAGGCTTTAAATGTCATAATATATCCAACAGGTTCACATTAGATTAACGCTCATGTCTCTCAGAGAAGGTAGTTTGGCGGGTATGATGGTTGTTACTTGAAAATACACGTCACTAAAAACGTAAATAAAACGGGCCTGAACAGCCATGAAAAAATGAAAACACACATAGTTTAGGAAATGTAACTGCTTCATTTTAACCCAGAGGAGAAACCTCAGGAAACTGAAATTAACAATTGGCTGGAGCAGTCGAAACAAAACCAAAGGCATACTCAAGGCCAAAAGGAATCTCAGATTTGAACGAGAAAACAAACTGGCTTCACAAAGGTTTTCAGGTTCTCTTGCCTTCCTGATGGCTTCCACCACCCAAACCTGGATCCTAACTTCAGCTTAATCGAACCTATTGTCTCACCATGTGAGGTGGAAGTCTCCCTACCTACAGCCTGAAACTAAAACACCCGATCCCTCGTCTTCGTGTGGTTTAGCCATGGGTATTCAAACTCTGGACCTGGGGGCGTGGGAATGTCCGCAGCAGGCTGTTAAGCTCTCAAACTCTCAATCAAAAACATTGAAGTGTCATGACCTATAACTCAAATATGCAAGTTTGCGTACGTGAATCAACCAAACAAACCTGTCACTCAACAAACCACTGTATTCTGGCCAAAGGTTATTCTGTTCCCCCCCCCCCCCAAAAAAAAAAAAAAAACCATTTCAATGAACAAGTCAACTTTGGATCAAACAATACAGCAATTGTCCCATAAACCAATGGAAGTGTAGCAAACAAACGAGTGTCCCAAATGTTTGTCGGGGACACACACCAGACACGTATATTTGTACGCACAAGCACGACATATTCATCACCACCCAATTACAGTGAACTGTGAAAACGTCTTGTGAAAAACTTTTTCATGTGAAGAAACATTCGCTCAAGGTGTGTACCGGTGTTGATTAGGAAAACAGAAAGGAAGGTGAAACTGACTGGAAAAACATGCAAATAATCACGACAGCCCTCCTTTCTTTTAATTCTATGAATAGAATTTGCTGTGAATGTGTTATACAATACAGCATTGGACTGTTTTGATTCAGGATTTGCTAATTAGGAATTCAAAATGGTTTAATGTGGGGAAAAAGGCATGAGTGGATAGAAAGGAAGCCATGTTAGTGTTATGTTAACCTATTGATGGTGTAACCCGAACGGCTATTTACCCAGTTGCTAAGACATGCTATGTATGCTTTTGTCCCCTTGAGTGAAATTGACTTGATCCGGTTGGCAACGACATATATTTCGCTTTATTTTGTCTAAAATATGGGGTCATTTTAAATAATACTCAAATGAAAATGTTTTCATTCCTTTGAATATGTCAACGTTTAATTCGGATGCTATCACTTCATTATTTTTCATTGCCACTAATACACTTTGTACATTTTGTGGAAAAAAAAGCTATATTTCAAGAAACGCAATCATAACCAGTCCGAATTGTAACGCAAATAATATGGAATCATAAATGTTGGTTCAAGTTGATCATATGGGATAAAACAAAACTTGTGAAATTGGGTGAAACAGGAGGATTAACTAAAAGTTTAGACTTGGAAAAAAAAAGTTAAACCACAATATTTTTTCACTTTCTTGAATATAAAAACTCATAGAATAAAATATTACACTTTTGATTGTCTGCAATGCGTTCTGACTGTAAGATCTCTCCAAAATAAACCTGCATATTTCAGTCTTTAAGGCTTCAGCTGGTTGGAAATGTAGCAGACTTGACCAGAGGGAACCACTCAGCCTGGTGTTGAATTCCTTTTCAACTTCAGCTAATACAAACTAAAAAATCTTATATAAGATCAGGGGGCTTGCAGAATTTCATTTTTTTTAACCTGAAAGCCAAAAGAGGTCATTTGCTCAGTGCATGAAACAAAACTAGTCAAAGCCGACCGCCATCAACGGCAAACTTCAGTTGGAGGCTCCTGACAGCTTGACTGACTTTAAACAAGCGGACGCTTACGACTGGTTGCGTGTTGTTAAGTCATCATTCCCACGAGACTTGAATTTTACCACGAGGCCCAAGGGCAGAGACAAGAGGCCGACAACACAGAGGCCGAATATTGCACCATAACTCAGGGCCTGTAGCTATCCGAGCTGAGAGGGCTAGATTAAACTGTGAGGTACCTCGAGGTGAACAGGCATCTGTGGGCCCCGGTGGACCCCTTCATCCTCCTTGGTCTTTAAGTCTATAGCAGCACCGAGGTTTATATTTTTGCCCACAGCCCATGAAACCCCTAAACTTACACAGGAACACTGAGAGAGGTTTACTGTGTGTCAGAGGAGACGTGAGGTCATCTTTACGTGAGCGCCATATCAAGGAAAAGATGAACCGAGGTCCCGCTATAAAACCGGCACTCAACTTTTAAAAGCCTCCAGCGCCAGATGACTTAAAGGTATCTGGATTGGAGTGAAACGCACCCCCTCCCCCTTTAAAAGACCTTATACGAGACGCCATATAGAAGCATTATGCTAATTCCATTAGTGTCATAACTGGAGAGATAACATGAGGTCGAGAGCAAGGACAATGTGAATAGAAGATTTTTCAGCAGTGCTGTTGTTGCAAGGAAGGACATGTCAAGAACTGGTGGCAGATTACGAAAGAAGAAAAGACCCCTGGGCACGGACCAGAGATGTAAAGGGCCCCAATATGCCCTTCTATATTGCCATGATACACAAAAGTAGATATTTCAAGTTCAGTGACGGACTTCCTCATGTTTTTCATATTGTCAGAAAGTGTTGTGACGCATAAACAATACAAAGCGTAGCTCTTCTTCGGCAAATATGATGGTTATTGTGTGAAAATTCTCTTAATTCCTGATATATTCCTGTTAAACTTGTGGATTTGTACACAAGTGTAAACAAGGTCCATGCTCGGAAAAGGCACCTACACCCCTATATTTATCCTGATACACATCCACAAGGGAGGTTGACGTCATAAAAAACTTCTTTAGTGGCATTTTGGCTGTTTTCGCAGTATTTGGTCGTACTGTAGGCTAGACTTTTAGTTGCATCCCATCACATTTTGTTCCCAGTATCTCATAGTTTCACATCACAGCGTATTAGCAGTAAAAACCCGGCATTCACGCCAATGCACAGTAAGTTTTTTTGTGAGAAAATGCAACTTGGGGCAGTTCACATTTGCTGCCACTGCTATTCTAAGATAAGCGGTCAACTGAAATAGCAACTAATTAAATGAAGAAATAATTGGGGACTCGTGTGGTTGCCAGTTTTTGGGGGGTTAGCGGAGCTCCAGTGTGATTTGAGGACAAGCAGATTACGCAGGGGCTAATCTTGATTCGCGGCTGGAGTTGTGTGGAAGCGGTGCATCACGTTTCTTTCAGAAAGGAGCCACGGCTTTAAAGGGTTTCAAGCTAAATTGCAATGGCACTATGTGTAACACGGGTTCTCTAACCATGTGAAAAACTGAATCTCGTGCTGTTCACCTCCCGCCAGAGAAGCTCCTCCTCTATTTCATCTCCTGTCTTTGTGTCTCTCTCACGTCTCTTGCCGGGTTCGCAGACACGGGATGAACCCGTCCGTTTGATGCAACCGTTCCATTGTGCACCTTCGTTTGTGCGCCGATGAACGCGCCGGCGGCGGCGAATCCGTGACATGTGCAAGAAGCGCTTGCTCAGCGATTAAGGGAAGCTTATAGGGTAAATGGGCAGATTTTTGTTTGTGTTCCTTCAGATGAATAACGTTGCATGCAGTTATGCTGAAACAAGCATGTATATACACACACATAAATGTTCATGCGATCAGTCTGAGTATGTTGTATATCTATATCTATTCTTGTCACCACCATTGTGAGCTGTTCAGCAATGCATGTCGGGATTACCTATGACTAGAATTTGTGTTGCGCCAACAGTATCAATACAGTAACAATAAACTTGTCACATATTTGTTTTCTATGCAGCAGATTTTAGAGGTTTTATGCACAATCGTTGTGGATTTCCATCTAGATTTGCCGATCTGTTTTGTGCTCAATTTGTTTAGTTTAGTTTTATCCGCTCTGTAACTGTATGCCAGATTTCATTTCAGTCAACATCTACCCAAAATTTGATGAAAATTGTATTCATCATGCCGATTTGACTTCAAAACTTGTTTCTCTCGAGTAAAACAATAGGAGAGCATATCAATATCTCCCAATGAGCTTTTGGCACAACACAAATGTCTCATTTTGGCCATCTTACTTCACTTTGTGGTTATTTTGTGTGATAGAATGATGCTTTGTTCTATTATGGTGCATTGGATGCCATTTCTGTGGGTGTTCTGAAACTCTGCGTCATTGTGAGTGTCAGGTGTGTCGATCTTTTTGCGTTTGTTTTTGCACAACATGCGTGTCACGGTCATCATTTACCATCTATTTAAAGTGGCGGGACACGTCATTGTGATCATTTCTGCATCTTTGTCTTCCATTGACTTGATACATTAGTTGAATTTCAACAATCTGTCATGTCATGGCTGCTATTTCGCGGTTGTGTTGTTTTCTCTTTGTGACACTGGAGGCCACCATCGTTGTTATTGTCCATCTACTCGCGCATGAGCAGACAAACTATTTTCTGTGCCGTGCACGTGCAGAAGCATGTTTCACAAAAAGTTGCGTTTCCCCCTGTTTCCACGGAGCGTTTTCCAAAAAGTTGTGTTTTCCCTCGTTGCCGTGGAGACAGAGTCCGAGCATTAACAAAAAAGTCACATTCAAAGTGGCTCGGAGCACCGTTGTCATGTAAACGGACCCCCAAAACCCTTGTTGTCACGTAAACAAGGCCTCATTGTGATCTCTTTGTGCCACTGTGGACTTGTTTTGCATTTCTTTAGTAAAATCTAATGTTGAAAATAAGTGGATTTACAGGTGAGCTCCAATTCCACACACTCATGAACATGTATGCACAATTTACTGTGCACACACAGACCTCTTATAAGCACACGCACACACACAGGTCTGTAACTGATGCGGTTGATAAGCTAGAACAAGAAGTACTTTTCTTTATGAGGTGAGACTTGGACTATAGACATCTGGCCTGAAGATTGAGGTTGGGATCATTATTTTTCCTCCACTCTTGCTGCTCTGCTATTGTTCCAGCTTGTATATTAGACATTCCTTAGACATCATGCAAGATTACCACAAAAGAACAAGACCGTAAAAATCCAGTTCTCGCACATAGAACGGACAAGAACTTTAAAAGTACAACAACAAACAAAAAAAAACAACCCCACATGTCACACAACCGTTTGATCGGCTGACCAAAGGTTTGCAAGCCATTACCTCATCAAACAGAAGGAAGGTCAAAGAAGACAAATGGCTGTTGTGCTGTGCGCTACCTACAGGGAGTTTAATCCCTCCACATGCATGAGAGCGTATGGGAGAAAGACACTACACTTTTCTTTTCTTCTTTTTTTTTTTTGATTGCTTCCTTTGATGGCTGTTTCCTGGGTAATGAGGCTGCGGGAGCATTAGGGAGGTGGAGTGTGTTAGATGAGGAATAGTGTAATCTGGTTAGTGCTAATGTAATGTCATCTAATCTGATGTGATCTAATCTAAACGGGATGCTGCACTCCAGACTGTCAATGATGCAGCACGGTGTCTGCCGGTGTGTGTCCTTGTTTTATTGCCTCTGTGAGGTCTAAAACCTGCGCGCGTGGTCTACTTATAGGGTCGGATTTGCCAAAATGCTGTAATGTCTTTTATGGCTTCAAAGAACTAATACATGCTTGTAGGGCGGAGGTTTCAAATTAAGTATAGGTTCGAGTTATGATCATGGTTTCATGGTTCAGTTTGGGCAATTAATTATAGTGGTTAAGCTTAGAGTAATGGCAAAGGAAATGGCACTTTATGAATGGATGGCCCTCGCAAGTGATTCAATACACTATGTCCTTGACTGACCTACACTGTGGTCAGGGTTACGGCCTTAAACTTGGATGAACGCTACACTTGTGGGGACTTCATGTTGGGGTTGAAACATTGACCGAGCACAGTATCAGGACTAAGATTGTGCTGAGGTTTTTTGGTTTTAATGGTGAAAGTGTTGGTGATGATCAAAAATGTTTGGTTGTCAGTGATTTGTGAAAACACATGAACTCACGAGGGACGCGAGATGAATTTATGTGTGTGTTTGATCGAGGCCAAGATTACATGACAATATTTTCACGTGAAAAGGGAAAACTTTAGTGGCATTTTGGGTTCAAAATGTCCCTTTTCAAAAATGCTCCAACTCCATGTAAACTGAGGAAAATGCAACTTTTCTGAAATGATGCTGCTTAGCATGCAGACATGATAGTTTTATAGTTTACAGTCAGTGTACTCACTATTGTTAATTACTATAAAGCTTATTGTTCTCTATGCACACGTGCGCCAACTTGTGGCCTGGCATGCACACTATATTTTTTCAGTGTTTCCACCAGTTCAGTGTAAACGGGCATAATTTTCAAAACGTTAATGAAAGGAAAATGCAAAAACCATACCAATTTCACTTCAAATGCTGTGGGGGCAAGAGTGTGGTGTCCAGATTTGTGGAGATCATCAGCGGTCTTCATATTAGTCAAACTTCTGAAAGTAAGGTCATGATTTTAGGCCTCATGATACATTTAGTTTTAAGGATTTATGTCAGCTGAGGCCCATCGCTCTTCTTTGAGGGTTCGGTTTCATGTAAGAGCTGACAGAACATGTTCAGTCGATAGGTGGTCATCTATCGCTGGTGTGTGTGTGTGTGTGTGTGTGTGTGTGTGTGTGTGTGTGTGTGTGTGTGTTTCGCCCATTCTGGTGGGGATCTTAACCTGATTACACAGTAACTCACGAGAACTCATGTCACCCTGGGGACAAAAAAAAGGAGGTCACTAGGAGGGAATTCAATATATTCTGAGATGGAGACGTGGTTTATGGTTCCAGTTAGGGACGTCCACAGTCTGTAAGTCAATGTATTGTCTCAATAAGACATAAAGAACAGTGTGTGTGTGTGTGTGTTGATTAGAGTATTCTCTTGGATAGGCGACAACAAAATACATCATCAGCATTAATCTGATACACCCCAGACTGAGGACATCTGATTCATTAGGAAGTCCATACTGGCACTTACAGTATATCAAGTAAAAAAGTGCACAGGGAGAATGATTTGGAAAGCCCATTTTAAACCTTAACTCATTTACAGAACATTTCACAGTAAAACTGCAAAACAAAACCCTTATTTGTTTAACAACTCATCAGCAGGTAATGGTAGGTAATTCTACTGCTGCGGGACAAAAGCAGATGAGACACTGCGCCTTTGTAGTTCAAATAATGAATGCAAACCTTAAGGGGGTGATTTTTGATGGAGGTAGAGGAGGGACGTCTCAATTTTGCGGGTTCTTTTTTTCCGCAGGTTTGGAGATGAAAGGATGATGAAAATGAGTGAAAAAAAATGATATATTGAGAAATGTCAATTATCGATAGATAGCTCTGTCACAAAAACAGATTTCACTTGAGATGTTTAGAAATTTGATCAATTTGTGTGTATATCCTGCAAAAAAAAAAAACAGACTTTAATTGGATGCTTAAACTGCCCAGCAAGAATGCAATCTCCAATCTTCATATGAAAGAAGATATTCTTTGCCAAAAGAAATTTTTTGAATTTACACCTCTATCAGTAATTTATGCTGATTTAATTCCCTGATGGTTGCCTGTACTTTTATTTTAAGTTCCAGACTGTTTTCTTATCAACAGGAAACTGATGAAAAGACTCCTGGCCGTTTGCCTCCTCCCGCACATCTGTTGTTTTTGATGTGATCTTTTTAACCTATTGTTGCTACTTCTTACATGCCATCTTCTTCATTTCTAGACGTGCACACGTTTCTGTTTGCTTCTCCACCTCATCATCCCGACACCCTGACAATACTTGATCGAGATGTAAACATATTCTGCCCAAGCAGCTGCTCTCCGAAGCCAGCAAACACAAAGCGGCATCCAGCTCTTACGGGGGACAATGTGGAAGGGACGAAGAGGCGGCTGCTGCTCCGGAGCAACAGACCAGAACTCACTAAATATGGGCAGCATGGTATTTGACATCCCAGTGAACTAGGAAATAGCTGAATCGCTCATTAGATCACTTCATTGATTCCACCCTTTTGAGTCGCCCTCATTTGCTGAACCGGGATTAGGAGCCGTTGCTTTGCCTTCTCCGTTTCACCCTTGTACAATTTAGAATAAAACATTTTCCTTTGGCTTGCCTTGGAGGGAGGCCGGGGTCTTCAGGTGCCGACATCAAATTCTTCCGGTAGTGCAGGAGGGAAGCTGAATACATATTGTTTGCGGTGGGAGCAGGAAGAATGGCGAGAAGGATTTGATGGCGCAGAAGCAAATAATAAATCCTCGTGTTGTATTGTGAACCCACAGCTATAGAAAGGAAGCATGTCTTGCTTTATAATCATTTAATGTTATAAATTTCCAACTCGATATTTGAGGTTAAATATAAGCACGCTTTAGACAATATAAGACTAAGATGAAAATCTGAATGACAGCAATAAGAACCACCTCCTTGAATCAATAGAGTTGTAGCTACGATTACTGTATGTTATGTTTTAAGCTTTATTTTTAATTTCTTTAGAGATTAAGAGGTCCCAGTTGCTTATGCTTGCTCGTGTGGATTTGTTGGGGTTCTCTCTGTAAACAGCACCAATAAATGACTCTTGTATTTGTTGTTATATAAGTAAAGTTGAATTGAACTTAATTCATTTAGAAAATTCATTAACGTGCTTTTAATTTCCTACGAAGGCTGCGATTATCCATTCACAGTTTTTTTTTTTTTTTTCATTAATTGGGCAGTGATGGGCCATCCAGTGGCAAAAGCAATAATCACTGGCACCATGTTAGTAGCAGATCCTGAAAATTTGGCCCAGCTGACTGTACAGCACTATGTGCTTTGGCCATCCTCACCACTCTTGATCGTTACTGACCGATCCAGACTGTGAGCCTCTATCTAGAGATGCAGTTGTAGAGAGGCTCTGGCTCAATCGTCACCGTTCTTCACCTCACCGACAGATGCCATGATAAAGACTCGATGAGTGTTAACCGCATCACCCATCAAAATGTCTTGGCTGAGCTGTGTATTTTCTATTTAACAATGTAAGGAGATAAGGAGACTTCACGTCCTCTGCCGTACATGGTTCTACTGTACTGTGTGTTCTGAGTCAACTTTTATGTTTGCCTACAGCCATCTTACGTCTCGTTTTCCCATCTCTCCTAAAATTCAAAAGCTCAGCTGCACTTGCATTATTCTAATCTCAAACCAGGGCCAATGGCAATTTCTTCAACTAGCAAAATTGCAACTTTTCAGCTTTTAAACATTCACAAATGCAGCGAGTGGAATTCCAGATTCAGCGTCAACCTCCAGCTCTTGACCCGAAATCCTCCGCACTCCTCTTTGTCCTCAGCCAGGAAGTGAGAAAGAAACTTATCAAACGCACACGCTGCGAGCTGAAGCCGACACGCACCGCCACTCCTCACAAGGTCAAAGAGTGGCTGTGTGCGCGAACGCTCGTATTCAAGGGAATTGCTTTTGGGGTTAATACAAGTCAAACCGTCGCCTCTGGGAAACCTAACGGGGGCTACCCAAAGGTGACTTTGTTCTTGTGTAATAGCTGCACACGCCGAATCAGTCGTCAGTAATCGCACGCTTCCATTACAACAGTTGGGCTAATCCCCTTCCAAAGAACAGGAAACAATGAATTTCACCCTGTTATTCCCTGGATGCTTGAATCTTTTACATGCATCTTGACTTGTACTCAAACTATTTTGGCAGCAGGGTCATTCATCAAGGGAGCGCAGAGACTGACAGGACAAGCTGAGGAGAGTGATGGGCTGCCTCTGTGGCCATAAAGACCAGGGGAAGTTTCTTATGTAAAGCAAGAGAGAGAGAGAGAGAGAGAGAGGGAGAGAGAGGTTGACCTTCCCGAGTAAATAGACTATGGGCTGTGACACATAGTTGGCAGACCAGCAACTATTCTATCAGCTCCGCCATAAATGGTAACGGTCTTAAACTGCACGGGGAGATAAAGCAGACGCCCTCTCCTTACTCTCCGCTCCTCCACCTCCTCCTACATCATCACCTCCGGCGTCCTCGCACTCATCCCATCCCCATCCAACACTGTTTGATCAGCTTTTATCCCCCCCGTCTAAGCAACACGTTCGCCTCTGTGGAGCTGGCCCCTCTCTGAAAGCGAGCACGTGGAACTGTAAGTGTGTGTTTAAGAGACAGAAAGCAGATTGGGGGTCTCTGTTATGTGTCATGGACGGCGGTGGGGGGGTGGGGTGGGGGGGTGGGGTGGGGGGGTTGAGGCCCCGTAGCTGCAGATTGAACGGTAACATATCTTTGTCTGAAGGACACGTGCGGATATACAGCATCTGTAGTGGGTCGTATACTCAAGAGGCCAGTTTATTTATGTGAGAGGTCAGTATGTATACGTGGAGTGCAGCGCAAGCTGTCTTCCTGCTCGACGTCTTGAGAAAAAAATAGTCAATAGTCATTATTGCCGGACCACAATTTACAGCTCACCGCCGAACGGAATACGTCTTCGTATTTAATCACGGAAACAAGTAAATATTCTGTGAGGAAAAGATGGAAAATGAATAGGGACCTTAATTTGATTTGTGCCGAAGCGTCGAGCTGACGCAAACACATTTCTGGCCTGTTTCTATGTAGTGAACTGTTCAAACTGAATGTGAGAATGCCTGCTATCCACCAAACAGAAGAAAAAAACGATTTATCTGAGTTCATTTGCATCACCAGGTGGGAGCGGAGGCCCTGTTCACACAACAACGGTTCAAGGTAAAACACATTGTTTTTGCATTTTCATTTCAGAAAATATTTACATTTATATAGCACTGAAAACATAGTCCGTCCTCACGGAAACACGTTGTGATTTCATTTTCTACAGAGAAAAGCGATTATTTCGATTAATACTTTATTCTAGAAATGTCTAAGTTATTTGTATATCATTGATTGGTGGTAGATGATTTTAGATAACATAAAATATAGCCTCGAGGAAGCCAATTTGAATTTGTGCGGTTGGTTAAACAGAGTTATTAGTTCCTATTCATACAGAGCAGGTATATATATCCAATACATTGAAATTCCAAGACATCTTTGAGTATCTTTTAATCTCGAGATAAGGCCAAATGTGCTCTTTGGAAATTGGACTACGCTCACCCCGAGTTAAACTGTGCTCACTTCACGGGTCTGTATTTCCAATGGATGAATACTAACTTCAGTGAAGTTTGTTCTCATGGCAATGCTGTTTGAAATGAGATGATTTGTGTTATCAAAAGGAGCTGCTATTGATTCTCGGTGCGCAGTTCTTTTCGTCACGACATGAAGACGAGCTGTATTCCAGGAAACGGTGACGGCAGCTCGTACTTCTACACAAGATGCCTCAAACAGACAGTAGAATTTGGGAAAGTCTCCTTCGCATGATGGATCTGCTTGTACAAAGAGGGCGCAAGTTCATCTTACAATGATGAATGGCCAGTAGTCCGCCGTGTTTTCGGGTCACCCATTAGTTTTGGCCGAGTTTGCTGGAACCCTGCGCCGAGATGGAATTGTAGCAAAAATAGTGCCAAGACTCATGTACTATCCGAAACATTTACCTAATGAAGAACCAAAAAAGGCAAGCTGAGTCACCGTGAGGGTGGAAGTTGGCAGTAGTCTTCGTTTAGAGTAATGTTTTTGTCTGTACCTCACAAAAGTCAGTTCAATATTCACTCCCCTTTTCGCTCTGTTTGGATATGTATCTCTCTACCTGTGTCCGAACCCCCTCGCTTCTTTTTCTTTACCAGTTACTTGCATGACTGGTAGAAACTTAAAAGGATTGATGAGCTGTGAAATGTCTTCATGTTGCAAAATATGCTTTCACATATCTTTAGGAATCACTTACAACCTTTAGCGCAATCAACACAAATTCAAACATTTAGCCGCAGATAGACCCATTCTTTTGATAATTACCTTCATTCATGATGGATAAGCACATTAAGGGTAATTATTTCCAGCAGAGATGGTGATTGGTCTTTACAAATAGGTTGTGCTTTTAGTTTGATTCACTTTGAGTAAAGAGTCTACTTTGTGGGTGTTTGTCTCCTCGTCAATTATTCATCAGAGAGGTTGTTTATTTCTTCATGAAGTCTTGCTTGAGACGCAGTCAGAGCTGCGCAACCTGATTTGCAGCTGAATGATACATAATGCCCCATCCACTCTGTGTGTGTGTGTGTGTGTGTGTGTGTGTGTGTGTGTGTGTGTGTGTGTGTGTGTGTGTGTGTGTGTGTGTGTGTGTGTGTGTGTGTGTGTACGAGAGCAGGAGGGGGGTTAGAAAACAGGTCACCTTGATCAATAGGCTGTCACACTCAACTTAACTGAAGACACAGTTTCTCACAGGCGCCGCTTCCCTACTCGACAAACACCGACTCGAACTCAGCAGATGATCCAGATTATAGGTTGATGGCAACGTTTATGACATCTTGCGATACATCCGCAGCACAAGACGGAGGAACGATGGATGATGAATGAACGACAAAACGCCGGGCATTATAGTTAATATTTCTAACTGGCAGAAGTTATTTCTTTCTTTATTTTTTTTGGTCTGGATCACGTTGCATTTACAACCGGGGAAGCAGGACGAAGACAGCGCCTGTTACCATGTCATATATGTCTGCGATTGCAAAAATCGAGGCGGCCAACACATTCTGTCCCTCATGAAAAGCTGATTCTGGCACTACGTCGACGAGAAGATCTAATTAGCGCCACGAAGGCTGCTAATCGCAGTCAATATGTTTGTAGGCTTACAATTCGTCCATATGGAGCATCTTTTTTTTTTCGTTTCCACCTAAACATGGTGTATGTACGAGGCCAACGTGTCACTATGGATCCGGAAAACTTTTTCCCGTTAAACAAGCAAACAACATACTTCAGAGTGAAAACTGTGAGCTCACAGCAGCTTGGAAGACTTTTATATCAATAATTTAAAAGGTATACATCACGGCACGATAACTAACTAGATGCAGTACGTTTTCTCTTTAGTGTGGGTTATGGGAGAAAAACTCACAAGGAGAAAGTACAGAAGGAGGTGCAGTAGTGCTATGTGAGACTCTAAAGTTTATATGAAGACATACTGCAGGGAAACACCACAAACACTCGTGTAACACCAATAGTTTTAGTCGCAACGAACCACAGAGCGGACTTTTAGCTTTAGCGTTACCAAAAGGTGACTTAGGTCCTGTTTACATGACAACATTTTCAAAGGAAAGCAGAAAAATGTGATTGCATTTTGAAGGAACAGTTACACATCGGTGCTCAGATCCACAGAAATAAAATTGAAAAAAAAAAAACCTTTTGAAAACGGCTCCCAAGGTGGAAGATTTTGAAAATGCTTAGGCTTTGTCTCTGTGGAAACTTTTTTTGGGGGGGAAATTTGGATTCAGACCGAGAAAATGATTTGTCTTCAGAGGGAAATTTAAAAGGCACGTCGAGCAGGCAGTGCAACAATGACATGGAAATTGATAAACAGATAAATAAATAAAATAAATCTTAGATAATCTATCAGAGAGCTCGATACGCTTCGTTTTTATAAATAATTTTTTGGTTTTAGAAAATTATAAAGATCTAAAATTCTCTTCTATGATGTAATTTCAGCTGATTTTATGAGTAAATTATATCACATGAAACTGATCCACGGAGTGCTGAGAGCTCATCTAATGTATCATAGCAACACAACAATAATAGAGCTATCTGCACAGGATTAAATCAGGCTCATTTGAAAAAAGTAAAGTTTTATGTTACAGTTACTATACTAAGTATTTTGATAGTTCTTATGGTCAGTAATAAGTTATATCAATACTTTTACGAGAGGTAACTCGTTAACTGAGTCCTGAAGCCAAAAGCACAGTTGGTTTTCGACCGGGCACCACATAACATCTTCCAGGCAGCATTAGACAGCTTTAGACAGGGTATGATTATGATCGCTGCTTTCAGCCTTTTTGACTTCTTTTCTTTAAAATATTTTTACTTACAGTATAAGAGTGACACTCAAAACGGGGACATACTTTGTGCGAAACTCTCAGAGAAAACTTGGCGAGGAAATGTATGGAAACTAAATCCCTGCCCCTGCTCCATATGGGCCGAGTTACAGAGACATCAGAGGCTTAGTGATCCTTGTGTCTATTCGATGTCGATGGAGCTTGGAATCAATGAAGCGTCTCACTGAAGTTTTCGGCAGCCTGTCTGGAGACTGGAGGGATACAGGCACTTAAAAATGAGGGCCAAGAGCCGAGGAGGGAGAGAGGGAGGTGAGAGAGGAAAGGGTGTGTAGAGGGAGATGAGTAAGTGAGGCTCCACTTACCCGACTTTTCAAGTGAAAATGCATCGTTTTCGCGTTTTCGTCTGGGAAAGGTTTTGCGTCTGGTGGTGGCAAAGTTTTGAAAATACCGCCTGTTTACAAGGAGGAGGCAGAAATGCTGAAAATGATGTACTTAACGTGAATGGCAACTTGTGGAAGCTTTTGTTTCTTTTAAAAATCCGGTTACGCTCGAGTATATCGACTCAGGGTCAAGCAACTCTGGAGGCCACCATTGTTGTTATTGTCCATGTGCAGAAGAACTAATCACCTCGGCCGTGAACAGCAGAAGAGTTTCAGAAAAGTCATTTTTTTTCCACAATCTACACAAAGACTGAGCCAGGAGGGTTTCCGAAAAGTTGTGTTTTGCCCCGTTTCCTCAGAGACGGAGTCGGAAAAGTTCCACTTTGACAGCTGTCTTCAAGAAGCTGCGTTTCCAGCGACTTCGGAGTGCCCTTGTTGCGTAAACGGACAACAACATGCAACGAGTTTTCTATTTTCACCTGAAAATGCTGCGTAAACTAGGGCCGGGTCAGACATAAAGAAAAGAAACTAGCAAATGGTGAAAGTCAAAGAGAAGTACAAGAATGCCAGGGGAAAAAAGGTTTTGGGGGGGGGGGGGGGGAAGAAGAAAGGTGGGAAGTGGAGAGCTGCGAACCCTCCTCCCTCCAAGTGAGAATGTGTGTCTGTGAGTGTTTGTGTGTTGTGCATGTTGGCATCTGGATCTGTTTATAGGCACTGGGTCAGAGACCAAAAGTAACCCCGTAAAACCTGGCTGGGTTTAATCCTACTACCATACATATACATACACACACACACACACACACACACACACACACACACACACACACCAAACATTGCTTGTGTCATCTATTTTGTAAGAATTATATAACTTTACGTGGACTCGCGCTTTGCCAAAAACATCACCCAAGACAATAGAATCAAAGACAACGTGTACCTTGACATTGAAACCTGAGCTTGGCAAACCCTTTTCTGTTCTTTGTGAAACAAAAAGATAATGACGACAACATCAGAGAGAGAAATAAACAGCACACATTTTGGATATTAGCACTATTTAAAAGTCATGTTGTGAACGTTGGAGGGAATTCACCGGGACATCTGACTTGACAGGATGTAAGGAAAGGGGCATTTCAGGCAAACTATCCTGAAACCTTTCAGCAACAATAGCCCTGTGTCTCACAAGCCGAATATACTAGTATTTTGCTTTGCCAAATACCATTAGTAGGAAATGTAACTGGGGCTTGTGTTACGTTCACTGGCAACCTTTTTTTTTTCATGCCAGAGGTTTCTAAGTTTGCAACATACTTGGATTCCAAGTTTCGGAGACTCTCAAGGTAAGAGTTTCTCCACTTAATCGTGTGGAGCAGAGTAAGAAGGAGGCTGATCAAGAACGGAATGATCTCCTATCTTCCCAGAGGTCGTGCTGCGCAAAACAAAAACAACCAATCATCACTTGTTTGGGAGGTCTCATGTATCTCCTTAACGGAGGTGTCAAGCTTTTGTAAAGGCCAATCAGTTTCATTACACCTTAACTGTCCGAAAAAGACTGGAGAGAGTACAAATGCATTTGATCATCCCGACTTTTCTCCAGACTGATGTTTCACATCAAGACATTGTAAAAACTGTCGTGTGTTGACAGATCTGTTATCACGGTTGTATCGATCCAGCGTGTTTTGGTGCCGATAGTTGTTTGGGGTCAGCCAAGACATGGTAATGGAGATCATCACTGAACGCATTGGATTTGGCTGGATTGCACTCTGGATTCTGAATTATGCCTCTCGGGGGGAGGGGGGGGGGGGGGTGTCACTTCACTCAAGTGTTTTTAATTTCACCAGATGCGGAGTGTTACAGAAACATTCCAGAAATGACTCAGCAAAAAAAATGTGACTGTTGCTTATTTTTAACTCACGCCGCATTCAGTCAAGCCAGATTGCAGAGAGCAGATTGAGCCATGCAGGAAGTCCTACATCGCATCAACCGTTGAGGATATGTAGACTCTGTGCTCATGGTAAAAATGTAACGAGCGAGGGAAAATAACTGCATGAGCAACTCAAAGTAGTACCACTGTGAAATCATCCCCATGGGATATGAGGGCATGCTGGAGGTAAAAGAAAACCACAGAGCAAATGTCATATTAGAAACCGTAAGTAAGTAAATTGGTGTTCTGCATTCACAGTTTGTTATATGCATACACAACAGGTGTACGTTAAGGTGACCAGCAACATTCAAGTGATTTTACTCTCACACTACTCTAACATTCTAATACTCTTCGCAACTTTTCAAAGCTAAGGAACATTAACTCCATAACAAAATGGACAGATTACACTCTTTTATCCTGCCCATTGGCCCTGGAAATTCATTGCTTGACAAATAGCAATTTAGCTCAATGACGCTGTCAACAAATACTTCTTTCCACATTAACAAAAGTAACACTAGTGTAGAAACTGTGCTTTTCAACAACCATTTCAAAGACAAACAGCTTGAGGCAGCATGAGAAGGTGAACATGGATGGACATCCCGATCTTTTCTTGACATGCTACATGCATTTACACCATAAATGTGATTTTGGTATCCCAGATAAGCTTAGGCAATATAGGTTGGATTGCATGGCAATATCAGGTGTAAATAGGATCAAAGAGAACCAAATATAGAACTCGAAAACAAATTGATAATGGAAGAACGAGAAAATCTGTGTCAAATGTTGCCAGGCCTTCCCCACCCGTTAAATCACCCCTGTTGCTTTTTCTCTCTTTCTGTACTCTGTTTTATTTTTGTACTCCCTCTCTGTCTGATTTCCCTCTGACGTAGCAGCAATTATGCTCGTGTAAACAATAGACCAGAAAGGCACATCAGGAATTCCAGTTGGGCCTGTGGGAGCATTGTTTGCTAACACAATGGCACAGAGCGACACAGAGGACATGTAAGTTTCATTGGGCCTCATCTTCGCGTCTATTATGAATGACAGTTTGTTCCTGCTGTGTGACATTCAGTAGTAGACGACCCATGCTCACTAACCTGCTCATGGTACTCGATTCCCATGCTCATGGTGTTGATGAGGATGGCGATCATAATCCCGCGGCCAAAGTACTTGCTGTCCACGATCTTACGGAAAGTGTCACACACGAGCCTCCAGAAGTGAACCACCTTCGCGGCAGTCTTCCCCAGCCTCCGGTGCTTCCTCCTGGGCTGCCTGCTGTCCCTGCGGTCCCTGTGGTGGAGGTCCTGGGTGAATTCATAAACGCCTTCGCTGTCTGAGTCGCCAGGCGTCTCGTTGCCGTCTGTGCCGCCCTCTGACTCGTTGGCCAGGGCCTTTGCGCAGTAGGGGCAGTTCTCTGGGTCCAGTGTCAAAGTGGCCGTGTCCATGGCGCTGCTGGTGGTGCTGAGCTCGCGGGCCGACAGCTGGCGGGAGAGCTGAGCTGCAGACGAGTCAGGGAGGTCAGAGAGAGCAACTGACACAGCAGAAAAGGTACGACACAGCAGACTTGTGATGAATTGCAAAATATTGGACAAAGAGTCAAATCCAATAGAACATAAATGATCTGTTACGAATACTAACATTTCCAGAAGGTTGCATGGGTGATGGAGTGTGTGATGTTGATGGGCAGAGTGCATGTAAAGTGTGGCTAATGTCTCGTCTCTGTGCTGAGGCCTGTCTGGCTGCTGGCCAACTCCTCCCCGCGCTGTACAACCTGAACAAACCGGGCTTGAATTTTGCTCAGCTTATTGCCTCTCAGAAGTTGGCCAGAGGTAAACAGTGCTGGCTGAAGCTCAGTCATTAGGGATTAACGTTTATTGACTGTAATTAGTGCTCTGTCTGTCATGGAAAAAAAGCCCTGCTATGTCCTGCGTTATAAGTTTAAAGCTCCATCACAGCAGATTGATTCCATGCTGTGCCAAATAAGTGATTGGACAAAAAAGAAGCACTTTCACTTGAGTGTCACTTCATTTGCTTCAGCATCAATATGGAAATCAAAGACTGATCCTAAGTGAATAAGATATTCTCATTATTTTCAAGCCCTTGTTTGCTTTCCAGCCATTCACTCAGATTAGTGAACCAAACAACCTGACACATCTATTACAAAACATTGTAAGTCATTAAACCAGAAAATCAAGCCTCTGATTGCATTTATGTTTGTGAGTGCAGTACTGATTGTTTGTTGTGAGTCTTACCTGTATTGTGCGTGTCCACGAGACTGGACGGCCGTCTCTCCAGGGGTACAGGGGGGATATTGAGATTTAGGTTGAAGTTCATACTTGTAAGGGTGCTGGTTGCAACGCTTCCCCGTCTGGATTCTGCCAAGGCTCGAGCCTGTAGGGTGGGGTAGTTTTTGGGCCCCGGGGCAGCAAAGGGGACTGAGTTCCTCTTCATGACCCTGGACGCAGATGCTGGAGCCAGTGAGTAAGAGCCGGGGTTGGTGGGCGAAGGACTACAACGAAGGATTTCTGTATTGAAAACGCTGCGTAAGGAGGATGAATCTGCTCCTGCAGCAGGATTGGACAGAGTTGCAAGGTTTGCATCGGATGTCGCTACTGCTATAGAAGACGGTGGAGCCAAAGCCAGATGCCCACTGGCAGTGGTTGCCACAACAGTTCCTCCAGTGTTGTTAAGAGCCCCCACTTCGACATCCCTCCCCTCAAGGCATCTGATACTCCCTGCACCCCTCACACTACCGTTCCCTAGATGGTAGTGATGGTGGTGATGGTGATGATGGTGCACCATATGATGAGCTGACACAGACCCTTGGCGGGAGGACTTCCTCCTCCTCCTCTGGCTCTGGCTGCGTTGGGGATCTGACGCTGGGGGCGATGCGGCAATATTCAGACCTGCGCGACGGGCCAAGAACCTGCAGACATGAGCCACCTGTCTGGCCCCTTTACGAATGATGTGGACCAGGTATTTGAGCAACTCGTCGTAGCAGGAGCCCGGTTCGGAGAGGGAGGCCAAAGTGCTGGCATTGGACATGAAACGCACCCGCTGTTCCTTCATGAGCTGACTCTCCCTCTGCTTGGTCTCGGAGAATTGAGTTGCAATGACAACCAGGCACAGGTTGATCATGAAAAAGGAGCCAATCTGAGGACAAGGAAATAAAAGGTTGATTATACTGTTATTCACACACTCTTAAAGGACATTCAAACGCCATGTCCCACCGGTGGATCGACTTGTGCCGTCACCATAAGCACCCGGTGATTGGCACCATGAAGTGGCACTTACAATGATGAGCAGGATGAAGTAGATGAAGTTGTAGAAGGAGTGCGCGTCCATCACAAAGTACATAATGTCCACCCAGCCTTCCAGAGTAATCACCTAAAAACAGACATTAAGTACAGTAAGACAAAAAGGACAGATCAGAGAATAGAAAAATAGGAGCTTAGCCAAGTAAGATTAAAAATGGGAAGTAAAAGAGGGTGTTCAGAATATCAGAGCTCAGCAAAAGACTAATCCCCAACATTCCTCTTGTCTGCTTTAGCCCACACAGGCTAACCGGAGCCGAAGCTAGACTTATGGGAGAACTCATCCCCAATCTGTCTTTCTTTGTCTAAAATTACCCCCCTTAGCTACGACAGCGATGAATGAAGACTCCCAACAAAAGGCAGTTGAAATGATGTGAAGATAGCAAACAAATGGTGAGGAAAAAAAATTAGCCTCTATTCTGCTGGTGTGACAGCGTTGACCTGCTAATCCCGTAAGCCCTATTTCTTTGATGCAACCGTCGCTGGGGCAATTACGATCCCTCTCTCATTTTACGACTCCACTTTGTATCACTGGATTGCACATTGGCTAAGCTTTACTGTTTGTTCTCCCTCTCTCTTTCAAAATAAAAAAAAGTTGATTCAATCTACTGTCATGCAATCGAACAGTTTTTTTTCTGTGTAGCTCACGGTCAGTGTGACCAACCTGAAAGATGGCGATCCAGGCAAAGCAGATATTGTCAAAGTTGATGGCTCCCTTGAAAGGGTTGATCGAACCAGCGGAGCAGTTAGTGTAGTACTGGTTCCAGTTGACGCAGGTGGTGTTGTCGGTGCTGTTGTAGGAGTACATGTCCAGGTTGCACTGCAGGACCCCTTCCTCGTACAGCTTCGGAATGGAGCCACAGTCCCTCATGCCGTTCTCTCGGGGTTGAGAGCAGATGAAGGGATTCTCATCGTCGTTTTCAGTGTGGTAGTATTTTCCCAGCTCCACAGAAAGAGGACTTGATTGAGGAAGAGAAAAAAAAAAGTTAATAGTTCGTCAAGAGCTTAAGGTGTTCTGCAAACTGACGGGAAGAATCGTAAAACTGGAGAGTACTACCAAACTGCCTGTTGGTGGTAGTACGTCAGAGTGAAACAGCAAACAATACTGTACGGCTGACATTCACAATCACATTATTTATAGGACCATTTTAAAGCCACTAAAAACAACATCTGGCTCAAAATTGCTTTGGATTGGAAAAGTGAAATATTTTGTCTCTTTCCAAAAAGAAAGGCGAGTTTGCATCTTGCGTCAGGGAACTTTCTCTGTCTGGTAATTGTTCCGTAACAGTCTGCTTCTGTTGACAAGTTGAACCACAAAAGATAGATCACAATTTTTCTTCGACCCACTAACCCTGCCTTTGAATTTAGGGGCACATGCAAGAATTTTTCATTATTACTTAAATATAGATCGAATCTATTTCTCTAGCACATTTAAACACTGCGCTTTGCTGTACAGCTGTGTGATGTAAAAAAAAAATAAAACAGCACCGGATTTTACTAGTCATCACCAACAGATAGTGGGAACTCATCACTGAAGGCAGCTTTAATTATGATAAGATATCCAGAGAGAAAATACTAGGCGAGACCCCTGTGTGCACTGAGAGATTTAGATTCATGAACGTATTTGCCTGCTGGAACACCTTTTGGCAAATCTGCTGCAGAGCAATCTGGAATAACCAGTGTGTGTCTACTGATTGCGTAATATCTAGTGTATCCATCGATGCGCACCGCTGGTGTTTTTTTTTTTTTCCTTCTTTTTCAATGTTCTGTCACATATTTTAAGGGGACCAGACTCGTCCCACTTCAGGACCACTTCAGGACCACTTCACACCCTCTTGTATATACGTTCTTAAAAGCTATTTCACACTTGGAGATGATCTACAAGAGCACTCACTGGTCCGAAAAAGTTGAGTGTGTTTGATTTATCACACCCTGATAATGTATGCCACAATGGATGTTGGTCCCATTGGCTACTGTCAAATATTCTTGACATTTTCAGTAGAGGGCTCACTGTTACCCCAGTGAACAGTTAACGGCTGTTGCTAAGGCACTGAATTATATATCGGTAATCTCAGTTGGAGAGAAATAGCAGGCGACACTAAAACAGATATGATCATGTCTTTGGACAGAGCTTATACGCAATCCATCTAATTCAGAGGTACGGACGTTCTGAGACACGTCTAAAAAATTGACGAGTATCACGAAAAATATGCGCGTTCACCAAAGCCATTATGCATGAAGTGAAATTACAGCTGTGAGGTGTCATAAATCCTATAGAGAGTAATGAAGCCAGTATGACAACGGGGAACATGAATAAGTCATGGGTGCCCGTTTTCTATATACCACTGGCCACACAGGGTCTTTCTCATTATTCTGGGGCCTGTCTCTGCCCCATTCATCACTGTGATGAGACTCCATAATCGCTAACCTCATTGATTTTCTGGCTTTGGGTCAGGGTTCACTCCCCTGAATTTACCTTGACCTCCTGTTGACCGGTTTCTAATCTTATGTGTGTTATTTGTCACAGCTGTGTTAAGAAAATAATAAAGTAATAAATCCTGTTGCTGTGAGGACGTCAAAAGATCAATATGATTTGTTGAGGACAAGGATCTGCATCAATAGGGGATAAAAGCACTTTATGTGGAAAGTCGTCGTTCTGATGAGGTGGAATTTCTGGTTGCTGTTTACTGCTACTCGGAATGGAACAGTCATCGTAAGCCTTGGTTGGGCCTGAACCTTTTGAGAATCAAACTGTGAAAGAAAGGTTCAGAAACCCAAATCATAGTAAAATGTCTAGATTTATTTAAATGTTGCAATATGAAGAACATGGCCATTACATTATACCAGTACACAATTGGAAGACAATATATAAATATAAAGACTTAATAATATAAACTAATTATATATTTCTTACAGGCAAGAGCAGTGTTGAAAAAAAAACCCAAAAAAACTTGAACAAATACATTGACTGTTGTTTCTGCATTTTTGCACCCAATGCAAAAGATCATATTTTATCATGTTCTGAGGTTTGTTCGTTCTTCGTGTGGTCCACATCTTTGGAAAAAGGACCACCAAGCCAATAGTGAAAATTTCAAAGACATCACCGTTTTTTTTTTTTAAACAAATTTATTAAGAGTAGTGGACACAACGCAAGACCCGAGCTGAGATATTGGCGATGCTTTCATGAAAGATAGCCCCTCAGAGTGCTAAGTAGAAAAAGCGCATCAGCACTGCAACCAGAAGCATCGTTATCATTTACTCTGGGATTGATGTATTTTCTTCTGATGAATTGAAGTGTTATCAAGCCCTCCTGTAGCCTCCAGTGACATCTGCTCGGAAACATGAATTGTGGTACAATTGCACTTGGGCGCTCCAACCAAAGTGCAATGGTTAGACACAGATTTTCCAGTCACACCACAAACCCTGACCCCAACACTCGCAGGAGTTGGCGCCGAGCAATGACGCGACGTTTCTCAAAAGGAATTCAACATGGAGTGTCACCATATTGATGAAGTCGATGTTGCAGATGGTGCTTGGCATGTTTGAAGAAGAGACCATTGGATGCATATGGAAAAACAAAATGCTGGGGCCACTTTTAAACAAGACAATTATTGAATGCGATAGTGAGCGCTAAACTATAATTGGAAATGCTCATGGACATAGAACTTTTTGATTGCGGTGTGTGAGTGTACACAAGTTCAACAGAAGAAATTTTGCAGAATTGTCATCAATGAACTGTCGCATACTGACTTTGTTACCTTTGAAAGTCGGGTTGACATTGGAACAGAAGCTGCATGGGTGCAAAAACTATGGACTTGGATCAACTGAGGCCCTTGAGATATATTTCAGCATTATTTACCAGCATTTGATGTTTATTGAGAGGATGCCACTTTGAGATGTAAGATGTCCTTTCTTTGGGGACCCTTGAATAACACTGATAGCTTTAATATACCAGCAGCAAAGCGAAATATGATAACGCTTGTCTGTTCATGTGATCATCTTCATGAAGCCTTTATTGCAAGGTTTTGGCCTGTGGTAGAATGAGGTAGCATCCAGGAGTTAGTGTTATTTAAATGTTGTCCGTCTTTCAACCATAACGCAGTACCTCCAAAGCTTAAAAACATTAAGTAGTTCTTATAGAAGCCCCTGTCAGGTTTTCATATTCTGCATTACATTTCTATAAATAGGTCCCCTTACATCCACTCTACACACAACCATACACACTGAAACTCTGGAGCATGAAAGGTAGTAGTTGCGGAGATGCATTGCAGTCAATGTCGAGAAAGTCAAAGTCAATAGAGGATGGCGTTTGTGATTTGGGACGCAATTGCTCCAGTTTGAAAAGCATTGAAAGTATGATCGCACAGAGGTGAAAATATGAAGAGCAAAGCACGTGGCGGAAGAAAGAACATGGACTCACAAGGAGAAGTTGTCTTCGACGAAGCAGCGGTTTCGGAGAAGGCCGGCCCACAGCTGGACGCCCACGATGCCAAATATGAAGAAGACGAAGAAGCAGAGCAGCAGCACGTTACCCAGCATAGGCAGGGTGTCCAGCAGCAGTGTCACGAGGATACGCATACCTGAAACAAGACACAAGGACCCTGTCAAAACCTTACCGTTTACATGCATTGTGTGGACTCATTCCACTCTGCCATTTGAATTGAAAAATAAAGTACATGAAGTACTGCAGAATACATCACAGGGGCCAAATTAAACAGTTTTATTCAATACACTGATCAAGTAATTCTCATTTTTTCCCCATCCACCTACTGCAACACATTCACAGCAATGCAACGTTTCATTTGATCAAGTACACTTGCCAGCAGACGCTATAACTTGTTATACAGTTTAATAAAAATGAAATGATAATGATCAATGTTTGAAATGAAACCCTTCTACATGCCACTCTCTGGTAATTATAGCCTCTTTGTGTTTCATGTTTTATATCGCTCAAGCACAGCTTAATGATGGTCTGCCAAAACACGGCCATTCATCGTTAACAGATGAAGAGCAGGGCTGTGGGGTAACTTGTAAACAAAACTGGGCCTGGCTCTTAACACACATAAGTGATTCGGTGTATCAATTTGTCAAGGGAAGTGTCTGCCGGCAGCCAGGTTCTTGGAAATTAACTTGATCAACTTGCCAACAAAGCAGTGGGGGCACAAATCCACAAACAATCAGTACCAGCTTTTTGATATATGTCCATATTGGTAATGTATGTAGATGTTGTGTACAAGTGTACAACTTCACATATTCACAATTAAACGTAAATAAATAATCACGTCTGTAAGATCCACATAGTTAATAAAAAGTTAAAAACTGCATATTAGGAAGTCAACAATATTGTATCCCATCAATTTGCATGTGCTGTGATACTGGTAAAGCCATTTAAAAGTGACACAATGACGTGGCAGACTGTTGTCAAACACCATTAGCACACACAAAATGAGCTCTGATAAAGATTGTTAGGGAATTACACATATGGCATTTTAACCAGATTGGCGCGCAACCAAAATACCTGTGTGGAAGTGGCATGTGGCATTTCAAAATCGCAGACGAGCCAAATGCAGCACAGCTCTGTCATGCGGATTAAAATAATGACACATCCAAATTAGTAAAGGCATACGAGGGTGCAAGAGTAGCCAAGTGCCAGTGGGAAATCAGTGGCAAACCATTGAAACGAAACCTAAATTAACACATCACCGGCATGTCTGCATGACAGTGGCATCTGCCGATGGAAGACAAAACTCAGAAAAGCCTTTTCAAAGTGGCACACATATATAGCAAGACAAGATAATCAGTGGCATATCTGTGTGGGATTATTTTTGCTGGTTGCGAGTGGCATTAATCAACCCAACATCTGTGATTCATGATATGTAAGAAATACAACCCCAGACAATGATTCTGATGCAGCTGCATAAAATGCTTACGCAGTCGACACTGCAAGTCGAAGGAGTTTTTAGTACCAGCAACAAAAAGCCTGTTTGTTGTGTACCGTGTCGGTGTGCTTATCAACATCATTTTGCACATGAATGAGATGATGAAAAATACATTTGGGTTGGAGACACGAGAGTCCTGAGTCAGACGGAAGTACAGTGATTTCTTCGCAGTTGGTGAGAGGTGTCGACAAGACTCCTGCCGTGTGTTCTGAATTAAAGCCACGGTAAGAAAAAATAAATAAATGTTTTTTTCCGCCTTTCAAGCAGTACATCTTTGATTCTGTCTGCTCTGGACAGTGTTCCCTCAACTTTCTGACAACACACACTTCCTACCGCCTACACACTCCCTCTGCTAAATCTGGCTGTGTTCCTCTGCTTGTTGCAGCACAGATTTTAGACTTATATTCACATTGCTTTTAGGCTATTCGTCCATCCAATTCTTTCTATCTCTCTATCGACATCTACCCATCCATCCATCCATCCATCCATCCATCCATCCACTTGCTCATGCCATTTACCCCTCTGCCTCAGTCTCCCTCTCTGTCTGATGGTTCCTTCTTTCTCTCTTACTCAATCTGTAATTTACAGTGTTTTAACTTATTTGTGATAAGTATCATCTTCTGATCAGGGGGTTTTCTGGGGAACCCTTGGTGTCACGTCGAACCCCCGTCTGGGAGAGCTCGATTGTTAAACCGACGACAACCAAGAAAATGAGCAAACCGCAAGAGAAAGAGGATTGAATAAACCCAGACATAGGGAATCCAAAGCTATCTTTGTTCCTTTGAGAGAGTTTAAAAAGACCTGGCGGTCATTATTTTTCTTCTGATTTGAACTTTTTTTTTTTTTTATAAAATTGGAGTTTGCCTGGTGAGTGCTATGCAAACCATGACCTGACTGAGTGTGAGCCGAACAAGCTCGGCAGTCCAAAGCTGGAGGCTCGGTTTGATGTGACTTCTTTGTAGAAGCTCAAAGAGCGCAATTTTGCAGAGCATCAAAAGCATAATTTCCCCCTATGACGATGTCGGCTTGTGCCTCACAGAGGGGTTATCACGGCCCTCATTTAAATCAGAGTGCAGTTCAGGCTCGCCTGGTGAAGTGGTCACGAAAAGATTAGAAAACTCTGGGGAACATTTCCTTTATATTACAATAGCTACCAGTTATGAAATTGGAAATGACTTGTAACAATTTGCATATCAGTGTACTGCACTGCACTTTTCAATGGTGGGAAGTCACAATTGATTTCAATTTGTCACAAGTAATGAAGGGAAGCAGAGCACTTAATAAACTAAGAAAAAAATATATCTTTTGAGAGCAAGTCGTGATCAATGATGAGGAATTCATGCTTTATTTGCAGGTGAAAACAAAAGAAGTTATCAGGCTTTTCCTCGAGTCACTCACACCAGGAAAAGAACCTTACAGATGCAGGTCCAACTCATGTGAAATAGGTAGTCACTAAATCCAATTGAACTGAGATAGAGGGTGTAATACCCTGGCAGACCAGAGGGGGCGAACCCACTCTGTATGGCTGAATTTCACGCTTCTAATACTTCCTGAAGTCATTACATGAGAAGGCATGTGGAACGAGCTAGAAACACGTAACGAGCTAGAAACAAGCATGAGGAACCACATCTGTTGTGAGCTTCATGTTCTGATTGTTTTGTTTTTCTCTGGCATAGAGATGTGTGGAGAGATTTGAATCTGAAGCGAGCTGGGTTCAGTGGCGAGTCAGAGAAAGAGACGACTGAGACATCTCAGAACTGCGGTGTTGCCAGCCGTTTATCCCACCAAAAGATCCATTACCCCATTCCCCTCATCAATCCCAACCGATAAGACCAACGCGTTTAAATCTATCCAGGTAGCGTTAGATCTTCATTGAACACACACACACACACACACACACTACAGAGCAAACGAGAATACAGCTTTCAGCAATTTTGAATGAGACCGTTTCATGATTACTGAGCCAATAAATGTCATCATTGTTTAACTTACCTAAGTCTAATGTTAGTGCCAATTGACTAGCATCATTGAGTTATATCACCACGTCGGCCCTGGCATCATCGTTTTCCAACAAATGCACCTCAAAGCCGATCCGATCTGAAAATACCATGCTGTGTGGATGATCAGCAAAAAAACCAACTATGCGTTTACATGACACAGCGTTCTTGTGTGGACAGGCTCATAGTGAAGTTTAATGAAGTTATTTTCCTAATGTAACCAAGCCTAAGGACAAACTGGACCTTGTACTGTCAATGTCGCCTTGGAGACTAAACAGCCCGCATGCAACACTGTCACTCAAGTTACTGTCACAATAGCAATGTCAATGTTGGCAAAGTAAGTGGTCATAATTAGGTTAATCCAAATCTAAGACAGTTGTTGTTGTTTTTTTTGAGGAAATAGGTCAAGAACATTTTTTGGTCTTCTCAAAATATGGTGTTCTGATGTATGAGAACAACACTTTAGACTCAGACACATGAGGAACATGCCGGATGCAATCAGTGGACCGAGCCACTCAAACGTCAGCAATCAATGAACAGTGACTTGGTGATCATAATCTCAAATGTTTACTATGTGGGAGGAGCAGGCGGAAGCACAGTAGGAGAGCAATCACTGCTCTTGATGGAGACAAACCAGTGAGGCAGGAGATCAGTGCAAAAAAAAAGCCCCCAAAAAAACTGCTAACTTGAGCAAATGTGGATTGTATATGAGATTGTATGTAATGAGAAAAGTGGCAGTGCTGTGCTGTTGAGCAAGCACTGATGTTTCTCTGCGTCACTGGGATTACTTGTGGTTAACAGTTATGCATTTTTATTTAAAAAGAAGAAGCTGGGTCTGCGAAATGTTTTCACAAAAGTGAGCCTTGTGAAATTCTGGTCTATGTCCTCTTAGGTTGAATTCAATGAAACAATTTTCGACATGGTTTTCCAAAAGCCAAGCACTAAATTTTCAGTCGGTTTAAGTGAGTCCAAACTTTGAAGAATGAACAGCGTCTGGGGGTGCATTGAAGTGGCATTTGAATGAAAATGACCAATAATGTTGTAACCTTGGGTATTTCCTCACAAAGCGTGAAAGTAATCATTGAATGTTTCTGTTCTATTCAACAAAGTCAAAAGTGGATGAGCAGCAGCTTAAGAGTTAATTATTGATAGATGGAGTTGATCGAATAAAAATGTGAAAATGCACATTTAGAACATTATAACCATTAAAAATTGTATTAATTTAACTTCTTTATTTATCCCTTTTAATCTTTTACAGAAATCATGGCTCGTTTAAAGCATTGTTGAGACATTTTAGGGATGTTGAACAGTAAAGTGTTGCCATGGCCTCCATTGAAATCTTGTTGGGTTTGGAATTGTCACTTTAAATAAAGCCAAAAATGTGCTTAAAGTCAACAAAAGAAGCTGTGCGCTTCATTTAAAACACCTTTCATGTATATTGTGCCATCTGGGGTGCAAATTGCATCAGGAAATCGCTTCCGAGTAAAATTTCTTCCTCATGTGGGTGGGCATCGATGTAGTGAAGCGCTTCACAGATAGAGGGTGAAAAACAAATAACAGGGGGTGTTCGCAAACTCTTTCTGATCGGGAGAACAAATGATACAAATTCAGCCGGGAGAGGCAGACGACGGTGGGACACGACGGGAGCAGGAGGGAGAAGGTACTACCAAAGGACGGGTGAATGAGCGACAGGTGATGATAGAATGCATCTGTTTTGGCTGTGTGTTTATCGCAGCCGTCTTCCCCTCAAAAGAAAAGATCCAAGAGACACGAAAAGCCAGCTGGATTTAGGATTGTGACAGCAGCAGAGGGGAAAAAATAAACTCTTGAGTGACATTTGTTGTTGCTGTGTCAGAATTCTTTCAATTTGTGTAATGAGCGTCAAATGATGCTCTGTATTCAAAAAGAGCTTTCCAGTGTGTATAAGCGCAGCAGATAAACGAAGGCCTCGAAAAAACACCTCCGTACAGCTCCCCCAAGCATACTGTGATGAAGTTATCCAGAGCTGTGCTACGAAAACAACAGATTACGGCTCTTTAAAAGCCATCCAGTGCATGGAGGGAAGTAAAAATGAAACCATGTGGTGAAATCTGGCCTCGTTTGAAATTATCGCCCGGACGTTACAAAGTCCTGATCCCGCTCGCTGTTACTGAACAGGAAAAAAGGCTCAGACATTGTGGAGGAGACGCATGAGCAACCTTTCGACCCCCTTGGGTCACACAAGGTAAACGGAGAGCCTCCTCTTCCTGGGATTGCCCTTCAGGGCTTAACATGCTGAGTTGTGTCTGAGATGCCGGCGGGCGGCTGGGATTAGAGCCGACTCGCGAGGAGAGAATACGGCACTTTATGCGACACACCTCCGACAAGCTGCCCGCATGCAGACAGGAAAAATGATCTTACAAAAGCTCGAGTGTGACGGTGCTCATCATCCTGCTCATGAAAAATGTCCGGCTGCTGACATCAACCAGCTGCTGATACATTTATTATTTTTTTTGTTCAGTAGGAGAGTTCGTACTCTGAGAAGCTGGGCAAACTCGCAGGCCACGCCCCCTCACAACAGGCGTGGTTTTAACTTCTCAACTGCACAGCTTAATTCTCACTTCAAATGCTTTCAGAAATACATTTAGCTGAACTGTTTCAGTAACAGAAGAAAGTTTGAGTCTGGGCTGCAATGCTGGTCTGGTTTTAATGATTTTAACTGCAGGAGCTGAGAGCCCCGAGTGATGCGTTCAGGGGCATCGCGGAAACTCCCATCGGCGCTACATGCTAAACCAGCTTCGGGGCTCAAAACAGTAGTGAGGCCACATGCTAAACATGATTAGAATATGACTGATACACTCACTAGCGAGCTGGAACGTGTGCGTGCTGTACTCGGCAGTGCGTGAGTACAAAACGAACAGCCCTGTCGCGGACTTGTGGCAGAATGCAAATGTAAACAAATAAAAATCTGACCAATCACACAAGAGTTTGCGGCCCACACTGGAGAACTTCGAAAAGATACTTCGGCCCGGACAGTTGGCACAGATGAACAAAATGTCTTGTGAAAGAAGGAACTGGCCCGAGAAAATGACGTTGTTTATTCGGCAAGACCCACGAGTGTCTGAACTTTTGATGAATTGGCCTTAAGTGTTATGATCCCCTCTAAGTTGCCATTGTACTTTTGACTGTAGCAATGAAGGGAGACCATGTGCAGCTTTAGCAAACTTAAGTGAAATAACATTGTTTATTTATCTAATGCAGTCACTGGAGCCAAGTATGATCTTTTCCTACACCTAATTTATTTTGGTTTTTAAATAGAGGCTTGGCTGCCAGAGTTTTTACTTGCCTGCGAGTGTGAAAATGTGTTTTTCTTTCAGTTTCTTGTTCAAATCTGCCTGCTTCTTGGCTCTGAATGGTGATACATTTTATCTTTTGGAGACTATAGAGTTAAAGAAGAAAACAAAGTTGATGACCAAATTTCCAAAGAAACGGGTCAGTCATTTGAGTATAACATTCGAACGCCCAGTTACATGATTATGTAGAATAACAAGATGTTTAAAGGTGCAAAAGTTTGGATTCAATACTCATATTCTCACTGACTGTACCTCATCACACAATGATCAGGCAAAAAAAAAAAAGAAGGAATATCAGGAACTAGAGTGATGTCAGACCGGAAGTAATTTAATGGAGGGTATGAAGGGTGTACAATATTTGTGGTCCCCAAAATGAGTTTTGTTTGAGCGTTATCTTCAGGTTATCAACCACTGCATCAAACAATACATCATCTAGACAGGTGCTGCACACAAGGACACGTTTTCATTCAGCAGTGCAGACAAAGATGAATATCTTAAAAAGAAGCTCTTTTTATCTCCCAGATAAGAGAATCAATCCTTCCGAGCCCCCCTCCCCCGACCCGAATAACGTGCTCATTCCAAGCGATCGACATTTCATATTCAATAACAATCATCTCCTCCTCCGCCTGCGCGGCCTCTCCAACCTCGCCGTGGGCGGCCACTCCATTCCAACATGGCTGGCAGGCGGGTTGCTGTGTGTGATCGGGGAGCCATCTGTTAGCAGGCAGATTAGGTCTGTTTCCTCTGCTCTCCTGTCCAGGACCAGCCCCGGCCCGGCCAGCTTTGTAATCCGTGTACTGTGAACTAATGGGCTTTCGGAGGCGAGGGCCAGAGTACACCTGCGTCTCTCCTGATTTGCTCGGAGTGGATGGTAACTAGCCGCGTGTCAGAGACTCCAGAGGGAGATGACAAGACATCCCCGAGATTGCTCTAAACCCTCGGAGTGAACCCGCCATGTAATCCAAACACAGATACATGAAGGGGACAGAAGACTGAGAAACCATTAGTATTCTATTTTCATGACTTTTTCTAGCACGAGATCACAAATCACCGATGTGGTCTCAGGTCTTATTTATGAATCATGCTTTGACAAATACTTGAGCTTCGATTCTGGTAAACGTAATAAATCAAATGAATCAGTTTTTGCCTGAACTATCATAATGACACCTTAGCTCACATTTAAAAAAATTGGCAGGTATTAGGATGTAAATATCCATCAATTTCATTGACTAAATCTCTTTGCCTGACCAGGCACAACTTAGCTACCGTTACAAAGCTTTACCCTACATTTCCTTACCTGAATTGCATCTTAGAGAAACTCATCGTAATCACTTGAAGAAAACACTTTTTAGCATTTTAGTGACATGGGGATTTGAAATTTCATTCAATGAATGGTTTGATGGCGAAGGGTAATAATCTTCTTGCAAACAACTTCCTCTTCTAAGCTCTTTCTAATATTATCCGCACGTTATTTTTCCAGCTACCCTTTCGAAAAGAGACGCACCCCTGAGTCAAAACCCGTCTCCCGACTCTTTGCAGCTCCCTGTCTTGTCTCCACATCTTGGTATTAGCAGAATTCAAGGGGTGACTCGGGCTTTTGCCATGGAATCCAACAGCTCAGAGAAGAATGGGACCTGGAACGTTCTCCGCAGCTCTTTTAATTACAGTTCTGCAGTTTGAGAAACAATGTGCCGTGGAGAGGAGGAGGGCAAGAGCGCATAGGGGGCGGTGAGGCTTGATGATGATGTCGTGTTGTTGTTGCCTTCAAGGCATAGCCGGGCAAAAGTTCTAACACTGAACCCAACAAAGTGTAGAGTCAAGCGCAAATCACTGTGTGATACTGATGCACGAGCGGAAATAAAACCACGCATGTGCGTCTGAGAACATGTGAAAGAGTGACGAAATATGCGAGTGCTGCTTTTTGGTGTGTGTGTGTGTGTGTGTGTGTGTCTGTGTGTCTGTGTGTGTGGCACTTTGATAAGGCTCCAGGAAAAGGTCACATGGTCCAGTTAAACAATCAGCGAGCGTGCGAGAGTTATTATGGGCACTGTCTCGTTAAAACAGAGGAGTGAGTGTGTGTGTGTGTGTGTGTGTGTGTGTGTGTGTGTGTGTGTGTGTGTGTGTGTGTGTGTGTGTGTGTGTGTGTGTGTGTGTGTGTCTTGTGATAATCACCTATTGACAGCTGCCTTGGGTTTATCATTCAACACTGCTTTAATCAAATGTGGCATACTCACAGAGCCAAAACTTTCATCAGCCTGACATTTGTTTGAAAGCCTGTGGCATCGCAACACCTTTGCCCTGGACTCTGCTGCAGCAGCTTCTTCAATAGTTATCTAATGGCCAATGAACGGTTGCCTCAGTGAATTCCAACAAGCTTTGGTGTAGGTTGATTTTCTTATGTATTGTGCTGTTACACCCTTGTTTTCCTTACCTCTGCTTTCCTCCACTGTCAGGCTATTTTTAACCACAGCTCTAATGTATCTGACCAATTATCTTTCTGTCTTTGTCCCGTTCATGGTGCTTTGTGTTTTGCTGCAGTTTTAGCCGTCAACCTGCTGACTCTACCGTCATCACTAGTCTCTAAACTCGTGGGATCCTGTCCAATTTCCTATCTTTAGATGGACCTACACTCACTGATAAGTTACACAGTAGATATCAACCCTCTGGTTAACCTTCTATGCCCCCATTCCATCTCCTGGGAGCAGATAGACCGCAGAGCTGGAGCGTTGGCTGAGATGAATATTAGCCACGCTTGCTTGTCTCAGTGATTCTTTGGTGATGGATTTTGAGGGTTCACATTAGTGTTCAATCTTTGGCGGTAAGCATATTTTTCTCCCGTTTATTGGTCTAGTCCCACTTTCAAAAGAGTTATAATCACACCAAACAAAAGGTGTGGCACATTTAGAAGCACAGCATGTCATGGTTCATGTTTTGTTGTTTGTGTTATTTTGAGTTTCTGACAGACAGGTTTCAGATTTCTTGACTTCCCCTCCTCGTGTCTGATTGCTGTTCCATGCCCTGATGTGTTTCACCTGTGTGGATTGCTTTCCTGTGTCTCAGCGTCTCCTGTTGTTCTCCAGGATTTCGGGTTGACTTCATAGCAGCAGTCTGGCATATTTTTGGTTAAAATCGTTTGATCAGATGTTAATAATGCACAAATTCTATCATACAAATTTGGCAAAGAAATAGATAATTGCATCTCAGATTTGAACAATAGTTATTCGATAAATAAAAATAGTATAAAAAGTCACACAACAAAACGCTGATTATTTTGTTTGGATGTTGTAAACCACTAAAACTCCAGTATATTGTATTTAAAAGCATATATCAAATATCACAGATTATGAAGGAATTCTGACTAAACCGACTCATTTTGATGGCAAGCAGCAAAACGGTGTCCTTTGTCACTATTGTCAATGTATTATTACCACAATAGAGTCAGTTGAAAATATTGTCAGTTTTGCTCCTGATATGTTAGTATTTGTTGTGTCTATGAAATCAAAAAATGTACACGGCCAACACTTTGATTTCCATGAGTTAAAACATAAGATTCTTGTAGGCATACACACAAAGCCATCTGCTGCTTTTGTTGATCATCTTTTTCTGTGTAATCAGTGCCTTAACTTAAAATGAAGACAGATGCCAAGAGCTTTTGAGACTCTAAATTGACATCCTGCATTTTAATTCCCCCAAATAGCAGCCAAACATTTTGTTTCCTTGAATTTCTATACGTTCTCTTTCTCCAGCAGGCCTCCTGCTATTAATTGGTAGTAGAGGTATTTTCTCCATAAGAAAAAAAAAAAAAGCTGCTCCGCTTGTTTTCTCATGCTGAACGGTGCTCCCCACATCTCCCAGACTGACCTTTATTTTTAGGAGTTCCTCCGTAACTCCAGCTGTTGGTGATGATGACCAGAGTGAAAGAGAGCATTAAAAGCCCAGCCAGCCAGCGTATAACAAATTACAATAAGAGTTGGCTGGTGAGACCGCCACATATAAACAAGGCACTTTGGCAGGTGAGCCTCCGTCATTGCAAACCGCTTTCCAATTCCAAAAATACCGTCTGTTGGATGGAGAGTTAAATGTAGAACAAAAGCCTGAAAGATCAAAAAGGTTATTTTATTCGTAATCGTATTGCACCACCTTCACATAGACACAAGGCAAAAAAAAAAAAAAAAAACTACATCTCAGCATTCTGAACTTAGTATTCTTGGTTTACTGCCTGAAGGACTGAAGCAAAACCAATTAAGGCACTTCTATTTAAATATTGTAGGAGCCACATTAGGTTTAATTGTAGCATTTACTGACAGCACGTTTGAAATGTTAAAAAAGTCAGGTTTATAATACTTAGAAGCAGCACAGTTTGCTTTGAAAATGAATATTCTGAGTCTCTCCAAGTCTTTTTACTAAATCTAGAGTTTTCTCTCTCCTTTAGCTCTTTGCGTTGAGGGCTACCCAGGGTTGATGGCACACATGTTATATAATGTATACTCAAAGAAATGCCCCCTGAAATGATCAAAATCAAGTCCACCTCAAATGCTCATATTAACAATGTGAAGTTGGTTTTAGGCCGCATCTAGTGTCATGGTGAACACCAGCTAATTTATCAGTCAAAAGGCAGGCTTTGTCTTTGTTAGTGCGTTTTCGTTTTAGAAAAGTTTTGCGTTCACACGACGACATTTTGAAAGCGCTGTCCTTGTATACGGAATTGGCAGAAATGCTGAAAACACTGTAGTTAGCATGCCAGGCCAAGAGTTGGCGCCATTGTTGTTATTTACAATCGTCTTGCACATGTGCAGAATAACTATTTACTATGGCTGTGGTGCAAAAGCACAGAGGCAGCATTTCAAAATAGTTGTGTTTTCTGCTGTGTACACAAAGAACGGAGGGTTCTCAAAAAGTTGCGATTCAGTGGCTCCGAGCAATTGACCTCCAAAACGCAACAAGATGTTTCCATTGTCACTTCTAAACTTTGTTGTGGCCTATCTATCAAGTCAATCGTTCTTGTGTAAACAATCGCCGAACCTGCTCTTGCAGAAAGTGCACCTCCAAACGTAACATGGTTGAACATAATCACGATGGGAGTTTTACGTATGTTTTAAATTGTGTCAGTACTACCACAGCTTATGCTACTGAGATACCATTAAGCATGTCTCCAGTTTGTTTGTGTGGTTATTTTTCACGAACTCTTGACAATTTCCAAAAAATGTTGACTTGGAACAAAATTGGTGTCTTTCCATTTATTTGTGAAGAGAATTTAAATTGAAAACCAAAGGTGCCAGTAGGTGGGGGCCTCCTTTATCTTTCATGACGACATGTGGCTGCCTGGATTTACCCTTTGAATATTACGACCAACACAGAGGCTTGTCACAAGTCGTCATGTCTGCCTTGACGAACACAATGACAGACTTTGGGTCACAAGGTCCCCTGCAGTGCTCGGCGCTGAACTTAGACGTGAGGCTAATAACCAGTCAGGTGGTCGGACGGTGGGTGGCGATGCTGTGGTGACATTTTTTTTCTTCTTTTTTAAATTAATTTTGAGGGGTGGGGAGGGGTGTGTTGGCAGCCCGTGGATCAAGCCTGCGAAATGTAACTGTCACTTCTACTGGCAGGAGTGCCACGTGAGTGCATCAATCAGTGCCAGAGCCCAGGACGTGGACACCGGCGCAGCAACAATGTGTTCCTTAATGCAAGCGCGTGTGTGAATGTGTGTATGTGTGTGTGTGTGTGTGTGTGTCGATGAAGGTAAAATAGGTTTGTATTGTAAAGGAGCGCGATATGAAGGTGAAGGAGGAGGGTGGGGAAGTAATCAGCAGTCGTGTGCATCAGCTGGGCGGTCCTCATTTCCTTTTTTTTTTTTTGGGCCGGCAGTGGACAAAAACATTGAGAAATTCAAATTAACTGCGTGAAAAGAAAAGTTTCAACCGCCATTGGACTGACATATCCGGTGAAACCTGCTGACTCGCGCAGCGACAGAAGCCATTTAATCTTCGCCGTCCATCAGCTGAGGTGTGCAGTTGCTGTTTCGTCTGCAAATTTAGCGACACGTCAGACTTGGCTCTGTTTCCTCCTGGTGCTAATATATTTAGACTGCGGGATTATCTGATTTAATGGATCACATTTAGGGCTCGTGTTGAAATACAGCTCAGTGTCCTGGACGTGTAATGATGATGCATTTCTCACACATTACTCTTGAATGAGCAACAATACATAGAATTGATGATCTGCCTGGGAAGTTTATCTGTACATCTTGATCGTTTGATTTGTTCACATCACGGTGGCCCGCGCTGTAAAATCTCCTTCAGACAACAGCTCCGTTACATGGCGCGAATGCTCAATGCATTACAGTGATTGCTGCTAATGTGCCAACTGGCTCTCTGTCAACCTGCGAAGTGTTCAGCTGCTCAACACCTGAACCCCAAATGCTGGCTAATCACTCAGGAACATTATCATTCCCATCAGTGCCTGTACTATGTGGCTCTTAACTCCCCATTCAAGCCGGATTAGAAATCCAAAATCTAGGAAAGCACATAAATTGTTATAATGAATATAAATAAATAAAAGCGGCATAGCCCAATATTAGACAGCCGGTGAGTCAAAGTGGACTAGTGACACGTTTGGACATTTTCGATGAAAATGCCTCTCTAAAACAGTCTAATGATATACATTGATATAAGTGGAGCTAAAAGATAAACGAGCTTGTTTAAGGCAGCAGGTGAACTGAGGGGCCTCATAAAGTACAACACTGAATCATAAATGAATGAGGCATCGTGAAAAGCTACTGACAACACGACACGATATCCGTGGCGAAAGTGTGCTGGTCAGAACTTCAGCTGGTGGAAAACTTTGTGGAAATACTGCCAGGCCACGACATTTCTGTGACATTTTGGCAGCTATTTAACAGATGAACAGAATCTATTCCAACAATTAGGCAAAGAAAATGTGGCCATATCAAGTAACGGCAATCAGGCGATTGTTACGCAACGATTCATAACAATATCAAGCTGCAGCAGCAAATGGTGCTCGCGTGTAAATTGTGATGACCGCACAGACACAGACTCAAGAGTACATGTGAGCCAAGGTCTGAAGTGCAAAGAATCAGCTGTGCTTCATTCCGATGTTGCTGCTGCACGGAGGACTTTTCAAACGTGGCGAGTTCTTGTACTGTACCTCTTTTGCAACCAATTAGACGGGCTAATTCTCGGTTTCTACTTGGGGAACTTTAAAAGGCAAACTGCAGCTTTGCCCTTTTTTTTTTTGTCCTAACTTGTTTCCTCCCAGCTTAGCTTAATGGGACAACGTAGTAAAGAAAAAAAAAAACAGGAGTCGAGGGGAAAAGCCCCTCATGTTTTGCAATAAATCCAGTCAAACATGTCAGAAACAACCTCACAAACATCAGCACCCGAGCGTTTGGATAAGGGCGACTCAAAATAGCCACACAACAAACATCCCCACCCACAGCCGTGATGAATGCCGCAGGCTTCTCCGCGGGGCATGATTAGGCTGCTGAGGCCTAAAAGGAGCAGGAGGCGGGGGGTCAGGAGATAGATGTCAGCCACGCCAAAGCCACGGGGACACCCTCCATCGCCACCACGTCCGCCACTACTCAACCCAATGACGTTTTCCCCACAGGACCCAAACCCAAACCAAATCACCCGCATGCTGAAGCCTCTATTAGTCCTATGATTAGGATATCGAATGCTCGGCCGCCTAATGAGCAAGTTTGCCGGCACGACAGCCCACCCCAGCGTAAAGAGTGGCGGCGGAACTCCGCGATGGCTCTGATTGACAAGAGCGGCAAGATTACGCAAAAGTAGAAGGATTAAAAAGGGGCTTGATGTCCCATTCATGCATCTACACGGGGGTGAACACCTGCATGTTCACACACAGACATACACACACTCACACACACTCTGCGATCACGACTTGAGTAGCTAATGACATAATTAGGATATGTATTCAGACTCAAAGCTTGCAGGTGGAGGTTTCAAGGTAACGGCGAAGGCAGCGGTCCAGTTGGTGGAGAAATGCTTATGATTTATTCAAGTGTTAATGTGTGCCGTGGAAATTCAATCTGCAGTGATTAAACTCTAATGGAGACCGATGGAAGACGCAGGGTAAGAAACTTTAGCGGGGTTGGGATAATATGTGTGTGAGCGAGGCAGGGCGGGGCTGACGTTGGATGATAGGTGTGTCTGCAAAACGAACAAAGTGTAGCTACGAGCTCCACTCCTTTAATAAAAGCCGGTGAGTTGGAAAATTGCATATAAATCTGTCTGGGTCCAAAGTTAGACTATACTCAGGGAAGCCAAAACACTAAGACATAGTCCGGGCAGCCTTCCCACGACGGCTCACACTCGACTATGACCTAAATTCTGCTGACGTGGAGGAATTCAATCCACCTGCACGATCACCAATTATAGCAAGCGCCATTACGGGAGGGGGGGAGCGGAAGTTCGATGTAAGATAAGGTAAAATTATACAGCTTAATATCTTCGGCGACCGAGCCCAATTAATCACGACAAGCGAGATATTACTCGCTGGCCAATCGGATGAGTTATTAAATGTCAAAAGATTCTTTTGAATGTGAAACCTGAAGCGTCGAAGAGATGTCTGCACCGAGTTCTCGACAAGAGCAACTGCTGCTAATGTGGTGTACGAGCGCTGATGAATCCAAAATGTCCCTTTATTATCTCTACAGGTGTCTCAGTCTGCCTTTTTACATGTTCATGTGAAGTTCAATGATTCAGTATCTCTGACTTTATTATCTTTGACTGCTTTATATTTGATAGAAGCAGTGTGCACACACCTTCACACCCAACAACTAGCATGCAAAACTGATGATGCGATAATAAGTTTGGCTCAATCAAATCAATTTCTGAACTGTTCATAATAGCTTTTGTGGTGTTTCCACATGATTTGACGTTGAAATTAACGGGAGATCTCCAAAACAACTCAAAATGTAATTCAAATCAAGATTTCAAGTTTGTTTTCGATCCGAGCCATTTCGATATAAATGTTGTCTATATAGGTCTTGAACAGCATGGGGGATGCCTTCACTAACAATGCGGCAACATCTTCATAAATCCCCCATGTAAACAGGTGTTAATGATGTTCAGGATATTCAAGAGTGAAAAAAGCGATAACAAAGCCAACTGTAAGTCACTGAATAACCATCAGGGCGGATCAATGCTGCTCGCTCAACTTTTCCAAAGAAGATAAAATGGTTCCATTGGCACCGTTAATTACCGATCGATGTGATGCATCAATAATTGCCATTTTGCACTAAAGGGACACACAGATGAGGATGCACGAATGTTACTTTAACTTGTTCTTGAGAAAGAGCTACCCAATTTTAAATCATCTGCCACTTGTATAATGGAGGATCCCTCTCCGTCTCCCCCCTCTAAGTCTGGATCTGCAGGATTCCTCCTGTTCAAAGAGTTTTTCCTTTCCACCATCTTCTCTGCTTGCTCATTGTCAGGTTTTTCTCTGTAAAAGTGCCTTGAAATGACTGTGTTGTATGTGGCGCTATGGAAATATACTGTAATCGCATTGAATTTGTGCAAAATACCCTCCATTAGTACCTCTAACACGCACCGCTACATCTATTTTTTAAAAATCACCACTCATGAAGTTCAATAACTCTGCAGCCTGGATTTAGCTTTTGAACAAAACAAGTGTATTTCTTTTAAGAGGAAGTGAAAACTGTTGCGCCATCAGAGGACAGGCCATCCATGGAGATGCAGTTAGAGAGCTGAAATGGAAGCGGTCGGTCCGTCTGCACTCACTTGGCACTCGGTTGATGGCTCTCAGTGGTCTCAGCACGCGAACCGTCCTCACAGCTGAAAAGCTGACGTTCTGCAGGTTCAGCGAGTACTCCAACATCCTGGAACATATGGAGAGGGAGACAGAAAAATATGTGTAAATAATGAACCAAAAGCACTCGTAGCTTCCACTGCTTGCACAGCGGAACCTGCTCGGTCAACTGGGAATACAAACACAGAAAAAGTAAAGGCAACATTATGTAGCCAATTATATATCGCATGTATTACATGCTCCCGCGCTCTGAATAATGGGCAAGTGGTAATTAATCTTCTAGAGTTCTGAACCACATTTACAATGCACGTGTCCCGGCAAACAATGCGCTTCTATTCCAACGCTCATTGGCGGGCAACTGAAGGACCAAGAGTGATTAAAAAAAAAAAAAAAAAACACTCCAAAAAAACTGCGGCTACTTGTGTCTGTTTGTGTATGGGCCGTGGCATGCATGTTTATGCAATGTTTATGCGCCTGTATCCCTGCACGCTTTGTCGCGCCATCAACCTCCAAAGGAGATGAGGCGCAATCGTGCGTCCCCTTTGAGAGACGCCAAGAGCGGATGCGATGTGGCATTCACAGCACATAAAAGAGCGCCATCGGATCAGGCTGCCTTGTAACCTTGAGACGACTCTGAACAGCCTCGAATGGAGCCTTCCAAGGCTCTTTCAGGCTGCGACGGGAGGTTACAAGGCCCGGAAGGGCTTTAGAGGAGAGAGAATGACATCGTAGTATCCCTGAGAAAACGTTTTTCTTGTCCCTTGATCAAGTGTTTATCATCAACCCTTCTTGTTCTCCCTTGCTTATGTGTGTGTGTTTGTGTTTGTGTGTGTGTGTGTGTGTGTGTGTGTGTTTGAGCACGCATGTGTGTGAAGCAGATGCTGAGCACATGTGCAGCTTGAAGGAGCGTGCAAATGAAGGAATTCCCTCCTCGAACCGACTCCAAGTCTGTCTGTCTGACAAATCCGCAACACATGTTGGACTGGGGGTGTGTGTGTGTGTGTGTGTGTGTGTGTGTGTGTGTGTGTGTGTGTGTTTGCGTGCTTGCGCGTGTGTGTGTGTGTGTGTGTGTGTCACTTTAAGTGCAAGAAACCCCCTTAATGACACTATGAATGCTCCCCTTTAATGCTTTAAGACGTCCCAGTACGCAGCCTTTCCTGGCTTGTTACACCGAGGCGGCTCTAAAACTGGAGTGCACACGCTCTTCCGTGTACTCGTGTATGTACAAGCACACTTAGAGCTGACAGATGGCTTGCAGGCCTGTGAGAGAAGGTAAATGGGTGAGCAGTTAAGGGAACAGCCCTGAGATGCCCTCCTAACCACCAGCGGAGAGATGCGAGGGTAAAAGTATCTTCCAGTCCCTTTGAAACCGCCGCATCCCACCGACAGCTGTGTAATGTACTGTCATGGCCGCCGTGGACCTTCAAGTCAAAGAGAATTAACTGGCGGTTTTAAGAGAAAGTGACTTCGGGTGGGCAAAAAGGCACCGGGTACTTCACTGAAAATGGTGCAATATGGGTGACATCATATATTAAGAGGAGGGAATGAATGGGATTAAAGTAGCACTCTGCCTATATTACCTGTCAAAGTCAATTTGGGAGTTATGCAGATGGTTATTCCATCTGTGAAACTGGTTCAATAATGTCTACTGCAGCTCTGTAGGGAGCTTTATTGAGCACTGGAAAATCACTCCCAAGCAACCGCAGTTGGCACGGAGGAGGCAGGGAAGGAAATATTCCAAGAAGGATCTGATGTTTAGGATTGAGTGGGACCAATTAACAGACAGGAAATGTGGTATTTTGAACTTTGTTTTCAATAGTGTATAATCGCCAGTATTTCCAAGCTTGTATGGTTACCAAAAAGGACACAGCGAAAACTGACTTTTGAGCGGTCCTGCAGGGGTTTTCTGAATTTTTTCTGAATTTTGTGGACACAGGTTTTAAAACAGGAAGTCGTTTTTTGCCATTCCCATGTAAATGGACATCGTTTTTAAAACGTTGCCATGCTAACGCAGAACTTTTTACAACTTAAAAACATACATAAATCAACAGCTTTAGAAGCAGTTTTCTGGACAGTTCACTGTATTTTGTACAAGAAGGTATCATTAAAACCGGCTTTATGTTGAGATTGTATTCATTGTCTGTAGAAAGTTTATAGTTTTGTCACTTTTACTCTGTGGCACAACAAAGAGAAATTTTCAAGTTTAAATTCAAAGACCATTATGGCACTATGCTGCTGGTCCGGCTCACTCAAGATGAAATTTGGCTGTATGTGGCCCTCGAACTAAATTGTGTTTGACATCCCTGGTCTATAGACTTCAGAAAAATAATACATCAGTATAAAAAAAAACAACAACAGAATGACACTTAAATCTAAAAGTGTTATTCCAAACCTCCAAATTGCCACTCAAGTTTCAGGAAACCAATAACACAGCAAGCAAACTGATTATATCAATGACAATATATCAGTATTTCAGTTTAATCTGGCTGAGACATGGATTGTCATCTAATGTTCTTTCTTTTTTGTTTTTGTTTTTACATGTTTGGAATGAATGAATGAATGAATGAATGAATGAATGAATGAATGAATGAATGAATGAATGAATGAATAGACAGATAAATAGATCAATAGATAAATAGATAAATGCTAAAGACCTTTAGAAAAGGCCTGACGATCAAATTGTTCAACCCTTATGTGGTACTGACTGAAAAAATGCAATTTCTACTTATAATTCAAATGAAATCCTACAACAGAATGTACGAAGAGCAATCAGACTGAACGAGAAAGTAAAACTAAAAAGGAGCAATAGCATCTAATGACGTAGGTACAACCGATAGACGATACAAAAGTAACTGGCCACAGTGTTAAATCCCTATTGGGAATTTATAGTAACGATATAAGAATGCCAAAGGGAGAATTATAGTCTGAGGGCCACAGACAAGCTATTAATCCTCAGAGCAATATAATCCAAATATTGGGGTAATTTTTCGTCGGACGGAGTTACATAAACAAACTTAAAAGCGGATGATGAATGATGCCTGTTAAAAAATAGTCCATGCAAAAACACTTGCTGCCCCTGATGAGAGCCAGATGAGAGGTTCTGGTGCGCTCTCTGAAAGCTGACCCATCTCTTCTCATCTGGAATGAGGAAACAGCTGAGGAGAAATGGAGTGTATCAAACAAACCGATGGAAACTCCAGGAAGTTGTGTACTTTTTTCTTTTTTTCTTTTTTTTCCGGCAGTCCGTGCCAGGGCCCACGATATCGATACGGGGAAAGAGAAGGGAACCGAGGAGGCGGAGGCGGAGGAGGAGGAGGAGGAGAGGAAGAGGAAGAAATGAGAATCAGAAGAGGACAGGGGAGGCCCGACCTTGGAGGAGAGTTTGCGTGAGGAGAATTCCCGAACTGGAGCAGATCTCACACCATGGTGCAGGAAGACGGTTCCGCATCTTGTCGTGCAATTCATAATAAGAACGCTCGGGATATAGAGGCGTCCTTACAAGGACAAACTCGTACAACTAATGGGATTCATGAAGTCCTGCATCAAAAGCAAGGGGAGGGAATACACACACACTTCTCTGAGTATCTAGACAGCTTGTTTCTGAGTTTGCCCAATCTTATCATAGCAGGTGCGTGAGGGATAAGTATAAGTACATGTGTCAAGCTTTATGAAAACAAAAGCTGGAAGCAGACACACACGGTCTAAACATACTGCCACCCAGGAGGAGCTATAATAGGAAAAGCCTGCGAGGCAGCCAAGGAATGTAGGACGGTGGGGAATGTCAAGCCCATCCTGTCCTCGCCTAATCTTTATCAGTGGGTCTGATGACTTCTGTCCGGGTCGTTGATGCTCCCGCTGCTCGGGTGGCGTTGAGAAGCCCCGCCTCTCCAACCTGACAGCTCGAATACAGAAAGAACAGACGACCACGTAGATGGGCTGAACGCCTCCAATCAGGCTGAAATCAATGGTGAGGCAGATAAGAAAGGAGAGCCCACCGATGTTTATTGCTTCATCATTTTGCCCGGCAGGGTTTTCATCCGAGCATTTTTATGCAAATCGTGATGGATAGGCTGAGGAAAGCCGAACGGGACAAGACGAATTCTGATAGAGGCCTCCTCGGTGCTCATGCATGCTCGATTTGAGGCCGAGGGAGTTTGTTATATCAGCAAGGAAAATTCCGTGATAAATAATGTCGAAAGTACACTCGCCGAATCACTGATGAGGCTACCCGCGGCGCTGCACGGCACTTTGAGGAACGGCTTTGGGGATTCTGAAATGTTTTATGCAAAGTTATCCTGGCGGCGAGATGCGTGCAAACCACAAACACGGTGCGCGTTCACAACGGGACTCATTGATCACTTCCTGCGCAAAGCTGATAATAACCATTTGTCTTATTACCCGAGGGGCTGCAACTGTTTTGTGATCAGTGCACAATCGAAACGCCAAATTTGATCTCGAGTGGAGCAATCACAACTCCGAACGGCCCCCTCTTTGTTTCGGTGCGAAGACGTACAAAATGAGAAGAACTTGGACATTATGCTATTTCTATAGAACGTCGTCAAGCAAACATGAAACCTTTCTGAAGCGAAAATGCAAAAACGGATGTATTTTCACCTGAAACATTGCTCTTTTCACTACCTCTGCTTGATTTGTTTGGAAACAGTTTTTTTTTTTTAATCAATCTCTCTCATATAAATGAATCTATAATAAGTTCAATGTGAAATATATTTCCACAATGGACTGACCATATTAAGAAGTGCCCGCTAAATAACTGAAATTACTCCTATTCAAAATCCAATTTTTGAATTGCGTTGAAGGCTATTTTGTCTTATTAAACATTTGCATAGAAAGCAACCCTGGAGAGAAAGCACTCGTTCATGAAATACTGAATAATGCATTTAAATTATCTTCAGGTTTTTTTTTGGGGGGGGGGGGGGGGGGGGGGGGGGCGTTTCTGTTTTTCACTCGCAGCACTGCATTGATTGAGCAACATTCAATAAACGGCTTCACCTGTTTAACCCTGCGGAGCGATAACGACTCCGTCGCTGGATTATTGGATTATGCTGCTTTACTTCACTCGGCCGTCACATCCTGTGCTGCCAATTTGCATTTTGCAACCTAACCGGTGCTCGCCTCTGATACTGCCATCGACGCATATTGTTGGCTTTATTCGCCCGCACTCTGGTGACAAGCAAGCTGCCACACTGGATGTCCCTCAGTGAGTGACTTATGACTGATGGGTGGCTCTCAGTGTGTTGGGGGGGGGGGGGGGTTGATCAAGGCGTGTGCGTGCATATGTGCACCGTCGAAGCCGCTCTCACAAAAACCCTCATGTGCCGGAGCGATGTCTGCCGAATCAATTCGAAGCATGTGCAACTAACGATGATGAGAAAATGACGGCATGTAGTATCGTTAGGCGACGGCGAGGAGAAGAGAAGAGGAAAATCTCCGGGGAACGGACAGATGGACGGTTTTCATGCTGAATCAGACCGAAACCCTTTCATCAGCAACACTTTCTGCCATCAGCCCACGCGGCTGCTTATCTAACCCAAATGTTAACCAACTTCACAGTCGTGGCTCATGACTGATGAGGCGTCTCAGATTCACATGCTTGCCTTCAAACAGCAGAGCTCAAACCGCAGAAGCAGAGGAGAAGGCGCGCTAAATGTGATGCTTTGGAGTGAGAGAGTCTAAAATTGGAGATCTAACCCGTTGCCTTGTTTTGGTACAAACCCGATGGGCGGCGGGCTGAAACTCACTCAAAGCTGGCACTATAAACGGGAGAGGAAAATAAGAGAATGGAATAATATACATCAGAAAAAAAAGCACTTGCTAAAACTCCCTCCAGGAACAATTACTTAGTTGTGCCGAACCACTCGAGAAATGTGACAGTCGTGCTGTTTTCCCTGCATGTAAAACAGTCCCAATTCAATGCAGCCATTCCCAGGTTACACTGAATCTAAGGCGACAAACCGCTTCCTCTGTGAACCGCTTCATGCCTGCGGGGGTTTTCCCCAGCGTTATCACAAAACTACAAGCGTGTTATGTTTTGATAGCGGCAGAGCTCGGTATCCTGCTGACACCCCGCCCACCTGCAGTCAATCAGCAGCTCATTTGTTTAAGCCGAGTGAAGGTATATAAATATATATTTTTTAAAAATATATAATTGTTTGGTGCCTCATTTTGCTACTTTCTAGATCCCCCATGCGAAGCATAAATGTCAATTGTGTAAACAGTCGGTATCATCATTATGTATTTATTTTTCAGCCTTAAATCATGTATTTATTGGTGATTAAGGTAAGTGCAAGGTCAGCTCGAGGTGAAAAGAAAAGAAGTGTCTTTTTATAAGGGAACGGCAGAAACACGAGCGAGCAGGCCATGAAGTTGGGTTGGATTTCCCCAAGTCCCTTTGTTGGGGGCCAATTTACACGTAGCAACAACTGATAATTCAATGCGTCTCGGCCTTTTGTTTACACATCAACAAAGCTCCACGTTCCACCTTGGGGGCCATTTTTGAAAAGTTGCATTTTTCGTGGAACCAAGCGCCGTTGTCGTGTAAACAGGACCTCGATTACTTTCAGAGTTTAAAACCATTGTTTCAAGGTGACGTTTATTCCCGCCTGCTTCAAAGAGGAAAAAGCCATTTGTAACCATTTGATAAGTGGGTTTGTTGTTTTGATGAATACTTGCTCAGCGTTGTTCGGGATCCAGCTTTTCCACTTCACTCACAGAGTATTCCCCCAGTGTGCACAGGGAGGGTTTTTTCCCACCAGTGACTAATGAAAGCAGAGCTTAATTTGGAAAACACAAGGTGAATCAACAGAGGCAGCAGGATGCTCTCCTGTATTACTGCATAAACAGAGCGACTGATAACGGAGGCGCAGTCCTGCTTGCAGATTCATCCCTGCTATGCGAAGCTTTTAAATACCTATAACATCTCTCCTTTTCTTTGCATTCACCTCTAGTATCCACCTCCTCGGCTCTCCTTCTGGTTGATAATCTGTTGCCGATCTGTTGCCCTTTTTGTAAAGGGGGGGGGGGGGGGGGGGGGGGGGGGTAATCCAGTTAATGGAACAGAGGCCAGGTGGATAAGTTCACCCAGGACAGGAAAATACAGAAGCGAGCTCACAAGGAAACGCAGGCGATGACACCTGCTACCAGACACTTTATTAAATGGCCATCATTGTTCATGCATGCTGTATCCTTCCCTGTGTCCTCTCTTTTTCTCCTTTGTAGTGTAACACTTCTTCCATCGCTCTCTCATTAAAAGAAGTGCTTCACATTGAAATGCCCTTACTTGTTCATTTTTTAATTATTAATATTTACCAGGGAAAGGCCTTGCCATGCTTTTTAATTAATGTGGTGTCTCTGAGTTTGTTTAACGCATAAATCTACACAACTGCACGGAATGTGACTTTACAGGGAACTGCCGGGGCGTTGAGGGAAACCATTGGAGGGAGTTTTCTTGAAATGATTTACACCGCCTTCGTTCTGTTGCCACATGCATAATCAGTCTAATTGGCAACGTGTTGATTGCTCTCACCTTGGAGAATGTCCACTTTCTATTTACTTAAAAAACAACACAAACAGACAATCTACACGAATATTGTAGAATACATATAGTCGAAAACCAATGACATATGACCCACGCCCTTGTGTTCACACCAACAAGAATCATGGCAACGATAGAAATCGTACACAATTTACTTTTTACCACCAACATGACCCCAAATTAAATGACTTAATTACAAGGAAAAATAGTAAATGCGGGGCTGATGTGTTACTCAGTTTTGTTTGAGTACCATACATATTTTCATATATTCTTTGATCTATTATACTCACTTCATGGAAAAATAGAACTTCCCTCTTTGAACATCCTTTATTGGCTCTCCACGTTGTTATTGTTTTTACTACTATGGCCACTAGAGGGCGTCATACTCTGTACATTCTGGATACTGTAGTTTCTGCTGGGCTATACTACCCTGTATATGTCGGACCACCATTCTTTTGAATTAAACTATGAAGCTCTTTATCCAAAACCAGGGCTTATAATTTCTTGATATGGAGGGTATTGGAGTGACAGCGCCTTGCACGGCTGCAGCCTCCAATGGTGTGTGAATGGGTGAATGTGATGAGCTATGGAAAGCGCTATGGGGCTGTTGTCAGCGAAAAGTCGCTATATAAGTTAGTCCATTTATCCTTTATTTAGCTTTGTGGACATGATTTATGTTTGTGTAAAAACAATGGATGTCATTGACTTGGTTTTCGAACCATTTTACGATTAAAAATTAAATTGCACGATGAGAAAACCTGACAAGCCTTCCTCCCTGAATCTATTGTTTATTCAAATTTCTACCAGAAACATGGATGGTAAATTGGAAAATTTTAATATAGAACAGAATAAAAACATTGAGTACTATCGAATCCCTGAAACAAACAATATAAAAATATTTAACTGATCTGACAGCAAATAAATCTAATAGTAAGATAGTTCTCACAATAACATGAGTAAAATATCCCTAAAAAAACTGGTCATTTTAAAACATTTACACATCTTGGGCTCAATCACCACTTTTAAATGACAAGAACCTACACAAAAGTGCAATAACTGTGAAACACAATATCCTAATGATGCAAAGTTGTCATCATGATATCAGCAGTAATAACAAATGCATGCAGTTCTTCACTCCGATAGATTAGCAGCTGGCTGCACATCTGCACGTTTCAGCTCAGCGGGCCCTCGTTTGGTCTGAATTGCACTATAACTTAACTAAGTCCACTGTCGTCCAAATCAGTGTCACACAGTGTGACGCTTCACTTTGCCCATGGCTGTACACTTAAACACACAAAGGAGATTGATATTGATTTCCTCCGCGCACTCTCATTAAAGCAAATGAGCTCGACTCAAAGACATCTTAACTTGAAAACATCAGTGTTTTCCATCATTCCCTTCCTTCACCTTGCCTCCACTTTTCTCCGACCTCTTTCGACCCCCGCCTCACCTTCCCCCTCCACCTCTTCCCACTTTGTCTGTGTCAGTTCTTCTTCTAGACATCTTTAGCCACCTCTCTCTCTCTCTCTCTCTCTCTCTCTCTCTCTCTCTGTCTGCTTTGTCTTTTCCTCTTCCATCCTCACATTCTTTCGTCTTCGCGCTGTCTCCCACTCCGTGCTGGAGCCGAGCCAAAGTGTCATCAATAAGTCATAAAGAGAAGAAAGGAGACGGCGCTCGGGATTGGGTTCTGGGCTTCTCTCTTACCTCTTTCAGTGTGACTCAGAGTCGCAGGGCTGAAACTCGAGAGCGCGCACTAAATATTTAAAACCAGTTAAAGGTGTTAAACTTCCTTTTATATCTATCATTCATTTGCCATAGGGGTTAACAGTGACACCCAAGTTTATTCACAATAAATGATCGGGGATGTAATCAAGACGGGTACTATACTATAACGTCTTGACTTTGGCCTCGAAGTGAGAGGAGGCGAACGCCTTCGGGAAATCTGTGGGCTTTAAAAAACCTGCCACAGAATGATTGATTTGAACTTTTCAACCACAAACATTCACTATTTTTGGCAAACCTACGGCTTCACTTGTGTTCACACAGGGAGAAAAACAGGAGTGAATACTTAAATATTCTATTATTTTAAAGAATAAAAACTATAAATTTCTGACATATTATGAGGCCCTATTAGCCTTTTATTTTTTATTTTTCCAAGAAATTCATTTCATAATGTAAATATCTATTAAAAAGATTAGACAGACAAGGTGGGCAACCTTTTATAGATCTACTTGAACATGTAACAGCTTTTTCCAGACATGCTTTCAAGGACAGGAAAGAGGTATAATTATTGCTGTGCCGAAGGTGAAGAATGACAGATTAGCCGTGTTAGATAAAGGCAGTGATTACATGTACTCTAAGCATGTTGCACTTGCATATGGCAAGATGGCAGCAATTACTGTAGCGTACCGCAGTGGATAATTAAAGGTCTTTATCTCAAAAGTCAGAATAAATAGTCACATGAGATGGGACAGCTTAAGAACCCAGCTTAATTGGAGCTAGGCACACACTGTTTATAGGTGAGAGAGTTAATGATTTATACATTGATATCAAAGTTACAAGCAAATATAATTTATCAGACCTCACCCAAACAACCACGATTGGGATTTTCAACCACTCCGTCTCTGCACAAACATTGGCGCAGATTAAAAACCGAAACGAGCCCAATGAGGCGATCGACCTCCTTCTTCCCTTGCCTTGCTCTGTCAATCTACTACCCTTCCTCCAATTCCCCTACTGCCTCTCTCTGAGAAGAATCACAGCCGCAGAGTAAAGTCGGATTGATGTACTGTGGAGAGGATAGCCTGTCTGATATGGTGAGTGCTGCTGCACTCTGCTACTTAGGCTCTCTCGCTGATCGATCGCCGCTCTGCTGCATCAGTCGATGAGTAAATTCATAAATAAATGAAAACAGTCTCTTAACAGGTCATTTAATCTCAAGCCGAGGACTGAAATGCAAGTTAGTTTGTTTACAATCAGCCACAAATGACATTATTTTTCCCTCCCATCTGCAGGTTTGTCCGCCCACCCTGGTATCAACCCAGCTGAATGATCCTTGTTATGTCTGTTGTTGCTCTGAAACCATTTTAATCTTTTTAATACACTGGGGAATGGGAGGCAAAGATTCCACCCCTCAGTCACCTCTGTAGACCATTATGAGTAACCTGAAAACAAGAGATGACATTTTAGGTGTACTGGACCTCAGTCATTACAGCAACAAAATTGTGGCAACCATTCCCACAGTTGGTACATGTATAACATTAAAACAGCTTGACTCGGTTTGTCAAAATAATGGTTTTAAAAAGGTCATATTATAAAACTTTTCAACCCTTTCAAATGTTGTAAATCCAGCTTTTCCTTGATTTGCAACCATTTGAATATTGGATCATATGAGTTGCATTCAGAATCTGCTGTGTCTGTGTGAGCTGGACTGGCTCCACCCACACATGCCCGTCTTGGGAAGAGGTGGAAGTACACCCTCTCGTTATGCCATGTGCCAGAGCAGAACTGCCCATTTGTGGGAGGGTCAAAGGGAGGGTCTACCTTGATTGCGATTGGCTAAACCAAAGATGACACCATATGGGGTTTGATTTCTGATTCACTGGTTGGAGCACGCACCTTTTAACACAAATTTTAAAAGCCAGGGAGAGAGATGACAGATTTTCTTCACTTCTGGGGCGTCATTCCCAGGTATGGGAACGCATATTACTGTTGGAAAACCATTAGAAAGTAAATTTTGCATAATATGACCCCTTTAACTCAGTGTCACTCAGTTGTTGCCATGGTGATGGGACTAAATTTCACATTACAATTGTCCAAAAAATGCAATGTTGAGAAGCAACGCTGACCCAATCAGAATGGTACGGAAAACCTGATTGTGAGTTGATATGAAAGGTACTGCAGATAGCACAGTAAATACAGGAGAACTAGAAGGTAACATACAAGGTAGTGTTGTAGTCAAGATCACGTAGCCCGAGACCGAGTCGAGATCAAGACCAAAGAACCCCAAAACCCATAAAGAGGCTGAGACCGAATCAAGACCAAGACTTTAAAGGCAATGCACAACCACGTTCAACTCAAAAATGTGTACAGATAACTCGCTGGTAACAACGGCAGCTGCTGCTTGCAATGCCTCGGTAGTCACTCTGGCCAAAATGTTATCATTTACCCTGAGACGCTGTGATCACAGTCACCTTCATTTCATTGAAGGAAAATACTTCATAATACACAGCGGTAAACTCTTATTTTGTTTTCATTATCATTTTTGGACAAGTTGTCCAATCTTAATTAAAGCATCCGTTTAGTAAACACACAAATTAATCAGGGGGGAAAAGCCCTAATCCCAACACAAGTCATTTCAGGGCATTGAGCATTAGCAGTGGAACGTATAAAACAAACAAATTTAACACGGCAGAGTCCATGGTACTGTGAAAAGATATTTCAGTCACATTAAAATGACATTTGCCAAGACTGAGTTTCAATATTGCTGCATTTAAGCTCGTAAAAAAATCATTTTGTTTTACCCTGAAAGAACACTGCTATCTGCGAATTCTGTCTTTACAATGCAAATCCTGCCAAACATTCATCCCCCTGCCCCGCATGGCTCTCTCTGCTCTTGCAGCATCCACCTGCTCGGTGCAGCCGTCGCTCCATCATTCCCTCCTGACAGCGAGGTGATTAGAAGAGAGAGAGAGAGAGAGAGAGAGAGAGAGAGAGAGAGAGAGAGAGAGAGAGAGAGAGAGAGAGAGAGAGAGAGAGAGAGAGGGAATGCTCAGACCTGCTGAAAAAGCAGCTTAGCTGTAATTATCGTCTCGGAGAGAAACAAACAGTTCATCAAGCGCCTTCCTCCACAGACTTAACAACTGTTGCCAGGATATATCAAATGCTCGAACAAGCAGCCGTTACCCTGGTTACTATTGTCTCCGTATGTCTGGAGGCTCACCGTACAGATGAGGGGTTTGTGTGTGTGTGTGTGTGTGTGTGTGTGTGTGTGTGTGTGTGTGTGTGTGTGTGTGTGTGTGTGTGTGTGTGTGTGTGTGTGTGTGTGTTCAGAAATAACATATGAAAACACAAAACCATGTGACCTCCAGTGGAGGTTTGGTTCTCAGGCTGTCCTAATAACATGTAAACTCATTAACAAAGTGCCAACTACAGGCGGAATCCCTCTATAGAAATATAAATTAAATAATTTCTGAAAAAAACAACCTATATTTGATGTAACTTCATTCCCAATACCCTAATGGCAGATTGAAAAGTGCAATATTAAGTTTTAAATTGTCTTGACTCACTCAATCATATTCCTACAGTGGTTTGGGTCCACGGACACCCACTGTCCCATGGCTTCTGGAGGAAACACTGGGATTCCATCTTCCAGAAACCACCGGACCATAGGGGGAAGGCGTGGCCGGCCGGCCCTCTGACTAAGACTGCAGATACACTTGAAGCAAGTCAGCAAAGTAAAAACCATCTTTTGGTCATTTAAAAACAAACAATAGACTAAACTGCACACGCCAATAGGCAATTTCATACCAATTAAACTCTTTTTGTGTGAGGAAACCCCAGTTCCTTAAGGAAACCCAGGCATGCAGAGGGAGAATATGCAAACTCCACACAGAAAGCCCAGTCGCTATTTAAACCCACAGCTTTCCCGCTGTGAAGCGAGAGCACAAACCACTGCTCAACTGTGCAGCCTGCAGTCCAATTCTTAAAATCAAATAACAGTGTATCACGTTTATACATGCTGGTTAACGACGTATTATCTGTGAAATCACATGCGTATATGTATACATTCATATCTTCTTCTACTGTATATTAAATACCTGAACCAGTACATGTCTCAGCACACCTCAAAGATGCGTCACAGCCAAACAGTTTTTGACTATCCTGAGAAATGTTAAGCTCTCCAAATACCATCACTAAACCCACAACTGGACGTCCACTCAATTAGTTAAAGCTTTTTTTTTTTTTTTGCCAGCTTCAGCCACACTGCACAGAGCCCTAACATTCTAACCAACACTGACACTCATCCGAACAAGCCGCAACATCTCTTTATCTCTCATAAAGACAGCAAGCCAGGAATAACTGCAGTTCTTTTTCATTTTTTTCATTTCATTCGCACTTACACACTGCAGGCTGACCGGGATGGAAGTGTTAAGTTTCTTCCAAAAAATAGTCATCTTATCGAGGTCGAGGTACGTATGGACATCAACAACACGTAGCATGACTGAGGTCGAGACGAATGAATATTGGAATCTATCTAAACTTTGTCTTATTTTACTCATACTCTATATAATAGTACATATTGAAATATATAAGATAGTAACATATTATTTCATGTATGACCTATTTATGAACTTGTTTGAGTGAATTAATTGATTGGTGATACAGGTTGAGGATCAATTATCTCTACGACCTCTGTTTAAAACACTTTCCAGGTGCTGCAAACATTAAATTCTATGACATTTGCTGTCCGATTCTGTTTATATTGATAACTAAACATCAGATCAAGCTATAGTTTAGCAGAAAAAAACTGTTGAAACATTAGTTTCTGATTAGAATTATTATTTAGAATTAAAAAGTAACAAACCTGTCTTTTTATACGCTGTATGTATGGACAACTTTGTATGATTAATCTTGATTTTTTTTTCCCACACATGGCCATATTTGAGCCTATTCCTTAGGTGTTGGGTGCGATCCTTCCCTGCTGTAGTATGTGCCCTACAGATATGTTTCTGTAGCTTTAGCTCCTTCTATCGACCGTCTAATCGCTGAGCAGATAAGGCCCAGAGTATCAGACACTGAGAAATTTCCCATCAAGTTCCTCCTGACACTCCCACACTGGATCAGCTGCTCCCTGAGCCTGAACGACCAACCGGGAAGCAGCTTTTTCCACCTATGACGCTAAAAGTTAAGGAGATGCGGAGGGAATTAACGAAATTGGAAGTATTTCAAAATAGTGTCCGAATGATATGTACCTTCATGTCCGCTGGCTGAAGGACACATGGGCACATGCGCATGCATACACAGTAACACACAAGGGAAACATGCCTCCCTCCCACTGACGGACAACAGAAGCCGTGACAGACGGATGGCATCAAAAACCATGGTGGGGGGGGAGGCACGGGGGCGGGGGGTATAGTGTGATAAAAGTGTCTGAGCGAAAAGCAGCAGGCAGTGTACTGTAACATGTGTAATCAAATAATCCAGAGTGTGCATTGCTTAGTGTGTATGTTCATGTCACTAAAAAGCCCATACCCCCATCGCATGCACAGTATACATTCTCTGTCTGCAGAGATTAAGTATTTCTGCAAACAGGAACATGTCCTTTAGGAGAAAAAAAAAAAGAGTCTAATCTCACGCTCCGGATTCGTTTTGATAAGATTCTGAGCACTTAAGAGAGCCCTTGCTACCAATTTCCAGCTAAAATCCATTTTCAGGGCACTGAGGGTGAAGTGCATCAAAGGTAAATCCAATGAAGCCCACGAGCAAGCAGCAGGATGTTGCTTATAAAGCTCCCTCTACCACGTTCATGGTTTATAGCGAATGTAGAAGCTTCTCATCACCTGGTAAAACGTATCTATGGCATTCTCAAGATTACCATCCGCCCTCTCTGATCTCATCAAGTTCAATGCATGTGAGACTTGGTGTTTCCATATAATAGTTGTGTTTTCCGCCTGAACATTGTGCGCAACAGTGCAACTTACCCGGCGAGTACTATAAAGAAGTCCAAGCGGTTCCACGTGTCGCCAAGGTAACACTTCTTGCCAAAGATCCCCAGAGCCACCATCTTGATCACCATCTCAATGGCAAAGAACGCAAAGATGAAGTCATCGAAGTCCTGGGAAGAGACAGGACACACAAAATATGATGAGGTTACTGCTCACGATGCAAAGTCACAATGATGACTTTATATGTCATCATTGTGGATGTGTTAAATTTGGTTGGAGAACAATCAAAACAAAAATCTGTAGCCTGGGGTGCCAAACACGTTTCAGTTCAGGGGACACATACAGCCCAGTTTCATGTTGAGTGAGTCGGACCAGCAAAATAGCACCTTCAACCTCCAGGAACCTGGTGTCCACATCACATCATCTTGTGTTGTCCAAACCACAATACAAAATTAGTTTGTGTCATGTTAATATAAACTTCAATGTTTTTCTTTGTTGTGGCAAATATGTATATAGTTTCACAGAACTAACCAATCCGAGTAGACTGACCATAACAACAATGGCGACCTCCAAGAGTGCCAGCACTCCCACCCAGTCCATATTGTCCCCGGGACTTGGTAGTTTTATAAATGAGAGTCACCAGTTTTAGCAATCCAACTTGGTTGTCTGTCCATACGAATGTCCGTGTACTCGTCATTGTTAATGTTTATAGAATATTGATCCGTGCATGTGCTTGTGTTTCATTAAAAAAGAAACCTATAGTGCCAGCCTGTGGCGTGTTAGTGACATCGTTTTCAGCGATGGTGCCGTTTTCTTGTAAACAGACAGTTTTCAAAAGGCTGCTCTGTAAACACGAAATCTTTCTGAAACGAAAACCAAAAAAACATGAATTTCCATCTCAAACATTACGTAAATGGGGCCTAAATGGATTTTCTCAGCTATTTGGGACGAGTGCTATAGGTTTTCTGCATTCACAGATGTTGCTTGCTCAGTAAGCAGGACATAAACCACAAAGTCCCGCGGACTGAACCGAATCCCAGCAAAGAGAGATTTGTACCTCTTCATTGCAAATTTCTTGTTATTGCAGGAACCGACACCAACACCAGACCGAGGGTCTAAGCATTAGTCATATAACACATTTGAGGTTTAAAAATAACCCACTGAGAACCTTTGCCGGCACTGTGATATTTTATTAATTCCTGCAGAGGAATCCTCTTTTCTCTTAGCCCCATTGTCAGGAGGTCAGACTCCCTGCGGTTGATGAGGAAAGATAATGGATAACAGCTCCTAAGCGGCGCGTGTTGCTCGAGGACATTTCAGCTCGCCAGACATTGTGACCTCACACCTAATGGTGATTTTGCCACTTTGGTGTCCGAAGAAAAATTGAAGTTACAAATGGCAGGCAATTCAGAGCATATAATGGAACAACCTGGAACAAAGTGCTCCCTGTACTAATAAGTATTTCTGACCTCATTACTGTCTGTCTGCAGAAACTGTTCAAATCATTATCAGAAACCCAAAAAGGACGAAAGGAAAAAAACAAAAAAAACAAGGGCAAGAACGAGAACAGGAGTTGGAGGGAATTAAAAGAAGATAACCTCAATTCTTGAAATATTAAAAATCAATAAATAAATGAGGTGGAGGACTTGGAGATGAGGCGGGAAAAGAATGCTACTCAAAGTAAAAAGGGAAAATTCTGGAAGGAGATGAAGGCGAAGGACACCCACTGATAGATGAGTCACTCCAACATGAACACAGAAATGTATAAATACATCAAATCCGGTTAGCTTGAGAAGAAGCTAGCTCGTCTCTGCTCTGTAGTTCACTGTAAGTGAACCAGCGAGGTTCACACGGGAATGTGTGCATCTGAGAGTGTGCTGACAACTCACACTTGTCACCCCTGTCCCTTCTCCGGACGGAAATCCCATCGCCAAGGGAAGGACAAGCTTAAAAGATGCTACTCGGCCCATGGCGTGTTTGCGCTGCCGTTTCCAGGACGGACTAACGTAGCAGACAGTCAAATTGTGGAGCCAACAGCTGCCCGGGGTTAATTCCCTAATACTGACCGCACATCACTCCAGATGTTTTACACACCATTCATTGACTCCAAAGAGGCAGAAGAGCCTCAGAGCAGCTTGTTCAGTGAGGCAAATAAAAGAAAAAAGAAAGGATGGGAGGATGTTTTCATCTAAATTTAATCCAAATTGCCAGAATGATGGGTCCAACGTTTCATCTCATCAACCATGAGTCAATACGAACAGGACATATTATAATGTCGTAATTGTTTGAATCAAGAAAGATCCAAATACCAACATGGTCCCTCAGCTTCAGTTTTCTATTAGTAAGGCAGCTTTATTTGTTCAGCACATTACAACAACAATGAAACGAAGTGCTTTCCATTAACATGCTGGGACTGCTCACAAAGCGATATATAAGTGAAGTTCATTTACCATTTCACAAGAGATGGGTCTGGATGTTCCAATTGTAGAAGGAAAAACAGCAACAACAACAAAAATAAATAAATCATGAAAACGCTCTAGGAAGTTAAAACACAAAAGCTAATATGGCCAGAGTAGCTGAAAAAGAGGTCAAATGAACTTAAATGGATGAAAAGCTGGAATAGTTTAGATATCGAGAAAAGGTAAAAAGGAAGACAGCCAAAATTACTAAATGACTGTAATGCACCCTGGTCTATAGTTTCCATGTTGAGCAAAACAACTATATATGATGGAAAGTCACAAAAAATTGATATTTTGGTTGAAAAGCGAAAAGGTAGCAGATCCCGGGTGTAAAATGTGATTCGTGCCAGTATTGAAAGACTTCCTTGAAACCAGGTTACACCTCTGTGTGAAACAACATGTGTTTTCACCTGCCTGATGACAACTGAACTGAGAAAATAAAGTATCACTAGTAAAAACATAAACAAAAATAAAAACATCAGTAGGAAATTGCTGGTTGGCCAAATGAAAATCTATTGTTGCTTTGAATCCGTTCCACACACATGTGTCAGCCATAAGATTATGATCACCTGCTTGCCTTTGGTAAGACCGTCTTTTGTAACCTCATACAACCTGTCATGCTCTCGGGACTCTGCTACCTTACTGTCAGAACCAGCGTCATCTGCAGTTTGAGCTACTTGTCTGTTAAATCACAGCACACAGGCGTGACGGCTGGACTGTGTGGCCCCCACCTGCATCAATGAGCCTTGGTCACCTATGACCCCATCGCCGGTTCACTGCTTTTCCTTCCTTGGACCACTGTCAGTGGATACAGAGCTCTGCAGAGTGGGAATATCCTCCCAGGGCTGCAGTTTTGAAGGTTCTCTGGGCAAGTAATGTAGCCATCACACTTTGGCATGGATGTTGGCCAATTCCAAACTTTTAGGACTCAGTGCTGGCTAGCTGCCTAATATATCTGACTTACTAACAGGTGCTGTGACAATCGGTGTTACTAATTGCTCCTGTCAGTGGTCTACCGATTGTTTTAAATGAACATGTACTTATCCTGGTGATATTAAGGGTTATGGTGACCGATAATGGTTATGGTCCTTATAACCATTTTTTATAATCATATTTCCTTTTAATATGTAACACGATTGATGACATACATGACAAAGATGCTTCCGATATTGTCCTCCAACCAACCAACCGTGGTCAAATAAACCCATGGGTGATTGTGGTCAAATGATACATAGATAAGTGCCTATTCTGTCCAGTAGGAGGTGGACGCTGGCTTTAAAACCTCTATGAGAACAATAACAACCAATGATGTCTACCATTTGAAGCAGGTGCAGACGTTTGGCTGACAGAAGAAAGTGATTTGTTTACTTGGCAGACTGGTTTCCCCACATTTCCCACAGTAACGTACACATGGATAATTGCTTCAACCAACAGCAGCATCTGAAAACAACTTTCCCCCCAAACTTGGAAAACCAGATTGATCTGTGAAAACATACAACATTTGGAGTGGATCTAATGAGGTTCGAGCTTCCATCCAGGCAGACTTCAGATGATTTACAAACGGCATATTCCAAGCCTGAAGATCAAATTAGGAAAGTAATTGAAAAGGACATGCATACAAAAAAAAGGAAAAGAAAAAAAAGGTGTGAAGGACTTTGTGGCTGTAGAAGCTCTGTTGTGCTCCTCCTGAGCCGTCCAATTTTTATTTTCCACAATGCCCCATGCATGACAGATCGCAGCGCAACAACAGGCTGTTGGGAAAAAAATAACAAGGAAGCTGAACTATTGACAGATGTTACAGCCAAAGATGCATAACTGGAAGAAAACAAGCCTGGTGTGAAATGGAGAACAGCAGAGATGTTTACCGCCATGCTGAGCCATAAATGACTGCATTGCTCTTTCCTCCGTCACTCCATCATTCTGGCTCTGCTCTTACAGTTTGAGAAGCAGCCATTTTTCCAGTCTCTGCTGGGGAGTAATTACTCAACTATTTTGCATTAACTAAAGCCTGCGTGCCTGCCGCGATCATAATGTGAAAAAGTCACTTGGGACTCTGAGTGATGGGCACGATACCTCGACTGTCACATAGAGGTGTACATACAAACTGATCTGACACAACATATATAACAATGGCGGGTGATGTGAGTAAAGGATCGTTTATGCATATGTGTGCTTCGGTTAGTATGGACCCCTTTGTACTTCCATATGTCCAATGTGTTGGAATGAAAAATTGGCATTCAAGGACAAAGGCAGAAGTAAACGATAACTAAGATTTCACAACAGTGGAGGTCACTTGATAACGTGAAAAAGGCACAATCAGAGTCAATGTTACAGACAGTGGTGGTCTGTGAGGCCCTGAACACCACAAATAGACAGGTCACAGCAGGAGGTGGGACCGATCTGTCAAAAGTGACACCAGCTGATATAAAGACATGTTATCCACCGCCACCGGATGACATTTCAGACGAAGATGCGAGAATCCAGTCGAAGCATGTGAAAGGTGTCGTATGTTGCAAGTCACAGACTTCCTTCTAGAAATCGAGCTATTTGTTAATAGCTTCTAATCTAAAAAAGGCCCAACAGCTACCAGTGGTACTGCACCATTGAGCTGTTTGTGCTTTAAGGAGACTGATAAATCAACGACAAGAGCCCAGCGTCCATGAAATCAAAATGTATTTTGGCTTCATACCAGTCTGGAATGGTGATTACCTATTACCGGCAGAAGAAGGAAACAATCAGATGTCATCAGCAGACAAGAGATATTTTAGATTTTACTAAACTAAAGGGTTCATACATGGAACTGTTACTAACACTGACCATATCCTTTTAAACAGATCAAAACATCTCCGCTCGGTTACGGGACAGAGTAACTATTTGGACACATAATAATAATAATAATAATACACACATAATAATGCCAGAGGGCAGGAGGTCATGTGACAGAAGATGACTGGAGGAATGGGTATTCACACGTTCTGTATTTAAATGGCTGGATTCTAGATGCAAGTCTTTTTTCGAAGCCTCGAGGTGGAGGAGAGAGGACTGCACCCCATCCAGCCACTTAGAACTCTGACAATGTTTGCATCTGGTTTTAAGTACACCATCATTGGGTTGATTGTGCTCTCTCTCTCTCTCTGGCTCTCTGGCTCAAGCCGGCACAGAAATAGTCTAAACATCAGGAAGGTATTCAAACGCCTGAGCAAACCCAGGTTGTTGCACAAGCTAAGTGGCCATGCTTACGTTTGTCCACCGACTAACCTCCAACAATGAGAGCATCGGCATTCCAACAGGACCGTGATGAAATGAAGAAAGCCACCCGAGGCACGTGTGCTTGAGAGGGGTGATATGTGAAGAAGAGACCCTAAAGAAGATGAAGCTCTGACGGGAATGTTGGGCTATGACAGTCACGTGTATTCTGCTCTGAGAAGTACAAGATATAACTGATACACCAAACGTTTCCTTGGATTACAGGCCTCTGTCAGCAGGATAATGAGCTTTGCTGTACAGCATGAAAGGTGCTGCCTTGGTCCAGAAATCCCAGTGTGGTGGAGCATCCAAATCTGATTCATGGATGGTCGCCCTCACGTTTTCAAAAGCCTAAAGGATCTTTCGTTAATTAATGTTATTTGGCATCACAGGAAACCCTCAGGCACCAACACACTATTAAACAGGTGGATTTACTACGTTTGTAAATCAGCTTACCTTGGACTTATGCACAACATGTTTTTTTTTTTTTTTTGCTTTGATGGACTAAAATAAATCGACAGAGTGAATGTCAACCTCCACAACAATCCCTCATACTCTTGATCCAAACATGCAAATACAGGCTCCGACTTTACATACAGCCAGGACTCGGATTTCATCAAAGTCAACTGACATGTTGGCCTGAGGCCTTCCTGTCGGAGCGTACCAAGGGAGCAGCAAATAGCAACACAGGCTCTGTAATGGGGATATTGATTCCCCCGAAAGTTGTGTCACACATCAGTGGAGCGTGAAACATGTTGCATGATCCAGATGAAAATGGATTAGATTTGATGGCCAAACATACAGCAAAACCCGTGTAGGCACCACATCAATCACAGTTGAAGATGGAACTCTCCGAGGGTACCTATGAAGCTGGATATTTACTGAAATGAAAATGTGTGCACTCTAAGTGTATGGTTCCATGGCAGGATGTGATGATTAACACGAGTGTTCTTCAAACCTTTCAGGCTCTCGAAGAGCAATAGCAAGACTTCCACGCTATGAAAAATAGAATAATAGTTAAAAAAGTTCATTTTATCGTTCGGCTTAATCCCAGTTCAGACAAGCCTCGCTAAATCCTCTTTCATCCGGCGTGACAGTCGCGCAAGTGTGAAATGGGCCAACAAAACGACAGCGGGGGAACGTGTGGTGACTCAGTCCGATCTAAAACGGTTCATAGGGGTGAGTGTGCAAAAGCAAACTGTTGAGGTTCAACTGAGCTGGGAATAAGATCTTAAAAAGTGTAGTTATGCAATATTCAGTGTGCTTGATGGCCACATCATAAATCAAAAAAAACAAAACAGTTTAAAGGAAAGCCAGCTTTTCATTCAGGTTTTGTGTGTATTACTTATTGTGTTCTCAGAGCCACACTTGTTTTTTTGCGCTGCATCTCCCAGAGATCATCTGCCAATGAAACAGTGCTGGCTTCACTGTAAAGTCTTTGTCTTCTGGTTTTATGTAGGCGGCAGGTAGCGCTCCTTATCCTTCTATATTTATTCCAAACAAGCCACTGTTGCTGCTGCCAGATATGGGAATGCTTTTACTTCCTGTGCAGCAGACAGACATCACTGTAAACCTGTTTACGACAGTGCTTGTAAAAGCCTCATTCCATAAACGTCGGGCATGAGATTAATTGCTATCAAACGACAATCAGTTAACAAAATGCAAACATATTACACAAAATCTCAATCCTCATATAGACCCTTTACATCACGTACAATAAAATATTTTATGAGTGACGAGGCTGTTTTTATTGTGACATGTCTTATCTCCCATTTCTCTAACCTTTTGTGCCATCGAAGAGCAAGAAATGGTGCATTGCAGTTGTATGCCTCTAACCAGCAAAGCTCGAACACACACTAATGTCTGCCCAGATACAGGGATAAATAAATAAAATGCAATGCATATATATTAGGATAAGGAATGCATGAAGTGAAAGAATTATCTGAGGTGATAACAAACATATCCTATGGGTCTTTGGGGAAATACGACAATTAATAAAATAGGACAGCTTTCACTGTCTTTTGGTGAATGGAAACAAAATAGACTGTAAATAAATGTAACCATGACTTTCCAATTCAGAGGAGGTCTGGGTGAGCTGTGTCAGGTTTTATACCCTTGTTATATGAATATTTCATGAAGTCAGTACAGTTCTGGTTGTTTTATCTCTTGTCATTTGGAGCTTCCCAGTGTTTGCACTTTGGTGAGACCTGACTGATTATCCAGTTTGTCAGGTCCAGGTGAGCATTACCTTTCCACTTCTTGTCAGTGAAAAACTGCAACGTTATCTTTAAAATGAAGTTTGAAAAAAAATATTGGTTTCTTTCCAGATATTTATAATGTGTACTTATGAACATACGGACCCATTCAGGAACAACAGACGACAACATATTGCTTCTGCATATATGCCACAAAAGATTTCCCTGAAGTTCCTCTGAACATACGGCATAAACAACACATGAAACTAATGAGACCTTAACCTTTGACTATTCTAATGTAATCAGTTCATCTGGTCCAGGTGAGCATAACCTTTCATTTGAACTAAGATGCTGAGATGATATTTTGGCAAGAGAACCACCCCAGGAGAGCGACAATTCTGTGTTTATAACAAAAAGGTATATAAACACCATCAAGTCATCATGAAGAATACATACTGAATGAGAATACTAATGAGAACAAAGCAACACGGTTATATGTGCATCCAGCCATCTGTCCAATACTGAACGAGAACTCGTCTTTTTTGGCATCATGTCTTTCTTATCTTGTAGCGTCTGGATGGGATTCCAACTTGGACGCGAGCTATCGGCATTCGTCCTCATCTTCGTACGCTTGCCATCTACTCTCGTCTTGCATCTCCCTTCATCTCAGTCCTCTTCTTATCTCTCTCTCGCCCCACCGTATCGTGGGGCTTTCATACGGCGCCCATATTAGATGACTGCCTTGCGTATGTATGTGCCTGAGCATAATGACTTTAAAGAGTCTTTCTGTGTGCAGCTACATCTTTACGTGTTTCCTCTCTCAACATTCCTTCTGGTGTGAACTTCACCTAAACAGTGACACAACAAGCCAGTTTCCTAGCCCCCGCGCATGTCTGTGTGTTTGCCTATGCTGCTTCTCGCATTGCCTGAGAACAAGAGTAAACACACGTGTCCACCAGGCTGACGTCGGCGTGCACAGCGCTCTGCTCTGCGTGCCATCATCAACACGTCGAGCGAGTGCCAGCATCGCACGCCTTCTCATCACCTTACCGAACTGAGCCTTTACGTTCTAAGTGCGCTTAATCGCTGTCGCTGAGTGCACTTAAAAACGCTCCCCAATGACTCGACGCCGCACTCTCGCGGGGTCCTCACGCGTCAAAGCCGTCGTTAGATACGACTTGGCGCCAAAAGCGTGCGGCTAGCACGGCGGTGGCCGCTTACAAACGAGCGGTTGGCTCACGCAGAGCAGAAGCATTCCTCGGCGAGAATTTAATATTCAACATGTGTTTCTGCGTATGAATGCAAGCGGGCCTCTTCGGGTAAATAATCAGAAAATCATCACAAAAGATTAGAAGTTACAAGACTGCCGTGGTCGACCTCCCTAATATCAACTCACGAGCTCATTGGTATCTGTTACAGTGCTCACCTTAACCACAAGATTATCCAATGATCGTGCAAAAACGCATTATAAACGTAAAGTCCATTCATAAGGTCTGTGACATTCTCAATTATTGTCCCTGGATTGCATGCTTTTTCAAAGATGAAGACGCAACGAAAGTTGCGTGATCAAATTAATTTCACAATCACATTTCCCTCACTTTTACACCATTATTAGGTTACGTTAGGAATACCTTGACAGACCGTTTTTATATAACTCACTTTATGTTCCCATAGAGTTTGAAATTACTGTCACTACATAAAGTATCAACCCCAGATAAATCACACGAGCATTCAAGAACTAATCCACCAATTTCGATACGACTGCATTATAAGCACCTGTCGCACTGATATTACAAAAACTGAATGAATAATAATGACTGTTTCAGCTATCACACATTTGCATAAATCTTACATAGAAATTAAATTAGATCTGTCTCGGCTCTAATTCAAAATGTCAAGTCAAGCAGACATGCTTCTGAATTGCTCAGAGGAAGGAAACAGTACTGAGAACTTGTAGTTATGTACAATGATGAAATTTAACTCATTTATTTATTTCTTTTTTCAACGAATTAAGTCTGGAAATACAATTATACAATCCAAAACAATTGCGTACATAAAAAAATAAAAAATCTGACTTCATTTAATGGAGTTAAATTGTGGCGGTAATTTTGAGTAAATTTGCATACTGAAAAGAAAACAAATCAAACAAATTTTAAAGTGATGCAAGTATTTGTTTCATCTCAAGTACTCCTGGTACAATGGTAACTTCCATAGCTGAAGCTCGCAGCAAACCAAAGATTTATGCATCAGCAATGCTTCTGCCAGCAAAGGGAGCACATCACTGTCTGCTTTTGCAGGAAATACCTATGAAAGCACGAACACAGGCGGAATCCCACACTTTTACTGCCTTGAATCTTCTCAGTCTTTAGAGTTGAATGAAGGTTTTATATAACGCCAACAAACAAAATGCCTCTCAGAACTGAGATAACAAAGCCTGAATGCCGCCCAAAAGAATTTTGCATCTCCCTGACGGCTGCCGTGTTCATGGCTGCGCTTACTAAAGGGCACCTTAATAGACAGGCATGGATGGGAAGTACAAACATGTACAGAGTTTTCAGATTCTCTTCGATTTTTGGCTGAAACTGGTGCCATCAATTCGGTGAAAACACTCCTCCCCTTCCCACCTGCCCAAAAATAAACCCCAGCCACTATGTATGCTAATTTTGCCTGTCACAATGCCATTATCACTGAGGTCAGCTATTTCAATTCGTAAACACGTGCAGGCCAAGGCGCAGGTGGGGCAGACCGTACGTACCGGTGGAGGCTGAGGACAATGAGGCAAGCTAAAGGTAATCTACCATTCAGCGGAGATCCACTCTTCACAGGTGGAAGGAGATGATATTGTGAGGGGAAGTCAGTCAGCTCATTTACTGCTATTTACAGGAGCCAGGGTGAAGTCGTGTTTAAAAAAAAAAAAAAAAACTGCATTGACTGTTCTCGTCAAAGCGCAAACCAGCGACAAAGCCCAGAGGCCGTGCCACCAGCTTAGTATAAAATCCAAACCTGTGGCGACCACGTCCTCAAATGTCTTTTTTTTTTTTCATTCTTTGTCATCCGGAGCTGCCATTGTATTGGTTTAAACAGCAGCAGTGGGCGGTGGTCGAGGTCGATGGAGGGTTAGTATTTAAATCCATCCTCCAGGGAGAAAAGAACACAATCATGAACATTGGAGCTGCTCTAGACATAGTTTGACATTTCTTTGAAACGGCTGCTTTGGGAGGATCCGCACTCGTAGCTTACTTTCCTCTTTGAGCGGGAGTTCTCTCTGATGTTGTTCTCTGATACACATCAAGTCAGTTCAAGTTTGTTTACCAACTGGGAAGAAGGGTTCGAAAAGGGATGTGTCAGAAAAAAGCAAAAAAAAAAAAAAGCAATGCTGTTTGCCATTTTGCCATTAGGAATATCAAATAAAAATCAAACAACTGCTAAAATATCTTGCCACAATTGGGTGATCAGGTTGTTTGGAGGCCATTAATGCAACTTTGAACAAGTCTGATGTACCACTATTACTGGAAACCTTCAAATCCATATCGACCAAGCTCCTGAAGCTCCTGTATTACTCAGTAGAGGTTTTTTTTTCCACTGTAAAAAAAAACTAGATAATGACTTTCTACTTCTCAAGTCCTATAGTTTTCAAAGTTCTACACTTGTATCCAGAATGAACTCTCCAAGTGCTGCTCAGATTAATTTAGTTTTTTTATTGCATTCATAGTTATTTGTCAGTTTACCTTCGGCCAACCAGAAGGATTCACTCGTGAATTCACTGTTTAAGTGGGTTAGAAGCTGTACTGAGCACAGGTGGATTACATGGGAAACAGTTCACTAAATCAACCTCTTCATCCCATTAGGGACATAAAGGTCGAGATAATACTTCAACACTCAACCCTGTCGTGAGCTTTAGCTTGCACTTCACTCCATGATTGGCCTGCCTTATTTCTTTCTTCCCGTTTCAATCCATCTCATGGCGACTTTGGGCATCCTGTCCTTGGGCATCCTGAGGACATGACCAAATCACTGTAGTCTGAGATTCAACTGTCCGTGGTCTTATGCAGTTCCCCTTGTCGGGCCATTGAGTCAACACAGTTTGCTTAAATGTACCAAATTCTGTACAAAAGTTCACAAAAGTGCATGCGTACCATTTACATTTGATTCCTTTTGAGAGCCTGTATTGGGTTTATAGCTAAATGTGGTCCTGATTGACTTATAAGGAGCCCTGTGATGGACTGGAAACTAGTTTGTTCTCGCAACCAATAACGTTAAATTTGATAGAGCCATAGAAGATGCAGGGATGGATTTATGATGAACAAATTGAGTTCCGCATCCAACAATATGGCTGGTAGTGCAAAAAGAAAGGTCAGGGGACAACCAATGTGAGCATTTTTATTCATAGTATTCTAGTTAATTTCACCTCTGAATGAATAAAACTGACATCCGTTGGATTTCAAGGTGAATAAAAACCCATTTTGTGGATAATTTAAAAGGTAGAAGTAAAAGCTTAATGTCAAAAAATGCCATATAATTACTAAAGCAAAATTGCTGAACCTCAGTCCATCAAAATACTACTGGTAGTAACAAGGGGAGCCTGAAGAAGTAAAGAAAACACGAGGTAAAATGTCATAATTACAATATCGATAAAATTCACCCGCGTACTGATGCAGCTGAGAACGAATGGATCTAAAGTGACCTTCAAGCCTCAATGAAACCAACTGTAAATATTAGCAACCTTTCAACAGCTGACACAATGAATAGGGGGTCATCACTCCTCCGGCCCTGGAGCTACACCGTGGCCTGTGATCATTAAAGCAGACATTAGCTGTGTCAGTAGATGAGAGCTCGTTTAGCCGGCATCTGAGCGTAAAGTCACAGAGACGCCCTGCTAAGCTCCCTCATTAGTCCTTCTGCAAGCTTGGCTGCCTTAAGTACAACGCTGATCTGAGAGCTGAGGCACTGACACATGAAACCGTCAAGCACAAGTGCTTTAATGCTGCACCGGAAGGAACTGTGACAACGTTTGCATCCGCATTTCGTAGATGACCATTTCAGAAGCACCACATTACAGGAGGATCAGAAAGACAAAGGTCAACTAAATTGCAGGGTAAGCTGACTAAACCCAGACAAGATTATAAAAACCTAAGGTGTAGTGGGAATAAAAAAGGCTTGGCGAATAAGCTATGGGCAGCATCGGGTAAACACTCCAAATCATTCTGTCCGCAAAGCATGGAGGTGGAATCATCATGCCATGGCAGCACGTCTTCGGTGAGGGAGGTGAGAAGTGAGAAAGTATGAGCTAGGAAATTAAGAGTCTCCTAACCAATGCCAGTTTGTTGTTGTTGTTGTTGTTTGTTTGTTTGTTTTTTTAATCACATTTGCGTATGCATGAGCATGACTGCAATTTACCGGTGACTTACATTCTATGACGAGGAGCCTAACAAAGTCTGAAGGCGCTAATGCAACACGCAGTGGGACAAAGCCTGAAGAGATTCCCTCGACTCAAACTTGTATGCAATACGAGTAAATTGGCCTTAGTTTTTAAACCGATGTGTGCAACAAACCCAAGAGGTTACGCAGGAACTTTTGGGGCGTCAAAAAATAAATAAATAAATAAAAAACTGCAGGTCTTTTGCATATTAACCTACTTCCACCAAAATCTCTTCAGTTTTTGACAATAACAAATGTGAGGAATTCCTTTGGCCTCTCAAATGCTGAAAAAAAACGAAGGCTAACGAACGATTTTCTAAAAACCGTGGCACCATCAGGCACAATGTGGTCGCAAAAACTGAAGCCGTGGATGTTGAAGGTCAAGTCGAGATGATTATTAAGATCACAAAATTGGGATTTATTTATTTTCTTACACAAGAAAATACCATGCTGCTTGTCCAATGACCTTTTTTTTTTTTTGCCATCTTCAAGTAAAAGAAAGAGTGGGCGGGTCTGAAAGCCTCCAGAGGTGAAAGTACTGTACATTGTGTCTAATGGAAAAAAAAATCTATTAAGGATAAGTATGTCGCATGTCTTGTGGAGAAACCTTAAAAAAGACATGCCATTAAGTCCCTCTTGAAAACAAAGCCACGTTCAATATTAGAGGCCAATCAGAGATTAAAGCTGCTCTGCTCTGGTTTAAACTTGCATGATTTAACTCATCAGCTAAAGGGGCAAATATGGCAAGGGAATACATTGGACTCCGAGGCAAGTTCATAATTTCTACAACATAAAAAAAAAAAAAAAAAGATTGATCAGATAATTTAATCGCTTTTAATCAGTTCAAGTTTGTATCAAGGTGAAGATGCCAAACCCCAATGTTCCAGTTAATTGAAGTTTCTATCAGAGATACATACTGCAAGATGTGTGAGGCTCATCCGCAACCAAATGGACAGAATTATGGGGACCTCTAGTGGCCGTAAGAATAATGATAAAGGCATTGTAGGGGAGGTGAATAAAAAATATTGTTGGTCCAGTTTACTTAAAAAAGTAATCCCATAATCATCAGTAGACAAACCAAGTTTCAAAAGGAAACATCTACTCTTTCATGGTCATTGAGACACAATTTTAAGGTATTCTTCATAAAAAGCAGTTTTTTAACAGTCACAGTGACACCATGGTGTTAAACTTTGATTCAACGATATATCGGTATCCAAGCTGCTTACCGAAAGCTTGTTTCTCGCTCCAGAGATGATATATGAAACTCATCTTTCCTTCAGGAGGGTGCAATGTCAAGCCGGGCCTCGGGTTAGAAAAAGAGAGGGATGAAGTGGGGCCGAGGCAGCAACTTGGTCGGGGACGTGAGAGTGTGAGCGCGCAAACAGACGTGAACGGTAAAGAAAACTGGAGCGTCCGTACGTCTCAGAGCGGATCAAAGCGTGGCGTGTCACGGGCCTTCTACATCTCCTCACGTGATGGGAGGAGATGGAAATGGGAGAAGCGAGGAATTAATAAGAGCAAACCTCCGGGGCGGCCGCGATCCGGAGAGGAGACCCAGCGAATTCAATTACTTCCTTTATCCTGGAGCCGGAGGGAGGGAAGGAGGGGCACAGGGAGACGTCTCTCCCTCTGCCTCCCGTGTTTCCTTCTCGTCTTCCTCTCCTCCATCACCTGACATCTTCTGCTCATCCAACACCTATCGTCACAGGTCATCCACCGTCTTCCCGCGTTTTCGGTTTCTTCTTCCCACGACAGTGTCGACCTTCCCTGTTCTTTATATCCCATTTTCTCTTTTTCTTACATACATTCCTCCCGTTTTCTGGCCTTTGTTTATTTCGTCCTTTTTCTGTTTCATCCCATTATCCTTCTTCCTTCTTTCCCTTTATATCTATATCTCTTTTCCCTTTTTTTTCTGTCCTTCCCTGACACCTGTTTCTACATTTCATCCCTCCAATTGAGGTCATCTTTTTCATTTCTGACTCTTCTCGTGGGTTCAAACATGGCCCCCGGGGCCTTTCTGTGTGGAGGTTGCATGTTCTCTGTGGGGGTTTCCTCCCACATACCCCCAAGCCCCCCAGGCTGCCCCCCGAGCGCTCCTCTGTGTGGCTGCTGTTAATTCGGTAAGGAATTCCCCCCCCCTGGGGATTAATACAGTGCTATAATTTTATAATTTTTGTTTTTAAATAGCGTGCATAGATTTCTGCGTAAATGGACATCGTTTTCAAGACATTGTTGCCTAAACGCAAAACGTTTCTGAAAAGAAATTTCGATTGAAATGTAAACTGGGCCAAAGTACCTCAATTTAATCTTTTTTTTCTTTTCTTTTTCTTTTCCTGATTTTTCATTGTTTGTTTACTTTGCCTGTGCTTCATCATGCTTTTTTTTTTCAAGCTTTTTTAATGCTTCGTACTCATGTTCTTTTTCATTCTTTCTGCTGCATCTCTTTTCATTTCTTCTCTTCCCCTTTGCCTTCCTTCATTGAGCTTCCCTGTAATATCCCTTCCTTCTTTCCTTCACTTCTAATCTAACACTAGCATTAAGCGGCCCGAACAGACTGCAACTATCTTCTTTCTGAACTGTGGAGTCGAGCCGCTGAGTTTCTCTGAGTCAGTGGACGAGAAAATAAGACGACTTACTTCTGATTCTATCTATTTGGAGCCACTTTGCAGCCACATTATCCTTTCAGCGCGCGAGATGAACGGCGGGAGATAACAGATCTGCTCCCCTCGCTTTGTTCCCTCATTCGACAGCGAACGAAAAAAAAATAATGTTTTGTATGCTCAGCGAGAACAACAGGACTCCTCCATTAGGATCCGCCGGGTTAAAGGAGGTCGGTGAATTAATGTAAACGCCTCCGCGCCGTGTTGTTGTTTACTTTCTATCTCAGACGAGGCAAACGGAGGCAGAAAGGTCCAGATTCACGCGAAAACACGTTTCCTCTCAATGTTTCAGAGATTTGATCAAAACGCGGTTTCATTTTGTCGGTTTCGCACTAAAGTCTAGTGCTTTCTGCCCCATTGATCGTTCGCCGCTGTTATCATCTGCGACGGTATTACTCCATTAAATGATCGCATTAAGACATTTGGTGATGTGGTGTTTTGTCTCTTTCATCGGGACATCTCGAAAAGACTTTTCTCGATATACAGTCGAAACACAGTCAGGAACTTCAATAGGGGCTACTAGTTACAAGAACTCCAATGCACCATTATGATTGTAAGCCATGCCTAAATCAGACACGGTCAATTTTATATACACTCAATTTTATTTGATTAAATAGATTTGAGAATTCACACGTGACACCCTAAGGGCCGGTCCAGCAAAGCCAAACAGCCACATACAGTATGTCTCCCGGGTCTGTCGTAATGGCCCATGGATCGATTTTAACAAAAGATGATCATACCGACCCTCTACAAGACAAATATGGAATTACATCTAATGCCATAAGGGTTTATTTTTACCATAAAGGGTGTGACATGCACAATGTTCCAGATCAACAGCAACAGTATTTGGTTCGGTGTTGCTCCAAAACGACTTGGTTACCTTTAAGAAAACATCTGACTCTGGTTTAGAATAACTACATTGGTGACCCGTTGTTATCAAATAAGATTTTGAAAGTTGATTTTTCCTGCCACTTCATAAAAGTGCCATTGGTGTTCCAATACAGATAATATGAGTTACAATTCTCTCCCTAACCCTAACCCACAAATAGGCATAAACAAACCAGAGAAATGCAAAATTGTGAAAAAGGAGACCAAAGAATTGAGATAAAAAAGACAATATACTGAGGCTACTTCAAGACATCACAGCCACACAATTATTTTCCGCGCAGAGGCAGAAAACTACCACAAAGACATTTATGAAAACAACCAAAATGATGGTGCAAAAACTCCCAAACTTGAAATAAAAAACAGAAAAAGGAAACCCACAAAGAGAACAATCACAAAGTTAACACAAAGATATAAACTTATCTAGACGATGTACAAACCTAACACAATAATGCTTCAATAGTGCTGCAAAGAGCTTCACACACCCTCCTCCTCAACACACACTCAAAAAAAGTAGGATATTGAATAATTCAAAGCTCCAAGTGAAGTCAGTTTTTTTTTTGTTTGTTTGTTTTTTTACCCCAGCCTGCTTGTTGTTGTAAATGTTAGCTGCTTTATCTTACACACACCAACAGTCCATGATTCCCGAGAGGAAACACAACCCAGACCAGGCCCCATTTAAGAGTGAAACATCCTCACAATCACCAAGTGGCTGTTTTATAAGTATGGTAGGCACACATACTATGGAAAGTGGTGCTCATGCTTTGCACACCCGATTAACCCTTCATCGATGGGGTTACGTCCTCATCAGAAATGGCATCTGGTGGATGACGTGTCCCTGTATCAGCGGAACGTGTCATACACCGCCGCTAAAAGACATTTCCCATGACGGTGGAAGAAGTACGTTGAAGTATGACAAAGGTATGGCATACAAACCTACTTGACTGAAAAGAAGAAAACAGAATACTTGTGAACAAACTAAAGGCGATATATATTCCAGGAGGAAGACTTCATCAGGTTTATAGCAATCCTGTGGGATTATGTCGCGATGTTAGCAGGTATACCTCGGAGAATAGAACAAGGGTATCAAGGGTACTTCAAGGATCCCTTGCGGCGTAATCCAAAACTTCAAAAAGTTGGGAATACTGTACAATTTCAACACTATTTAAATGTTAAGTGGTTAAAAATACATTGAAATGTCCAAAAAGCGTTTGCTCCACTTGTAGCTTGTTGTTTTGTTTGCGTGTGGCAAATCTGCTGAAAAATCTGAACCCCAAAACGTCTAAACTAACTTATTCCTCCTGAAAGTAACGCAAGAGGTCCTACTTTAAATATCATTAGCATGTATCCACGGTACCTGTGATCCAGTAGCAATACATATGAATAAAGATCAGCTCCCGTTTCTAAGAGCTGTGTGCTGCATCTGCATGCTGGAACTTCAATCTCGTCTGTTTTGTTGCTGCTTCTCATTACTGCTGACAATTGTTTTCCTTTCAAGAGGTTCAAACATCTAGATTATAGAGGCGTTTCCATCTTCGGAAAAACTTGAGTGAGTCATAAGACTGGCTAGAAGACTGCTGAAAAGTCAGTGGATGTATTACAAAACAACAATAATACATGAATACGCGTCATTGCACAGCGGCTATAGAAATAACTCAGCTGAGGTAAGAACATTCTTACCCCTGGCCATTCAAAAACATTGAACTTTATCAGAATAAAAAGGAAAAAACCAAGTCTTACCTGTAGGATCTTGCACCGGTCCGAGTCGCACTTGATGTCCTCACAGGGATGGAACATTCCCAGCGTCACACAGTTCAGCAGGATCACCAGCATGGACGCTCGCTCGAACCACGTGCAGGAATTGAGTTAAGGAACACAAGTGATGCACAAACACGCAATTTAAAGACACATATTTATGGGATTTCTGTCTTTACCTAAACTCATCTGGATAAGCGATGCGCACATTTATTTCTCTCATTGGAATGAAGGGGGACAAACTAGAAACATTGGAAAGAGCCTCATTGGTGGCTGTTTTAATCTCTCACCCTGTTAACCAACGATCTGTTTAAACTGCAGGTTGGACGAAGGATCCGGTTGCTCACAGGGGAGCATTCGTAGTTGCTTCAAAAGAAACCATACAAGTATATGACAAAAGATAGCACAGCCATTTGTTGGGAAAACAGAGAGGATTATGAAGTGTTGGAGTAATATATACTACTGCGTTGATAGTGAGGGCAGCAGGCAGCCTCTCCGCAGTCCATTCACCCCTTGAAGTTCTGTACCGACGCTGTAAATGCCGTAAAGTAATTCTCCCCCATAACACTCGGGAAGCAGAAAGATCTGTTGTAACTGTGTGAAAGTCACTGGTGGTATTTATGTTCCGGTCAAAAATAGCAATATTGCACAAAGACTGACAGTGACACTGCTAAGTCAGCAAAAATGCTGCTTTCGGTTCAAGACGCATGAAGACCTCCGGGTTTGGTTAAAAGTTGGTCTAACAACAGGCTATGGTATATATATGACTAAACATTAATCAAAGTTGAACCAATAATACACAAACCAATTCAACAAACCTGCACACATTGTAGAAAACTGCTCCACCTTTAATCAGCAACCTGTCTCCAGCCTGGTTAACAATATTAGATGGAATAGACGGTATCATCTGTGTGTGTGTGTGTGTGTGTGTGTGTGTGTGTGTGTGTGTGTGTGTGTGTGTGTGTGTGTGTGTGTGTGTGTGTGTGTGTGTGTGTGTGTGTGTGTGTGTGTGTGTGTGTGTGTGCGTGTGTGTGTGTCCACACAAGCCGCATGGACAAATGACCCGTCCAACGTCTATCGCATTATCCGCCACCCACTCATTCATCCGGCCGACCCATAATGCAGCTGGGTGCTGGCGTGGAATCCACAAAACAAAACAAACAAAAAAAATGTGACAATCAGATGAACCACAACCTCCATATTTTTCCTAAACTTTTCTCTTTTGTGCTGTTGTGAGCAGGCGCCGCTAGCGCCGGCTACAAAGCAGACAGTGTGATATAACCGTCGAGACAGACGGTAGGAAAACATCTCAACACGTATCTGATACGAAGCCTGCAGTTAAATCTATCGGCTGTGATCTCAATCTGCATAAACTGCATTGTTAGATTTCCGTCTCACTAAAGTGAAATCAGAAAGTGATCATGTTTGCTGTGAAGGTACCTATGTTAAAAAAAAAAAAAATGAAGATATTCGTCGAGCACTTTATTACAAAACAATTCCAACTACTGCAAAATGTAATCAGTCAAACTGACGGGCCTCACCCGCCGAGGTGAAAATGACGACTTCCATCTCCACGTGGGCTCATGAGACCCCATGACATGTCTACAGGTTTAAAACTGCTTAAGGTTAGGTCATTATAACAGTAAGCATTGACATATAACCGACGCCCCATCATTACAAACACTACTTGGTAAGTTGGAAGCATTTTTGTCTACATACAAGCATGAACTTGAAAATTAAAATATATCTTATTTTACTTTTGTTTTAGAGTCAAACTCAGGTCTCCTCATGTTTTTACTTTTTTTTTTTTTTGCTTAATGAAATATAGTTTGCCTGCAAACATTGAAGCTCATATTTAAATTTAAAATCACAAGTCTTAAAGATCGTTGACCAAAATAAGGGAAGTAAGAGACCATTCTGAACTAGACGGAAAAAACTGCGCTTTGATGCCCCACATCTTAGGATAGTGTCCCACCTGATGACATTGCTCCTGTCATAATAAATATGACCACTAGATGTCACCGTTTAGTCTTAACCTTGGGGCTCCAGTAGGCACAGTAGTGGGATAAAAAGAAGCCATTGAATACAGCTGAATACCTTTGCAAGTTTCAACCGGTTACATCAGACTTATGATCAGGTAAACGGAGATTATTGTCGAGAGCTTTGCAGGTTTCTACCTTACAATGCTCCCACCAGCAGTTTCATTCACTATGACAGAGTAAATCAGCTGGGAACTCGAGCATACACTACAACTTATCTAAGATTCACTCTGCTAACTGGATGCAAACTCTCAGCAGAGCTGACCTTTAAGGCAACGTCGCATTAGAAATGCCATCATTTTTACACTGTTTGCCTGTATCGTCCTTCACTGTGTGTAGAAAACCTTGTAAACTTTGAATACCTGGTGAGTACACTGGCACTGCCCCCATTGAGTCATTCGGTACCGTTAAATCACCAAAGAGGAGTACTGAATAGATGTTTGAGTGCACGACCGGAAGCAACCTCCGTAGTGTTGGCTGGATAATGATGGCTTCATCTGGGAGGGCAGCGTGTGATTATGGCACACACAGGAGGATGCATAGAAAGTTCTGGGAGTCCAAAGGGATGCAATTAAAAAAGATCAGTTGGTACAGAGATCATTAAACAGGAAACAAAAACTCGAGTCACGCGGACCTGGAGTTTTGGAAGTGGCGGCACCGCAAGTTTTTAGGGGAGCTCGTACTGCTGTTGACACGAGACGGCGGCACCGACGAACGCTGGCAGTGAAGGACGGAGGAGGTGGGGCTGATTAAAAATAATGAGCTCCACGGGTTGCCTGTGTACTAATATTGTCAGCCTTAACTGGGGTGAAGCAGTGTCACTGCAGCTCAGCACAATTACATTTCATTATTGGGATCCATCGGACCCACAAATAATCACATACCTGAGGAGGATGATGCTACTAATCCGGATTATTACAGAGGTTCATGTCTTCGTCTCCTTGGAATTAAGTCGGATAACATATGTCATATTTATATCGTTTTGTTGATTTGGACTGTGAACACCAGCGAAAAAGTGGAAGACCATCTCCGCTGATGAAAGCTAGGCGGTAGGGTGTCTTTGTGGCTGTAGTTAACCAATGTCCAGATGTATACAAAGTATATTTTTAACCTAGTTCTGTGGCAATTGATATTGGCTGATAAGAATTATTCTTTAAGAGTGAGACAAAAAGATTCATTCTGCCCGTTAGTGGTGAAAGTAATTTTCGACGATATGGAGCCGAAACCAGCTCTCAGGTCTCCAGTCCATCACAGAGAAAACAGAGAAGACAATTCAACACACACTCACATTTTCGCAAACGGGTATAACGAGTAACCGATCAACACAGTTGAAGATCCTGAACACACAGGGAGAACATGCAAACCACACAAACTTGTCAAACTATTTTTTTCTCAACAATCAAATAAAGCTGATGTTACATTTTTGACTGTTTCGGCTTCTAATAATCAATTTAAGCCATTCTAACTGGTTTTACTTTTTGGGCAGTTTCTTGCAATATTAAAAATCCCTGCATTTTATTTTATTTTTTCTGGTAGCTTCAATCAGGCTCCATTTATGCAACAATGTTGGAAATGGCATTGACTTTGTGTTTTGATTCCAGAAAGATTTTGTATTTAGATGCCTACATTTTGAAAGCGACTTCCGTTTACACAAAAATGGCAGAACCGCTGAAAGCAATGTATCTTTTCTTGTTGGCCCACTAGCTGGCGCTGTCTATTTTTGTAATGAATGTGGACAGAGTACAATACCCTATAAACAATATCAATGGCGAGTACACAGACATTGGTATGGACAGACGACAGAAAAGGATTGCTATTATGAGAGACTCAACTATAAAACGGCCAAGACCCAGGAGAATATCAACTGGGAGCCATGACACACTGTAGGCCGCCATTGTTGTTACTGTGGTTGAAGACAATGACCGGTCTGGGAAAAAAATTACAATTTCAGTACAACTTCCTGTCCCTGCAGTTTTCAACACGAAAGAGACAAGCAAACAACAATCAATGAAATCACTGTAGCACTCCCACAAAATCTTGTGCAACATCATAGTCAACAGCATATTCTTAAAGCATTTCCATCTGCCGCACAAGGCCACTGTCTGCTAATTTTCTCAAACTTTCACAGAACACAGTCCGACTCTAAACTTCTGGTTTCCTCAAAGTTTCGGGAAAGACAAATTTAGCTGCGTTTGAACAAGAATAGGATAATGAGCAGACCTAAATATGAATAAATTACTGTCTAAAACATTTTTTAACAAGATAATTTGTTGTCATACCACAGCAGAGAGTTCCAAACGCAGTGTGTATCAGTGTGTGGTAATTAGCCTCCTCCTAATTTAGAAGAGAAACTTTGATTTTACAACGGAAATCCTTAAAAAAAAAAAACAAAAAAAAAAAACCTGTTGAATCCACTGTTGTCTGAGGTGTAATGAAATCAGAAGTTCTCCTCATTAAAGAAAATTTGCTTACTCTGAACAGGTCAGCATGAAAACTTTCAGAACACACAACCAAGACAATGTATAATCAAAACAATAGAGGCTAAGAAACAAAACCCCGATGTGAACCATGTTTGCGAGAATCGGTGTAGAACGAGGTGAGGCGGGTCAACCGCGGTTCTTTTCAGTCATTACGTGATTGTTAGTTTGAGGAAACTTTTTGCCCCTCAGCATCTCATGCTTACAGTGAAGAATAACAGTAGCGGAGGTGTTTCGGATTGAAATGATCTTGTCTCCTATAGCATAAAAGGCTGTCAAATGATGTCTTGGCAGTCCAATTATTTTTGAGGCTCTGCAACTCTCTTCAGTTTAAGTGTTATTATCTGTGACAGGTTCGAGAACATGCAACGCTATAAGCTACATAAGAACACAAGCGTGGTTTTAAATATTAATGTCAAATGAAGCGAGAGAAGTGTGGAATAACCTATCCGAGAAGTGTATTTGCAGTGAGGATTGAGAACAGGCTGTCTTGGGGTGTGTGCGCATTAGAAGTCAGACCAATATCAAAGACGGTGGACAAGATATGTGATGCTTCCCATGGCGGGTAGACAGAAGTCAGGCATCGCAAGAAGAAGAGGAAAAAGTCTGAACACTAGGAAGTGTCGACAGTCACTCAAATCCCTGGATAAAACTTTTAGCACCGTGCATTCTCTCCCATGGCAGGAAAGTTAGTCATCACGGAGAACTGTCTCCATAAATACCAGTGTTTGGTGTACCATTAGCGTCTGGGTACAACGGTTTGCTGAGGTTGTTGTGTGGTCTGTTATTTAGCAAAGCAACTTCTTTGCAGTCCCAGGAACCAACAGACACAGTTAGGTTTTAGTTGGACCACATTGAGTAAATCTAACCTTGAAATGCTACGGTTAGCTTCTCATCATTTCGTACAGATTATGCATGACTTCCAGCCCTCAGTAGTCTGGTTCAATAGACCGGTATCTCAAAAAGTCACTGTCATAGTACAATTTATTGGTTTAGTGGAAGATAATGATTAAGTATTTCACAAAAAATCCCTGTTTTACTTAGGTGATTCTACATTGCTTCCATTATAATCGCTCTGACCACTAGAGGGCACCACAAATCTTACATTTGAGCTCCGAGCACCGTTGTCATTAACTTTATTACTCGTGACATCTGTTTGCATCAACATGAATTCATGGCTACCATTTGCTTTACACTGCAAAAAACACTAACAATACACCTGCGGTGACATGGTCCACAGGTAGGTAACCTCGATTTTTGTCTTCTTTTAAAGCAACCCAGAAACACGTTTTTTTGTTGTTGTTTTTTTGTTGTTGTTTTTTGGGGGGAAAAGTAGCATGTAAGATTACTCCATTTCGTGAAAATCCATAAATAGTATTTGCTTGTTGGTTCATAATTTCCGTATGATTTATAAGTTAGCAATATTTGTCTCGTTATGAACCCGCCATTCTCTGCTTCTGATTGGCTCGTCAGGTTCTTGTGTTGCATGGTAAACAAAGACACTAGCCAATGAAATCAGTGAATGTAATGAGGATTAGACAATCAGGAGCAGAGTCGGGTGGGCTTCATCATGGTAGGGGAAGAAACCTCTGGATTGTAGATACTGCTGGGTGGTGCATCGTGGGGGATTTGGAAGCAAGTGTACACAATGGTGACTGAAAATTAAGTGGGTATGACTTTTTATACCTTGGACTACACTACTGTATTACAGCCTGAAAAAGAGTGAAAGTAAATCTAATATTTGCTCTTTTTAAGTGCTTTGCTAAGTTTGTAAAAGGCAGCAGTGGAAAAAGCAAGCAGGTCTATGTAGAGAAGATCTGATTACAGAATGAAAAGCGCTCTCTTAATCAAAAAGGCACCAAGGCGACGGCAGAGGAGAGGGCTTCGGTAGAGAGACTGAGACAAAGCAAAACATTAAATATGAATAATCTGACTAATTTAATCAATAACTCTTCCTCCGCTGCCCTCATTCCCTTCCTCTGCCTCACCAGCTGGTGAGCTATAATTAAACAATAAGGGCAGAGTGTTTGCCTTCAGTGTGAATGCACACACAAAGACATACCCACACACACACACACACCTTCATGGTGTCAGCATATAAACCGGCGGTGACGCCCTGAGGGATGGATTCAATTAGAGGAAAGATACACAGGGATATGCTCTGTCAAAGCTCTGAGACAAGAAGCTCCGCGCCGCAGATGCAGACGCGCGGGAAACGCAACGCGGCTCCGCTTTCATCTGAGAGAGGCGAAATTATCAACCTCATCAACACCTCGGAAAGTGTTCCGTGCCCTCCTCTCGTGGGTTCCTCACCCCGGCATGTTTTCTCAAGGTGCGCTCACATTTTCAACCCCTTTCTCCTTCCTGCCTAATAAAGGGGGAACGACACCTCAGCCCCGCGTCTCGCTTCCTGCTTATTCAATCCGACTCCACTGGTTTGTGTACAAGAAGTGACGAAATAGCAAAATATCCTAGAATATCGTATGGAGTGGCTATAGAGTGGCCAGTTCAAACCAGCAAAAGTTTGCTGTTAAAGAAGTTTCCAGTTCTCCGCAGCTCGTCTTTCTTTCATGAGAGCAGGGAACTGAATCCTCACCAGCGAGAGATGAGGCGCACGAGTGGTCCGAGGGCAATCGATACAGACGAGCCTCTCTGAATAGATATAATTCATTGTGTTTACTATGACTTGCGCGAGACGTGGTTCCGCATCCGAACTCTGTCCGTGCCTTCAGTCTGGATTCATGTGCCTCACCGAGGGAAACGTGGGGTGTTATGGTTCTGCGCTGAGCTGCTTCAGATATGAGGCATCTGTACACATTCATTTCTGGTGAGGCAACGCAAACGTCAAATCTCTGCACTCGGATTACAGCATATTGTAATATTCTACGTCTGTATCTCGAAAAAAGGTTTCCAGAGAAAACATTGTGGAAAATTCATATATAGTGAGACTTTCTCACTCCATGAGTCAGAAAGTAAAGATTTTTAGCATTTTGGTGGTTGGAGCCACCAAAAACGCAACTTTTTCGAAACTCTATCCCAAGGTGGAGCTTTTTAAGAAAGCACCAACTCCATGGAAAAGGGAGAAAGGTGCAAAAACAATGTGTTTTTAACTTAAAACCAGGAGTGCTCATCACAACAACATACAAGAACCGCTCAAACAAGCGGTTTAGGCAACTAAAATATGCAAATCGATAAAGGCAAACTGATCTATATACTTCATTTTCCTAATCGGTAAGTTATTCAATGTCATATATTAAGTGTCTGCTCATGTAGCACATTTGAGCTATGATTCGACAGCAGAGGCACGCAGCATTGCTTGGCTTCTAGTCAGCAAAATTATTTAACGGCTTCACCAAACAGGCATTATTGTCAATTTCATAATGCAAGACATCCTCATGGTGCTATAGAATCCAACAAATAGTTCCCTCAGGTTCCCATAAAAACAGTCTTTGGAATTCAACGACATGTATGAGCCCAAGTTAAAGCAGCATGAACATTGCTTACTTTGTACAGTACATAACCGAGACCGTCAGCTTGACGCAACCCGGTGAAACTCCGGCTTCGCAGCTCCCCATTATCTTCATGAAAGGAATTTAGATCAAAGCAATGAGGATCCTCGCGGAGCCTGTGCAAAGGCACATTTTCTCGATTAAAACGCACTCTTCCCTGAAGTTTGGAACAAAAGAAGCACCCAGTCTCGCCCCGGTGAGCACGAGGTGTCCTGGCTCTGAAAAGCAGCTGAAAGCCAAACCGGGCTGGAAGTGAGACCAAGGTGGTGGCATTCAACCATTAGTCACAATGTCACTGTGAGAGCTTGTGTCACCACAATAGAAGCTGCCATGGGCACATACTGGGCAGCGTAATGCAACCTGGACTGGGACAGCAGAAACAAGTGGCCAAGAGGAACCAGAAGTGGGAAAAGTAGAAATAAAGGATTAAAAATGTATTCAACAAAGGGATTTATGTACAAGGAATTATTTTTAATAGGTAAGAATAGAAAAGCAAAGCAGCTAATGGGACAAGGAAAGAAGGTCATGATCTACCAACCAGGGAATACTGACTACAAGACTGAAACTACTCCTGAAGCCGATTTTCCATGAGACGCGTTATGGCTGCGCCACGCCAGGCGCTCTGGATCGTCCCCAATCTAGTCAATGCCTGTCATTCCACCGGATACGTCGCGCTGCATTTTACTTGCAGAGCACTCAAGTTATGCCCACGAGTCAATTTTGCCCACTTGCCACAGCCAACAGACGTCAATCGACACACGAGCAGCTCGCACCCGCCGGGGAAGTCACACACAGACAGGAACCAGACCGGAGCAACCTGTCCTTCAAAATAAAACACCCCTTCCGATCGAAAAATATTTAACCGCCAACCAGAATGAACTTTTGTGTTTTAAAGGAGTGGAGCGAACACCCGCAGTAAACTTGGAAGGTCAACATATATTTAGGCACAATGGCTTCACATAGGTTTGGAACTGATATCGGGCTCGGTCAAAACAAACTTGACTGACTTCAATGGCCACTCTTGATGCCTCCTTCACAACCAATATTTTTTTCTTTTAATCAAAACCAATTTTGTTCTAAACACATGAGTCCTCAAGTCATTTAAACTCTTGCAGCCATTATATTTGGTATTTTCATCAAACTGATGGATGTTGTCATTTTGTCTTGAGGTAGGGCAAATCTGCCAATCTATATTCAGCCGACAGTCAGTTTGACAGTGCAACAGGCACTGAAAGTTTTTCATGTGTCAGGACAGGAACTCACTAGGGGGGGGGAAACACTTAAAAAATGTCCGGTTGTGAAGAGAAATGCTGACACTGAAGACTCATGCTCAATAACATCGCAACTTTACAAACCTTGTTTTATTTTATTTTTTTATTTTTTACCGCTCATGACAACCACGTTTTTTTGTTTTTGTTTTTCCCTTGGAGTGGAATGAGGATTTCTCCCGAGAGCAAACTTTTTACAAAGTGAAAACATCACATGTGACGGTGTGCACAACAGGAAGGAAGGCAGTTTGAGGGGTAAAAAGTGAGGTTTCACTCTGTTCAGACAGCTGGCGCCGCATCCCCTTCACTCCTCATCTTCCATCAGTCTCTCCTCTCTCCAAACCTTTCAAAGTCTTCTTCAGTTTCCACTCTCTGATCACTTTCCTCCATCTCTTCGCTCTTTTGACTGTGGCGTCCTAAACCAGCTACTTTCTGGGAGGAGACTGACTAAAATAAAATCTCTTTTTTGGAGGAAGACTGTTGAACATACCAGAATAAAATGAAAAAAAAAAAAAGTAGGAGAGAACTGAAAGAGGGAGGATATTCATGAAATATTGAACGTGCCTGCCGCAGCCCTTTGTAACGTGCAATCCGTCACTGTCATTGAGCAGGAGAGCGTGCATGTGTGCTCATGCATGAGTGCACATTCAGACCTCTACATTTATGTCTGCATTTGCTAAATCCCGCAGGAAGAAATGCCTCCAGATTATACAGCAGCATTGTTTTTCAATGGCTGTTTCGAGCTTCCGAATCTAGATATGAAAGACAGGACTACTTGTGAACAGCTGATAAGACGGGTGATAAAGCTGGGAAAAAAAACTAAATTGGCAAGGAGGCGGTCAGAAAAGTTTGAAGAAGCTCTCCACTGATTTTATTTTTGGTATGGTTTCGGCTTGTTCTGCGTATAAACAGTTTTGACATGAAAGTGGAAGATGAATAGCCTCACGCTCTGTTACAATTGTCCATACTGCCTTCAAACAAAGAGGCATCCGTTGGGATGAGCACTGACTTCATTAATGTGTGTTCCTGGGCGCAACACCAGCTAAGGAAACAAGGCTTGCCACGACACAGCTGAGTGTCATCGAAAATCCTGCAGGTATAACAACTGAATATCTCGAGCCCTTGCTGACACGGCTTATCAGCTGCCTGAGTCAGGAGCTGGGGAGTTAGCAGGTTGTTGTGTGTGTGTGTGTGTGTGTGTGTGTGGGGGGGGGGGTCACTGGCTGTATCAGTCAGTGTCTGCCATACGAGAGGCTGGGGCTGGAAAGATGAGCGGAGGGGGGGGTGAATAGAGAGCTGGGAATGTGAAGAGTATGTGGAGGAAAGGTGTGACATGATAAGGAAGGTATTTCTCAAACTCAGGTGCATCCTCCGTTTGACGTTCTTAAAAAAAGACACCTTCCCCATCACTCATTTAGGTTTTACCTGAGCCTACCGACAGGAAGCAAACAAAGGTTAACTTTTCCACAAACCTACATTAGTGATCAATTCATCCCACGCTCTGACTTTGTCTCAGGCTCCGTTCTCATGAATATGGATGCATTACAGTACACTGTCTATTGTATTTGCACAATGGGGATCCTTCGGAGGGGGACTTATAAAAAGACATTGATTTTGTGTACGTGTGTGTGTGTGTGTGTGTGTGTGTGTGTGTGTGTGTGTGTGTGTGTGTGTGTGTGTGTGTGTGTGTGTGTGTGTGTGTGTGTGCGTGATAGAAAAGGCTGACTACACAATCAAGCCGCCTCGTCGATTGTCAAAAGAACTCCTCTTTCAAAAATGTGCTCTTGCGGATGTGTGGTTTCACCTGCCAGTCACCTCAGAAACCTGCTGAATTTGGCTTATTCCATACAGGAAATGTATGCAAAGAAAATGAGGCGGCAGAGGCTTCCCCGGTAGACTCGACGCACAAACTGTCCGTCTACACCAACATGCCGACACACACACACATCTCTCTCTCATCAGCCAGGGAACACCCCTGTATCTTGCCACTGCGGTCGGAGAGTTGCTAAGCAACGCTGGCTTTCATTGGGAGGTATTGTGAAGTCACATCTCTATTGCCGTGGTATCTGCAGTTGAGGTATTTTGGGGGTGGGGAGGGGGGCTGGATTGTCGCAGCGGCAGATCATAATCATAAGTTTGAGGGAAGAAGACTGAAAGTTTGTGACATTTATTTGTTCCCGTCCGTGAAAAAAAGGACTTCTTCCTCGACGCTCCTGAACCATCTGTTACTATGGAGTTAGGATTGGGAGCACAATCTGTCTCTCGCTCAAGTCAACATTGGACTTGACAAGCTGGAGGGTCACGGGTGTCCGACACGATGAGACAAGCAAAGCATGACTGGAGTTGATTTTGTACTTATGGGAGATCATAAGACTCAAAATATGTCACGACTATCCTAATAAATGCCAGCATTTGAATAGAAGGAAGAGACAGAAGACGAATCCGAGATTTCACACTCCTGAGATTCATTGATAAACCTTCCAAAGTCTCCACTACAGTCATAGAAATGAAGACTACTGTACTACATTCCTGCGCATACTGGTACAGTACCTCATGCTCCTGCTTCAAATATGCAAATTTTTGCAGCACGGTTTTATGATGTACATTATTTGCCCAGTCAAAAGGCTCCTCTGCACTCATCCAAGACCGTCAAGTCAGCAGCTTTCAACAGGCACAGTAACGTCTCACATGCCGCTTGGGTTATAGCAGCGAAATGTCCATTCTGCAGTGTGACGCCCATCCTCAGAAGCAATCACACGACTTTGCAGTTCACACTTGAAAGGCAATGGAGAAGGATGGTGCTAACCGCCCGGAGTGGATGCATAATAAAAGTACTTGAATCATTAACACCTTAGAGGCTCAGAGTTACTTCAAAGTGATCTGTGACATTGAAAAGAACGATAATAGAAGTTTTAAAGCTCAATAACTATTCATAAAAAGAAAGAAAACACGTAACAAAGCATCCCACCAACACACACTGAAATCTATCCTTCTTTCACACCATTTCAACTCTATCATCGCAGGTGAATGACATCAAGTGGTTCTTATCAGCCACGTAGACAGTTTTCAAAGACGTAAAGTCCATTTCAGCTCCAAGTCAGACCACTAATGTCTTATCTAGAATGGCTTCATATATCGTACATGAACTGCAATAAATTATATTTTCCATGTACAATGCATTCATGTTCTTGTCGACAACAAAAATATTTGACCAATCAGATGGAGCCTGAGTTGACTACTGATAGTGTTGGCAATGGATCGCAATTCACTCTAACAATCCAATAATGCCTCATACCTGGAGGCAACGAGCCAGACGCACAAAAAGAAGGAAAAACAGAAATTGGGAAACACAAGTGATCAAAAAAGAAAAACAAACAAGGTACAGTTGCGTCTGCGTCCAAGAAGATTTAAGAGCTGTTTTTTGGGAAAAATCTTAAAACAGAAAGGCATCATCATATACTTAAGTGTCACATTAGTCACCTTTACCTCAATATCACGTGGCCCTCATATTATCTACAACATTCTGTATAGAAATATTAGCAACAAATAGACGTATCACAACTATTGTGCCGTATCTTGTCTGACTTGCTTTGGCTGGAATAAAATTATGTAAGCCAAACAATTCACATAAAAACAGAACAGCATGGACACACATAAGGCAACACAGACACGCTGCCTCCCACAAATATCAAAACCACCTGCAGCCAGGAAGTCCTCTCAGGACTCTGAATTAGAGGATGTTTGTCTGTCAGGCAGGATGCAGCATTATATATATGTCATCCTAATTGACAGATATGCAGCAGGTGTGCGTTTGCGCGTGCATTTACAGGCGCTTCAACAGATCAGAGAAAAAGACAGCATGTGCAGTATACAAATAAGAAACCTATTAGATCTTTGACCGAAGTCAGTCCAATATGACACCAATTCTCCTTGTCGTTGCATACAAACAGTAAGGTGTCATCTACGGTGTACAATTTTTTGAAAGCGAGTATTTGAGCGTACTTGGTGGTAACTTCTGGGAGTAGAACTTTCAGCAAGGTTGATAGTTACTGAAACTAATTCCGATTTGGCTTCGACAGATTATTTGAACTCCCAGAGTTGTGTGGGCCAGTGTGATGATTGACTTAGACTGAGTTTACACGACAACGTCTCAAGTGAAAATACATCGAATTTGTATTCTTGTTTCAGAAAAGTTTGGCGTTTACGCCAAACTCACTGGCAGAGTCGCGATGTGGTTCGTGGGTCAGGTCACAAATTGATGCTGTTGGTTGTTTTTGTAATGAAACCACATGCACGTGTGCGCAGAGAACAGTATGCTATAAACATTAACAATGACGAGTACATTCGTATCAACAGACGACAAAGTTCAATTGCTGTTACGTTCACTCAACTATAAAACGACCAAGTCCCAGGAGAATGCGGACTGGGAGTCATGACAATCGGGATTCCGCCATTGTTGTTATCGTCGTTCTCGTTGCACATGTGCAGAAGAACTATTTACTGCGGCCATGATACGCATGTGCAATATCTGCATTCGGGGGAAAGTTGCGTTGCGTTTTCAATCAGTTTCATCTCGGGAGCCATTTTCAGTCGCTACGATCACTGTTTTCCTGCAAGCACACCACCAAAAATGCAATGAAAGTTTTCCATTCTCACTTGAAAATGTTGTGTAAACAGGGCCAAAAGTGGAGGCAATATGGTTTTTTTTTTTTGTTTTTTTTTTAAAGCAACAAAACAAATGAACTATGCAAAGAAAACAGAGTTGTAAAGGTGAGAGAGGAGTAAAATAAACCGGGAGGGAAGGCGGCGATGAGAAATTAATAATTGATCTGAAGGCATAGTGATTTTCATCCGAGACACACACACACACACACACAAACACACACACACACACACACACATAGAGATACCATCAGACCACCAATGGCTGCAGGTTGCAGTAACACTTAAAATCCAGTTTTCCACTCAATGGTGCGTCTGCAGGAAAACCTTGCGTGAAACTTAAGTGAGTTAAGCGAGGGCAGTGGGTCAGGTGGTGTTCCTCTCATTAATTAAGCACAGACTCAATTGCTCCCTCGTTCTCTGCCTTTTTCTTTGTCTCTTTTTCCACCTGGTGGCTGCTACCACTGCCATTTCATTCACTAGCAGAACTATTTAGGGCTCTCCTTCCATTCAGTAGAATGAATTGTGAATGCACACACAAACACACACACACACACACACACACACACACACACACACACACACACACACACACACTCACACAAACACACACGCACCCATTTATGAGTGTGTAAGGAAGTCTATTTAAATGCCACGGCAAAGAAATAGGCTCTTAATCCTGCGGGGAGAAAACAAGGAAAACACACCTTAGTGGGTTAGCAAGAGGCCAGCTAACGCATGACAACGACAAAATAACAAATCAAAGAGAAATAATATAAAACAAGGAGTGGAAATGATGCCTGTTCACAAAAAAAAGGGGGGGGGAGGGGGCATAATGGGACAAAAATTTATTGCAGTGCCAAAATCAGCATGATTACAGGAGGTCAGTTTTATCATGGTGGCTAATCTCATCCCGGAACAGAACAACAGGCTAATAGCGGGGAAGTTTGCTGAGGCACGCTACTGTAGTCTGCACGAACTCACACAGTATAAACGGAGGCACGCAAAACCTTTTTATAAACATAGGATATTCATGTGCCAACGGTACAGGTCAAATATTTCGAGCGTTCGGAAAAAGGCCATTAGCAATCAGCACTAACAAGAGGGGCAATAGGCTGTTCAGTGATGACGCGCACACGAGAGGAAGCTAATAAAAAGCTAAGTGGCGTCTCAAAAGCTGGAAACCACGAGAGAAAAGAAGGTTTGAGGAAAAGAGCTATTCAAGATTGTTGGATAAACAATAATTGAAAGAGGTTTTTTTACAGTCAATATGGGACAGTTTCTTCTTTAGGTGATTTTGGTAAAGATGTCAAGTATTTCTGATTGTTGACTTAGCTTAAGCATGTGTACTTAAAACAACCTCAAAACACCTTCAAACCGTTTATTTTTGTTTTTTGCAAAGTTAAACTTTCCTAAAACATGTTACAGAGTGAATGAGTATCCATGTTTCATTTTGTGGATTATTGAAAGACAGAAAGCTTGGTAGACCCCTCGAGATAGGACTGTTTGGACAAATTATAACATTTTCTAACTACGTTGTGCTGCTGTGGAAAATATTTTTCAAGGGACGTTTCAATAATACATTTTGCATTACTTTCCTCAGGAACAAGAGTTATATCTGTCATTGTAGCACACATTTTTCTGTCTGTAATTGTGTCTTCTCAACATGTAAAAGGGGCACAGAACAGCCTGTTCTAGCTGATGTAAAAAGTGTATAAAGATCTGTAAAATGCACTAAAATGTTTCACTCAGAATCACCAATAATAGCATCCCAGTTTGTGTTTTTTTGGGGGATTGGTAACGATTGAGGTGCAGGCAAATTGGCTTATGAATCATGGGGACTCATTTTTCAAAACTGTAGACGCTGGCAGAGATAGTGATGTTTGTTTGTATTGTCGGTCATAAAATCAATTTTAAAAGTTGAGCGGTATATTACATTTGTTGATAACTTGTTCTCACTTTGCTCAGTGTAGAGAGGTAGACTCTTTATGGCGTGGCACAAAGACTCTGAGCTGCCTAAACTCAACAACACAGGGTACACCATGAAAGATTGCTCAGGCACAGCCAACTGGAAGAAGACAATTTTGCAGAGGTCCTCTGAGGTCAGGACCTGCTGGTGAGGTTACATATCTTTCAGTTGATACACTGGGATTAGGCAGAGGAAGATGTGGGGAATACAGCCCTCTTGGCTTTCACTCATTAAGAAGTTGGTTGAGAAGATGAATGGATTGTTTGCCTCCAATAAAAGCACACAGACTATGACTAAATCTCATTTGAAGTTTGGATACTATACATTTCCTACCACTGCATGGTTCTACCATTAAACTAATCCCTGAGTTTTTCAACCATATGCGACTGCATTCTTCATCAAATGGATTTAAGTACTAAATCATTGATGAACACTCCAGGGCCCCATGTGCTATTGGTTTAGGAGAAGACTTTCTGTTTCAAGCACTGCGAGATGAACCATAGCCAAATACATGCATCTATGGCTGCAGCTGTCAGAAAATTGAAACTTGAGATTATGTTTTGGAAAAAAACCTTCTACCTTTTTGGTCTTTTCCATGGCTCACCTCCCAGCCAGCAATCAAAGCCGGGTTAGAGACAAACTGTTTATACAACACAGACAACTGTTGGACAACAACCCAAGTGTTTCTGGATTTTCAAATTAAATGTTCCATTAACAGCACAATATCTGCTCATAATTGCATGCTAAGAGTTGATTGTGCTGGTGGGGGGATTTTCAGTTTGACAACATGGGAGATAATTAACACGAGGAAATCTCTTTTGATTAGATGATTAATTCAATTGCACAATTGGCCAATTAATCTTCTGTTACCCAAGTAATCACTAAGTTCAATAACTGTCTGTGTTCAGTCCAATATCCAGCAAGGATAAAGTCTTTGATATACCAATCAATATGTTTACACAAATGACCCCAATTTATCTATTTTGATGTTTTATATTTAATTCAATACTTAACAGCCACTATCTCAATCCTGGATTGTCACAATGCCATGGCATTACATAAAGACGAGCCGTACGCAGCCACTTAACATCGTGTGGGGACATCGAGCTAACATTTACTGGAGAACACTGTAATGTGACCATCAGTGTTATCAGTGATGAGGGACAGTTTTTGAGATCCATCCTGAAACAAGTCAGTTTTGTCACTATGAAGGACGTAACCTTATTCCCTGCAGACAAACCCAATGCAAACCGTACCCACTGCGTGCTTCCAACTGAAACCCAAACTAAAAACCAAGCCTCAAGCCTCAAATTGAATGGTTTACCTTGTGGGGACAAGCTATAAGACTTTATGAATATATTTTCATCTGAACAATGTGAGAAACACCATTGTATATACAGTGAATTACGGTTGGGTAAAGAGAGAGGTGTAATATCTGATGAGTTACATTTTTTGTCTGCTCGGATGCTTGCAGAATCTCTACGTCTCCACTTGGCTGGTGACCACCACATGTGTCCTCAGTAATAGAGACTTTAAAAACCGAGGGCCCAGCACAGCAGTCCTTTCAGCGCAGAACTCTTTGCTTTTGTCTCCCTCCCTTGACTCGTCTTTCTCCCCTCCTTCGGTCTGCCCTCCCAGCCAAGCCGATCCTCTGGCACCGAGCAGCCCTATTATACAAAGCAAATAAGCCATGGCTATAGGCTCCAACCGCTTCTCAGAAAGGGAGAGCGAGGTAGAGAAAGAGGAGTGCAGAAGCGAGGGAGAGGGAGAGCGAAAGAGCCCATAAACCTCTGATGACTCTAAAAGCTTTGCCAATCTCAAAGAACGCCTTGTGGATATTAAGTGTTGGATGACTCCAAACTTTTCTCTGTAGCTATATAAAAATCCCAGGTCTGTGTTGTTGTTGGCCCCCTCCAACACCAGAAAGGGGTAAGAAAGGAAGGAGAAAAAAAAGGGAGATCTCTAAGAAGGACGAGCAACTGCAAAAACAGCAAATTTAAATCTTGGAGCTTATAAGCTTCTTTTGACAGCCTTCGCCCACTGTGCTGGTAATGTCTTTGTCATGAAGTCAAAGCGTGCCGCAAGAAATAAAAAAAAACACCAAGCGAGAACAAACAAGTTAGTGAGCAGCAACCTGAAATAACCTATCCCCCCAACCCCCAACCCCCACAGTCCTACACACCGATACCGAGGCATCATCCGAACCACTTCAAACCACAATCGCTAGCAGAACATGTGCAGTCGACCAGTGTCTCTACCCCCACCCTAAAAAACAAACCGCATTGTTAGCGCCGTAAATTTGTCGCTGGCACCGATAAGTTACCTCAAACAACACAGCATAGGGAGATTTTTTATTTTTTTTTCCTTTTAAAGTGGCAGAAAAGTGCCAAATGAATACGAGGCAGGCGATCGGTGTCCATGCCTCCATGGCAACAAAGAAAATGTTTACCCTCCTGAGAAGGCAGCCCCCTTCTCATTGGCCCGGTTTCCGGTTTCTATCGCGACGGGAGCCGGCATCGTTGTGTTTGGGGCATCGTGTGCATGTTGATGTTATGTACGGTACAGGAATGTGTAGACATATGGCTGTGATTACACACATACACACAGGCAGAGATGCAAGCAGGAATATCATGTGTCTCAAAATTGGATGTTTGACCAATGGCATGTCTTTAAAGCAGCTCAGAGTGCTTTGATTGGCCCCGTCCTCTCTTAATTTAACTAATCGGAAAGCCTTTTTCCATAAGCGAGACGGGATTTAATAATAGTTACGCCGGGATGGGCCGTATGCGCTTACTTAGGAGGTAGCGTTTCTCTAAGAGCATCCTCTTCTCGAGTTAAGACAAATCTCTTCCTAATGCATCTACTTACAAGACACAGAAATCTGTAAAGGGCTGGAAGTAATGCAAGATTAGTCTCTTTTCTTCCCCCCCAGCCAACTAAGCAACAAAAAAGTCAAATACACAGACATTTTTTAGGGTTGTGTGTTTTTTCTTTCTTTTTTTTTTACAAACAACACACACACACACACATCTAATCCCCGTGCAGCCCTCTCGGAGCAGTGCAGCGGCAAGTAGCCGATGGCAAGCCCCTGTAATGAGGGAACACCAGCGAGCGCCAGGGGAAAAAAAACAAAAGAAGTGGATGGAAAGAAAGATGGATTGGGGAAAAAATCAGCGACAGAGGAAAAGCTAAACAGTGGGAAACAAACAAGAAAAGGAGCCTCAAAACACACTCTTGAGGGATGGGCTGATCGTTGGCTAAAAAAAGAATATATGGAATGCATACATCGGAAAACTGCTACTTGTGCAGAATGTTGTTTGGCGGAGGCTGATGGTAACACATGATGCCATGATAAAAAAAACTTGTTTTAGTTACAAATTACAAAAATAAACTCCAAAAATGATGTCTGGTCAACTGTCCTGAAAAAGCAGTCTGTGCTAGTAAGTTTGATCAAAAATAAACTATACTAATATTCTGCAGTCACCAGAGACAAATATTTATGGCGAGATATCTATAAGGCCCGGTTTCCATGATGATTAAAGTGACAATGCATCATTTTTGTTTAAGTATAGTGTCACATTTACACAGCAAAATGTTGATTGACTCGCACATGTGCAGGAGAACTACTTACAAAGGCCATGAGGAGCATGTACAGTAGCAGCATTCTTTTAAAAAGTTGTGTTTCCTCCGTTTCCACGAAGACGGAGCAGTTTCAACAAGTTGTGCTTCTCCCCTTTGCCACCGATACAGATTCAGAGCATTTTTGAAAAGTTAAAAAAGTTCTGTTTCCAGTGACTCCGAGCACCGTTGTCGTGTAAATGGACAACCTAAATGCAACAAAACTCTATCGTTTTCACTTACTAAAGCCTAAATATGTATAACTATATGGTAAAAGCTAAGTATAACAGCCAATTGTGAGGACTGACTAATCTATTCTTTGGATAAAGAGGAACATTTATGGTTGCACTTTTATCCTGTCTAATGTACAGCAGAACCTGAAGATGTAATGAGGTTAATGTCAAATTTCAAATATTTTATGTAGTGCAGATGAATTTTATTTGCAAGCACTTTGAAATGTTTAAAATGTATTTTTGTGGAACCCAAGATTATAAAACAAAACAAAACATAGCGTACTAGGAGCCTAAAATTGTTGCTTTTAGTTCAGGATGCGAGTGAAATCTCAAATTCTGTGTCATATTCTGATAGAATCATTACGGTAGGGCTAAAATAGGCAATTCATTTTAACATAATGAGTGTCCTTTTCCACCCTCCATTTATATTCACATAATAATAACAAAATGAAATGCTCCAACTTTAAAACAGTCCAATTATTTAATTTCCACTCAAAATGATGAGCTGGCCTGCGGTCTGTCCGACTCTGAGTGTGTAATCACTATATAAGGGCTTTCCAGAAGAATAGCCGGAACAAGTGGAATTAGAAAATGAAAAGGAGGGTGGTGAATGCATGACTTCCACCAGTCAACACAAGCATGACTTTCCAATAATGGCGACAACAGAGGGAGCGGGAGGGCAGGCTGGAGGCAGGCCATATTATGGATGAATACTTTCAAAATCGAGCATACCCTCAATGATTTCTCCAGAGTTGCCAACCCAAGCAATAAAACATGTTGAAATATACAGTAATTTAACCCTGTGCTTACTGCGAGGCAAACTGCAGCATAATCAGTTCATGCAACTCGCGTCCACCAGAAGCAACAACTGGAGCAGCACATACTTCACTTCAACACAAAAGAAGGCGCTGGCAATTAGGGGACAGGTCAAATATCAATAAGGTCTGTGTGCATGAAACATTGCAGCTCTGCAGAGAGAGAGCGGAGGAAATAGAGAGAGCCTGGGGACCTTGATGCTGGGCTTCAGGCATACATTCGACTTTAATTTGATGTAGTCCTCGAAGATTCAACCTCATACTTCCCGAATGAGGAGTTTGTAATCGTATCCACTCAAATGAGTTAAGGAATTAAAACCTTAAAGATTCAGTGGAGACCAAAGCTTATTTTGTGATGATATGTCAGCATTTTTGATCTTGTTATGTATCCATAAGGTAAATTTGCATTTAGGGTGAATCCCTCTCCGCAATAGTATTTAATGTACCAAGTATAAACTAGACCAGCGGTTCCGCGCTCTTCATAAACCTTACAAGAATGGGGATGGCTTTCAATTCAAGGCTTTTACAGGAACAACACTGTATATGACTACAACGACAATAATTTATATGGGCATGCAACAAATTGGTCTACTTTAATGGGAAATTGTAATGTCATTTAAAGTGAATATATAACATACCTGAACACCGTATATTAGGTTTGATACGTTGCAGAGGTTTTTTTGGCCTATCCACTGGATTGCAGTTTCTACAGCAAGGATGTGAAACATGTGGCCTGTGTGCCAAAACTGGCCAACCAGTCAGTCCAATCAGGCCAACAGAATAATCAATGAAAGTGACCTCATCTCTGGCAAAGTAGCATTAGTGTTTAAAATAAAACAACACTTCGGGTATTAATTCATGAAAATACTTTTTATCGCCGGTTGTCTTCGGTCGCAAGACCCCGAGAATGACCGTCCTTGAACTCCTCTGACAATTAGACGTAGGATCACCGATTTAGAGCCAATACCAAAGATATCACCACGATTCTCTCACAATTGTCGTTCATCTGGGACAGCCGAAAATCGCACAGTGAGAAGATGAATGGATGGATATTGCTGCCATAAGAGAAAATAAGGAAGCCAATGGGAGGAAGAAGCACTCATCTTCAACAAGCGTTCTGTTCTCCTCTGATCTCAGCACTGCACCATTGGCCCGTAGCATGCAGTAGACATAAATACAAACTGAATGAACGCAGAATAACACCCCCCTACGCCCCCCACCACCTCCACCCGAGTCTCTCCATTACTTCCGTCATGATTACTGCAATCACTAAAGGTTGTAAAAACATGACAGCGTAGATTGTGTAGACACTGTTTAAATAGGCTGTTAAGAAAGCAATAAAGGTATCCTGTATGTAGCACTGCTATGGGTCCCTGAACAAGGCCTTTGAGCTCAATGTGCATCTGGAAGGGCATTGGATGCCAAGTCACATCATCCGCAATGGCATTGTGTATGTGCTGGGTGAAAATGATAAATGTAGAACATAGAGAGGAGACAGAGGAGAACATGGGGGTGGAGTACGAGATCAGAAGACAGAACAGGGCGAGGCTCGTCCGTAAACAAGGGAGCAGGGAAATAAAAGGTACGGGAACCACGAGGAGCAGACTTCTCTCTGGGGTACCCGGGCTGTGCTGTGTGAAGTGGCCGATGCCTCCCCAGGTGCATGCAGCCCAAACAATGTGCCTTTCACACCAAAACAAAGAGGCCAGCGAGAGCAGAGTGAGGTGGGGGGAAACAGCAAGGGAGATCTTCAACACAATTACAGCACAGTGGATCTGTTTTCTTCTGCAGCACTGACAAACCCCGGGGAGCCAATACTCCATTTATTTGTTTGTTTAGTTTGGTTGGGGTTTTTTTTTACCCCAGAACATTCCATTTTTAAACAGAAAAGATAAAACCGCATAATAGATTCAGATCACATGATTAATTATCTATACAGTCTTCACTTTTAATATGCCAATGGAACAAGGCTGAGTCATGCTTCAAGGTCCCGGTGGTAGTCTTCAGCAGTCTGTAGATGTGATTTATCTGCATTTCAGTTCAAACACATCCTCAAATGAGTCTCTTGTCCAAACACAGTAATGGAGTTTCGCCAAAACAAGCACATCAACTGATGCTCCCATCCTTTTGAAAGAGAGAGAGGGGACCTTTTTATTCCAGGTGTTTTCCATCGCATATCTATTCTCTGCATGGCTGTTATTACCCAAACTGCCCACCACCTGTTGGATTTGCATCGGTTTGATCTGCTTCACAAAGTGAGGCTCCGAGACGCGCGGTCCTGGCACCTGTTAGCACGGTCAACAATAGTCCGAGCGCCATCAGAGCCGGTGTGGGCGGCGCCGGACACCTGGATTTCAAACTAATTTGTCACTGCTCCCTCTCTTGTTCCCTCTCTTGTTGAGCTTAAAGCCTCACCTTCAATGGATGGACAAATCTGTGTTTCCCGACACTCTGATCACAAAGAGCCCTGAAAGTACAGAGTCTTCAGGCGTGTGTGAAACATCATTTAGCAGCGGTGCTAATATCCTCGGAGCTAAACCTGGAAGTCAGGGGAGTCAGACGCACATTACAGAAACATTTACTAGCTGGTGGATAGGAGTGCCTTAATAACAGAGTGAAACAGCCAGCTGGGGGATGCTAATTAGCCGCACAGGCTAACAATCAGCCCTAATGGGTGCTGAGTAAATACCAGCAGTTGGCTAATCGCCATTAACGTCCTACAACCGAACAAGAGAATTGTAGCGTCAAGTTATTATTTGGAAGGTTGCATGTGCGTGTAAATGTGTAATGATCTGTGCGTCCTCTCATGCATGACAAGGGGAAATATTATTAGGCTATTTAGCCACAGAGCATTGTGCAAGGGGGCTAGTTAAGGTGGGAAAATGTGCTCAGTCAGGAAAAAAAAAATCAATGAATGCATTTGCTAAGTAGGCAGTCATCTTAGCATGACAGATTGGAAACGGTTTCCAAAGTATGTTTGGTATAGTATATTCTACATTAATTGTAAAGTCATTCCCGTCCGAGGGTATTGACGCTCTACCAATGAAATCAATGCAGAGTAAGAGAGCTTGTCTTTGGTAGCCCAAGGGTCCCTTTGACTAGCCTTAGATAATCGATTTTAAGTGGTAGCAATAAATCGGTTGGAAACGTGGACTTTTGTATTCACTAATATCATTCCAAAGTCTTAAAAGAATAATGCATTGGTATTATATAGCGCTTTTCTTGACACTCAAAGACGCTTTACATTGCATTATTCATTCACTCCATACTTGATGGTGGTAAACTACATATGTAGCCACAGCTGCCCTGGGGCACAACTGACGGAAGTGAGGCTGCCAATCTGCACCATCGGCCCCTCCGACCACCACCAACCACACACTCTCACACTGCACACACATTGGCAGTTCGGGGTTCAGTGTCTTGCCCAAGGACTCTTCAGCATGTAGGTAGGCAGAGATGGGACCTGAACCGGCAACCTTCCAATTGGGAGACAACCGCTCTACCAACCGAGCCATATTGTTCCTATTGTAATGAGTTTGGAATTATTTTCACAAGTCAGCGAGCAAATATTACTTATCCGACGAAACAAAGTGAAGAAAAGAATCACATTAAATAAAAATACGTTGTGGTTTGAGGGAACACTAATTCTCTACATGAAGTAATCAATGTACAGAATCCAGGATATAGAAAAGCTTGAAGTTTCTCCCTGACTTTAACTGCTGGCTCAAAATGTCTTGGTTTTCCCATACTTGTCTGCTTTTGCATGCTAAACGATGTTTTCTGCAATAATTATCTGCTTATTGAGATAAATTGTTGCTTAAAGTAGACTTGCTTTTCAAATGTGCTTTTTTTTTTTTTTTTATGTTGCACAACACTCTTTATTTTAGTCATGAGTATCCACAGGACGAATTAAGCTTTTCCACATACTTTGCCATAGTTATACAGTTAGGGATGCTGTTGATGAGAATAAAGGATTTTAGAGGTATCAAGAGTTGGAAACTGCAATTTCCAGAATGTGTTTGCATATATTTACGTATGCGATCACATTGCCAAGTACTGAACGTTTGTGGTGTAGCTTCAACATGGAAGATGGTGAAGAAAGTGTCAAATTATAAGCGCTTAATGCCACATATCAACATGAAACGTGCCTATCAGAGGAAACTAAGGGTGAACTTGAGGCTAGATTGCCAGTACAAACTATTGCAGGAACTTTCACAATTCTAATGACCGAAGGTTTTACAAGCTGAATAAAAAAATTAAATAAAACAAAAACGTTCCACTTTGATTTTGGAAGCAACAGATAATATTCCATGAATTGAAAACACGTCTGCAAACAATAATTCACTATTTTCATTCCTGTCTGGGCATTCAAGCATCCGGTGGTCTCAGTCTTTTTAAAAACACAACAGTTGAAATCAGGACATGTGAACAGCTTGTCTGGCAACAGTGCAACTCCCCGACAACGCAAGCAATAAAGAGCAATCTAACACAACATACACGTCACACGTGTTCTCCGTTTTCCAGCAACCGTATCCCAAAATGTGCGGATTTCCTTTTTTTTTTTTTTTTTTTTAAACAAACGAGGGCTGTTAAAGTGACTCACGCGGCTCTTAATTGGAGTGCCGGCAGCAGCTAGGCTAACCCCGTTAAGTTGTTTCAGATTAGCATCAGTGAGACGGCTTGATTGCAGCTAATTCACTGGGATCACACAACACAAGACGCTAATGGAGCTCCTAATGAGTGATCCGTCCGCAAATGAAAGCTGAAGGCCACTTTGTTAACTTTTAAAGGACTTCTAGCTTTGAGTAGAGGAGGAAACACTGATAGCCTCGAATGAGGATGGTAATCCTCACTGGATGCTCCACAAAGACACTTTTTTATATATTATTTAGTATAATACACAACGTTTCATATAAACTTTTATAAAAGTGTGGGAATAAAGGGAAAACAACAGTCATGAAGTGTGTCGTGCCTGTTTAGTCTGGTTTATCCAGGATCTAGTCTTCCTTCTGAGAAATGTGAGATTGATTTGCAAAAACAACAGAGGCTGGAGAGCTAAGTCATTTTAATAATTACCAAAGACAAACTGAGGCCCCCGTTTTCATAACAAAAACAAACACCAGCACCCACTGGTGGCCTCATATGCCAAACTACATCATTCAGCCTTTCTTCTGTTTTCGTGTAAACAAACATCGTTTTCAAATCTTTGCTGCGTAAAAGCAAAACCTTTCTGAAACAAAAAGAAGCGAAAAGAAGCAATGCTTTTCTTACTTGAAACGTTCGTATGAACGAGGCCTGAGCACCTCAGTGACTCACTGCTGCCACCGAAAGCACACAAATGACTATGTATATTGATATATTGCAACTTTAAAGCCAACGCTGGTGTTATGCTCATTGTGTTAAATAGACGATTGTCGTTTTTCACAGAAAAAAACAGTTTTTCTTATGTGTGTGTATTATTGTTGCATGATGGTTATTTACATTCGTAAAATGAATTGCATTGAAATGCAATCAAAACGTTTTATGTATATCCGTTATGCTTTGGGTCTTGTACGTCCAGAAAACAGTGCTGTTTCTCTTCTTGGACCAAACACGTAAGTTTGAATTTTGATCACAAATGACTCTGCTCTTAAAAACAGACACGTTTGATAGCTGTTGTTTATAGTACTTTGATGATTTATGTGCTTTTGTGCTTCAAACGCCTTGCCTTTTGCTACCAGGTACAATGTGTAGTTGAAATACTTAAGTTAACTACAATTCCTAGGGCAGTAGGTTTCATACTAATAACCAAATAAGTTGACATGCAGAGTATGAATGCACAGTGGAAACCTACTTTAATGCAATTCAGTCTTTTGCAATATGTATATTTTGGATGTTAATATCATGGTGGTGACAAATTTGCAATATGTTATGCAACCCTACTGTGTTCAACCTTAATTACCGGCAATTCATGCATTTCGTGCATGTGCACGCTGACTTAGTATGATAGCTTTGTTACAGAGGGGAAAAAAAAATGTTGATTTAGTTGCAGTAGCAACAGAGCAGACGTCAGAGTCAAAGCCTTTTGTCACGACGACCAAACTAGGTAACTGCCAACATATTTACAAAATTAATTCACCGCCATTCTTTTTAAATGCTTTTGATTAAAGAGGCACATTTTTTTTGTATTCTTGCACAAATGTCATCAATCAGTCAGCACGGATGAAAAGCATATGAGGAGTTTGCTCATACCGTGACAAGCAAAGAACACCGAGACAAGCCAGTAGACCAAAACACCAACGGCAACCAGTGAACACATGCACACAAACACACAGACACGCACACACACACACACACACACACCGTACTGTTGGAGTTAAGTATCCCCTGACACGTATGTTGCTCCGATCAATTGCCATTTGCATCTAATCCAGGCTTCTCATTAAACTGCCAGTCCATTTCTTTTTTTCTATCACCATCACACACTCCGTCTCTCTGCTATTTCCTCTGGTTAAGAAAAAAGTGCTTTAATTCCCTCATTCAAAAAGGTGCAGTATCGATTGGGGATCCATGCAGCCATGTGGTTATTTTAGGAAGTAAAGGACTACTATGTGTGTCTGCAGCTTTGCTTCCAAAACAGCAACCCTTCATACAGACCTGCTTATCGCCTCGTGGTCAGCCTATTAAATTATCCTTGTGAGATCGATGACTCTGCCATACACCGTTAGGGCGGTTTTAATAGAGCCACAAGCCCAACTGAAAGACTTATGGATTGCACGGTGCCATTTATATGCGCCACTACGATCAGTCTTGTTTCTTTGCTACAGAAGTAGTGGACATGTGTGGGCAGCGACCTGGAACAATGATATGGAGGCAGCAGGTATTGAAACATGAGGACGCTCGCTGCTCTCCTTCCACTCGCTGGGCATAAAAACGTGCTTGGAGATTTAAAATCTCCCTCTGTTCCATTAACTTGATGGGTATTTTGTTTCCACAGCGTCGCGCCAGGTTTTTGAGAAGGAAAAAAAAAAAAAAAAAAAAAAGTTGGCCTCGCACAAGGTGAATCCTAATTAACGCAGGATTCCCATTAAGCTTTGGGACTTACCGTCGGGCTCGAAGGAAACTGAAACTGCGCCTGCAAATGAGATGAGAGGAGGAGGGTACAGCACGGGATTGGGGGATGGCAGGAGAATATAACCTATTTTTCTGCTGTTTTGTCTTTTAAAGCTTCAAACAGACAACACAAGTTGAAAATCAATCTCGGATCTGAAACCTCAGCAGATAATAAATATTTAAGACTGTAATTTCTTATTACTGTGTGAGGGTTACAGGACTTGTGAGGAGATACCAAGCTGAGAAACTGAGAGATCATTTAACTCTTTACAGGGGACTCATTGGAAAGTAGGACTACATGTCCTTATATTTAAGATTTTGTTAGACAATAGTGACTGTAATCCGACATCTTGCCCAATTTAGTGTTTTGAATATACTGTATTCTTCTATGAAGTTCAAGAAAAGACTCTTGGTTCCCTCTTATCCTGTTAAGTTTGTACTAAGCTGATTAGGAGCGATACCACTCACAATTATGCATTCAATGTAAAGAATATGCTAAACTCTAAACACATGGGACCTATTTGAAAGACTGACGTATTCTTGTGTTTAGTAGATTTTGTGCTGAAGTGTCTTGGATCCAGATGTCCTTTCTCGAAAAAATCAATTAGGTGCCTTAGCTGGCTTTGAAAAAGACCGACTGAGAAGCAGCATTAATACATATGTGAAACTTGTAAAGTACAACACAGTAAACTACAAGCATGAAGTCCCAAAAAGAGGGAATATACAAGCTGAATACCTTGAAATTGTACTTGAGCACAGCACTGTGTACTTACTTTCCACCAATTTCACCATAATAACGGCTGGATTACTTTTCGTTAGTTCCCCTGGGGAGCTCTGGGACACACTGTATTTTTTTTTTTTGAAAAACATGTAGGAAAGCCTCGTTTGTATTCCAAGGTAAATATTCCACTGTAGTCGTCCCTCAAAAACCAAGTTCGATATAGATGTACTTCATGTGCGTTAGTCAGTATTCATGCTGTCAACAATACACAGTGCAAAGTTCTAAACCTGCTGTCCACAGATGAAGATTGCACAAATTCACGGGGGAAAAAAAGGATCGTCCGGACTTGATTGACGAGCACACGCACACCGAAGGTCGGGCTACTGAAGTTGCGCAAGTGTAAAGTGCTAATCCCAAGTCAATATCACATTATAGACCTTGATGGAATTATGGCACGCCGGGATCAATATCTAATCTGCTATAACGTGAGAGACGGATCCAGATTCGCTTCTACAGGTGCACACGAGCTCGTGCCCAACCAAGAGGTCATAGCAAATCAGTTGGCTTGTGTATGCATACCTTTTTTAGTCCAGAAAGTGCGAGTTGGTTTCTCAAATCCAGTCACCGTTAGACGAGACGACAAAGTCTAACGTCCCCCCGCCCCTTCGTCTGACTGTCGCTTTCCATCGCCATCTCCATTCATCCCTCTCCCTCTTTTTAAACGCCTGTCTCTTTCTGTCCATCCCTGTGTGCATCATTGTCTCCATGCGACTGCGCGGGAGCGGTAGCTTGCTTAATTCCCTGAATTCCTTCAGCTGCTCGCGCCACCTCTGACTTCCTCCACTGCTTCTTACCTCCTGAAGCCATTGGTCAGAGGAGGAAGATCGCTGCGGTCAGTCCGAACGTTACTGGGTCATGTTATCACAATCCTAGTTTTTTTTCTTTCTTTTTTTTCCTTGGAGCATTTGTAGAAAATCTATGCATAGAAATGAAAGAAAAGGAATATAATACATCATAATTAAGATTAGAGAAGTCATCAGAAACAGCCACTAAGAAAAAGCCAACCACTAACAAGCACATACACAGATTGATCCACTTTGTAGCTCCATGCTAAGATCCATCAAGTACTGTACAGCTGCTATATATGTGTGTGTGTGTGTATATGTGCACTTGTGTAATCATCACCCTGCTGCTGGAAACATCTCCAGACACCACTGCGGTCCAAATTGCCAGTCTTGGGTGGTGGGAGGGGTGGGGGCGGTGGTGGTGGTGGTGGGAGGGGGGGGGGGGGGGGGGGGCATCTGATACTTTTTTAAGCGAAGCTTGAAAAGAAGGAAGACAGCTGAGTGGGGCGGCAACATGAAAGATGGAACTTTCTACATCCAGCTGTGTCATTTCAGACGATGCATAGTCATCTTTAATAAAATATTATTATTCTATATATATATATATATATATATATATATATATATATATATATATATATATATATATATATTTATTTATTTTATTTTTGTATTTGTTCAGTTTTGCTTGTGTTATCCAGACTAAAACAACAAATATCTTGGATATTTGTATGCTGCATGAACATTTAAATGAAAAGTATCTATTACAATATTAGTGGGATGATCAACCACCATTTTGAGGCATTTGAGTAATTTTTGCAGTTTTTCAACTGCAAAAAAAAGTGCTTTTTGTTACTTCAGGATAGCCATGACATCAATATGCTATGTTCATGATGAAAGTCTTAATGCTTAATTCTGATGTATCTACCAAGATCTGATATATTTGCAGGCATTGCTTATTTTATCATTTATATGCGCATGAACAGTCTTCATCCTTGAAGCCTTCCACACAAAGATATGAAAAATGGACACCGGACACAGTGTGCTGTGTAAATGTAGGAAAAGCAGATCCTCATCCAAGATGGCGGCCATCCTTGCTACTTTAGCTCCAATAGAGAGCGACAGTTAATGGGGCATCCACTCATGTCTATTCTCGTGCAGAATACCTGTTCCTTTTACCGGCGAGTCCAAAGCCTTCACTTGATTGTGCACCAAATTAGAAGCTGACAGAATTTATATAACCAGAAGCATTCGCAGCGCATGACTGGTAAATAGATTTAGCAAACTGATTCCAGGGCAGACTGGTACTCCAGCGAGAATTGGTTGGCCAGAGTCCATTCTGTCAATTCCAGAAGTGTATTTATGCCACATGTGTTCTTATTGGACTGGGCTAGGACTCAATGGCTGACGGTACAAATGATGCCAATGCGGCCTCTTTTGGACGTCTTCCCTCTATACTGCGCTGAGTACATGGAAAGACGCAACGTGAGCCTAGGCTGGGTTTTTGCAATCCGGTCCTCTGTTTATAGTTCTAAAATTATTTGAGTGCATGAAAGGAGAAAGAACCGAGAGCCTCACAAACTCAACACGAGACACTAGCATGCGATACATGACCATTCCAAGCCAGGATGGTGTTCTCTTTTTCTGCAATGAGCATCACATGTGACTCTTTGCTCAAATTTCCCAGCAGTACTCATTGAGTTTTCAGTTTATATTTTTGTGGCCATTGTGACGTAAGAAGAAGTATCTCTTTTGCACCACCACGTTTTTGCGCCACCCTTTGCTTCCCTCACAACTGCAAACTGCAAACTCTGCAACTCCCTCTCCAAAAAGGTAAAGATTTTTCATTGCAGGCGAAGAAAGTGTGTATCAGCAAAGAAGCATTTGCGCAAACACACACAGTAGACTCCCGCAGACATGAACGCACACTAACGTACACACACTCTTGCCTGGCTGCATCTGGTTTGCGTTACCACGTCGACGGTGGGGAAGTGCATTGGCGCCCGCTCCTATTGGTCCTTCGCTGCCGGCATCGGTTTTAATTGGCCATCTCGGTGCCAGACCCTCAAGCGCATGACACACACACACACACACACACACACACACACACACACACACACACACACACACACACACACACACACACACACACACACACACACACACACACCCCTAGCTGGGGGCTGCACGAGGGAACGTTCTAGCAAGAAATAAAAAAAAAAAAAAAGCAAAAATGGTGGGCAAACTTTCAAAGTTGTGCTAATTGGGAGCCATTTTCTGCCCCTTTTCTCACCAACGTCGACACAGCGTTCAACTAAATATTCTGCAAGATTAGCAGTACTAATAATACCTGGAGGTGTGTGTCAAGGAGCAACAGAGCAAAAAGAATGAAAAGTCTGAAAAGAGAGAAACGTCAGCGCCAGGTAAGAAGGGACAGAAACTACAAGGGAAACAAGCAAGCAGTGTTTCCTGTATTGAAAGCTGTAGCGTATCACAGGGTTGCCCCCTATTAAGATACACCTACTCTCAGGAAACATGTGCAGACACTCTCATCTGGGGTCTCCCTGAGTCACAGCCAGGCAATTTCTTTTTTGTAATTTTTTTTTTGCCTCTGGCTCGAGAAACGCTGACAAGAAATACACACAGCTGGAGACCACATGGCGGACTAGCTAAACATGGAACCGGCATCGCTATCGCACAAAAACGCGGGGAAAGAGAGAGAAAAAAAACTGAGTGAAAGATCTAATTCCACTGACACATCCATTTAATATGTTTAATTTCAGCTCCGCTCTGCTCATGGAAACATTTGAACACGGAGCTCCTGAGCCGCCGCCGGTTTCGCCCTGCCAAGCTCGTTATCGTGCGCAGGCGTGATTCATCGCTGTGGGAACCGGTCACGGGCGTCCATCAGAAGCATGCTGAATCATGACAACTATAATCTGCACACCGGTCCACCGGCTCCTGGGGAAAATCAGCCCAATTGGAGGACTCTTTGTCTGTAGAGCTGTGTGTCTCCAGAAACGACGCTGCGTGGAGTTTTGGGTGGATCGATCAATATGTGGGATCTGGTCTGCAGCCAAGTGAGGCTCGGTTACCCAACTGCATCCTTCAGAATGAGATATGAGGGGTCAGACCTTTGTTTCTGAGCCCCAGCTCGCTGAAAGCTGAGCTGCCGGGGAAAACACAACTCAGATTATGAAAGGAGACGAATGTGAGAAAACTCTGCTCGCCGTGTTGTTTTGTTCACTGAAGGATATCGTGACACTTGGATAGTGCCGCTGCAACATCAACAACAAAGCATCCAGCTTCCAAACACAGCATATAAAGGCTGAAAACAGAAGCTAAATGCTTTTTTCCTTTTCTTTTTTTTTTTTTTAAGTATTCTACTTGTGAACTATCTAGACTGTGAACTATCTCAATCCATCAAAGAGAACCAACGGTAACTTTTCTTGTATGAACCAACTGGCTTTAACATACCGTGTACGTCTTGTACTCTAGCTCCTCTAGGAGTACCGTTTCTGCTTGTTGGTTTTGGTGATGCTTGTTGTAGGTATTGTGTTCAGGGCAGTATTCACACATCTTCTATCAGAGAGTCTGCAGGTACTTTACAACTCAGCTTTAGTATTCATAGGATTTGTTGTCCAGTTTGCTCATAATCTTCCTACATGAGCTTGGTAACCAATTTGAGTTTGTGGGGGTTATAGTACTAGGTGATAGTAGTCGGTGGTGGTTACGAATATTAGAACACTGCTCCCTGATTCTTCTTAGCTTTGATGGTGGGTTATCTCCATATATATTCTCTCTGTCATCCGATTGGTTCAATCTTGCAGATCCAGACCCAGGCAACAATTGAGCCAGTATGACTCATTTGTCTCGTATTCACTGGAGGCAGGCTGTCATAGCATTGGGGTTCTTGCCTATGGACCTTTCCAGGATGATACTCGAGATTAAAACCACAGATTTCCTGGTGAAAATCAGGGGCACTATATTTCAAGGAGCCACTGCGGAGTAGCTCAAAAGCCACAACTTGCAGAACCCTGTTCTATCCAATATAGGAAAAATCTTTTGTTTTTTCCGGCCTAACACAAATCAGCATCCACTGTGATGCCACATTATAAAGTAACATGTTACTACAGCCACAGGTTAACTGTTATTGAGAAATTATTCCATTAATTTGTCATCTGGCTTATTGCTCCTTTATTCTGCAGTGCTGCTGTCTCATTGTCCTGCCTCATGAGGTCAAAGTTAGCATGAGCTTCATCATCTTCCTTAATGTGCCACTGTGTTATTATTTTACTGAAGTCCTGTTTAATGAGGACGAGGACCTCATTAAAGTTGTCTGTCTGCCAGCAAGAGTCAACCCCAGCAATTGGCAGAGGACACCTGTCCAGGTACTAAGGCAGCCAAGCACCGTGCCAACTAAGACATACACAAGTTAAAGAAAACGTTGGTCTACCATGCTGCAGTGAGGATGACCATTTTGTTTACAAAGTCACTCAAAAGTTTACATCAAAGAAAATAATACATTTTTCTGTTAGGTGGTCCATTCAGAGGTAATGTCATGCTGGCAAAGCATCGCTCAGGTTTGTGCTGCTCTGTGGCCTACATGCATTAATACCGCAGGAGTGGATGGAAGACAAAATGCATTATTTCAAATAAAAGTCCAAATATTGACAAGCCCACAAAACTTCCATCTATTTTATGAGAATGAGCAAATTAATCGGTTGTGCCAGTTTTCGGTGTAAATCTGGCAGCCGTGGCTACAAGTCCAATCCCCCTGCAGCTGCTGAGCTCAACAAAAGGGACAAACTACAAAGTTTTGGGGGCTACCTTTTAAGCCCACAAAGAAAATCCAGGTGAGCATTTTCAAACACAAAGGGGCGATTTCATTGGAGTGTTCCTTTAACAGATCACACAGAGCAAATTATAAGCGTTTTCCCCCCAGGTTTGAAAAATAAGCAAGAAAGAATTGATGGAAGAAGAAAAGAGTAATTATGAAGAGAACTATGGAGGGATGGAGGAAGAAAACAAGCCCCTAAATATGAGAGAACGAGCATGGGACCGAGACCAGAGAGAGAGGGGGAGAGAGAGAGAGAGAGAGAGAGAGAGAGAGAGAGAGAGAGAGAGAGAGAGAGAGAGAGAGAGAGAGCTCTTTGAAGTGCCGAGCTCCAGGCTTGGCTACTGGTGGCATTGCTAATGAAGGCTGGGCCACTGCTGCCGACGTGCGTTTGCGTGTGTTTGTGTGTGTGTGTGTGTGTGTGTTTGTGATGTGCGCCAAGTAGACTGAAAGGTCTGTGCAGCGCTTGACTCTCCATAAAAGTTCAACAGCCACAGGGCCTTGGAGGAAGGCCACGCTGCACCGCAACATGCTGGCCCCCGAAACCTGCCTCATGCCGGCTCCAAACACCCACACAGTCAACAGCAACACGAGGCCACGGAGGCACGCAACACTGAGATCATCGTCCGAGCCACAAATGTGGGTAATCAAACTTTGGGAATGAAAAAACCTCAATACTGACGTGCAACGCACGCGCACACACACACAAGCATTTGCAAAGCGCGGCCACAAACTTGGCAAACTCCGGCAATCTCGTCATACGGTCAGAACCAGAATGCTAATCTGGAAAAGATGGAAAGTATGACAATCAGACATCCCGAAGTGAAGGACACAAAGCAGGGTGCATAGAGTCTGCACACAGGCCGTTAATAAACGGCCGGTTTTTCATGTGAAACAAACCAACCTGAGCCAATCAGCTAACAAGTGTTTGTCTTTGGGAATAAGGAGCGACTCTGCTTGTCAACCACCCTATCCAGAGCAGTCACGTGTTTTTGAGTGGATTTTGAGAATTTTGCCTCCTAATTCCTGTCAGATGTACAGTTAAGCCACCATGTAGTCCAAATTACCTTGGAGGATTACCCATGTTGCTGTTCACATCCTCTATAGCTCGAAGTGTTCTTCAGTGGTGATCCAAGGAGAAAACAGGCAAATAAATCAGAGACTGTCCATCTTCAAAAGCTTAATTGTTCTTCAATGCTGTGAAAAAACGTAATTTTCAAACTCAAGAAGAAAAAAAGCGCTGAATGAAAGTAGGCAACTTTGGGTTTTATTCATAGATACTATGTAGGAGTCATTATTGGTACTTCTAAAGCGGCTTCAGCTTCCCGTCATGATGGCACATGCCTGGTTGAACTCTGCGAGGCTGTCGCAGTCTGTCACCATCAATCAAATACTTCCAAGAGGTTTAGGAGGTTCAAATTAGCCACATAGACCTGAACAGACAAAATCTGATTTGGTGAGGAAAAGAGGAAAAATTAAACAACTAGCTGAAGAAAACATAGGATGAAGTCGTAGGAGGCGGAAGATGAGAGGGAGGGAACAGACGGCCGTTCCCTGTGCTGCTGTTTACATAAACTTTAATGCATCTCAAGGGGCCGAGCATAATTAAGATAATCAGCCACCATCGCTGCAAAACTACCACTCCTCCTCCTCCATTAGAGCAATTTCTTTATTTTTCAACAGGCCCTTGCTTAATAGAAGCTCCTTTGTCTTCTTTCTGCAGATTTTCTTTTTTCACAGCCCCTTTACCCGGTAAACTCCCACAATCAAAGATATTGCCACTGCAAGAAAGAAATATCTCAGTCTTTTGAACAGAGGCCCCTCAAACCCATTGTGAAGTTTATCACGAAGGGAAGACCCCATCCACACATAATGGCGAGCTCCATACCATATTTCCAGCGTCCGTCGAGCGTGAGTCGGTTGACAATGATGTGAACACTGCTCGCGTCAGTCCATCGCTCCTGGAATTTCAACGTTTCTCCAATAAACAGGATCTGTGCGCATGCCATAATGTTGCAATTTGTTACTAATATTATTGATGACGGGTAAACAACAACCATTAAAAAAAAAAAAAAAAAATATTTGGCACCAAGCTTCAGAGTGGCTGGCATGTTGAGGCATGCAACAGATAAAAGGGGAGGAAAATGATCCTTTAGAAAGTGTTTGGACTGAAGTAAAATGAAAACATAAGTCTGTCTTTAGTTGCTCAGGCTTGTAATGAAGATCAGTATATGATTCATAAACCACAGAAATGGGAGCTTTCCTCAGTACTGTTTGTTCTTTCAATAAAAGTATGCGAGGGAATATTCACAGCAGCTCAACCACCCACAAAAATCTCCCTCGCTGATCTGATTTCATTCCCTAAGTACTCAACAAATGGGGCTTAGCGTTGTCTGTCTGTCAGTATGGGAGGTTTTCAGGTAGAAGCCCCCCCCCCCCCATCGAGGTCTTTGGGAAGGCACAGTGCCGATAGAAGTTGCCTGCGATCTCAGGCTGCTGGAAACCCTGCAACCGGTGGCCAGATTAAGTCGTTTTTCATGAGTCGATGAAGGCCAAATGGAGTGTGACAAAATGTGCTGCGACTGTCCCGAGGCCAGAACCGGTACACAAAGCGAACACTCGAACGCAACATCTACGTAAAGCTTTCCTCACAACTTTCATTTGAGAGCTGAAACAGCTTGCATGCGTCCATCGCAGCAAATCAAGACTCTGTACTGCAATTTTCCAAGGGCTTTAATACTACTAGATGAGAAGACATTAACGTGTGATGAGAGAAACAGTGTGTGTTTCATACCATGCACGATGGAACAACAACCAAAAAACCACTGCCTCCTTGCTGAGAAACACACAAGGTCCTTCTCTACTCACATATCGGTCCGTTCAAGTCATTTAGCTTTCCCGGCTTTGTTCAAAGGTAGAAAGGGAACCCCACAACAAGTTCCCTGATGGCTCATCAATAAAAATAAATAGATGCGGTTTGGTGAGAGATACATAAAGTGGAGCATAAATAGAACTCCTTGCGGTTTTATAGGCGAGTCAGTGTGGGACTATATCTTTGGCCTAGTGCGGCGACTTCCTCAGTTCTTAATCGAAGTCTTTGAAGGACTAATAAAAGAAATAGAAAGTGGCATTCTCCTCGTGAATATATTTTTGAAGACCACTGCGTTGCCGTTTAATCCAGCTGAAGATCAATCAAAAGTGTGGATTTGCTAAACGTTCTTGTAGGGAAAAGCAGTTGGCTTTTTGATAAGTCTTCACAAAAGTATTTAGGTGAAATCCATCACTTTTTCCTTGTGAAAATTTACTTTGAATCTCTTAGAATTGTGGTGTGTTTTCTTTTTTTTAACTAATATTCTAAAATGGTAGTGGACGTCCTATGAGGGAAGAAAGACCCAAAGAAAGAAGAAGAATTTGTCACAGTGAGATTTTGTCATCGACATGTGAATCATTTGGGATTCAAAGTGGTTTTGATCGGGATGATTGGTGGCTTCCACTTATTCCATTAAAATCTCCCGCCGGTCTTTTATTCAAGCCAAAGACCTTCCGGTTACAGGCTTGCTTCTCATCAATATATACATAGCGCTCTCAGGAGAGAAATTTTCCTATATTTTATTGACAAAATGCATAAAAAAAAACCATTTGATTTTGACCCCCGTGAGGCCTTGTGGGCGTGAACTCACTTATTTTTGATGCAATTCAGTCGACCGCCGCAAAAGAAGGAATCTCATGGACATCCTAATCAATGCTGTGAACAAGGAGGACTCCACGGAGGAAGCTTTCGTATAAAACCCGAGGATTAATGAGGCGACTGCATAAAAGCAGAGTATTTTGTGTGGGAGGCCACTGCAGCGTTCTTGATACTGGAGGTGATGCTATAAGCGCCAGGAGGTTCTGAGGGAAAACTGCAGCTGGCAGCACTTCCCCCGAAAGGAAACAATATTGACGTTCAGTCTGTACAACTCAGCCTCACCTTTTTTTTTTTTTTTTTTTTCCTCCTATTTTCCTCCCACCCCGTCTTTCTTCTCACCCTCTACATACTTCACTTCCTACCGTCTTCCTGCTGCTTTTGTCAAACTCGTTGTGTAAAACTGTCAGTGAGCAACGTTTCGGGAAGCAGCAATTAGACGAGAACAGGCGTCTTTGAGTATTTTCCAGCAGGCGCAACCTCAAAAACTGTCCTCATCCCTTTGGATAAAGCCTTCTTACAACAGGGAAGTAGCTGGGGCTCTGTTCGACCCAGTTGGATTTCCATACAACTGCAGAGCTGAACCATGACGGGTTCATTTGGACTCCTCACAGAGAACCTCCGTCATGTACTTTTCATGTTTGGGACACATGCATTGCCTTTGACATGGAAACCCTCCTACTTATACGTACATGCAGGCAGGTTCATGTCTTCTGCAGCCAAGCATACCCAAGTATATACCTTCTTCCTCCATGCACCAGCGTGGCTTGCCTCCCACACCGTCTCCCTCCGCTGTGCATAAGCATATCTCACAGCAGTGATGCAACGTGACCCATCACTCTGTCCTATATTCTGCCCGCCTGGATCCATGATTCATACACCATATGGGCTGACAGCGCGACCTCGCGTTTGACACGAGCCACAAGTTGTGACCCTGATCCGGCGGGTTAGTGAATTGTCAATTGGTTAACAGTAAGGGGTCAGCAGTGCTAGACGTCAGCCACCGGTCCCTGTTCATTCACTTCAACATGAAGGTGAAGTGAGATGAAGTATTGATCTCTCTGGAGGGATATGGCACAGCGCCAACAAAGAATTGTAAATAAACCAATAAAACAAAGCGTAACAGATCTAAAGACAACACTACAGGGATTACCAGATGAACATTTGATGATCAGAAACAAGTTTCTTGACCAGAAACATTCTCCATTAACACCTTCCCCTCATTTGTTTTTGGAAAAGTTCCCAAAGGGAAGTGTTTCTGCCATGGTGTGATCACGCTAATGGTCTCACTTCCCTCGGCCTCACCTGGGCTTCACACCCACACATATACAGTGCATACTGTGCATGGGAGCAGAGCAGACAGGAAGACATTTTATAGGAAGTGGCAGGTACGTCAGACACGCTGAGCTCCGACTGGAAGAAAATCTACAAAAAATCTGGTACATTTGACAAAAAACAGAAACCTAAGGAAAAACAATGTGCCAATAAATACCACATGGGGATAAAACATGTCTACCACACCGTGTAGCTACATTATTGAGAGCTGCACAATACACTTAAAATGACTTGTTAGTTGTACCAACTAACAGGAAACAGGACCAAAATACTATAATTAATATATAGAAAAATACATGTTTATCTGAAAAATAAGTAACTACAATGAAAAATATTGATATTGAGACATGAGGATCAATCAAAAAACATGGTATCGAAAATACGGATGATTTAATCCCTTGGTGTCTCAAAATCCTTCCGTAGCTGTGGCTTGGTTAGTAGAGTGGGCGTCTTTCAATGGGAAGGTTGCAGGTTCCCTATCTGCATCTGTCCACATGCGGAAAGAGTCAATGGATGGAGAGTGCGCCTTCCTGCCACATCCAATTGGGGATTACTAAAGTATTTCTAATCTATTCAAAAGCAAGGTGATCATGATTTGTACTTTTTCCAAAGCACAAGTTTTTCACACTACTTTATCAAGTCGGACAACTGCAGATGAGATAGGCCGAGTACCGATTCATCTGTTTTGGTTCGCCAAGCGAGGACAGACCACGACGCACGTGGGATTAAAGCCCACACCGGCGCGATGAGCCACCGCCAATTAGAGCCATCAAAAATCATGAGATTCATACACATGCTAAAATATGCGGGGCTGACGAACGTGAGGACGGAACTCTTGAGCATAGCCCGGAGCGTTGCGGTTGTTGTTTTCTGTTACCCGCTTGAAAAACAAAAGAGAAATTACAAAGCAGAAAAAAACCTCCATTGACCATCCGACCACACCAGCATTTTTACTAACAGCTATTTATTCATCCGATTTTCCCTTCAACCTCGTCCGCTGAAAAAAGGTAGCAAAGAAAATACACTACTGCCGTGTTTTATTGCCGCCACCCGCACCGACAAAACCACTCACGCACGCTTGTTTGAAGCCCGAACAACCAGTTGCCGTGCATGCGGCAGCCTCCTACTGGGAATAATATGCATCTTATACAACGTTTATTTTAGCACAGCGAGTTTTAAAAGTCATCTATTTTCTTCCAGCAAATGAGAATTCTGCCCGGGGGGTTAAACTAATTCCACCACTTTTTAAAGGGATTTTCTTAAGTCAAGGTTTGTTATCGGGACGTTACTTGAGCAGCCGCGTTGGATGATTCTTTAGCTTTTGAAAGCTTTTAAAGCGCTCATTAAACATGAAGAGACTCCGGGGTCGGCACAACAACAAGATCGGAAAGAGGAGAGCAAATAAGAAAAGTTTGAGGGAGGATGAGGGGAGAATCAGGGAGATGGTACACCATGTTGGAGAGAGAGAGAAAGTACGCAGAATGAGAGGAATACAGAGAACAAAGGCGAGTGATGGTCGTAAAGATAATGTGCGGCGAAGCGGGGACAAAGACTTGCAGGGGCAGGTAGGGATAGGACTTTCCGTGCAGCTCCCTCTGTGGCCTGCTGTACTGCCGTTACCCTTGAACATAAACAGTTCCCTTAATGAACATCTAGCTGCTAAACAACAAAGGCTTCAGTTCATTAAACTGCAAGACATGAAAACATTGCCGCATTTAGGATCATTTTCCTAAAAACGAAGTACATTTGGCCAACAAAGTCCACTTTGGTGCTTCTCTTAAGTATTTATTTAGACCTTTAACAGGCTCCTTAAGTCTTCCAACTTAGTATTAGGAACATTTAAGAACCCGAAAACCCATATCAAGCGTGGTAAATGTCTGCAAACTTTAAATCTGCCTAATTTCCACCTTCCTCAACTTAAAAAAAAAAAAAAAAGAAAAAAAGTACAGTTCAAGAAACAATTGACCAACTCAAGTTTCATCGTGGTTGTTTACAAAGAGTAATTTCTTGGGCAAATGTCCACACATTTACCTGTTCCAGTAGCCTCAGCTGGGCCACTAATGCAAAGTTAATCACCTGATTCTCTCTTGGAGTCTGTCTTCTGCGATAATGTATCATGGTCGCTATAATCAAAAGTTCTACAATAATTCCCAAATGACTTCAACATTCAACATTTGGGAGACCGTCGCCCAACTTGAACAAATGAGAAACATGTGTTGTGAAGTCCAGAAAAAAAAAACTGTGGTTTGCAGGAGTTGGGGGTTTCAGAATTGACGAGAAGAGTGAAAAAGGTCAAACCCATGAGCCACGGGGAGAGTTGCTTCTCGAGACGTTATTAAATGAGCGCGGCGACAGCTTCTCCCTGCCAATAACTCAGCCCCACTGTGGTTAATCAGGTGTCAAGTAAACAAACAAAAAAAACTTTCATTTTAAATATGAGAGCCAGACATGAATAATTCATGGCGTAAGGTGTTTGTCTGCATGTGTATTGTTGACCTAGTTACCTCCCACTGTTGTTTTCAGAGAGGTGGTACTAAGTACTTCACCAACAGCTGAACTTTCTCCTGAGTGTGCTGGTGAGGCGGGATCATGTGGTACATCAGGGGCTGCCAGTTTTTCTTCTCCATGACGAACCTCGACAGCCCTGCCCTGTCAGTGGAAGTGTTGGAACGTCCATCCAATCAAAGTCGAACCCATATTTTGCATCCATAATTCACTGCCTCATATACGCCAAAGCACGCCTTCGACCTGGGGATCGTCTTGATGTACATACATAACACCTGTAATCTTTTTCCAACATTTTTAAAAAACGTTTTGCAGTAGAACTTGTTGGTATGGCAACCTGGCTGTTACAACTGATCCCTCACCAACTAATGCTTGACTACTTTTAGCTACCATTCATATTCACGCCATCAATTTATCACTTTGGATTACGTACCAATGCAGAACAGAAATTTTAGTATATTTTTTGTAACTAAATATTTAATATGAGATGGATGTTGTTGACGTTGGCCCACGCGGATGTTGGTTTCCCCCTCCCCCAAGTGATCTCATTCATTCAAACTTAATTTCTTTTTTTATTTCACTGTGAGGATTTAATTCATTCCAAGCACATTCCACTAAAATGAGCCTCTGAGATTGTTATATAAAACACTATATCGAAGTAATCATGTATTCCCTCGTTGTTATTAATGATTAATGTACTTTACAGGGGTTGTGGGGACTGTTTTGCATAAGTTGGTGGAAGTTATCAAACTACACAGCTGACGTGTGTGCGTACCATTTGCTCCTCGTTCTCACAACAGCTGCTGCTCAAGTTCAGGATTTTGTTTTGTGTGAAGTGTTTGCGGCTTGGCGTCGCATGCTGTGAATGCAGTGTCTCTGCCATCGTCTCAAAGCCATCGCTCCCCACAGCACCATATCTTTAACGACATGCAATCCCTCCTGCCATTGACTCCTTTTTATTACAATAGTGACGACTTTGGGAGATGCTGTGTTTTTATAATTGTGTGTCGGAGCAAGACGATCTTGCAGAGTTACTCACACTGCAAAACATGCCTCTGTCAAACTATAATTTGAAGCCATGAAAACATGCGTCATTTTTTTGTTAAAAAAAAAAAAAAAAAAAAAAAACACATGCAGGGCAATTCATGCTGATTCTCACAAAAAAAGTATGTCAGATGGAAACTGAAATCTATTCTCCATCCCAGCATTCAAAGGTAAAGGTAAAGCCAAAGCCAATAGCATGACGCCTGCCAAAGGTCCTGCATCGCTTCAAATTACATCCACATTGGACGATTCCACAGCTCACAGTTTACATCCAATGCAAATACTGAGAGTTGATGCAGAAGGCACTGTGCCCTTCCTGGAGTGAGGTAGAAATGAAGGTTGCAGAGTTACGGGTGGTTCTGGTGGGTGTATCCCTCCATGTGGGGCATCAATGCCTAACGGACTCTGGAGCCATACGTGTGTGGCTTATTTAGCCCCTCTGTGGTGGCTCTCTGCAGCTTTCATGACATTTTATCTACATAAACAATATTCCAAATATGAAATTTACATCAAATAATGGTTCAATTTGTTGCCAACTGAAATACCGTATAGTTCCCAATGGGAGTGTCACATTCAACTGCACACTGCCTTTGACTTCAGGTGAGAAATGTTGAGTCACCAAATGCACTTTTCAATAAGCTAACTGCAGTTAAATCCAAACAAAATCAGTATCAGAGTAAAACTTTCATTCAGAACGACCAATGATAGAAAAAGACCAAGCCAAGATGTCCAAGAAACAAAATGTGTGGTTGATTGTGTTTTGTGGCCCCAAACTAATTTTATTTGGTGGGAAGTCGATAGAAATGTCTTTGTCACAATACTTTCACACACCTGCCGTAGATAAACCAGACATTCACCACGCTAACAATACACCATGAGACAGTTGCTGTGTACCAAGCTTTGGTTTGCTGGATGTCATAGAAATGTCTTTTTTTAATCTATAGATACTGTAGATTACATATAACAGTAACACATCGGTGTGCCACAATATTTCCCTGAACAATATCTCTCGCTGCTTAATGTACCAATACCACAGTTTAATAACTATATTCGATTGTGTTATATCAGAATATTTCAAACTAGAGTTATTTAACTCTAACCAAACCTTAGAACACTTGATTTGCCTTTGCCACATTTTTTTAATCGCCCATTATATTATATCTTAACCACAGGCATCAGAGAAACAAAGACTTTTTAAAAAGTTGGCAGCACACTTAGAAAAACATCAGTAAAATTTTATCCCAAAATGGCAGAATGATCTATTCTCCACTGCCAAAAAGCTATTATTGCATCAGCTAGTTTATGGATGCATATAACTCTTTGTGGAGGAGTTGTTAATGTTGAAAAAAAAATTAATAGACCGAACATGGACAAACAGCAACACACGCAAAAATCCCATGAGGAATTACATGTGTACTTCCTGTTATCAAACCACAACAATCCTGATCTATCAAAACCTTTGAGAGTTGTGTGTAGATCGTCGTGCCCTGGCTCGAATGCATAGTTGTCAATGTAGGCCGATTAAAGTAATAAGGCCATGACCAGTGCAGGATATATAATCAAGGCAGCTCAATAAGGGCACACTGACCATGACTGGCAATTAACTGCAAGAGCAGCTTTCAGGAAAAAAACCTATAGTGAGGTCAGAATGGCAAAGGCCGGGGATCAGTGCAAAAGGTGATTGTATGCTGCAAAAACGTGCACCGCATTTGCATTTCAGCATTTTTGTTTTTAAGTGTGTTTCACTGTGTGTGGCTTAGTGTCTGTGCTCCAGCCCGCAAGAGTAGAAAAAAAAAAAAAAGAAAGAAAAAGTAGCCAAAATCAGAACCATATGCACTGTATTCTCAACATGCAATAAAAGCCCCGCGTTCTAACCCATCGCAGGTCTCCCAAGTCATATATCAGCCAATTTTCTGTCTTGTCTTTGTACAGTGGCTTCCGGAGAGCACAGAGACAAGGCCACAGCCACCAACAACATGTTAATCAGCTGGGACTACACAGCAGTGCCACCATGAAGACAGAAGCCTTTAAAATGGCCGTCACCCGAAAAAGGGAGATTACTGAATTTTACCAACTGGCGAGATTACTGAAGAGTGCAAGGATTTTCTAACATCTACTCCCCAGGGTGCCTTGAGAGTCTCTGTCAACAAGTAGATAGTAAAATTGTCTTGTGAACTTGGAGAGAAGCCAGCTCTCCATCTCCTGCTTTTCCTTCGGTCTTTCACTCGAAAAAAAAGAAATAAATAAAAAATCGCCGCCAGGCCCGCCCCATGCACACATATAGCCGGCGCTCTCAGTTCACTCTTGGCTAGAGTATGCACTCTGTCCATTGCAAGCCTTTGAGACCAGCAACAGATAGCACCGAGACACCCAAACAAATCTGAGCAACCAGGAAAGTCAAAACATTGAAAAACAGGGGGGGGGGTTAAAATAGACTGGAGAAGGCGCGCGAGCGAGGGGAACAGTGAAGAGCAGCCGAAGAGTGCGGAACAAATCTCTCCCTCAGGAGTTTCCCACTGTTTGGGGCTCAGTGGCGCATTCCCTGCATCTGTCTACCAGGCTGTCTATCATCCGTCTCTCCGGTTCCTCCATATTTACTCTCCCTGCCGAGTGTTTGGCTCTGAAGAGGTTGATTTAAAGCTCAGCGGCTTAACTTTTACGAGCTTGGCCTCCAATTTCAGCTGCAGAATCAGAATAGGGCGGAAAGTTTGACACACTGAACAGAAGGCTGACAACCATCTCCCAAGACTCACGGGTTGTTCCCTCACACTGGAGTACCTGGTTGTCATCTAGGATGGGAATCAAATGATGTACAGGTTCAGTCGGCATCTCGTTGACACGACAAAAGTGAAAATGGAAAAAAAAAAATGTCATCGCGTTTTGGGTGTCTGTTTACACGACAACGGTGGTTAGAGCCACTGAAAATGCAACTTTTTGAAAACTAAGGTGAAACTTTTTGAAAACACTACGATTCAGTCTCTGTGGAAACGGGGGAAAACATAACTTTCCTGAAACACGGCTGCTGTGCATGCGTACCCTGGCTTATACTGTAGTTCTGCACATGTGCAAGCAGACTGGCGATAGAAACAATGGCGGCCACCGGAGTGGCATAATATTTTCATATACTTGCCACTGTTAATGTTTATAGCGTATGTTTCTCTGCGTGCACCACAGATGTGTTTTCATTTCAAAAACATCCACCAGCGCCCACTCGCGGCCTGGCATTCTAACTATATCGCTTCGCGCGTTTCCGTAAGTTCCGCGTTGAAGGGACGCCGTTTTCCAAAATGTTGCAATGTAAGAGATGAAAAGGCCAAAACTATGCATGTTTATTGGAAGCATTGGTCTGTAAATGGGGCCTTAATAACTACTTCTTCATGACAGTAAAATGTTTGCACCAGCTGTTCAGGATACCATACCATGGAATCAGTATGGCCTAAAGTGTGCTGCAATAGATGTAAACGAGTACTAAAAGCAGTTAGCAGCTGATGTCCTACACCCAGCCCGAATACGCTTTTAAGCTGTATTAGTGCGTGAATGAGCTGAAGTGAGCTATCATGTCACATGTGACGACAAGATCCGTTGACCATTCGTTCAGAAATACACAGAAAGCAGAAGAGAAAAGAAGCTTTTTTTTCACTTATAAAATCAATTACTTTACCTGAGGCGAGTGTGTCTCGTTGTCTACATGAACATGACTCCAAGGAGTGAAAGCCATAAAAACAAAAGAGCCTCGGAAAAAAACTGGAGACACCTCACACAGTGTCTTCTTGAGCACCGTCATCTGACAGAGTTTAGACAAGTCGGTGAGTAATATCCCTCCCAGAATCAAAAACCAAACAAAGCAGCCGGGTGGAGACAAAAACAGAATGGGTTGCTTTCTGCTCCAGTCCAGATTTGCCCTCCGGCAAGTCACAACTTTAGCCCGCACTAATGAAATGTACGTACGGCACAGAGATAAAATACCACTTTAAAGCTGGCTCAGATAACAATTTCAATTAATTTGACTCGCTGCTATTACTGCTGTTCTTTTTTTCCTCTTGCTCCCGACACAGCGTTTAGAATTAAAGCGTTTATGTAAAGATGTTTAAACCAGTGAAGTGGTGAGTATAAATCCTGGTGAGCTGTAAGCATTGTCAAAGGACAAGAGGGAGGAAGGAGAGGGCGATGTGAGTGATGATCTTTATCTAGATTATTGTGGGTGCTGAGCGTGTGTGTGTGTGTGTGTGTGTGTGTGTGTGTGTGTGTGTGTGTGTGTGTGTGTGTGTGTGTGTACGTCAAATGAGTCATCCTCAACCTTAAACACCCCCTGTAATCACAACATCAACACAGCACAAGACGCTCGGTGCTGGCACACACATTCCCACAAAGATCTGACTGCAGGAGGACGTGAATCGCTGGGGCATGTGTATGTGTGCGCACTTTGCGTGTAGCAAACAGTTTAGGTGACGATAGCTCTGTTATTGTTTCAGTTTGGGTCTGCTTCAGGGATTATCTAATGTGGTTTTGACCCAGAGGTATCCTCTCTCCATCTTCTCCAAACACTGGAACGGAAACTAAAATAACTGCTGTTGGAGCTTTCTCTATGTGTTAAGTTTCTAGAGGTACTTTTGATGAAAATATAAGTTTAATTAGTTTTTTTAACCCACTTCAATTTGTTTTAAGGATAAATGGAAATAAATGAGAACATGACACTATCCATTCACTTGAAGAGATCACATGGGTTGTTGTAACAATGACCAAGTAATCAAAGTTAAACCAGTGATGTATCAAAAGCCTTATGACTGATTGATGAAGTCACCATGAGTAAGCTGAATGAACGCCAACACAATTGACTAATGAATGCACAATAGAAAAGCTGACTGATTGCCAACATGACTGACTGATGAAGTTATCATTGGTGGGCTGGATTAATAGCACACAAACAACTGGTCCATTCACTATTGCTCAGCTGACTGTTTCCCATTATCACTTGATTGATGAAAACACTATTGGTAAGCTGGACGAGTGCCATCATGACTGACTGATGAAGGCACAATTAAGGCTCTAACTGAATGCCAAACCACTGACTGATATAGGCAACTTTGGCGTGCCAACTGAACACTCTCAGGACTGACTGATGAAGGCACCTTTAGTCAGCAAACTGAAGGTCTACAAGACAGACTAATGAAGTTATCGTCGGTGGGCTCACTGAATGCCACACAAATAACTGGTTCATTCACCACTGGTCAGCGAACTGAATCCCAACATGACTCAATTATGAAGCTGACTGAATGCCAACAAACAGACTAATAAAGGCAGCTCACTGAATGCCAATATTACTGATTAAGGCACTGGCCCATGTATGATTTTAATTAATCATGCATGGCCAGTCATTTGCCACATAAAATGAACCCTCTTGCATTGCTAAAGAACAAATAATCACTGTACGCTTTAATCATTTTTTGCAATGATCTTTTAGTCGTTTTTGGTAATCCTTATTGGGGGGTGTTTGTTCACCTACTAATATCCCCTAAAAAGGCTTGTTTAGTTACTTGATGTTATAAAAGTTGGGACTGTGGCATCATGATGGATCTGGAACAATCACACTTGTGTATGAAATAATTGTAGTTGGGTAAGAAACGTAATACCGACAACAGATCCAATACTACTCTATATCTCAGATAGCTTAAAGATGAAAGATTCCTCATCTCAAATATCCTATTGTGACGAAGACAACAGCAACTGCATAAATAATCCTATAAATACTGCTCAAGCTGATTTGAAGCCGCATTACAATCTTCTCTTGGGGCTGTATGAATTAAACATACAGGATTTGGTGATGAAGAGGTCCACTCAGTGCTTATGTGGTTGGTGAAAACACTGTGTTGTTTGTTGTGGAGATGTGGCTTGCTGCCTGGAGTAGACGTTAAAAGAGGGCAGCCCGCTGATTAGGACTGAGCGTCTACCCCACTTCAATTATCACGGACACATATGGACGCAGACAGACTCGCCCCCATTCAGATAGCAGGTGGTTAGTTTATTAGCCTCCCGTGCACCAGAGCGCGACTCCGTCCGAGTGTGTCTGTGAACCCAAATACGTGAACTCCTTTGTGCACGTTTGTGATTGTGCGCATGTTATCAATGCTGTTGCGAGTCCACTCGAGCCTGGACAGTGTGCCGTGTGTCTGGGACTGAAGGGGCTGGAGTTTGAGGCCCGCGGGGCGATTAGAAGAGATAAACAGCAGCAGCCAGGAGATAGCACTGCTATGAGACCATAACAACTCAACACACACACATATTGTCTGGATCAAGAGTGTCAAATATGCAACAACTGGGCCAAAACCAATGGACCCAAATGAGAGCGTTTCTAAAAAGTTATATCTTCGGCGCTGTTTGCAAAAAGTTGCACTTTCCGTGGCTCCAAACACCATTAGAGTCTAAGTGGCCCCCCAAAACGCAAAGCAAGCTTTCTTTTTTCACTTGAAAACATTATGTAAACAGGGCCTGAGAGAAGACTAGTATTTTCACGGTTTCATTCACTGTTCCGGCGTTCAGGTTTGACATCAGAAGAACGGCAGTTTGGGTCCTGCAGCCTTATTAGTAAAAATTCGAACGTTACTACTTGGGTTTTTCCCCAATTCTTTCTGACAAAAATGCCTCCCAATGTAAAAAGTATGCGTGCGCTAAAGATATTTTCAAGATTTATACTGCAATATGAAAACTCGGTTTCCATAGACACAAGGTCAAGACTCCATTGTTCTTCCAGGAATGAATGCGCCATACTTCAAAAGTTTTGTTAGTTGCTATTAGGCACAGTTTCTGTTTTAATGCACCGTCAGCAATGACTAAAAGTGGAGACACAAAGGATTTAATTAATATCCGCTACATTGTTTCATAAGCACCTTGGATATTGGCCATATTGGCCGGGCCAAAATCTTGTCATGTAGTTGGTTTGGTTCGGGAACAGCTATAAAACAACAACAAAAAAATAGTTTTATGTACTTCTTGATGTGGCATTATGTTAATAAACACTGAATGTGTGATTAATTATAACAGCTATTTGTGTTCCCTTTGAAATACTTTCCTCCACCAGCTCATAGACTTAGTCTGAAAATCTGGATGGACTGAATTTGTAATTGAATTGGATTACTGTGTCAGCAGTGGCCGCGGCCTTCCTTTTCATATTCAACTTCAGCATATTACTTGTTCTGGCACCTCGGCGACAGGACTTCATTTGAAAGACTGTCTGTTTAAGTTTTGCGTGGGCAGTCGCGGTTCCCGTAGAAGGAGGAGGGGGATGAAGGCGAGGGGATGAAGGAAGGCGGCGGGGGGGGGGGGGGGGGGGGGGATCTTCTTCGCCGGCCTCTTCTCAGCGGTCTCTTGGGGAAAAAAAGGGGGGAATGGAGGGCCAGACCAGAAATAGTGATTGGTGACCTCCAAGGCAGATGACAGAGGTTCTGGGACAGCTCTGTGACGTCAAAATGACTCCAACAAGAACTCTGCTGTTTACTCAGCTGAGAGAGCAAGAACAGAGCCAGTGAAAGGGCCAAGACGAGAGGAGGGATGTAAATTTGCAGACAACAAGACAGACAGACGGAAATGAGGTGGGCGGATCGGAAGATGAAAGAGAGCGGCAATGATTCAATTGACCCTCTTAGGGGAGACGCGAGTGCGGCTGAACTGGGCGATTCCGCTTTGATCAAGCGAGATGGTGCAAATCGCTGCAATGTGGCTTCCAAAAATGTAAGAAAAAGTTGTGTTGAATAGAGTGAGAGGGGGAAAAAAAAGAAGAGTCATTTAAAAACCCAAGAGAGAAGGAGTCTGAGGGAGGACAAGGGGTTAACAAGGAGAAGGAAGGAGTACGGTACATCAGAAAATGAAAAGCAATGGGGGAAAAAAAGCGGATGGAAAGAGTATATAATGTCCCATTTAAGAGAAAATCTGTCATAATATTGACCGTATGTCCCCTAAATAGAAATAAATGACTCTTGAAGATCGGCAAGGCTGAAAGTAACAAGGAGCTTCAACAAGGAAAACATACTGAGTTAATTAACGAAGAAAAAGAACGCAGTTGGAAATGATTTTTACAGCTTCAAAAAGCTAAAAGGACAGAGTTCAAACAGTACTGTTTCATGAGAGAGAAAAAAAAAATGGAAATTACAAAATGCACAAAACAAAGCCAGATTTTTGTTCTTGGCTGACTGACCGTCCGCCGGTAAAGGCTCCAGAACAATCACGGCAAAAAAATGTTGATGCTCGCGGAACGCCATCAACACTTGTATTAATTGCCCAGCGCAATCCGGGCCTGGCGGATTGTGTCAGTAAAAGCCTAATGAAGTTAGTGACTCAGCGTGCTCCAGCACTCCTCTGGCGAACACGGAGAATGAGCTTAGTTATTTACGTCCTTGAAGATGCATTCCAGTGCCCTGGGAATGAGTGGGGGAAAAGGATACTGGCTGTAGACCACCGTGTTTATGGATCAAACTGGCCACAGTCAGTGAATTTAACTCCGATAGAATCAGGTCTGCAGACAGGAGGATTCTATTGGCAAACTGCCATCACGCTAGATTACCTGACAATTTGATGGACGCTGTCTGCTTGTAGCTGTCCTGTAAATAAGGGTCACCTGGAGTCAGGAGGTACGTGTTATAATAATGCCTTCTCGTGGTGATGGAAATTACAACAAAAGCAACATAGAAGCAAAAGGTGAAGCATTGCGTATTGCATTTTCAAAGGAGAAAATACTTGCTCTGTTTTTGTATATATATATGGGATACATGTATACAATTGAATTGGATCTAGTTACCTTAATGTATTCTGTAAGGCAATGGAAGAGATGGAATGTTTTCGCCTGATCTCAGTCAGAAAACTCAGCAAATGGTGTTTTTCTGATGTGAAAATAAAACATATCTGTTAATGGTCCTTGCTCGCTTCGATAAATTGTGCTTCTTTCCATCTCTCTTTCTGTTGCGTTTTCCCCCACTTCCAGGGAAACGGCGTCAGAGAGTTTTTGAAGTTCCACTTTAGGATCCATTTTCAAAAAGTTGCATTTGGGGTGACTCAGCACCAATGATGTATGAACAGCCTCCCAAAACAGTGAAAGTTTTCACAATGTTGTCGGCTGTATGGGGCCTGATGCCGCTGCCTTTTTCACGCACAACACATTTTGTCAGAACTTATTTGACAATTCATCAAAACAAACTTTTATCTGTTTACCTGTATCTGGCAAACAAATTTTATGTGATTCTTCCGTCTTCCAGACAGGGGAGGGAGAAGGGCTTTGAGTTTAACCTCATGGAGGTGGTGGAGGTGGGTCGTATAACCTTATAAAGATGATATTTGTTCAATAAGCTGTTGCACTACAAACATATATAAGATGGCATTGAGGGTGTCACTGGTAGTAACAAATCAAGAGACAATAGTGATGTTCTATCGAGAATGCGGCTTCTTTTAACTAAATATTTTAGTTTGTGTCCTCTTCAATATTTTGGTGGAGTATTACATCCAGGGCTGCATGACATATTGCAAATTCAATGTCATTGGGACATCAACATTTACAATATACGCATCTTGAAATACTGATCAAAATGTAATAAATGATTTTCCTTGCACTCTGCATTCACCAACCAGACAGAGCCAGACTGCTTGGCCCACTGGATTGTGTTGGCAACAGATCATATTTCACATCTTTATTTCAACATTACATCATACAAGGTGGCAACAGACCAGAAGTCTGAGACTAAAGCACAAAAAGAAAAATCAAAGGGAAAAAAAAAAAAAAAAAGACTAAAAGCAACACAGTCTGGATCAAATTTGGTCCAAGAAGAGAAAGAGCACTGTTATTTGCAAGGACAAATCCCAAAGCACAACCTGTGTGCGCGAACACCCCAGCCAATTGGCACTTCGGCACATGGAAACACTGTAAAATCAATCAAGGACCCACACTGAACTACCATTCTTGGGGTTGAAAAACAACCCGGTCGACAAAATGAGCCAGAGAAAAAGCAGTATATGACAAGTAAATATTTGAATTTCTACTTATACGCTTCTGTGTCTGCTTCTTTCATCCAGCGCCACCCACATAACCTCAACCAGTACACTGACAGATCAAACAACCATTATGCATCATTTTTATAATGGTTGGCACTAACTGTTCTGTCCTGCTGTTTGAGGGGCCCCGATCAAAAACCGTCAGATAGATAGTGGTGGTAAACAAGCTATTTTCTCCCTCATTTCGGAGGGACTTGCGGGCTGAACTCCATCTCTCAGCTATAGAGCGTTGCCTGATCAAAAGCCGCATGTCTGTTGTTGTTGTTGCTCTGATCTCAGAATCCAGACATTTTAACTGCTGTGAATGAATCAATACCTAAAGAAGGAGAGAAGCTGATGTGTTTTCTTCAAAATCTGTGGAACAAAGCATGTTCGGGGTGCTCCGGCGTGTAGCTTTAACAGGATTCTCCCGCTAAGTGGCACCCCCCTCAACTTAGGGTGCTACCTCCCTTTGCTCCTCAGTCCTTCGGCATGTTCCTTCGCGCACGTTTTGAATCGGTGGTCCTGAGGATGGATCAGGAGGTAAAAACGGAGCGAGCCATCACTCTTGATCGCCCCTCCTCTCTCCTGTTCTCCCAGTGCCCCTGGTCCTTGAGCCTCATTCTCCATCTATACCGGCACATCAAAACAAACCATAACTCAACATGGACCACCGCAGCCTCCCACCAGTTCCCATAAAAGACACAGGCCCGGGAGAGGGGAGGAACGCGTTGAGTGGGGAAGGCTTGTGAGGGGAGCAAATCACCCGATAACAGCGGTGTGATGGGAGAAAATGAGAGGGAGCGAGTACAGGAAAAGCAAGTGAGGCGAGAGGAAAAGGCTGCGGAGTTGTGTCATAAAAAAGAAAAACATTTAGGAAATGAAGCACATCAAAAGGGAGGGAGAGGAAGCAGGGAGAAGGGAGTGGTGGAAGGTGTGGAGAGGAGGGGGGATAAAAGAGAAGGAGAGAGGTGACTGGCTCAGGAGGGAGCTGATTAGCGGAGGGGAATCGGGGAGAAAATTCCTGCACAGCCGGAGAACCACTGAGAAGAGAGAGAAGGGGAAGTGTGGAGAATGTGAAGGAGGGGAATAAAACGAGGAGCCGAGGGGAAATGCGGGAGAGTGAGATGAAAGGGGAGTGAAGAAGATTTGGATGGTAGGGGAGGATGAGAGTACTGGTACACGGTGAATTAAAGGCGGTCAATGGGGGAGCAAAGAGAGCAAGGCAGAGGGGTGGAGGTAGCTGATGCTAAAGAATAAGCATGGCATGAGTACCCATGCAATGGGTACGTGTCTCTGTGTGTGTGTACACACACAGAGACACGTACGCGCACACACACAGACACACACACAGACACACACACACAGACACACACACACACACACACACACACACACACACACACAGACACACAGACACACAGACACACAGACACACAGACACACAGACAGTCCTTCGACTCTCATCATAAAAGCACTGTGATCTAATGCAGAGCTGGCCCCAGACAAAGAGCAGCCACCCCCACCGGTCAACCAGGAAGTGTATCCAGGCACAGGATGCAACCTTGGCCAAGCGGCGCCCGTCTGATGGATTCACAAAGACGATGAAATCATTTCGCTACTGCCAGTCTCTGAAGAACTGCATTTCGGGTCTGATTTGTGGGGAGAAAAAAAAACTTAGCAGGGATTCGAAACCCGGGGTCCTAGAAACTTTCCATTTCTTTGAAGATGCCTGATTTTGTATGGTGAGAGTGACTGTGTCCATTAGCATTTGGCAAATCAGACATGGTCTTGTAACTTTTTTATCAAGGTAATCTGAATTTGCTCTTTATGTGGATATAAAGTACAGTATACACAGCACTGGTAGAAAGTCCAATGCATGGACTAAATATGCATTTCTTAAATTATTGCTTGAATCATAGAGAGTTCCCAATTTCCAGTTAAACGTATGTTCTCAAATGTGTATAATTAAGGGGTTTTTGTATAGTTTGGTGGAGAAACAGCCCACAACCAAACAGATTTCCTAAACAAATTCCTAACTACTGCAGTTTACTATCAGGGTTTCAATGTATAATTACATATTGACTGTATATAACATATGAAGTTGCACTCCTTGGATGCAAAAAGGCTGTTTTAGCTGTCTGTGTGCTTCAACACACCTGACTGCATTGGCAGGCTCATAACTGGGCTTTGTTCGGGGCTTGGTGAAGACAGACTCATTACATTCGGGCGTGTTGAAGCAACAGAGAAAGCTCAAACATGCAGGACAGGGGCTCTCCGAGAATAGCATTAGGCACCCCTGGTCCTTAGGTTAAACCGAACACATTTTCAAGTGAATCTGCTGAGAAGTCACTGCAGTAGCAGTAAATAAACGTGGCAATACCTTTCTCCATATTTAAGCTGTCACCCACGATTTCCCTCCAAAAAATAATTGTGAGTAAAGGCCACAGGGCAGCAGTATGGGGGTCCAACCACCACCTTCACCCTGTCAATCTGCACTCTTTCCATCACTGGTACCCTCTGAGTTGTTGCTCGCTGCGCTTTGCAGTGATTGGTGATTGGAAAGATCCGAGGGACCTAAGCACGGCGACTGACTCAAGTAAAAAGATCCTGCTTGGTTACAGCGATTCCATAAGGATCCTTTGACGATCATGACAATCAAACATCTAATGACGTTGGCAAAGGTGTTGTACATGTAATCGAATCATATTACCCTTCATACGGACGTACATCTTATTATGAAAACATGTAATATGCATGATGGGTTGATTTCCCAAAGATTTGCTTCTCAAAAAGTTGTGGCTCTGCTCAAAGTATTGCAAGATATTTTAATATATTAGCGTGTCATATTCATGCCAATCCATAAACTCATCCAATACTGGATATAAATAATTAACGCCACCAAAATACACATACTTCAGCTTGGTAGGAGACTACAGTTGATTTCCTGATGACATGGATAGTTTACAAAATGAAGATAGTCACAGGTCTTCCTGTGTAATGACCATCATCTAACCATCTGTGTTTTGTTGCCCTGAGCCTGGCAGTGAACCCTGGTCCCCGGTGCTTTGTACGCCCCGTCATCCCATCTGACCTCCTGCGACTTCCCCGTAGCACAGGAAATGAAAGTCACACTTCCTGTTATGGACTAGGAGAAGTTAGGATGAGTCCAAACGGGATCTGGTGACTGAGAGGACCGCAGAAACCGAGTCGGAGGGAGGCTGCCTTTTTCACGTTAAATTGCTGAAATGTGGTCGGATGGAAGCATTCACTGCTGGTAGCTCACCGCTGCCCCCGTGTAAAACAATAAAGAGCCGATTCATGTCTACATTCCTCAGCCGGTTGTAAAATCTGCTCGCTTGCTCTAAACGAGGGGCTCTGCCAGTCTCTTTCCCTTACATAGGCCTCCCCTCCTTCTTATTGGTACGCTTCATCTTTGCTTTTTCTCTTCTATGTCTCACGGGCGATCTGATCAAATCATGCCCAGATATCAGGAAAACACCTCCGACCTCTGAACAAGTGAGCAACATCAGCTTTGACGGCTCCAGCGCTCAACGCCATATGCTAAAATCGAAGCTCGGCTCTTGGCTGCGCTGCAAAACAAGAACAAAGTGATTCTGGTGTTTCCTCAATTCCTCGGGGCAGAATGAAGCAAAGGGGATCTAATCAGTCTGGTTCCAGCTTCATTCGATTAATTTTTACGTCCCTTCGCCTCTCCGGCCAGCGTGAGACTCCCCGTCGTTGGTGTTGGCCGAAGCTTCTAACCTGATAGAGACGGCTATTAAAGCCACAGCCCCGTGCTGGATTATGGCTCGCTGAGGCTGGGAATGGAAGACTTTTATGGGTTTTTCTGCAGGTTGTTGCATAACGCCGCTTCATGCTGTGTGACAAGCCGGAGGCAAGTTTAGTCTGACTCTTGAGTGTCAGTGGTGACCCTGTTTAGGTTGACATGACGCTAAAGAACACTTTCACAACGGTGTTGACACATACTGCGAGGTACAATTTTGTAGACATCATGGTCCTGATATAGCACAAAATCATGCGTTCAAACAGCAACCAGGGAATTTCAGGCTCCGTTTACATTGTGTTCAAGTGAAAATGGAAAACTTCTACTACGATTCGGTGCAACTTGTTTTAAAACAGCTCCTCTGGGTGGAAGCTTTTGAAAATCTCCCGACTCGTTCTCCATGGAAACGGGGGGAAAATGCAACTTTTCATAAACACTGCTATTGCACATAGCGGTTGTAAATAGTTGCGCAAGCAGATGGACAACAATGGCAGCCTCCAGCGTGTCATGACCAGTTTTGTAGTTGTGTGAAGGAAGGAAGGAAGGAAGGAAGGAAGGAAGGAAGGAAGGAAGGAAGGAAGGCACAAAACATGAAACAAAGAAGACAACATTTCTGAAAGTTTTAAAAATTGGCACAAACAAAAATCAACAATTTGTGCGTCAAAATTAATTTTACGTTTCTTATTGGTTTCGCCTCTTTAGTTCCCGAGAACGTTGAGGATTATATCGCTTATTTCAAAGGACCTCAAAAATTCTAACAGTGCAAGTCATTTAGTATAATCTTCTATCAGCTCAAAAGGCGATCAGTGACCACACTGAGCTGAGGTAAATATGTTTGAGTGTGTTCGTGATCTAATGCTGAGCAGCTACAATCTGAAGTGGTGGCGAGTGTATATTTGAATATTTACAGCTGATAGTGGCATATGTGTTCTTTAAATGTGCGCAGGGTGTCTCTATGCTGTGAGAGTGAGTGTTCATGTGTAGGTAAGTGTGACAGATGACTCTGTCGATGCGGACGCTGGCTGAGCCAGGAGAGCGAGCCGATTGTCGACTGAGGCCACACACACACACACACACACACACACACACACACACACACACACACACACACACACACACACACACACACACACACACACACACACACACACACACACACACACACACACACACTGCCCCCCAGCACATATAGTAACATGTCAGCTATGATAAAGCGAGGCTACATGGTGCTCGGTTCCCTCAGGTATACTTAACAAGGCAAAACCCGCCTCGCAGACAAACTGTCATTTCACACGGGAGGCAGGGTTATAAAGACAAGGCGCACACATGACACGCACTCCCCCGTGTGCACATGTTTCAGAAGACACACACACACACACACACGTGCGAAAGAAGTGAACTGACTACGTTGCTACTCATCCGTACAGAAGAGTCCGGGCCAGTTTGTCAGTGGGGCAGTAGAAATGTGTCAGAATTTCAGTGGCAGTAAATGATGGCATCCCTTCACACAGGCCATCCATCATGCACACACACACACACACACACACACACACACACACACACACACACACACACACACACACACACACACACACACACACACACACACACACACACACACACACACACACACACACACACACACACACACACACACACACACACACACACACACACACACACACGAGATTACAGAGGTCTAAGCTGGCCCAGTGCCTCCTTTCAACTGTTAATTTATTCAAAAGTACAAAAATAGATCTTCTCCTCGTGGAATTCAATATTTACAACACCTTTAGAGTACAGTTCACAAAGGTCAAAATGTGTTTCCAGCTGTACAAAGAACCCCAGGTTAGCTTTTGTTGTTCAAAAACACTCATTTTGCAGAGAAACTGCTCATTTCTGGTCACTGGTGTGAGTGTGAAGATAACATGTCTGGTCACACAATCTTGAAAGCAACAAACTCAATCTTCAGGCTGAACATCCTACGAACGTAAAACCAACCGTCTTAAGGACTCAATCGAGATCACATCACTGACAGATATAACTGGAGTGAACCGGCCCAATCGATACATTGAACCCACAATCAACACCATCAACACCGAGGCCCCGTTTTCACAATGCTTTCAAGTGAAAACGGAATCTTTTGTTGAGTTTTGGGCGTCCGCATACATGACAACGGTGCTCTAAGCCACTGAAAAGTGTGTTCAATCAACCTTTAAACTGATTTAGCAGAACTTCTTTTTTGAGTACGATCGCTACGCCACACCTGAAGTTTTTTTTGCATCTATAGGCACATGCTTCTTACTGCATCTTCACAAAAATTCTTTTGGCAAATCTTGGACCAGAGGCGGCTTGAGTGGCATTCCCCTGGAGGACTTAATTCGTTAAAATGACAGCGCAGCCACGCATTTAACGCGAGCCAACCAGCTCATTTAACCTGAAGCTCTTCCTATTATCTCGACCTTCTTTTTCTTTATCCATCTTCCATGAACCATCACTCACGGGAAAACAGATGCCGAGGCGTCTGCTGCTGCTGCTGCGCTGCATTCGAGAGCGCGTGTCGGGGGCGAGCACACAAGAGCACGCATGCATGCCTAGCAGGTGGTGCAGAATTATGAATCGTAAATAATTATCAGCAAGAGAGAAAAAGGAAGCTGATTAACAGAAAAAAAAAGAAAAAAAAAGCTATGACAACCCCATGAAACACGCACTCAATCATTCCTACACATGCATGACAACAATGCATATTTCATATGGCAACCCCCCCCCCCCCCAACACACACACACACATAAATACTGTATATACATACACCATCCGCCCACTCGTGTGTTCTAATATTCTTCAACCTCATTGACAGTGAAGTTGCTGACTCAGGTCTCGCAGGGGGGTTAAAGGGCCGTTGTGTTGCCGAATGAGCTGATGCAGGACAAAAAAAAAAAAAAGACGCACCTGTTCCACACCTGCTAATCTCACACCGCTCAGTCCTGGTTTGCATTTACACACACGAGAAATACGGACACTTTGATAAGAAGACACGTTGAAAAGAGCCTAGTTTGTTGTTGGGTGTGTGTGTGTGTGTGTGTGTGTGTGTGTGTGTGTGTGTGTGTGTGTGTGTGTGTGTGTGTGTGTGTGTGTGTGTGTGTGTGTGTGTGTGTGTGTGTGTGTGTGTGTGTGTGTGTGTGTGTGTGCGACACGGAGGTGATTGAGGCCTTTCATGTTTTTGCTCTCCGCTGCGCAGACAGCCGAGATAAATATAGCGAGGAGAGATTATTACGTATCCTTTTCTTGACTTCACGGCGCAACCGTACAAATTCCGATGTTGACACGCGAGTCCCACGCACAGAATCCAATATGATTCCTCGGAAAACTGACCGAGCACCTGAGTGCCGTAAGACTACCTGAGAGCAGGAAGAAGCCTTCTTTCCTCGCATCTATAAATCGCCATGGCAGCTTAGGTTCTTTTTCAATGCCTTTGTTCTCATGCAAATAGCCAGAAGACGTTCCAAGCATGCTGGCATCGATGAGAAAATGTGTGAAACTTCAGAGGAATTGCTGATAGTAGGGGCAGAAATGCTGTCAGGAGCCACCGGCATTTTATCTTCTTTGCTTTGCAGATGCTTTTACCATTTATTGGGAAAGTGAAATGTGTATGGTTAAAATTTTAAACGAAGCCTCTTGGTAACTTTGTGAAAGGTTTCATCTTATTTTATATGAAAGGCTTGTATTGTTGTTTTTTTAAAACCTGACGAAAAAGCCTTCAACACCAGCCACATGTGAAACTATTATAGTCTGTTATTACTGTTACAATATTGGGAATTCCATTGGAAGTGTGAGATAAATTAAGTCTTATCTGAAAAAAGTTCATTTTAGACATTCAGTGGCAGCCATTTGAAGGGTTAACCACTTTCCCACTGTCATTCTCCTCTTTGATGTCGGACATTTGTGTCTTATATTAGTTTTAGGTGGAGCCAGCAGCACGTCCAGCCAGCAGCTGGTAAACGAAACTGACATTTTGCAGCGAATCGATGTGGATCTTTTCTTGTATTAAATTACGTTGGAGGGAATCCTGTCATCAGCAAATGGGACTTGCTACAAGCCACAACAATTTAAAGTGTTGCTGTTTTACAGATGATAGCAAATCTAAATGGTGTGAAAGGCTAATAAACCTCCGTATCAAATTTTCATTTTGTACCAAACAGCTACTGAATGTGAGCACTCCACAGAACTTTCGCTTACAGTAAGACTGTTTACGCCTTATTTTATGGCTTTTTTTATTTCCTGCATCTGTGATTGGGATCATTTTATTCTGCCATCGCCTCGCTGTAAAATTAATTGTGCTGCTTCTAAAATCCCCTCCCCCGGAGGAAACGACTCTGTTTCCGTCTTTAATCTCATCCCGTATGACTCCTGCTCACTTCGGTTCATTTCAGCCACTCCGTGCCAAATCTTGTTCCTCCATTTTTTGGTTGTTGATGGGGTTTTTTTTTGTTTTTCCCCTGGATGGGATTTCCCTGTCTTCCTCAACATTTTCCACTTTCTTAGATTGCATTCTCTTTTTCCTCCTCACTTTGACGTGGCCTCCCTGGTGTGCGCGCAAAGAAAAAAACAAAAAAAAAACAACTGACGGACACGAACGTCAGCAAGACCAATGCACTTCTGTGGATTTTACACACATTTCCAAGAGAGGAAGCCAGCATTGGGTGGGTGGATGGATGAGGAGAGTCAAACTAGACAAGAGAGCGAAGAGGAGAGAGAGAGGAATAGAGAGATGGAGGGAGAGAAGAATAAGGAAGGACAGGTGAAGCAACAGAACGGCTATCGGAGGGCACAAAAACTGGCAGGAAAATGTGATAATATTAAAGGAAAAAAACGGATTATGTGCTGAGGTGACAGAAAAAAAACAGCACCTGTCTTTCACCATAACCAAACACATCCACCCTCGGACTCTCTGAGAGAGACAGCGAATAAACACAAGGCAGCTGAACACCTCGGCCCCGCCGAGGCTAAACAATGGCTGCATTCTCTGCATAAGAAAACAGCCAGTCGAACAAACAAAAAGACAAAAGAAAACCCCAAAGAAGGAGAGAGAACACTGGAAGAAGCTCTCAGCATTAAAAAAATAAATAAATAAATAAATAAATCTTGCATCACCATAGCAACCCTGGCTGAGGAGGGACGGTATCTAGAGAGTGGAGGGAGAGGAAAACGAAAGCGCCAGGAAAAGGAAGGATTGACAGACGATCACAAAAATTGAAAGAGAAAGTGGTGAGTCGTCAGCAAGTAAGAAAAAAAAAAAGCTGACTCGGGCTGAAAGGTTAGCGGAATGGCAGCACACCACTCGCGATAAGGTGCAGGTCTTTTACGGAGAGCGGATAGGAGGTGAGGCCCCAAACGTGTTTTTAATGGTCCCGGACACAATGCAGTCGATGGGGGAATAACCCTTCAACAACCACAGATTCCAACGTTTTACTACTTTATCAATGTAGGTCTAGCACTTTCAGAATGTCAACTTCTTACATTTGTCTGACTGGGAGTTACAACAGTCGGCAGGATTAATTCTCTCTTAACCCCCATGACCACTGTCCTTCTGGTCTAGAAAAGACCAAATCTTGAATGAAGCACTATTTTGCTTCAAAACGCAAGATTTAATCTGAAATTCTGCCCCGTACCGAGAAAACCAAACACCTCCCTTCATCTCTTCGCCTTGTCCCGGCTCCGAGCTCTGCCTTGTCTCGCCGTCTCTGACCTCTGCCCTTCCATCTCTTTTATCGTCTCTTCATTTGCCTTCTTTGCCAGTGGTCGTACTCCCTCCTTCATCTCCTCTGGGTTCCCGTGCTGAATAATTCAGAATCAAGCTCGATTCGTAAGACCGCTTGCAGAGCACAGACATTTGAGTCTTGCTCTTTGGTGCGTTGGCCAATTATGGCGTCTCCGCTGCCTAGTTGCCAATGACATGCCGCTGTTCATCGAACATGTGAACATGATGTGTTCCAAACACAATATTGAAACCAGCAAATGAAAGGCCACAATGATGTTATACGAACATAGTCACAGTTCTGCAGCTGGGCCCGACTCTGAGCAATATCCAACAGTTTCAGCAAAATAGAGCCACTTCTTGTGATTTACGTGTTGATCGAGGCATTTCACGGTCTGAGAACATTGAGCCATTCAGACTTTGAGCTACCTCAACGGAGGGAGAATGGAGCATTTTTCTATTTCGCTTCTCTGCCTACCCACCCACATTTTCCCAGCCACTCTGTAGATCAGAACAAGCATGTTCCAATCAGAAGCCGGCTCCACACTGAACCCCAGAATAGACATACATTACAGACATGTTTGCCTCGGGGGGGGGGGGGGGGGGGGGGGCACTCGTATGGGAAAGTTTGTGTTGCTGTATTGCGACTGTCTGCACTGTATGTGTGGGGAAAATAATAGAGGCAGGATAAGAACTTATGATTACAACAGCCATTATTATAGACACATTCAGTGGGATAATTGACGTATAGGGAAATTGAACAATGACTCATTATGAAAGGGTTTTCCCTCAAGAACAAGCAGATAGTCCCTGTATACTCAAAGACACTGACTAAAGCGCTGCTGACTCAGAAAACATGCAATACGGCATTTTAAATGAATGTTATAAGACAAGGACAGACAATCGATTCTGACTGGATAATTAGGTTTTGGGCTTTTACAAAACCGTAATCTAGCATTTAATCCACTTTAATAAAATGAATCCATATTACAATCAATTAAGCTATAGCTTAACATATGTTAAGTATAGAGTGTCAAGGAGCTTTAAAGCAGCTTTTGTTGAATGACTTAAAAGCAGCATAATCACATGATATGCGGATTGGAAATGAGGCTGAAACAAGAAGTCATCTTTTTTTTCACAAGCTGAAAGTCCCAGTTCCTCACTAGCATGTTAAGCTTAAAGGAACAGTTTCATCTTTTCGGAAATGCACTGATTTGCCTTTTTCTGCCAAGAGCTGAGAAATGGTACAATCCACTTTCATTTAAGCTGAACACTGTATGAAGCAGCCAGCAAGAGACAGTCACTGTAATGAGAAAGCTAAGCATTGAATAAGTCACCCAGCAGCTTGGCTTCATGAATTGCTCGACTTCTTACACTGCAACAACACTTTTCTATATCCTGGAAATCTATTCCGAGTTGTTTTTTCTGACATATTTAGTGGGGGATACTAAAAATCACTCATACAATAACTCTTTGCATCCCCTACGGACACTTTCTAGAATGTAAAGCAGACTTTGAGAAATTGCCCATATGTTTGATTTTGAAGAATTCTGCTTAAGTATGTTCATAAGAGTGTTTCTGTCTGCCAATGCCTGGTTTCACTGTGATGTTTTAGTCGATCAAATGTTGGATAAGGGGTCTGCAGCTTCTCTTACAGGAAGTTAAAGGAGGATACTTGAAGAGAAAAAGAAAAAAGGAACCACTGGTTTCTAGTTTGCTCATTCATTAAAGCCCATCTTCTTGAAACTGACAAGCTTCCAGAAGTCGCCAAAGACAATACTGAACCTGCTGAAAAACAGCACCAAATGGTTGTAATTTGACACCAGCTTTAGGTTGAGGATTAACTGGATCCTCGATGGGAAAAAAGTGAATCAGGAAAGTTCCTTTACAACCATCTATTGATCTGGCATTTCCGTAGATAACGAAAAGAGAAACGATCACAAAAGGTGTTCAAGTGTATTCTCAGGCCGTCGGTCAGGTTACGTCACTAAAGCGGGCCTCGTAGCACCATTGAAAGAACTTTTGTTTTCCTAGACAGGTCAGAGATTGACCCTACACTACACTGAGGTACATAAACGCAGAGGACTTTGGCATTGCCCCGTGTTAACAGGAATATAATCAGTAGTACTGTCTAGTACATTTTGAATGGGAAATATATGATTAAATCTGTAATTGCTACACTGACATCCATAATATTAGCTGTAGCTGTGTGTGTGTTTGTGTGTATTGGGTTGGGTCAACATGTCATTAGGCTTAAGCCAAAGTATCATGTTCAGTCTCGAGAAGAAGAGGTTGGATGTCCAAGTTGCCTCCTCCAGTTGGACTCCATTTTCCCTTCATAGAAAACAATATATAAAGGGCCCAATTAGAGGTGCATTGTGGCGGTTTGAGCTCCTGAATTATGCAAATATCCGTGTATGGCCGCTGTGATCATTGGCTTCCTAACGCCCACAAACTGCGAACATGATCCCGGCTGATCTCGAAGCATCAGAGGCCTCTCTGTGGAACTTCTCTCACAGAGAATTCCCCACGAAGCTGATACACAAAACCAGACATACCCGAGTGGCCTCCAGACATTCAAGGAGTAACACGAACATTACATTTCCCCCCCCCCCTTGCTGAAAGTGTTGTCTTTGATGGCTTTTTCAGCTATCCTTTCAGCTAAACTGATGTTTCTCGTGTGGATTGCTCCATAAATCTCTCTCAATCTCCTTCAAATTTTTCATTCATTCTCCAGCAGAAGACGTGGGACGAGCGAAGAGTGCGCCAAAGAGGCGGAGAGCAAAGTAATGAGGGTGTGATGGATGGAAATACTCCAAGACGTGGCTGGAAACAAAAGCCGTATATCTGCGGTGCAGGCGCGGGAGGAGAAGAGGAGCAGTTTACTTTAAGAGGTTTTTCTCTCTGCACGGATCAAAGAAGGGGGACTTTGGTTTGGTTCAAAGTGAAAGAAATCTCCAATCTTTCACCTCGGCACCCTAAAGCAAGCCAGTCAACAAGTCAATATAAACAGCTGCAGGGCTCCTGCATAACGGCTTCAATTTCTGCAAAAGCCTCCTAAGACCTGCTGTATCAGGAGTGCTGACTCAGCAAGGCTCCGTATTCACACACTGTGCACGTTTCATTAATCCGACCCCGCAGTCTTGCACCATCGATTCTGCTTTGGGGAAATTTGTGAGCGAAATTGTTCAGGCAAATTTACTCGCGGGTAATGCCGCTCTGCTGTCAAATGGTAATATGAAACAAAGAGTTGACAAGCCACCCATATAGAGGAACAGAACAGGTACACGTGTTAGTTTAGCTGAGGTAGAAGATGGACTGAGGAACACAAAATAACTAATATTTGATAGCTAAAGATAGTGAAGAGCTTTATGTGCTGGAGATGGGCCTCTGTATGTCATCCGTTTGGAAATACAGCCACAAAACATTCACCCAATAAAAAAAATAAAAACAAATCAGATTCATGGTTTGTTCATTGCTTCATTTTAGTCTTTTTTTGATGGGAAAAACATTAATGACCAAAATCACTAAATTGACCCAGCAAACCGTTGGAGTTGCTGGATACCACCGATCTACTTTTGGAGCCGATACTGCAGATATCGATGTGACACTTTGTACAAAAGCCTTATGAGGCAGTGTAACCCAAAGCTTAAATAGTGGAGGACATGAATTATAGCTGTTTGGAAGACTCCCCAGACAAAACTTTACATCACAATTACTACACTGTTCCCGATCTCGGTTCCAATTATGACTGTGCAGCCGCCATCTGTGCAAATCTCCGTCTCTGACGTGATGATCTCGATGATCCCATGAAGTATGAAATAATTCATAAAGCCGGTTTAGCGTGGAAGAATAAATAATTAACCCAGCCAACAGGAAGTAGGGCCTGGTGACAAGGAGGTCACAGCAAAGGTCACACACATACTGACAACTCACACACTCACTCACTCACATGCGTACTTTCTCTCTTTATAGTAGAAATAACTGAAACCCACAGTGCACCTTAACTTTACTCGGTTTATTGATTTAAGCGCCTTACCTTGTTCCTGCCGTTGTAGTCCTGCACTGTCAAACAAAGCTGAACCTGACTTCAGGTGTGTGTGGTGGAACATACCATGTGTTAACTGACCAGGGGTTCTCACTCACTCTGTATTGAACTGAAGTGAGTATTTGTTGCACATGAATGGGAATATGTGAAGAAATTTGACGGGTTATTTTTTATTTTTTTTCAACCCCTAATTCCTAAAACGTCAGAAAGAGATTCTGAAGATGGTACGGTCCAGAGAGGAAGGGCTAATCATATGAATCTCTCTGGGTGTGAGTTAGACTGAGGGTGGCAAACCAGAGAAGCACAACCATTGAAGGACTGAAGCTTTGTGATGTATTAGTGTTTTTTTTGTTTTGTTTTGTTTTATTACTTTGGACATCCAACTGCTTTGAGTTTTTGCCGTCTATTCTTCACTTTAAAATAACACAAACTAACCAATCGACATGACTGTTGATCAGTAAGTACCACGCTCTGCAAGGTCAATATGTTTTTCTCAAAAATGGCTGGTGGAGCCTCATAAATACACTGTTGACGAAGTTAAAAAGTCTGATAAAAAGCGCATATTTAAGCCAAGAGGCGACAATACAATTTGTAGCGGACCGCGTTCAGGTCAGTACATTGTTGAGCGATCGATCAAACTTGTTCTCAAAGCAATTTTCAGGCTTTCAAAACACTTTGCAGGATATTGACAGAGTGATAGACGGACAAAACCGGGAGGGACAAGGGAACCGTAAACAAGAATGAAAAACCAAAACCATTTAGGCATCCATCGGAGGGCTGGAGTCGATCATAGCCGAGTATCGGCTGACGGCAGGTCGCCGGTCTATTTCGGAGAAATAAACAGCCGCACACCAAGTGCAAGTTAAGAGGAAATGAACGCACAGAAAACCCAAAAGTCACCAACCTCAGACCCAGAGCGGGAAAAAGGGATGCATAATATTAGTTAATCATGCATTGAGTATTGCGGTAACTTTGTGACAACACTTAAGTAGACTGTTAACGTCTACACCACGATTTTTTATTTTTTTTAATCAAGTGGGAAAAAGGTTTGTGTGCCTCATTGGTTTTTGGTCATTTTCATTGATTTAGATGCTTCTGACTTTTTCTACAATTTGCCTATTGCAGATGTAGATTTCCTTTTTATGACACATTTACAATATATTGTGCAGCCTGGCAGGGAATATACTGTACCTCCACTAAGACTCACGGCCACAATCAAGTGGGAAGATAAAGACCAACAGAATGAAATTGGTTTTAAATAAAAAAAATAAAAAAACATAAAATTTTAAGCCTTTCTTTAAATTTTGCAACATTTCAACACTCCGATCTTAAATATGCTCGAACATCACAGTGAAGCCGAACACTGACCAACACGCTAAAGCAAGAGCCTTCAAAATACACTTTCTCAGGTCTGGTCCAGATTCAACAAAGTCTCTTATGGTGTTGTTTTTTATATGTGAACATAATTTTGACAATATCTGGCATTCCCACATTTTTAAAGAAGGCCCTGAGGATCATTATGAGAATCGCTCGTCTTAAGAATAGTCTCTTTACTTCTATAAACTAAGAAATCCTGACATTGACTAGCATCGATTTTCAATGATGCTTTATTCAAGTTTTGCGGTGTCTTTGTTTTCAATGCTGTAAATGGATTAATCATTGATTAAGCTTAATTTCAATGTGTCAGATACAGGCCTTTTTATCAGGACTGTATATGTTATATTCTTGATTAAAAAATTTTTTTGTTATAGCGTAAGGTAGTACTTTTACTCTGAAACTCTTCCGCAAAGAGGATGTGCAGCTTCTAAAGGACAAGTACATTTAGCTACACGAGGAGGTATCAAGTGAGAGCTGCTCTTTTTCCAGACACATGGCCACACAAAGACGAGTAAAAGCAAAAGAAACAGCCAGAGCGCCGCTGCCAGCCACAGGCACACGGTTTTATTTATGAATTTAATTTGTGTTTGTCTTAAAGAGGCAGTTGGCGGTCCGCCTCCAGGACGCGGAGGGGAGTTAGGACCCAGAGGACGACGACGGGGGGGGGGGGTAGCGCCGTTTTAAATTGGAAGCAGACCTTCTTCCCCCCGCCGACGCCAGCCTTTCCCTCCTCACCGCGGCGTCGCTCCCTCGTCCCCCGAAAGACACAAAGGTAGAAGAGGGAGACGGACGAGTCTGGAACTGGTTTCCAAGCCACATCTTGTAGGAAATCCTGAACAGAGCGAGTTAACGAGCGACACGGAAAACCGCCGAGGCTCCCCTCCCCGCGCGCATCAGAAAGTACAAAACGCGCCCTCGGATAGGCCCGCGGAGCCACACACACACACACACACACACACACACACACACACACACACACACACACACACACACACACACACACAAGTAAAGAAAAACGCGGACGCACATATGGCTGCAGCTACACAAAACGTGGCTCCGGATAAACATACCTGCACTGGCTCACATTGCGCTCAAACGAGACACACGGCGCTCGTTCGCCTCCCTTCGCAACACACACACTTCTCAAGGGATCAGACAGGGTTTCCCTCCTCGCACACATCTGTTAACTGTATATATGGCACGCTGGCACACATTCATGCAACACCACAGCGAGACCTCCCTGCGTGCTGGTACGATATCAGGCCACAACGAGGCTGTGTGTGCCTGTGCTAATAGAAAGGCTAATAAAGAGCAGATTTCACACAACAGTGTTCACCATGGTTACAAATCTTCGCACAAAGGGAAGGAAAGACACTAAAAAATAAAAAACTTTTCTATTTCCTCCCCCTTACATTGGTATGCACCCTCGGGTGTAGGGCACAGCCATTTTTTTTTTCTCCCAGCCAAGATATTGTCACATTTATGAAAGTGTGGGAGAAGCCAAGAAACTAATATGTGTGATGGAGGAAGGAAGAAGGTTGAAGTGTTTGCCTGAAGGCGTCATTTGTATACACGTGGGATGTGATCGCTGTTGATCTTTTTCTTTTTTTCTTTGGGGGGGGGGGGGGGGGGGGGGTCCCGATTGTGTCACTGCTGGTATGTGAACGTTTCGGCTGGCCGAGCTAATATTAGAATCACAATTCAATCAAAACTGAAATCCTAATCCAACTGTACATAGGAAACTACTATAAAAGTTCTTCAACATAACTCAGCAATATAAAATACAAGTTTAGGAACATTATTCTTAATTGTAAACAGCTTCGCACCCATTTCTCTTCTTGCATTACATGAAAAAGAAGACGCTCTTGTAAGGAGCGTGGGCCTCTTCTTTGTCCAGGTATAAAACACATCTTTAAAATCTACTTTTAATAACGCTTTCAACCCAGCATTTTTGTTGAGTTTTTTTTAGTCTTTCTATATGGATTTTAGTTGTATTCTATACTTTTATGTCCCATGTTTAAAATCATACTCTTCATGGACAGCACCGTTGTTGTGTGAAAACACTTTATAAGATGAAAACGGTCGGGTATATAGTGGTAACTTACCGGAAGCACCCACAAACGTACGTCTTATTTTGTTTTGACGCCGCGCTTCTCTAATGAACCGCGGCTGTCTCGGCTAATGCCTTCATGTGTGTGATTCTGTCATCAGGCACTAATGTGCTGATCTGTGACATTTCCTCCCGGTCGATCTAACACGTTACACCTGTTCCACTAGTCTCGAGGTCTGTGAGCTCCGGCCTCGTGGGACTTGATCCCATTCCCTCCTCAGATGATCCCGACGCAGGTGTGTATTGCTTAAAAGTACTCCGCGCTTGCACAAACCGCTGCGATCTGATTCTGGAGCAGCCATCACACAGTCGCCCCTGGGACATTAAGCTCTAATGGCTGCGAAACTGTAAATGTCACAGTGATTTGGGCCAAGCGCCGAGGGGAGAGAGCCTGCCAGTGTGTGTGTGTGTGTGTGTGTGTGTGTGTGTGTGTGTGTGTGTGTGTGTGTGCGAGTGAGCGAGTGAGCGTATATGTGTGAGTACGTGAGTCTATTGTCATGTCAGCACCAATGTCTGCGCAAAACAGATCGCAGGAAAAGGGCAGTGAAGTGAAACGGAGTAATTACAGCATGACAAGAGTACGTCACAGACCACACACACGCACACACACACACACACACACGGCTATACATTACCTAATTAAGTCTGGTACAAATGTCGCAAAATTTAACAATTACATTGCATTCGTGTGTTCACTCGAGCGCCGCACGTGAGTCTGCAGGCCACTCGTGGCTTTAAGCCCCTTTTAATACAACCAGTCCTTTTCACGAGACTCAACGACACGTTTCCAGTTCAGATCACAGCTGCTGCCAGCAGTCGATGTTTCGCAGCTGCAGCTCGTCAGTTATCGAAGCTTTTATCAGAAGTGATGTATATGAACGAGTTCACGCAATTCAGCTCACTTGTCGAGTCGATATAAAACATCCTCTTAAAGCATTTCATAACACATGTCAACATAGGTCAAAAGTCATGTAATCTAGAAAGCCGTATAAACTTCTTCATTTTCAGACATATGCAATACATGGCACGTCACAAATGATCAAAATATACCTTACATCCTAATATATGCCACAACATAAGCTATTTTGCAATATATGGAACATCAAAAGTCCTTACTCAAAAATTCACATCAAATTCAGTTATATGCATAAAATGTTCCATATCGCTATATGTCGTATCACAACATATTCCAAAAAGACCCAAAGGAAAATCTCAAGTTATCGGTCAAATTAAGAATTTGACAAATGGTAAATCATGTAATCACACAATCGCAATATAGCTTATATATGCCACGATATACAGCAATTACTGTCATATCCGAACATGTACCAATATAGCAATATATACCATATCAGGACAAATGTCACAATAATTCAATAAATTTTATATCCCAATGTGTCATGTCACCAGAAAAGCCATAGCAACGTAAGTTTACCAGATAAGCCAAATTGCAATGACATATCGCAATATATGTCATTTCCCAATATAGGCTATCTTGCATTATAAGTCATAACAATAAATCACAGCTCATGTTATGCTCCAATATTCACCACAATCTGCTAAAGTCACTTCATCCAACATAGAAGCTGGAGTCTGTCCAAGCTGTCGGCAAAAGACGAGATACACCAGCGTCGGTCCCGTGCATGCAAATGATTATTTAACCAGTTGAACTCAATAATGTACGAGGTACATGGATACACAGGATTCTTTAGAGAAGGCTTTGCGTTAAGGGGGACGAGGAAAGCACTTGCGTGGTGTGTGCTCATGAAAGGTTTTTCAATTTGCACGACACAGAAAATTACATATACTGTGAAGCTCATATAAGTTGTGTACAGAATACTGTGGCCGGTAACAAGGTTCGCACCATCTCATTCAAAAAGATGCTCTTTTTCTTTTTGCCTCTTTCTTCCACAGGATGTGACCAAGACATTTTCTGGAGGGGTTTTTCAATTTCAGAAGCAGAGCAGTCTTTAGAATTTGGTCCATTTCCCAAGGCTTTTATACTTTTCATTTCTGCCACCAGGTAAGAAATAATTAAGGCTGTCAATCAATTCAATTTTTTTTTTTTTTTAAATTAAAGCCCGGTCACTTTTCGTCGAAAACGATGAAGTTGCAACTTTTCTGAAACGCTGCTGCGCATGCGACCAACAGATGTCGTAAACACTTCCAGCCCACAATCTCCTGGGACTTGGTGGTCCGCGTGCTCGCCATTATTAATGTTGTGGTGGCCCAACATGCCAAACGACAGCGTTTTCAGCATTTCGACCATTTTCGGTTTCAAAACGTTGCCATTTTCTGAAATGGCAAAACAATGCATTTTCACTTGCGAAAATGGGACCATAGAGTCCCGAACAACAGCTGTAAGGCCAGCCAGAAGTGTGAACACAGGATAACTACCAGGAACCAGTTTAATGAAGAAATTAGAGTAACTTTAAACCAATCGGAAACTATCTGACAAACAAGCTACACTTTGGCCAATGATGTAAACCAGTTACAAACCATTCCGAAAACCAGACATTAAACATTTCCAGCTTTATTCTATTAGTGTTTAACTGTAACCTATTGATAAGCACATGTCAGGATAATGTTCTCTTGTACTGAATTTGTGTGGATTCTTTTTTATAGCTTGTGTCATTCAATACACTTGACATGTTTATTATCAGTAAAAGATAATTATCCCTGCGCTCTAGTTTCTTGATTGCTTTGGCAGCAGTAATGCTATTATTATATTTTTTTTTTTGCTTTTAGTGGTATTAAAAAGGTTTTAAAAGTCATTAAATATGCACTATAAATACCTGCAATTCCCCGGTTAATCCCAACTGTGCAGCAAGGCCTCGGGCAGGATGTGGAGTCAGAACACTAATTGAGTAAATCACTATCGTGCAATCTGCTGTTGTGCAATACTGTACATTTACTTTACTATGAATGTGGAGCTGTAGATTAAAAAAAAAAAAAAAAAAAAGAGGCTATGGATCTGGGCGAGCCATGAAGACGTTGGAGGCAGGATCTGCCTTGGCTGTGAGGCCGGCGGACATATCATGACTCTTACATAAGCTCCTCCGAACCCAGAGGTATTTTTATCCCTCGTTTGTTATCTATAATAAGACATCTCTTTCTCTTTTTTTTTTCTTTCTTCCTCCCCCACCACCACCCCTCGCTCCTCACCCAGACTCCGCGGGAAAATCCTGATTAGTGTCCTGATGGCTTGACAGAGAGCGATGGCAGTAGAGATACAGGGAACGGTGGAGGGGGGGAAAAAATGGAAAGAAAGAAACCGGAGACGAGAAAGATGTGAGTTATGGACAGGAGTGAGCGGCGGGCTGGTTCAGCATGTTTACCCCCCCCCCCCCCCCCCCCCCCCCCCCCCCCCCCGCTTCAATGAGAAACTGTGTGCGAGAGTGACCTTTGTTTGTCCGGAGATAAGGCCGGCGGCCAGGTCTGGACTGCATCAGTGCCACCTGAGCTGGTGTTCAGTAACAAGGCCTAAAAAGGCCACCTCCTATCAGAGGGTAGCATCCTTTCTGCTGTGCTGCTCGCCACCTTATCCCTTATCTATCTACATGAGGTGGGGAAAAGAATACCGCAGGACAAGAGGGGGGGTCGGGGGGTTGGAGGTTATCGCAGAAACTACCGGAGTCGATGTTAGAACCGTGCTAATGTGTACGGGCCGTCGCAGAAACGTACAGGTGAAAGAAAAAAGAGAAGGCCAGTGGTGTACGGGGCATACAGCATAAACCCACGTCTTTTTCAGCCACCATTGTGTACCCCCACTTCCAAATCCCCCATGATGCACCACTCAGAAGCATAAACCCAGATTGCCTTTTTTTTTCCCCCCCGTAGGACAATGAAGGCATGACCCACCCTACTCTGTCTCTAATTGGCTAACACTCGCTGCATTCACTGATTTGATTGGTTAATGTCTATGTTTACCATGCAGCATGAGGGCTGATGAGCCAATCAGAGGCAGAGTAGGGCGGGTCATGACGAGGCAAAAGCTGCTAAACCGATAAATTGTAAGTAAAATTATGTGACAATGAGCAAATACTATGGACGGATTTTCTAAAGGAATGTGTTTCTGGGCTGCTTTAAAAGGCAAAACTCAAGAATATAATCCCGCTACGCCACCGGTTGAGGCTCTGATGTGGGTCAGGAGGTAGCGAGAATACGCTAGCGCTTCTTGGCGATAAGCGTTGAGCTGGCCCACTCTTGTCCTCGTCCTTCTCATGGACCCCGGCCTCCTCCTCTCGGTTGCCACTGCATGCAGCCAAGCTCCAGCCTTCTTCAATAACCTAATGAGAAAAAGCTGGTAGGAAAATCCTGGACGGAGTCCTACGTAAACTTAGAGCCATCTCACGGAACAGTCCAGTGGAGTGGAAGTTTCGGAAAAAAATAAATAAAAAAGCTTGGAAAAGAGAAATGTGAGAAATTTAGACAGAGCTTTGCTTTGTTCTCGTAGATGCTGCAGATAAAATGTGTTTATATTATGTACAATATCTGAAGACGTATATAAATACATCCACAACGCTAACCCATTAGAAAACAATGAAAAAAAAAAAAAAAAGGATTTCTACTTGAAGTAGCTTCATCCAAACAAGCGATCATCCGAAAAAGCCAACGAGACAGCCAAACTGCGAAGAGTTTAACTAGCTACCAACCCAACTAGGTAAGTCACCAATAAACTAACAAGTCAGACTTTCACATGTTCAAATACACAAACGGCAAACACACAGCAATCTAACCGCTCAACCAGCTAAACACCCTACAAACCGTACACCCAAACAGGCGAGCAGTCAACTGGACCATTTATTTAACCAAACCACCACGCCTCATGATTTGCAGCAGATGACAGTGACAAGGGGGTTGTTTTGTTTTCTTCCTTTTTCCGCGGTAATTAACCGCTGGGATTAATCCGCGCTAATTGCTCTGCCGGTGCAAATAATTGATTTCAAAAAAACGGTGACAAATTTGCCGTCTGCATACAAACGCGCATGTGTTGCAGACCTCAGACAATACGAGCGCGGCAGCGCTGCAGCTTCGGGCGAACGCGGAGATTACGAGCGGGCGAGACACAAACACACAGTCAGCGGAGGGATTTTTACAGAGCCGCAGACGAGCTCTTGAAGTCAGCACATCTGTAAAAGTCTAAGCTCCATGGCTCGCTCTGGATTTCACTGCCTCTTGTCACCAAAGTCCTCCACTGCTCCTCTTTGCCAGCCTGTGGTTTTCACATTAATACGTTAAATAGACCGTCGGAATCGCAGGGAGAGCACGACATGCACCAAGAAGACTGGAGAAAGTGACACTACGGGGGGGGGGGGGGGGGGGGGGGGGGGGGGGGGTAAGCAAAAGTCTGCAAGTTAATGCACAATCACACACACATAGTGAGAGTGTTTCCTGCTGCTGTCTGGCACTCCACTGTGGACTTTATGGTTTGTACCCCTGAGTCATTGTGGTTGGAGTCCCACCGGGTGCGTATCAGGTTAGCCGGGCTTCTGCCGCCAACAAAACTCACAGCTGTCAGGCTCCGGCCCTCAAACACAGGAGGAGAGAAACCGGGTTAGGGCGGGTAACCGGAGAGGCCCTGATGTGTCCACCAGAGAAACCACAGCTCGAGTTCACGGCGTTCCACCGACTCCAGAACGCTCACATCCTTTTATCCAACGTCCAGACCTGCTCCCCTACAAGACCCTCCGATCATAATACTACTTTATTTACAGGCGAACGTTTTCTACGGGATTTCTGCATGCCATACTCCACAAATCAGCCTTTGCATTGTAACACACATCCGACTATAAGCAGTACGGTGAGTCTTAGCAGCAGGAACCGATTACCATCAATATATTTGAAACACGGTTACACCTAAGGACCTGTAGCAGTAATATTGGCCATTTTAAAAGTATATGTTAACATTTTGCCAATAATTCAATAAGGTGTTACAAAAAAAAAAAGAAAATCTTTTAAAAATGCTTCTCAATTAGAGCTGCAGGATGTTATAAACGTGCGGAATGTGATGACGTTGAGCTAACTTCCTACTTTGAGATAACTTTAATCATATTTAAGTGCGTCGCTTTTTTTTTTTTTTTCCTTGATTCCCATTTGCAGTTTCGACCAAGTTTGTTGAGTTTGTCCGTCATTTTTCTTTTGATTGTTTCGCTTTTGTGCTTCTCATTTCGGCCATTTTAGGTGCGAACAGCTCGCTAAAGCTGCAGAAACAAGCAGAACTGCGAACACAGCTGGTTTGTGGCGAAAACGTCCAACTGTTACACAATAGTAAGACGTCAGCAGTTCTTAATTGTAAAATTTCATGAATGCAACATAAGTTTTGTGGCGACACTCAAATTTATTAGGTGGGAAGTCGGCAGTAATGGCCGTTTCCGTCATAAAGGCTGCAGAACTCTGCGATAGACCAAACTGGGGGATTGCTATTGTGTGAAATAAACCCATTCGGTCAGGTGCATTGTGGGCATGCTTCATCCAGTTGCACAAAGCTAAATGTTCTTTCTCTAGCTCCGTTTGCGTTGAAGGCGAGACTTAAAATCATTCAAACGAATGGCATTTTCCTGAACCATATTTAACACTAAAAGGGAAAATCCATGAGGCAGGGAACGGCAGCGACTTCTCTCCTGGAAATGATTTGAGAGCCTCAAAGGAGGGCTTTTTGTCGGAAACAAACCCGGCCAGGAGCCAGGTGCGCGGGCCCAACCTGTAATGATCTAATATGTTGAAACTGTGGCGCCGCGGCAATCAGCGGTACGGTGGAAGAACGAGTAGCAGAAGAAAGGTTTTCTTTGTGTTCGACAGCTTAAACAAAACTCCTATGAGCAGGGGCCTCATACCGAGCCGTCGGCTTGCCCCTCGCTGCAGTCTGCAGAGCTCTACCTCGGCCTCTCTGCCGTCGCCTTCTGATTGTCACTTCTGTTATGCATCAATAATTGGCACTTTCAGCAGGCTGAATCATTGAATTTCGCACACATACTGTATAGTGTGTCAGGAGCTTGTCACCGCCAGTAAACCGATCTATCACTGTTTTCAGTGAATCGGTGTTTGAGCGGAGGAAAACGTTAAGCTCCCAGCAACCTCGCCGCCGGTGGACGCGCGTTAAGCGCCGCATGCAGCAGATGTTATTCGGGGGATTGAATCACACGGAAAGAGTACAGAGATACAGACGAGCAAAAAAAACTTCCCCGCAATTATTCTGGTAAATATTGCAACTGGTGCTTGGACGGCGATGCGATGAGCGCTCACTCATTTCCTTCTGTCGGTGCCAAGAGCAAAGGCTCTGTGACTAACGGCACTGAATCTTTCCAGCTAGCATTAAGTTCTGAATGCAACAAAGGTTTTTTCAGGCACAATAACAAAACCCCTACACCCACACGCACACGCCTACATGAATACCAGCAGAATGTTTTTGTCCGCGGTTGTGTTCTCATTAGAGTTCTTTGGTTTGCAGTTATGTAACTTTTCGCTCTGCCGCTTAGTTTCTTTGCTGAAAAGAGAAAATGCTGTGCTCGAGCGCAATCGAGCAAATTCCGACCTCACGGGAAAGCTGTCGCAGACGACACAGGTGTCGCAGACGGCATTATTTAGGGGACCAGCCTTTAAGCGGCATGACCGCGCAGTAAGCACGTCATAATGAAAATAACACTGCATGCAGTAGCTTTTAATCACAATTCCATCGGATCTAAATGCACTTTGCTCCACGTAGTACTCAGCTACTGCACGTGCGCACCCCGGCCACAGTAAACAGTTCTTCGGCACACGCGCGATTAGATGGTCCCTGGATTCGGGTGTTGTTTGTAGCGTATTGTTCTCCGTGTGCGTGTGTTTGGTTTCTTTACAAAAAACAACCAACAGCGCAAACCTGTGGCCTGGCATGCTCACTACATCCTCAGCTTTTTCCCCACTTGAAACGTTGGGATGTCAATGTTTTGTTTTTCTTTGTTTTTTTAAGTTTGAGTCCAAATTCGAACCATTTTGGAGTATATAAGAAAACAATAATTAACAATTATGTGGGAAAAAAACATGAGAAATTGCAGCATTAAATTAAAAGTTATGACTGCAGGGGTTCAGTCGGGGGCCGCAACGTGGTTTCACGGAGGGACCATCCTCCCACACTTTGCAAACTGTGAGTATACAAAAACTGTCAGGTCGGCTCTTGACCCTCTGTGGGTTTTTTTTTGTTTAATCTCAAATTCATCCTGATTGGCTCACAATCTGCTTCCAATCTGGGGACGCGCCAACATCGCCGGTCGGACTCGCCCGTTTTGTCGATTATCCCAACACGTCAAAACGTGCTCGTAAACATTCAGCATGTGCTCAATTCCACAGTTAATTTTTCATGCGATTGTGTGCCGGGACGTACGCACTAATACACACCCGAGCGCACGCAGGCGGATCCCTCGAGGCGAGCACTTTGCATGCAAAATGCATGCGAGTCGCATCGCATGCTCGGCGAGTCATATGAATCGCAGGCTAAAGACCGTCCGCACGCCCACGCACAAAACGTGCCTGGCACGGCGCAGTAAGGGAATTCTTCATCAAATCCTTCGGCGCATGAGCAAGACTTCCTGGAAGCCCACCGACAAAGTTCACAATCTCACACGTCTGTGTCACTCACATGTTAAAGAAATAACGGAAAAGACGGGTGATTATTATTTTTTTTTATTTAAATAAGTTTGATTCAAATACTTTGTCACTGACAAGTCAACATTATCAATATTGTAACGTTCCACAATATTTCAACCTAATTTTAACAGTATTCTCCATATTTCATTGTTTCTTAAAATTGTTTTGACTTTATTCCTCATATTGTGACTTCACTAAGCTGTTTCTGGTCTTTTTTTTTTGTTTGTTTCCGTCACGTTTTTTTTTCTCATTGTGCTCTCATTTTTCTTTGCAAAGGGAAGTCCTGCACCTCGATAGATTCAGGTCGTGTAACAACATTTCTAAGTTATAAATCATTCGACAAAATGAATTTTTTTCATTTTAGTAGAATTTAAATAAAGATGTACTTTCAAGTAGAATTACTACAAGGCGTAAAATTAGTACTTCAACAATATTCTCAACACTTTGACTTCATTCTTCAGATCTCACCTCTGTTTTTGTCATTTTAACTTCCCTGTCAAGATTTGGACTTTTCGTGTAAATGTTTCAACTGTTTTCTCTAAAAAAAAAGGCTTCATTCTCAAACGTTGCCTTCCCAAAATGTCAAAAACAGACTCGATGGTCTGGACATTTTATCTTTACTAACCCACATTTCTCATTATCTCATCTTTGATGTTGAAAGCACTCCATTCTTGACCGTTTTCATTCTTGACATTTGGACGTTTCACTGTGTTCTTGGCACTTCACCGTAGCAATGATACGACGTCTTAGTGTCCAACTGCAAGATCTTGGAAATGTCGGAAAGATCTCCAATATATCAGGAGAGGAGGAGGGTGTGTGTGTGTGTGTGTGTGTGTGTGTATGGTTTTTTTTTTTGGGGGGGGGGGGGGGATTTCGGGAGGAGGAAACAAGCTTTTGGCACTTACATGCTACTTTTAAACCTTTTAAAAATGCTCAGCTCTCCAATCGAGCCTCATTAGCTATCTCATCTATACCTCCTGATTTAGGAGGCTGCACTGTGCCGACGTGAAACTCTCGGCTCATGGGGGAAGGCGAGAGGAGGAAAGGAGAAAGAAGGCTGCTTGGTTTTGTGAAACTACGGACATTTTCATCCATAAAACTCTGCACCACAACAAAGAAAAGGTTCAATTTAAAGGTTATTACGGCGCTATTTTACATGCATGGCCCACTCGAGATGAAATTGGGGATGTTTCTGGGCCGTTAACTAAATTGTGTTCGACTCCCCTCCTTGGTCAGATATCCTCTCTTCCTGATCTGTTCCTGTGTAATCAGCAGCTTAAATCAAGGAGAGCCAGCATTGGACGTGATCCCAAAACAATCCCCCCGTCCTCCTCCCGCCTTCGTCTTGGCACGACATCCGGCTCCCCACAAGAGAGGAGACACCTACGGGAGTCCTGGGGAAGCGTGTGTGCGAGTCCCTCTTACACAACCCCGTGTGTGCAAAACACACAAGCTCTCACTTTCTATCACTTCTGCACAGATTCTGCAGGAGTCACTAACAAAACAAAAAAACAAAAAAAAAACTTGCGGAGGGGATTTCACACAGGCAATGTGCTGGGCTAAACATCACTCAGAGCGTGCACCCCGGGGGTTCTTCAATTAGACTCTAAATACCTCAGCGAGGCATCCAGGGGTCCTAATTACTTCAGACTGTTGAAAACTGTCGCGGGCCGCCCCGGGCCGAGGGGCTTACCGAGGATGTGCCTGTTTAGAATGAATTCTGGCCCCGAGATCTGTCGGGCTTTCCCTTCCCTGTTCTGCCAGACAGAGTCAGACAGAGGAAGAGGTCTGATGCTGCTGCTGCTGCTGCTGCTGCTGTGGATGTGGATGTGTATTTATAGCAGGGGTGAGAGCGACTACAGCAGGATTTTCTTCTTGAACCGGAGAGCAGGGAGAGAGAGACACGGCGTGGAGAGGCGGCAGCAGCAGTGGAGGAGGCCCACGGATCAAGAGAGGAAGAGTTAAAAATACAACAAGAGAGACATCTGCTGCTCTTGGTTACATACGTAGAGAAAGGCGCACACACACACACACACACACACACACACACACACACACACACACACACACACACACACGCGCGTGCGCGCACACACACGCACACGGATCGATCTCATCAAAGTTACGCCGCATTACAAAATCACTGACCTTTTCCTAAATCGGAGCAGATACGCATTAAAGGGCAAGCAAGAAGATGGAGAATGCAATGCTGTACACACGAAACATAATCGCACATTACCCATTCAGCGCTCCGCTTTGAGGCGTGCAGGTCCGTTGTGAGATCCACGGCGAAGCAGCGATCGGGTGACAAAGTGGCGGTCACTTCGCGAAACAATCAAGTACACTCGGCAGAGCCTGAAAAGTCGTCCGATTTTCAGATCGAAAAGAAGACTCTGTTAGCTTGCGACGCATCTGCGGGAGTGGTAAGTGGCGCACGTTGTACGTCAACGGTGATGCAAATGAAGTACAGACTAACGTTACCTCCTCAAAACTGGAATCAATTCATCGGAAATTAAAGCAAAAGATGACAACTTACAAGCCCAAAAAAAAAACATCGCGCTTCAATAACAATGCTAACGTGTTACGTTGACGTGCGTTGTACATTAACGCTATACCAAATAAACTACAGACTCGCGTCAACGCCGCAGAACCAGATTCAATTTATCGTAAAACGAAGCAAAAGATGCATCAATTCAGCAAAGTCACAGAATGGGTGGACACGTACAAGCCAAAAAACATCACATTTTCAACAGCTTCACGAGTTCTACGTCGTGGCACCGCTTCCACTTGAGGGCTCTCTCGTGGTGCATAAAAGTTTCGACAAAATCTGTTTGGAAAAACGACTGCAACACGAAGCAAAATCTTCAAAACTGCCCAACAGAGCATCACAAGACTTTGTAAGCCAGGATATTCAGATGGCTATAAGACGAATGTCACACAAACTCATCAAATCCTCACAGGTTCTGACTTAAAGGCTGTCATGGATCTGAAAACTTTCATTCACTTTCAAGAAAGTGGAAGGGAATAAATAGGACGGCAGTTTAATAGGTGAACTGAAAGCTAAATTGCCAAATTTGCATTGCGATGAATTATTTTGATAAATTTCATTGCAATTTGGAACAAACATGCATGAAAGCCCATCCAAATGTCCTACGTGAGAGTAAACGACTCCATCAATGATGGCAACAACTTTAACTCAGATTTCAAAACCCAGAAGAGGCTCCAATCCGGCCGAGCCACGAGGAAAATTGTAAGAATCTCACATAAAACATTGATTTTTAAACACATTTGTGAAGCGGCGAGGACACAACACAACACTGAGACACAAGCCGAGAGATCGGTGATGCTAAGCTAGCAAACTAGCGTTAGCCTAAAACCCATTCTGTCAGGATTAGTTTGTAAAAACACCCATAATGCAACACCTCTATTATATTTCGCCGTATTTTGCGCCAGAAAAAAATCATTAAAATGGGCTTCATGTTGAGATTATAGTAATTTGCAGTACTAATTGCTTGGTTATGTGAAAATATTGACATTTTCACCATGTATAATCTATGCTACAACAAAGAAAAACTTTAAAGTTTGAGTGAAAAGGGTATTATGGCACTATTTTATGGATCTGGCACACTCGAGATGAAACTGGGCTCTACATGGCCCCTGAACTAAAATGTGTTTGACACTGTACTTTTAACTGTCGTCAAACAACTTCAAGTACTATTGAAATACCCTGAGTAATTTAAATGTATTCATATTGATATTTTCCATCTTTAATTGGTTTGAACCTCTAAGTCCAGCTGACGAAGAACAATTATTGTCACATTAGCGCTTATGTGGATTTCCCCACCAACCCAGCTTCTTACGTGCTGCAAATGTAGAGTTTGAAGATGGATATTAAACCCACTAACCAATTTCCCCGACAGACATGAGAAGCAGGCTTTGGGAACAGGGTTTTTTTTTTCCCCTCAGATATAAATGTGCTGCCTCTAATATGCGTGCCTAAGCAAAGAGGGGTCCAGGCTGAATAAATGTTTGAGAACCTCCATCTCAGACAATAGTCTCAGGAATCGTCTTTCCGCCCATAGTCACAGAGACCCCCACCACCCCCACCCCCAACCCAAAAGAAAGAAAAGTCTATTTGTGAGACCTTTAAAAGATGTGACATTTACAGACATGGAAATCAGCTGTGATCGTTGGGAGAGCGACACGGAAGATAAAGAGGAGAGGGAGGGCGAGGAAGAAAGGAAGGCAGGGTGAGGGAGTAACAAGTGTCGGCGACGTGGACGGCGTTCCTCAGTGGGCGGGAGGAGAGCGGAATGAGTCGCATGCAGAGCTGTGACAAAAGGAGGATAGAGGGCGGGAAAGCAGGACGTAAAGCAAAACGCACTCGGGCCCCGTTTACACGACGACGTTTCAAACGACAACGTTTTTGTGTTTTCGTTTCACAAAAGTTTCGCGTTTACGCGGCGATGTTTTGAAAACGATGTCTGCTCACACGGAAACGGCAGAGACACTGAAAGCGATGTAGTTGGTGCGCCAGGCCACAAGTTGGCGCTGTTGGTTGTTTTTGTAATGAAAGCACCAACTTGCACACAGAGAACAATACATTTATAAACTATATCACAATAGCGAGTACACAGACATTTTTATGTACAGAGAACTATGTTGGATTGCTATTCCAGGTGACTCTCTACTGTAAAACTACAAAGTGCCAGGAGAAAACGGACTGGGAGCCATGACACTCCGGACGCCGCCATTGTTATTGTCGTTCTACTCAAGCATGTGCAGAAGAACTATTTACTTGTCACGGTGCGCATGCGCAGTTAGCAGCATTTCAGAAAAGTTGCGTTTCCCCTCCCGTTTACACAGAGACTGAGTTGTAGAGTTTTCAAAAAAGTTCCACAGTGGGAGCAGTTTTCAAAACGCTGCATTTTCAGTTGCTCGAAACAACTTTGTCGTGTAAACGGACACTCTTTGCAGCAACATTCATTCCCTCAGGTCTTAAGGACCTGAGACACTGACGCTGAAACACAGTGAGACACAAGAGTCTCGCGCCGCTCCTTTGACTTATGACACTTATGAATCAACAACACCGGGGCAGAAGGAATGACTCGATACGGCTTCGAACAGACTCCGCCCTCTGACGCTATTAACCCCAAAAGGAAGGGGAAGCGGCGGGCGCTCGATGGGCAAGCACACCAGGTGTGTATCAATAAGCTAATTATAACACACAGCCCAGCTCAGCGTGGCCTCCGTCGTGTGAGGTCAGAGGGATTTTCATCACCGCCATGTGAAACAATCGATGGGATCAAGAAGCGGAGCATGACGTGGGAATAGCAGAGGGCAAAGGGGCAGGAATTCCGGAAATGGGCTCGGAGCAAATTTCTTAAGGGAACAAAAGTAGTGCCATAAAAACGCCGTCGTATTAATAGTACAGCCACTGGAGAATTGACAGATGGGTTGTACAGGCAGGGTCAAATATTTTTCATAAAATTAAATTGATTAAACACAGGGAAAACGGAGGCAATCACAGCAAGGTTGTAGCCACGAGGTCACCGGTTTGAATTCCTGAGCAAGGTCTTGTGCCAAATCAAGCACCCAGATCGTACAATCCACTTTGGCAGAAAGCTACGACCCAGCCGGACAAACCGCCAAACAAATCGGAGAACATTTCATAGAAGATGTACGTTTTTGAATAAATTTCTCAAAAATAGCAGAAACAACACAACACTGAGACCCGAGCTGAGATATCAGTGATAGCGTCATGAAAACTAGCAAATAAGCATTGGCCAAAGCCACGCTGTCAGGGTGAATTTGTAAAAATACCCAGAACGCAACAGCTTATTGGACATTTCACTGTATCTTGCACAAAAAGGTCTCGTCAAAATTGGCTTCACATCGAGATTGTAGTCATTTTTGGGTTTTGTGAAAATATAGGTATTTTTATCACCTATACTCTGAAAACAAAAGTGTCCGGATGTTTTTAAAAGAGGACTGCGAGTTTACTGGACACTAACTTTTGGATCTTAATAAAGGAGAAGGAGCTATTTGATGGAAAATTTGAAGTTGGACCTTCATTCATCCAACACATCAACATTAAGCAATCAAGTATCCTGATGTCGCATCTCAGTGGACAAAAGCGTCGGCTTGGCCTCTACCGTCAGGCTTTTTAATATCAGTATCAGCATCCTGAAACTGATTGAAAGTTAAATAATTCAACAAGTTTCAACTTTTAAACCTCATGACTGCAAACACTTCCCACACAGCATTCGGTTCTCACCCAAAGGGAACAAACTGCAGTCTGGTACCACCTGGAAATGTGTTTTATACACATGCAAATGTAAAAGTAAATATCTGCGCGTGGCTGTGGGCCAAACCATTAAAGCGTATTTCCTTATAATTATTTATTGTGACCCAAAGCAGTTTCATTGCATATTTCAAGTTTTATTTCATGTTCATGTTTAATTCTAAATCAATTATTGGGGTACTAATTACTCGAGGCTGGACTTCATGTCCCACATCTGTAAGACACTAAAGTTTAGGTCAATCTGGATGATGCTGTGGTCGCACACTTCAGTAATCTGATTACCACTCAGACATCATCAATATATTGTTTACGATCTTAATACTCAAGATTCCACCTAGGCACAGAGTGAAGACAATGTTTTCTCTGCTGAACTGAAACCAGAAATAGTCCTCACTGGGGTTAAGAATGTCAAGCAGAACCTCTTACCCAATTATTCCAAGATTGGAAAACCCCAGCACAACCAAGCAGGTGTTTCTTACCTGCCACAGGTGGAGACGCGCGTCATTGCGCATGAGCAGTCCCTGATCTCACAGGGGTTTCTTTCTTTTTTTTTTGCGAAGACAATCTAAAAGGATATGGATTGCAGACCATCTTGAGACACCAGCTGCGAGGCCGGGTGGTTTGTTTCAGGTAGAAGAAGACCACCGGGGCCAGGGTGGGGTAGGGCAGGCTCTCCTCGCCGCTCGCCGACGCATCCTCCCCGCCTGTGGAGATCCCGTCGGGCGCCGGCTCCAACACCGCAGCCGCCACCACTTCTCCGCGCTCCGCACCTCCAGATGATGATGATGATGTTGGTCCTCCTAATACTCCTCCACCACCACCACCACCACCACCACCTCCTCCTCCTCCACTCCCGAGCCCGGACAGGTCGTTAAGCCGGATGAAAGTCCTCGGCAGAGAGGAGCGACCCTCCGAGTCCCTGGTGTCGGGGACCCCGGAGAGATTTCCCCCATCCTCGGCCATCATTCACCTCCTGCAGCGGGCGACAGGGGCGATCATACACGCGTGATTAGACACTGTAAATCAATCTGGGAACGCGGCGGACAGAGCAGGAGCGAGCGCGCAACTGTGGGCGCAAACTCACCGGGGGAAGAGAAAAATCGTACACGAAAGCGGCTGATGCCAGATTTCTCAAAGAAAATCTACCAACTTGAAACAGTTAAATACACTTCCTGCTGCACACATGCTCACAATTACATCTAAATATTGGAAATCAAGCAACAGTGTGCACGGTGTGCCAAGTGGTGAGGAGGCGATTTTAAGGGGGAATATGCGCAAGAGAAGCCGAAGATGGCTGCATAAGAATGTATTTTTTATAATGGATTCGAATTTATTTTATAGGTTTAGAAGGGTTGCATTTAAGTTTGACTGAGAAGCAAAAATTCAAATCAAATAAAGAGAGCATTAAAAACAACGCCAAAAAAAAATCTTGCAGCGCAAAAACAGTGCAACACCCAACAAATCTGCCCAAACTTCCGCAGCATCACTCACCAAACACACGCGTTCATTTTCACACCGTCTCCCTTAAAAGAAAGAATAAGAAAAAGTGTGCAGGAAGCCTCGTCTTCTGCTCGGTTCGTTACCTGTAATGGACTCGGTAGATGTGCCCAAAGCGCGCTCAGTCATCGCATGATCAGTTTTTTTTTTAGTCGCGGCTGTAAAGTCCACACCAGCCTGGAGAATTTAAAAAAAAATTATAGATAGATAAAGGAGATAAAGGATGAAGATAATTGAGGAGCGTGGTCTTGTGTTGGGGGGGTAGGGGGGGGGGGGGGGGGGGGGGTCGGTGCGTATAGTTTCAAGGTGGTGCGCCTCCGCCGCGGCGGCTGCTGCGCGGGTCCGTCTCCGCGGGCGCGGTGCGCCCAGGCCCCCGCTCCCCGGTACCCAACAAACCTCTCCGGAGGGGCCCTCAGAAACACTTCATACCATCCAGCGTGAGAACTGAAATCGAAGAGTTTTGCGGACTTTGGTTAAAAATAGCAGCCCGGCGCGCAAACTTCTTTCTGAATCCTTTCACCACCACCTCCTCCTCCTCCTCCTCCTCCTCCACGGATCTGATGCAAACCTTTACAAAGGAGACACAAAACTGATGCAGCACTCGTCCACTTTGCTGTCCTCTCATTCAAATGTTAAAAATCCGACACTTTTCGTTGCATCCACAGGCTTTCTTCTCCTCTATTCCCGCACTGGGTTTTTTTAAGGATCCACGGAAGATGCCGCTGCGCATCTTGCAGCAGCCGAAAGCGCAAAAAACAGACCCGTCAGGGGGAAAATCAGCCTTCTTGGGTTTGAAAAAAAAACAAAAAAAAACTTCTAACTATCATTAACACCTCCCGCCTCCATTGTCGCGCTCCTACTCTCGCTCCCGTCTCCTCCAGACTGGATCGTCTCGGTTCCGTCCATCAGACGCGCACAGCTGGATGTGGGAGATCCGAACTTCTCCACTCCGCCCCGACGAGCCGCGGCACTCTGCGCCAATCAGCGCCCGACCTGGGACCGAGCTCCCCTCCCTCACTGGTGGCGATGCACGTCCATTGAAGTTGCACGGGTTCGGGGGGAGGAGGACGGAGGAGGAGGAGGGAGGCTGAAACAGCTGGAATCTTAATGTCAGTTGTCAACCAATGAGGAGCGAGGGAGTGATGGCATCTCGGAGGCATTGCGGCGTGATTGGCGAATTGCTTTATTATGGGGAGTTTTTAAAAGGAGGGGTGGGTCACCACATGGTGCAATGTGACTGAGTGTGAATATAGAGGGGTGTGTGTAACAGACTTGTTGCCTCAGCCTCAGAATCAAGAAGCCACAATGAAACTAGACACCAAATACATGAGAGGAATCTCCTTTAAAGGGAGCCTCTTGTGCCTCGAACACATTCTGTTTGATGAAGTACAATAAACTCTTACAATGTTTCATGTTCATATTTTAAACAGCAATAATAATATAGAAGCAATGTACTTATCTTTAAACTGATCTTAACTTTTGACAGCGGGCTTGCCCGAGCTCACATCAGCTCAAAGATTTTTCCTTATATGGTCCTTTGCTCCATTTAAAGCACATTTCAGTCATTGTGGTAACCACATCAGCACAAACATACTGTCCGTGTTATAATGAATGGATTCTCCTTTGTCATTGTCCGGACATTACACCAATTAAGCTCATGTCTTCAGACATTGATGTATAATTTGTTGCAGTTGCAGCACATCCCAGGCACAGCAGCAGCTGTTGGCGACACTCCAGATGTGGCGTCTTTTAACGTGAAATGGCATGTTGAGCGACTGTAACTTCTTCCAACGTCAGAGTTAGCTGCTAGTTTGGTTAGCTCATGCTGCGAGCTGCGGTTATCAAAAAATACACATAAAAAAAACTAGTTTATAATAATACCTGACATAATTCAAATCAATTTCTTTCTATCGCACCAAATACAACACATGTCAAGACAGTTTTCCAAAGAAACACCAAACAATTCCACCTGAGCAAGCATAAGAGATGAAAATACTTACTTTTAATAGGAAGAAAGCTGTTGAACCAGGCTCAGAGGTGGAGCCTTTGTGCAGAACCAGACTCAGAGGGTGGAGATCTCCAGCTGTTCCTGTTGGGTTGAGGATAGAAAGAGAGAAAAGAAGAAGACAGAGAAAGAAAGCCATAAGCAAACAGACATAAATCCACTCAAGGCACCTGTACACTTTCTGAAATACAGTCACCACAACATTTGACATCATGTTACAGGGTCTGCGACATTTCCAGGTGAAGTAATCTGGTAATTTGCCTATCAATTTCATGTCAAATTACAAGCTCCTGATGAGCCATGTTAGCACAAGTCAGCTTGTTCAGAGAGAGCGTGACTGGATAATCGGAAGAGAAAAGTTGGGTTTTCACGGTGGAGAACCTTATAGAGAAGCTGAAACACTTTGTTGCTTCATGATAACAATTGTTAGATTCAGGTGAGTTGAAGCAAGAAAACATGAAGGGGTGGGGGCTCTCCATTTTGGCGGCCACATAACCAAAAATATCTATAGTTTCACAGAACCAAACAATTACTACCAAAAAAGACTATAATCCCAAAATAAAGCCAATTTTAATCAGACCTTCTGATGCCCCCCCCCCCCCCCCCCCCCCCCCAACAAAAAAAAAAACAACAACACTGAAATGTCTAAGAAACCTTTCCTACAGCTGTTGCATTATGGGTGTTTTTACAAACTCACCCTGACAGCATGGCTTTTGGGGCTAATGCTTGTTTGCGATCTTTCATGGCAGCGTCATATCTCAGCTCAGATCTCAGTATTATGTTGTGTCGAATTTGTTAAAGCGGTCATATCATGCAAAATTCTCTTTCTAATGCTTTTCTAACCGTAATACGCGTCCCCCATATGATGCCCCAGAAGTGAAGAAAATCTGTCATCTCTCTCCCCGGCTTGTTTTTAAATTTTTAAAAGGTGTGTGGTCCAATGAGGGAATCAGAACCCAAACCCTATACACTGTCATCAGGGGTTTAGCCTTGAATGGGTCATATCTGACAGCATATTTACGTTTTACGTTTTAAGCCCTGTCTCCACTGCACAAAATGTGACTGGTACGGAACGGTTCGCTCATCATATATATAAAAATATATATTGTATATTTGGCATTTTGGATACAAATGTATATTCGATGTTTCATGATTCTTTTTTTTTTTTTTTTTACTTAGTTCCTGGTTCAAATAAACCTCAAAAACAACACAAATAAGGTAGAATATTGAGACCAGTGCCACTAAAAACTAGTGTTTCAGCATCGTCCTATTGATACATGACGATCCCAGTGCTCCGGGTCCTGGAGAGGGTGGAAATGGTGCGCATGCGCAACTGATTCAAATGACTGAAATGATTCAAATGACTCAGACACTAAGTTCACTGGGACGAACACGTCAAACCCTTGAGTCAGTTTGAGGAGTCGGGTTTCCCTTCACTAGGGGGATTAATACAGCAGATGAGATATTTAAATATTGCAAGTGCGACTTAAATCACTGACCAATCAGCAGGCGGCTCTCTTCTACTCCTCCTTATCGGACCATTCTGTAGTGCTGGGTACCCCAATGGAAGGGTGATGATGAATGGTATCACTTTGGTGAGGTCATTTTGGTACCATCCACAATTTTGCAGGGGGAATGCACGAAAACCCAAACCGTACCGGCACGTAATGTGCAGTGGAAATATATATATATACTGTATATATATATATATATGCTCGGGCAAGCAAGCTGGTGGCCACTAGGGGAAGATGTTTCCTCGGGCGGCCTGTCTCTCACACACAAACACACTGAGTAAATGCAACTGCTTCGTAAAGAGCAGCCTGAAGCAAAGCGGACAGGTGTGTAATATATAAAGACATTCCTCCGCTCAAATCAAATTGTTGTTGTGATTCAGTGTTTAACACTTCAGTGTTCTGGGCTCCAAGCGGCAGCTTTATTCTCATCACACACTATGATCATTGATCTGAGAGTGTTGGGGCGAATCAATGTGGAGGACCAATTTCGGTTTCCGCGGCTGCATGCGGGAGGCGCTACAGGATATTAATCACATGGACTGTTTACATGCAGCTCCTGAATCCCGCGCTTGACCTTAAAGGAAAAACACCTGCGTAGAATGTTGAGACACAGAGAGGCTCGTTCCAGAGCTTGGGTCGATATGCTTTAGTTTGGGGTGATTGCTTAATTGTGTACTTTCTTAACAGAGCACCCATTGAAACATCGATCTGCCTTTGCCTGTAACAAGCAAGAGAGAGGCGCTGCTCAGAATGCCTAAAAATTACAACACAATTAAACTCTGGCTCAATGCACCTAATCGTAAAAACACAACATTCATTAATGATAAGGAATACAATTATGTATTTATTATTCATTACAATGGAAATAAAACAACAGCCAACCGTGCTCCCAAGGCAACTCCTATGAGTTCGTGATGAATGGTGTTTGTTAGCACTGGCCACTCCGCACTAAGACCCCAATTTATCAGAGGGAGCGTTTCCTCAAGGGAGGACTCCCTTCCGTGGCCAATCCAGACCGGGCAGCTCTGTGTTCGCACAGCTCCACGACTCATTCATCACCGCTTCAGCCCCCAGCCGCCCGATGGCACACCTGACTGACGGCGAAACCCTGCATCCAGAGGTTATGGACAACGCAATGCCTTGATTCAGATTCACAGTCAAGTGTGGACCCTGAATCTGCCAACATGTGAGGAGCGCCGAAAGGAAGGAGGCAATGTATCTGATGATGGAAAAAAAAACAGAAAAAAACCCCAAACAAACGTGCAAATAAATGGCTGTGCTTTACTGGAGAAAGCCTGCGGGGTAAAGGAGCTGTTTGAGGCTCGGCTTGTGATGCTGTTGCTGCAACGCTTTTATTAGCCCCTGTATGTCATGCCAGGCTATTGCTTTGTCGATCAGCTCCTCCTCCCACATGGGCCAATGTGTAAAACCGTTAAGAAATGCAACTTTTTGACAATGGCTGCAAAACTTTTGGAAAAAACGGCGACTCCGTTTCCGTGGAAACGAAGGAAAACACAATTTTTCTGAAATGACGCTTCAGTTCATGCGCAGCGAGGTTGTAGAGAGTAGATCTTTCCGCACATGCACGATTAGACTGACAATAACGACAATGCTTCCTCCAGAGTGTCATGACTCCTAGGACTTGATATTTTAATAGGTGACGGTCTTAAAATACTTATCTGTCCATACGAATGTCCGTTTAATCACCATTGTTAATGTTTATAACGTATTGTTCTCTGCGCTCATGTGTAGTTTAACTGCAAAATCAACAACACCCACTAGTGGCCCAACCTGCTAACTACATTGCTTTCAACACTTTCCACGCAAACGAACATTGTTTTTGAGAACATGGCCCTCTAAAATGCTAAACTTTTCTGAAGCGAACTCTCAAACGATGCGATTTCACTTGAAACATCATATATACAGGGTCTTATGCTACAACATGCTTTTTCCTCAAGTGAAGCACTAGTTTTTATGCCAATGCTGAACTTCCCGTCACACTAACAGACAGTTTGACTAGATATCATAATGCAAATCCCAAAACGAAACAGTCGACTCAATACATGCTGTGGATCTGTTTGGTTTATTTTCAAAAGAAGTTTCCAATGTTTCATATTTACTGCAACAAAAAAAAAACTGTCACACCTTTCACACGTTTGCTCAATTCAAAAAAATCCTTCCACGCTGCATTTACAAATTATTTACCGTGATTTCTCAATAATTAAAGAGAAGAAGGCATGCTAGGAAATCAATGAGTGGCTGCGGTTCAGTGAGTAGAGAGTTATCTTCCATTCGCTACCTTGACATCTCTGTAAATATTTAGCATTGGACGGAACAATGCTTCGTGTGCACTTTCAGGTCTGTCTTTCTGCTCATGGCGGCCAGAATCAGATAAATCCAGATTTTCGTGAGATCTGCAATCAAAGTCACAATCTGTAAAAGATATAATGGTTTTCTGAGAAATGTTTTGCATCTGCTGCTAATTGGACAATCATGGTTCCGAGATGAATTTCAACCTGCTGAGATCTAAAACAGACCTTTTGGATGAATTTTTAATAAAGCCTACCTAACAGTTAAACTCTGCTTTATTGGAGAAACACTTCAAGGGGTAACGACTGCGACAAGAGCAACGAGATGTTTTGAATTCATAACAGGATCACAAACTTTTATTGACGGAAAGTGTGCTGAAAAACAAGTTTTATGTTTTGAGAAGTCAGTGTTCCCAGAGGGTGATGCAGAATGACTGTTGACTTATTGACTCGCAACTGGAATATCTTTGACCCCCAAAAAAAGTCTCTATAGACATTTTTCAAAACGCATCATGAGACTTAGGGGCCGACCATGAGATGTCAAGTCTGGGTGATCCCCATGAAATGGATCATGACAAATGTCCTCATCCCCAGAGGATGAGGACAAATGAAGGGTTGTTTTGAAATTACGTTAATTTTGGTCAAAGTAAAAGTCAATCTTCTCCCAACTGATGATCATGAAATTAATGACGAAAACTCATCATCCCCAATTTAAAAAAACAACCCTTGGTGGACTTTCTTGACCACCAACCATCATGTATTCAGGTTCCTCACAAGCTGTGTGATGAATGGCAGCCTCACCGACTAAAACCTCTTCAACTCCTAAAGATAACCATTGACAAGCACACCCTCATTGTTATGAGGCTTTTAATCAGTTCCAGGCTGCAGGGTTGGAGAAAGAATTTGTCTTTCCCTGAGACGAAGCGATAATATCCATGTGTCCATACACGGAGTCCTACACGAATCCTCTGATAAGTGATGACCAGACAGGGATTCACACTGTGATCTGAGCATCGACGTGTATGTGACTCCGGTCCGGCCATGTTATCGAACCCTCATTAGTCCTCCCCCTACCCTCTGCAGAAGTGAGAATTGTCCAGAGGAGGTAATTACTCCATTGATCTTCCTGCCATCCTCTGTCCTTGTTCTGTTTTTTTTTTCTTCTTACCATTAACCCTTAGCGCCATGGGACAGGTGGCTGTCCAGTCACTCAATACTTTATTGTACCTCGGTCATAAACTGCCCAACAGCCGAAGGGGCCGGGGGAAGGTTTAATATCAACAAGAGAACAACCCTCCGCTCCTTTCACTTCCAAAAGCTCAATATGTGCGATCAATATGAGTTTTGGAGAGCCAACGCTGTAATCATCAGAATCCGTTGTTTAAGCTCCCAAAGGCACCAATGGGACATTTAAATTTGCCTCTCAGCATTTTTGGCTTCACAGTAGCCGAGATCTACAGCAATAAACCATGACTATTCAAAGAGTGCGTGAGTTTAGCCCACCACTGATAACGTCAAAGCAAAGGGGAGCATGGGAAAACAAGTGCTTGGACAGCATTTTTTCAGGCTCTGTTCTGCCGTCAGAAATCCAGCAACTGCACTTTCCTAAGCAGAGGGACATGTCAACCAAGCGGAATGGAAATAAAAGGACCAAAAACACTTAAACTTAACTGACAGCATGTTGAAATTGTTTGAGTCGCTTCCTTTTAATCACTGAAATCAGCTGAAGATAAATATAACGTCTGTGGTCACATTGAAATCCTGGAAGTTGTTATTTGCGTACACTGTTTAAAGACGGAATACCACAAAGTTAAACAAGTGAACCTTTCTTCCATTCGCTGCCAGCCAGTGGGATCGTATTCAGAGCTTCCGCGAGACAATATTGTGAAGCCAAAGAGGTTTTTTTTTTTGTTTTAATTTTAACTAATTTCTGTAAGAAAGTTTCATGACAAGTGAAAAGGCAAGTGTTAAGATTTGGTGGACTCTATTACAAACATGCACCCAAAATCTCATCGCGTTTGTAAGGTTTATAATCGCTTAGCAGCAAAAATAACTCGTTTTTTTATTTTTTACAAGCAAAATGTAGCTGTAGCAGAACATGAACCAAAAGTTGAAAAATTCACAGTGTAGAAAATGGAAATTACGAATCAGAAAGCGCTGAAAGAGTAAGACATTTGCGAGGGATGGGAGTATATCCTTCCCGTGGGCTCACCACCCGCAGGAAAAGGTTCTTGATCGGTGCAATGTGATCTGGGTGACGGTGCTCAGACTGACACCCTCGCGACCCGGAAACGGATAAGCGGGAGAAAATGGATGGATGGATGGATGGATGGATGGATGGATGGATGGATGGATGGATGGATGGATGGATGGATGGATGGATGGGAGTATATCACAAACCATTACTGTGAGGACTTAAAGAACAAAGGATAATCATATGCTAAAAGAAAGATTGCCACAGCATGAAAAATAAATGCACGTTATACACTCGAACATGGTTTTGCCTCTTGATGAAATTCTTTTGACAAACGCGACTTACAGTCACGTTTATCTCAGGCATAAGCTCATCAACAGATAGATTACCATTGTAGACTTACTTTATTTACTTGGATGAATGTAATAATACAATGGACCGTGTGCGACTCATGTAGCAGGTCTGTAGGTACGTGTGAGCGTGCGCACGGCATTGCGTCTCACAAATGACTTCTCACTGAAAAGAGATTAAACAATGTGACTTCAAACGACACAAGACTGCGAGCTTTTACCTCCCTGCACCTAAAAATGATACAAATAATAATAATTAAAAAAAAAAAAAGACACACGTGATCTCAGTGATACTCATTCACATGTCGGTAACCTTGGTTACAGGCGCAGCGGAGCAGAGAGGAACATTTTCAACACTTCATAAATTATACGCCTGTAATGACATGGAGGAGATTAGAGGGGCAGGAGGAAGATGAGAAATGGGAGATCAAGAGAGGGACGGAGGAAGAGGAGTTAAGTAAAGAGGAAGAAGAAGAAGGAACTGAGCGAAGATGAGGAGAGATGAAGAGTAGTGGAGAATATGAGAGTTTGAGTCCAGGCTTCAGCTGTCAAAGAAGTTGATGGCCAGGCTGTGGTGTGATGACTAATAGATATGTGCTGAGGCAGAATCTCAACCATCTAGTCGTCTTTTCTCTTTGATTCCTCCCTCCATCGGCCCGATTCGAACCGCATCTCTGCTGCTTTCTCCACCACGTGCTCGCAGAAAGTCGCTGCTGACCAAACAGGCACAAAAGTTGGCCTGAAAAAGAAGCAGGTCTCAGAGCGAGCGGACCCTGGACGAGATGCCGTCCTTCAGGTTGGAGTGGGAATCTGTGCTTGTGATAGCTGAGGGCACATAACTATTTCATGCGGGATTTCTAGCCCAGTCCCAGAAAACTACATTAAAATCACCAGAGGGGTGAATATTTAGTGTGTGTGTGTGTGTGTGTGTGTGTGTGTGTGTGTGTGTGTGTGTGTGTGTGTGTGTGTGTGTGTGTGTGTGTGTGTGTGTGTGTGTGTGTGTGTGTGTGTGTGCGCTCCTGCGGGAGTGAATCTAGTTGCAAATGTATGATACCTGCGTGTGCGTGGTCTGGATCTGTCATAATGAGTGTTTACATGCACACAAACTGCACCACAATACCAATTATATAGAGTTCTACACCCAAACACACTACTGATGGAACATCAACCTCCTGCATGCTCTCGATTGGAATAACTTTTTGGGAATGTACTTCTTCCGCTCAAATGTTGTACGGATATAAGATACACGGACCGGTACCAGACTATTGTGGTGAAGAGGGAGCTGCATTGTGGATCAACGCTCAAACTTTATCGGTCATTCTACAGCTCCACCCTCACCCTATGGTCATTATTCAAGCGGCCGAAAATGAGGTTTCTCCACAGGGTGGCGTGCGTCACTCTTCATAATAGACTGAGGAGTTTCACTCAAAGTTGAGCCACAATTCCTCCACATTGAGAGGAGCCACTTGAGGTGTGTCATTAGGACGGCCCCTGGTCGCCTACCATCGGAGGTTTATGAGACACTTTGGTCTGGGAGGTGTCCCCAAGGTCAGCCCAGGACTGACTTGGTTTGGTCTAGGAGGGACTGGTGGGTGTCTTTACTTTTTATACTGCCACCACAACCCAAACCGGATTAAATGGAAATATATATGGATGGATGGATGGATGGATGGATGGATGGATGGATGGAGAGGTTGCGCTGAGAAAGTTCTATAAAACTGCACCAATAGTGGCCATAAACTAGGATTTACAAGGGATCCTTTTAGTGGCTGGACTTGGAAAAAAAAAAGAAAAAAGAAACTAATAGAAGAAGGCAGGGATGAAAGTAGAGAGAAGTAGAAATGGTCATTTCAAGAGGCGGTAGGAGACACGATGGACAAGATTTCCATTAGTGAGTCACAAAACTTAAGGGAAATCTAGAATTTTTTGCACTTAGCAGTTTTACAGTTTTGATAACGAAATGAACACTTTGATGACATTGTGAAAAACTGTAGTTTTACCCATGAATGCCATCTGAGACATTTCAAATGTTTAGGACACCAATAAAGTGTTTGCCGTTTCACAAGTTTATAAATTTCAAATGTTTGCTTTTAACTATTTGTATCCCTTTTTTAGCAGTTTAATGCTCCGTGCCTTTTTAGTCTTGGACTTCTCTCTACATATCTGCTAAACCGGAATTCTTGGCAGTGAAAGAAAGCGTAGTTTTCTTTCCAAGTTGTTTTTATTTTTGTTTGTTTATCTGTTTGTTTTAATTGGTTCTTGGCTTTCCCACATTTGTGGCTGCAAAGAAAATGTCTCACCTCCAGCGAAAGGCAGCAGGCAGGTGATGCAGAGTTCAGTCGAAAAACTGTTCATCTAATTTATGCGTCACATTTGCCACCTCAAGCTGTGAATCCGCCTCTCTTCAAAAGATTGTTTGCTGTGCAACGGAACAGAAATGAGACAAAAAAAAAAGGTTTATTCACACATAACGTTGTGGAGGCCGCGGGGAGCCGGTGCTGAGGAACTGAACAGGAACGCGTGGTTTAAGAGCCACGAGCTGCAGATAACGGCGACGTACAGCAAAGGTAACCGTTCAAGCGAGCAGGTGAAGATTTACATGACCTCAAGGTGGCCTCCAAATGTCGCTCAGTGGACGAGGTATTCCAAACTCAAAGTGGTAAATGACTTTTGATTGCTACGCTGCCGTTCACCCATTTGATTTCACTTAGCAGATTTGCGCCTTCTGCAAACAGCCCACTGTGGGTATTGTGGGTCAATAAAAAGAAGCTGCAGAAGCAGTCCGAATTATACATCTTACGTATTACATATTACGTAACGTGGCAGAGACCAGTCGAGCTCTTCGGTGGCCAACTGCCGTTGGCATCAGATGGGCAGTGTGAGCTTTAGAGGTCTCAGATTATGCAAAATTCAATTTGTAATAGTTTTCTCATGGTGACATGTGTCCCCGGAAGTGAACAAAGTCCGTCATCTCAGTCACTTGCTTGCTCCACTTTAGCGAAAGCGCTTGTACAGGTGAATTGGCTCTTTTCCCTTTATGATGTCATGCCGGGAAATAACCACTCTCCCTGGTAGCGGATGCTCACTTTGACCTTGATACAGGTAGATGAGCTCGGCAGTCTAAAATTCCAAGCATGAGTCGAAAAAAAAAAAAAATTATCCTGATAAATGCTATGAGAAAAATTACATTTAAAAGGTACAGACACAGAAACAGCCTTTTTTCAGTAGAGCTCACGAGAGGGACTTTTAGACTGGCAGAAATTCAGGACCAAGGCTGAATTTGGGGCGATACACTTTGAAAACAATGTAATTGCACCTCAGACACCTGTTTGTGAAATTGTTGAAAAGGGGTATAATATGGGACCTTTAACCGACCATCTACAGTCTAGATATGTGGATTATAAAGCAGGCCTTTCATAAAGCAATAACAGACACAATCACAGCAAGTCGATCGCTCTGAATGTCAACACTCGTCTCCTTTCTGTCATCAGTGCAAGCCTTCAACTTTAGACAACTTTTCAAACTTCATCGTGTTCCGTTTGTTTTGAAAGAGTTTCCATCGGGTCCCTTCATTACCCAGACAGCACTGATGAGGCGGCCCGACACTCTAAGTGCGTGGGCATGTGTACGAAACCTCCGACCTGGAGAATGATCTACAGCTGCGACCTGCCAACTGCACCTGACAGGCTCTTTGGTTCCCCCGCCGATCACTCGTCCCAAACATGACAACACCTGGACGTGAGCCGAGGATTAGATCTGGGCGCAGGAGGTGGCAAAGCAAGGACCCTAGAAATAGACAGAGTACTCACAAGCTGGGAACAGAACAGAAAGCTGCAGTCATCAATCAAACTTTCCCACCTAAACTTCAGGACCAAGCCTGATGCCCTCTTTGTCAGGAAAAGTAAAATGTATCAAGGCGTGAGCTTTGTTTTGACAAGAACATCCCTGGGCCTTCTTTATGTACATACGCGTTGAGTAGTGAAGATTGAATAAAAGACCGGCGCTACTCACATTCGTCTCGCGTCATTTCACCCAACCCCGATATGAAAGCAGCCACCAAAAGGGAGATCAATATTTCCATTTGCGCAGAGGTGTCGGTGGGTGTTAGGAATTATTCGAATGACGGAAATGTGCAGGAGTTGGAGAGACTAGTGTGGGAATGAGAGAGGAGACGGTGAGAAACATTAAAATATATGAAGAGAGAAGCTGCTTGGCTCACACAGTATCCTCGCAGTTCTTTTGGACATGTATATACATTCCTGACTGGTTGGATTCCCATACACGTCGCCATTACGGTTCACCAGCTTCCTGTTATTGCCGTGTTGAATTCCCTATATTCCAACTTAATGCAGCTTAATGGAAACAATGAACTCACACAGAATCCCACTTTAATTTACATCAATGTTATAAATTAATCATTTGGGGAATTAAAGACGTGTGACAAATATTGAAGACTCTAAAATCAGTTTCCACACCAACTGTTCAATCCCCGCGTTGCCTGTATTAAAAAAGGGGCGCTGATGCTTCTCTACATCCATGTCACTAATTTAACCTTTTTGAAGGGCCCCCACCTAAAATACTTAAACTGAACATTACAAACCTAGGTTGTTAAGGAAATATATAAAGAAAGGCTTTTATTGCAAGAATATACCAAGGATATAAACTTAATTTTGTGGGGTTTAAACTTGAGTTATTTTAGGGGTTTTATGTAAACTTACATAATTATTGGCAGTGAAAGCAAACAAGCCTGTCCACATTAAATGAAAACCTAATTTCCTCTGACATTTTTCTTTATTTAGATTTGTTCACAGTTAGTTTACCAAGATGAGACTTCGGAAAGTTAACATTAATCCCCTGATGACAAAGTGGTATACGACAAATTTTAATTGGCAAACTATTCAACCATTTCTCGATTTAAGCCCCGTTTTCATGTGAAAAGGCGTTGGTTTTTTTGCGTTTACGTGGCAACATTTTGAAAACGGAAAGGACAGAAACACTGAAAAACGATGTAGTCAACATGTCAGGCCACGAGTTGGCGCTGTTGCTAGTTTTTGTTATGAAACCACCTGCAGCGCTAACTTGTGGCCTGGCATGTAGACTACATCGTTTTTCAGTGTTTCTTACAGGTGACTCTCAACAATAAAACTATCGCGTCCAAGGAGAATATGGATTGGGAGTCATGCCACTCTGGAGGCCGCCATTGTTGCTACTGTCCATCTACCCACGCATATGCAGAAGAACTACTAACTATGGCCATGCGTAGCAGCAGCAGTGGCTTCTTTGGTAAAAGCGGCGCGAGAATCAAGTCCTGCCGGACTGTGACTTTTTAACCCCCCCCCCCCATCAAAAAACAAAAAATGTCAGACAGAGTTCACACGGGTCTCTCAGAGCTCACGCAGACTTACTTTGCTCCCTGCGTCTCCATCCTCGGGCAGTTTATCATGTAAATGAGGCCGTCTCATTCATCATGGGACCGTGATGAAGCTTGCGAGGCAGGAATGTCATCTGGACACAGATCAGAAGGAAGGAGGGGAGCAGTACCGGGGGAACAGATGTGGTATCGTAGGTGGGAGAAACATTTCCATAAGGCCTGTGTGTGTGTGTGTGTGTATGTGTGTGTGTGTGTGTGTGTGTAAATATGAAAGGTGTATCCTGCTCCTCGGTGGGTCTCCTGAGCAGCGCTCTCCTGTCACATCGGTCACACCTCATTAACCTGAGACAGAGTTCGACAGAGCAGTGTGTGTGTGTGTGTGTGTGTGTGACCAGAATTTCACCATTGGGCTTTCCTTGAGCTTCTCCACCGTTTCAATTTTGGGTCCCTCCCCTCCTCCTTCTTAAGTCTGGAGAGCGTTACGGCCACAACAGCAAGAAGCCACACAAGTGTTCGCTCTCTGCTGCAACGCGTCCAAAAGAAGGAAAAAAAATGATCCGCAGCTTTTATCCATGTTCTCTGCGGTCCCAGCGCCGTTTGGAGTTTGGATGTCTCATCAAAAAGGAATTCCACTTCCACTTTATCAATCTTATTTGATAAAGAGTAGCTCGCAGATGTGACGTGCCTTCCCCAATCTGAGCCTCGGTTTTGGATATTAGATATAGCAGGGATTGTGTAACGGGGGTTGTGGGTAAAAATTAAAGAGTTTGTGAAACTTAGAAGAATGAAATCAACCACAGATATTTTTATTACAGAGATTTCAGTATTTTTTGCTTTGACTGCAAAGCTTCATGTTTCTCTTGTTGTGCAAGTCTCCAAGACTTCACTGTGCGGAATGAACTGAGTGGCAATGAAGCATTCTTTACTAAATTGACATAAACCATGACGCATTATATATTTGAGTTACTTTTGTCACTTCAGTAAAGGTCAAACACTATATTAAACAACTGATATTTACAGCATAATTAAGTTATTTTATTGCCAACTAAAGTATATCGTTTTATTTGCAGGTCGACTTGCAATGTGCGTAGAGTTACTTTTCATTTTTAATTGGTTCCCACCTGCCAACTGGTCCGGATAAAAAACCCACTAACAATCAAGAAGAGAGGGGGTAATGTTACCTCCTCAGCACTAGGTGGAGCAGAGGTGAGTTTGTTTTGTTACAGCCACCAATCTCAGCCTTGTGGGTTGACAACGTTTAGTTACAACTTGGCCAGAAGTTATTTAATCCATTGACTTGTGTCTGCAGGAGATTTGGTCCACCAGAACAAAACAGAAGGAGCTAAATTTGCAAATTTGGCGTTGCTGGGGGTGTTCCTCAATGAGGCAAAGGCGGCAAACTCAATAGCATATTCAGTTTCCTTTAACCGATAAGACCTTCCATAAAGTTTTTACTATTGTTCAACAGCCTCCCCTCAAGCAGGAACTTTCCTCATTTTTACATTTTTCTCAATTCGTTTCCACTCAATCACATGGGAAAGCACTTATGCTGAATGCTGTTATGGAAACACAGAAATGCAGTGATGTAGTCATGTTACGGCTAACAGAATTGATATGGGGTTTTTTTTTGGCTTACTTCGCACTTAAATGCAGCATGTACTTTTATTTTAAGACAATTACATACACATTTAATGATACGGAGGGCTGCATTTGGCGCACCGGCCTCGAGTTTGCCAGCCAAAAACACAGTTAAATGCAGACTTCTGTGGCTGTACTCCCGCTTCAATTTGACAACATCTGGGTCAACAATGTGCAATATCTCCACACCACAAAGAAAAAATTTTGACGGTTGTTTAGACTATCAAATGTATTATGAATTAACGGTTACTCAAGTGGTGAAAATACAAATTTTCGGGCGCAAAATAGGAGAACAAACCAATCAAAAACAATTAAAAGCCGACAAAATTGCAGCAGGTCACTTTTCATTCCACCACGGCTCAGAGATCCATTCAAGCCCCATCCAGCTGCTTCTTTCTTCTGGAACTCTTTTTGTCTTTGTAATCCGTCAAGAACCTGATTTCTAACTCACTCCTTCCTTGTCTGCTTTCCATGACCTCTGAGACGTCGGTTTCCTTCCCAGGTGAGCCTGATTAAGGCTCCTCGCTTACCACATTGAAATTGAGGCGTCCACTCAGACCGATCCTGTACTTTGCAGGATCGGTCCACTCAGACCAATCCTGCAAAGTACAAAAATGTAGATTTTACATGCAATATTAACACATTTTTACAAAACGCCCACTTTGGATTACTGGCAACTTTAAGGTATGAGAAACACTTTAGGAAGGTAATTCAAGTGTTTCTACTAACCTCCTTCCACTATATGTGTAGATGCAAATCTGGAGTTGATTTACTAAGTTTGCAACATTGAGCCACACATTACTGGACTAATATGGGCGATCTTATTTCTTCAGACTCCAAACGGTGTGGAAAGACTCCCGGACAGATTTGCCGAGCAGAGTCCCAGAGGCCCAACGGGTGAAACCCCCCCACAGTGACTCAAAATGAGACAATAATGTTCAAATATTCAAATTGGTCATAGGAAACACGATGATAGTCCAAACAAGTATAGAGAGGGACAAAATAACCATAATAAGACTAAAAATGACCCCAAACAAATGCTAAATGACCAACAGTTGAACAAGTAATGACTAACTAGCTACACAATGAAATACAAAATATCTGAAGATGTAAAACTGCAAAAACAGACAGAAAACTCACACCTTAGGTTTGTGCCTTTCACTTTCTTTGAAGTGAATTTATTGAGAAAATATATATATATTAATCTTTTGTTAACCAAAATAAATAGACTATGTTATTGTTATTGTTAAATGTACTCAAATCCCACCCTGTAAGCATGTCTAATATCTCCTGCACCGAGGACCTTAGAAACTATATAACAGTGCATTTTCCAAAGTATACATCACATTACATATTTCCAATAACATCTGAATTATTTGCATCCCGGCGGCGGTGACAAACCGTCGGCGGCCCCAGCGGCAATAAAGTAAATTCACTGAAGCGAGCAACAGTGTGCATCTCCTCATCACAGGAACCATTCCGGCCGCACGAGTATGACAGCCAGTCAATGGAAATGTGGCCCTGATCAAATTATCAATACAGCGCACGCCGCTCGCAGGATATCAAAGCGGAGATCTGCGTATGTATGAGCATGAATTAATGCAGCAAATCATAGAGGAAGTGCAGATTTAATCAGGAGCCGTTTGTTTACATTGGGTGCAACGCGAGGACACCTAATTCCTGCAGAGGCCGATCAAAGCCACTGAAAATATTTGCACTTATAATGACGGCTCAGACTACTAGTTACTGTCGGCGCGAGAGGAGGTCCCGGCATCTGTGGGAACTTTGGCTGAGAGGATTTGCAGGAGGAGTCGATGCTGGACTCACTACTGCAGTTTACACGCCGTTTTCTGTTGTCGCTTATGGATTAAGACGCCTTTCATCCAAGCATGTGTCAATAAAAGTTAGACGTGAGAGTGGGACATGGGGAAAGTGACTGAAGAGGGCGCGAATTGGATCTGCTGAGCTTTCGGTGATCATCGATTATTTTGGGCAATAAAATGTAGAGGAGACTGTTCTTCTGGCTGTGCGCAAACACCTGTTAAAAATACATAAACGGGTACAGATTACTTTGGATTATTAAGTGTGTATTTTCCCAAGCAAATGAACTGTGAAATCCCACAAGGAGACGAAACAATAACAACAACGTTTGCCTCCAGAGTGTCATGACTCCCAGTCCATATTGTCCTGGGACTTGGTCATTTTAGAGTTGACAGTCACTGTAATAACAATCCAACCTCATCATCTGTCCATATAAATGTCCATGTAGCCTCAGTCGGTAATGATTATGGAGTATTATTCTCACCAAGGGGCACCCAAGCATCATCAGGCTGCAACGTTGCTTTACTGCTTCTTGTAATGGAGACACAAAAGGATGATCAAACGTGAAGATCATTAAGGAATTTCAGAGAGAAGATTGTGAGTCAATGTCAGAAAATTTGGGCTTCAGCAACGTTCTTGGGGTCTTGACGCAGGACAACGAGCAACAGAGCATTTTTTTTTTTTTTTCAGTTTTCATGTGTTATTTTGTCATGGGAAATTTTCCAAAATAATAATAAAAAAATAAAAAGAAGAGTGTCAGTCGGTGCAGGGTGAGAACCCCAATACCCACTTCAGACTTTTAAGGCCCGTTTCCACAGTGCCCCTTGGTGCCGGTACGGGTCAGGTCGGAACCGGTTGTTGTGCGTTTCCACTGACTCAGAACCGTTACCAACCGGTACCATTGTTAACCATTTCTCGCTACCCCTCCACTTGGGGTACCAGGCACAATGTGCCGGATATGAGGGGGAGGAGCTTCAACACTGCCGTCTGCTCATTGGTCCGTGACAACCGCTGTTCTCCCAGCAAGCAGCCATTTCCAATCAGTTCTTCTGCAGCAATCAGGAAACTTTTTTGAAAATGTCCTCCCGTTATGGCGTCACATCCTGCATGATTACGCAACCGTTCATAACCCCGCCTACATTTCAAACCGTTCCCCGTGTAATGGAAACGCGGCACTGATACGGGTCTGGTTACGGATAGTCAACCCCCACCTGACCGGCACCGGTACCAAGGGGCACTGTGGAAACGGGGCTTTAGAGTCTCTCCTGACAAAAACATGACATGTTCCCAGAATGTAAAGACACGTGATCAATGAGAACTCGCAGAGAAACATGGGAAAGACACCCACCCAGCTATAATTGGACAAATGAGCAAACATCGCTGTCAGTCTTACAAAGACGAAAAAAAGAAATGTCGCCTCGAGTCTGTCAAATTTTCTATTCATCTAATGGTTGAAACTCTTTGATGTTATTTTCACCAAAGTCACCAGGATCCATCCTCTGCTGATGAGAAATATTTCTATGGAATATAAAGGTAATCCAGCCGTTAGTTTGTAATATCTCAGCCTGTTAAATTGGTGTCGTCACTTCTGGCAAAGCTAAAAAAGAAGCAACAGTACGTCCTTCATCTGACAGCTCTCTTCTTGGCACCTCATCTCTTCATATCTCGGCTGTAATCCTTCCTGTGTCGAGTAGGTGTGAAGCTGTTTCTGGAGTCAGTCTGTATGTCGCGCAGTGAAGAAGCAGGACTGAATCATGAAGCACCATATGTTGACGGTAATCATCTGTCCTGGCATCTGTCATACAGTTTCTCTAAATACCACCAGGAGAAGCGGACGTGGTTGCGATTTCGCTGAGATTGCAGGAGGAACTTTTAAAAAGAACGTTGCAGCGAGGAGATTTACTGCCACGAAAATGTAAAATGGGGCCAGGCCACCGGCAGAGTATATCTTTTTGAATTAGTCACTTGAAAATGTGGTAATATAATGCCCGGTTCTCTAGAAGCTGTTTTTTCACTTTCCTTAAACTGAATGCATTTGGCTTTTGAAGCTTTAATAGTCACTTACTCACATTAAATCAACTCTAGTTGTTGACATTCTGCAGCTACGAGCAGCAAATCCCTTGCATTTGCAAGGTCACTATATCTTCAATTTCATCAGCGAGCACAATGACTCTCCTGATGACTTGTGATTTTTGTTTTCCTGGTGAAAATTCCAAAAACAACTCGGACAAAACACTCACAGTTCTCATGGATGGTGGCCGAACCGTCGACCCATCGGGCGGGTACAGGCCGATGGGCTACTTCACGGCTCCCGCGGCTTCGTTGTCTGGGCCGAGTGTCTCGTCGGCTCGCCGCGCTCTCGCCTTCTGTTCCACTGTCTCGGTTTCCTGAGTCTTTCGTAGATTAACCTCAAAACTAAACCAAACCAAACACACACACTGCTCCTCTTTCAGGTACTTGCTTCAGCGTGTGCTTCTCCTCCACCTGTCACTCCTTGTCTCTGGGCTCCTTCATGGGCAGAGACGTGATTAAGCACCTGATGCGAATCACCTCTCTGCCACAAATATCAATCCAATAAGACTTCAGGTTAAAAACACAGCAACTTAAAACGCAATGGCCTATAAAATGTGGGGAAGAAAACCTATTAAAACGTGCATAAACTCCCCGTCCGCCCTGACCCTGTCACATAAACATGTTGCTACTTCTGGCCTAAATGGCAACAAAACACTTGGAGCGAACTCGGTTGGATTTCTTTTATTTTGGCTGGTTCAGCTCAGATGCAGTGATAAAACACACTGGACTGAGGAACAGCTTAGTCCCTTCGCCAAGCCCACAACTCGGTCCCGACTCTGAACAGCGGCCCACCAGAGGACACCAGCTTTCCGCCATCCCACGGCGCACTTGGCCTCGGCGCCAGCGCCGCCGTAACAGATGGCGGGGACACTGCTGACATTTCCCCTGTCACTATTGTGCTTCCCCTTCTGATCAAACTCTCTATTCCCGCAGTTTTACACGTGTGTCCGCAAATGTCATCAAATGTCGAGGAAATGTCAAGAGCTCCGACATGAAGACAGACCGCCATACTTGAGATGTGTGTGTGTGTGTGTGTGTGTGTGTGTGTGTGTGTGTGTGTGTGTGTGTGTGTGTGTGTGTGTGTGTGTGTGTGTGTGTGTGTGTGTGTGTGGCGGTTTGCACGTAAAGCTGCCACGTGGGCTTCACTCAGTTTCTTTGCTGACTTTTCACATCATTGTGTTTTGCGTTTTGTGTCGCCAGGTGAAAAGTTCAAACTTAGACTCACAGTCTAAAACGCCACAGTGTTCTGTCCAACAGGCGCCAAAGCCGATGACGCCCTGACCACGTTGATGGATTCCGCTCCAGATCGGTGCCGACAGTGATTCCAATCTAGACAAAGAAAACTAACAAGCGGGGCAACATATAATCGCCCAAAAAGTCTTGCGCAACAGCTTATGTTTCCCTCACCGAGCATGACGCAAGACTGTGACACCGGGCGAGAGACGAGGGAAGCAGGGAACGGATCCGGGGAGGAAAACGGGGAAATGTGGAGTTGGGTAGAGGGCTTGGGAGGATATAATGAGCACCTCTTCCAATCCTGCTTTCATCTAACTGGGTTAAGATGATAAACTGGTTGCCCCATGCATCCATCCACCCCCCCCACCCCACCCCCACAAAACCATCCCCCCCTCGGCCCCCATCGCTCCAGTTACCTTCCTAGAAGCATGCGTCGCATGATGAATCCATGAGGCGGAGCAGGTGAAATGGAGATCCAGAGTGGATGTTCAGAAAAATGCTGACTAGTTCATTTGTTTTTTGTTTTTTTTACATGCACCCCCGTTTCTCATTACTGCCAATGTATGGTGGCCCAGTGGCATGGTTTTAGGCAGCTTGCCGTCCAGCCGTCATTTGGACGGTCAATTTTCGATAAAGACGGCCAATAAAATAACGAACATGTTGCTCAAAGCCACCTAAAACACGTGTGTAATGGCCATGACTATTTGTCACCGTCTAACTTTGCCTGAATTCATCTTTTTTTGCAGAAATATAGTAAATTATCAGCTCGTGTACACAACGCACAACTGACTTCCGGTTTCGTATTACGCCCTGTAACGAGCAACGTGATTGGTCAATTGATGCCATGTGGGCTATACCTTTTGAAAGGTGGCGTCTGATTGGTTAGTAATTCTGTGACTCATCCTGGTGCGTTCAAATGCTGAAGCAGAGAGGAAGAATTTCCTCTCCAAGATGGTGAGGAATTATATCGACATAATCCACACAGGTGGTTTTAATTAAATCAACCTTCTTTGTTGCTTTCATATTTGCGCAGTATTACAATACTGCCTATGATTTTATGTGTTTGGATTTGGGGATTTGAATTATGTTGTAACCTTTGAATTTGTGTTTCAGCTTTAGTATTTGTGTCACAAAATTGGTAATTGCGTTGCTGATTTTTGTATTATTGTGGTTTCTTTACACAAATAACTAACAGTGCCAACTCATGGCCTGGCATGCTAGCAACAACGTCTTCAGAATTTTTGCCGTTTGCGTGTAAATGAACATCGTTTTCAAAATGATGCCGTGTAAACGTGAACATTTTCTGAAACGAAAACGCAAAAACGAAACGTTGTGAAAACAGGGCCTTAGATTCAGATGCGCGGAAACAGTGACCACACGGGCCTCCCCCATAAATTTTCTTTCACAGTCAGTAAAGAATTAGATTCTAATGGAAATAAAACGTCTTAAAGTAACTAAGACTCACTGCTATTAAAAAATACTCAAATTAAAGTAAAACTTAAACTTTAAAGCCCAGCAAGGAACGATCATTGTAAAATATCAGAGGCTGCAAGTACGTGACACGGATTTATGCTTCATACTAATTCCCATACAAACAAATGTTACGATCATTTGCGATTAGGGTGAACATGGGTGAGCCTGACGTTCTGCTGAACCGTCGACTGATCAAGAGATCACAGGAAGTAAAAACCTTGTTTTTCCCGAAAGTAGGTGTCTTCCATAAAAGCGCAAGCATGGCAAACACGAGACCTCGCGCTGTAATTTATAGACTCTGTGTCGAGGCTCCAAAAGGTTTTTCCTCGGGTTTCCCTCTCTGCTCACACTGTTTAATCATTTCTCTACCGGAGCTATTCTTTATTTCCACCGGGCAGCTTTATGGTGCCGTGCGGCATCTGGAAGAAAGAAAAAAAAAAAAGGCAACCCAACAAGAGGAGGATGGCGTTAACGTCCACGCCAAGCGACCGAACGGGAGCAATAAAACGTGTTACTGAATCACTCGTCTCAAAAGGGACGACAGGCGGCATTTCCATGCCGCGCTAAAACTATAATAACCCGAGGTACAGTAATAAATATCCGTACAACGTTTTCTTGTGGCGACCCGCCTCATTTCCTCTGTCTGTCTGTCACACTAGGAAATAACTGACCTATTGACTCTTTCTTCCTTCGCTCGACCCATTCTCCTCACTCCACCTCATCTTCCTCGCCGTCTTCCCACCAACATGTAATTACTTCTTTTCCCAGTGTCACCTGCACACGCACACACCCGACAGACGGAAGGTGAACAGCGCTTCTGCTTCATATATATATATATGTACTGTATATATATAGCTGCATGTTTGTCATTCAATATGTGCGTTGTGTTTTGCCACTGAGGGGAAAAAAAAACAACAACTTCCGGCTCAGATTTAATACTTCGAAATGTATCACCGTTTTTTAGTTAAAAATACAAAAAGGTTCAGCGAACGGGCAGATTTGTTTAAACCACTAGTTTGTTGGTTTAGTAAGTGAAATAAATGCAGTTTTTGAAGAACGATAAAGCATGAAAACTTCACAGATGGAGCCAAAATGAGCACTTTCTTCTTTCTTTTTTTTTACTTGTTTACTTTATTTGTGTTATGAGTTCTTAATTTAGACTGATATTATTAATAGATTTTGAGAGTCTGGACTTTTTCTTTTTTCTTTATTATTATTTGTGCCCAAGTAATGAATGGAGGATTTCTGAGTGGCGTTTGCATGTTCTCCCTTTGTAAGTATGGTTTTCTCCAGCAGTGCAACAGCACGCATTTGAGGCTCATTGATATCTGAGTCTTACTTGTTTGCAGATTAAATGTGCGTCTCTCTTGTATTTGCCCTGTGATGGACTGGCGAGGGGTGAACTCGCTCTGGAAGATGGATTCATTTTCATTTGCATGAGCGGAATCATCGAGAATGAAAACTAACGAGGCTTGAAATATCCCAGCGCCTAATCCATCAGAAATATATGGATGTTTCCTCATTAGATTTAATGATGGACCAAATATTCATGATTATCATAATCCGAGATGTAGCAGCAAATACGTCCCCCTGATTTGCATCTCAAAGATTTCAAGTGAACACGGCAAACTTTTCGTCGTGTCCGTTTGCACGACCGAGTTGCAAAGAGCCACTGAAATTGCAATTTTTTTTTTTGAAACGGCTTCCAAGGTGGAACGGTTCTCAGCGGCTCGGGGCGCCGTTGTTGTGTAAATAAAAATACAACGAAAGTCTCACGTTTTCATTTGAAAACAGAACCAAAATCCCAGGTCTTGGTCTTTACACTTTAAATGCTCAGTAATCAAATCCTGAATTGGTGAAACAATTAAAAAATATATGTTCAAGATGTTGTTCTCCACGTCGTGAGGTTCACGGGGATCCTTCGGGGGTGGTTTGTGCTCAGATTTCTAAATCCCGTTCAGTGTTTCTCGTCTGTACGTCTCCATTACCTCTCCACCTCCGCCCCGGACGTCTGCTGGCACCGCCATGTCGTGCCTGGATGCGCTCTGCTGCTCACGACTGCCTTCGACACGCCGCTGCCTCCGATTCAGCCCGAGCCGAGATCCGACACTGCCGCCTTGCCAAATCACCGTTCTGGGATGTCACAGAGAGACGGCATAGCAGGCCAGATAGAGAGAGGTAAAAGGGTGATGTGTGTGTGTGCGTGTGTATACATATATATATATATATATATATATATATATATATATATATGTATACACACATACACACATATATATATATAGTGCCCCGATGTACTGTTCAATGTGTGGCTTTCAAGCCGTTTTTATAAAAATCTTTTTTTACTCTTCTATTCCCCCGGAGGAAGTGAGGATGGATGTGAACAGACAGCTCTCTTCACCTTCATCACCCACCCCCACATCGGAAAGCCCTAATCGATCACTCCCGTATCGCCCCCCCTGGGCCCTCTGATAAACCGATCTTTGTTCGGGCCTCAATGAGCAGTGACAGCGAAAAAAAATGGAGTGGGTACGAAGGAACCCGGTGCGTTTAAGGTCTCACAGACCGGTTTCAATATTTAGTGGAAAGTTCACCTAAGTCCATCCATCCATCCATCTTGTTTACGGTTTGATTGGAAGTAATGATGCTCAAGGTTGATCTGCAAATTTTGGGTGATTGGATAATCAATTGTGTTCTTGAGCTGTTTGTGATACGATGTCTTTCTAACCCGTCTCCATGTTTTGGCATCTGAAGAGAACTTTCCCCTGTGGAGCAACACTGCTGTGACAAGATTGTGTTTGCTTATATCTTTAAAAAAGTCTAATAAGTCAATTCCATCCAAGAGTATTAAAAGACGTTGAGTGGTATTTCTATGAACATTATTTTAAAGGAGTTGCATTAAACCACTTTGGAACGGTACGGCGCGTTCCAGGTGCAGCTCCTCGATCTAAACTAACTGCTGGTAAATAAAACAACGATCCAATTGTGTATTTGGAATGTATCACTAAATTAGCTGTGGTTACATGGAGCAAATCAGGTTAAATGCTGACCCAATTAACTTTGCACCATAAAAAAAAATTGAGTCTGAGTATATTTGCACCATTCTATTCAAATTGTGATTCGATTGTGGTCAACACCCAGTAAATGGCACATCGGGTTACACAGTTACTTCCTGATTATAGTCTGCACCAACAGAAGGGTTCTCTGATGTTGCAGTTTAAAAAAAAAAGAAAGAAGCACCACAAGCATAACCACGTTAGTTAATTCCATTTTTGACACAGGCAGGCTTCTGGGTAAAACCGGTTGTCGGATTCTGTGCACGTGTCACAAACGGCAAGCGTCAGAGTGCAAGGCACTATGGGATATATCCACCGAAATGAATCAGGTTTGCACAACCGGCACGACATTCTGATGACTTTATTCAGTGTTCATGTAAACGGGACAATCTGATCCTAGAATCTGAGAGGATTCAATCAGAGTGACCAAAAAGTGACCAGGTTGTCTATGTGTGTGTGTGTGTGTGTGTGTGTGTGTGTGTGTGTGTGTGTGTGTGTGTGTGTGTGTGTGTGTGTGTGTGTGTGTGTGTGTGTGTGTGTGTGTGTGTGTGTGTGTGTGTGTTTTACCAAGTTGAGCTGATGGGCAGGAGTATTGATTTTCTTCAAGCTTCTTGGGTTTATCAGACTGGCGCCAAGGGTGGGAAACCTGCTCAGACTCACATATACAAAAAAATAAAATAAAATAAAACAATCCCTCTCCCGGTTCATTACTCGCTTCAGATTTTGACTCTTCTCTCTAAAATGCACTCACACAGACCACACACTCTTGCAAATCAAGTTTTCACAAGAGACGAATAGTTGTTCGCCCAAAGAAAAAGAAAAAAAAAAAAAACAACAACTTGATATCTGAAAGCTTCCCGCCACAAAAAGCTCCTCGAACAGTTCAAGCCGTGGCACGTTTTGACAGACGGCATCAGAACGGAGGATCTGAACATGCATTTTGCTTTTGATTTGGGCGACGGAGAGCGCTCAATAAAGAAGCATCAACGTCTTCGCAGCCGCCGCCGACACCCTTCAGCTTCTGAATGTTCCTCGTCACCAACCGGTCGGTGTTCCCGACCCCCCCCCCCCTCGTGGCCTCATTATCGCACCGACTGGGACACGGCGGGCCATATCAGACAGCGAGGACAACAGCACACACATGCAACCTCAGATCGCCTCGCAGACGCTCGCTTTCATCCCAAACAGAGTGAGGCGAACACACACGGAGTGACGTGACTCCATAATACGATCCTCTTCAGACCAAGACGAATCGGGTTGCACGCTGAATAATTGAGGACGCACCTCGTGCAGATCCGACATCACAGCTTAGACTCCATTTTATTTCACATCTTACATCAAAATGTCGCCCGTTCCTTTTCAACTTTTATTTCTCGCAAATTACATCGTGTGCTAAAAAAAAAATAAAGAAATAAATCTGCCTAATGAAAAAAAATTAACATTCACGAAATTGTAAATATCTATTGAAGGGACGGATTCCCTGTTATTTGTTATTCAACTTAAAATAATTTTACTCACACTTTTGAGATAGTATGTCTCTATGTTTAACAGATACTTCCCAAAAATCAAAAAAATGTCTTTGCAAGGTACCTCTTAATAGTATTGGGTTAGACCATCTTTTGCACGAGAACTATGTTACTTTTTTTGTTGTGCCGGGAAATCTTATGACTGCGGGGACCTTTTTAGTCCTGCTGCAAGTATCCATCAGAAGATGGTACACTGCGGTCACAAAGAGGTGGATATGGTCAGATACAATACCAGAGGGACCAAAATGTGCCAAGAAAATAATCCCTCACACCTTTACAATACCAGAAGCAGCCTGATGGATCCACGATTTCACTGAATTCTGAATCAACCAATTTAAAAGCAGAAATGGAGGGTTTTTTTCCCCCATCTTCTCTTGTCCAGTTTGGGTCAGCTCGTGTGACCTGCGGCCTCAGTTTCCTGTTTTTTTAGCTGGCAGCAGTGACACAGTGTGGTCCTCTGCTGCACGTGGACCATCAGCTTTGACATTCCGCGCCGCCAGAACGACTGCATACCTTGATTGTAATGAATGGTTATTTGAGTTACTGTCATCGCTCCATCATCTCCAGCCAGCCTGTCCTTTCTCCTCTGACCTTTCGGCATCAACTAGACATTTTTACTCAGACAACTGCTGCTCTCTGGGTATTTCCTCTTTTTCAGACTGTTCACTGTGAACCTGAGATGGTTGTTCATGGAAATCCCAGTAGATCAGCGGTTGTGAAATACTGTGACCAGCTTGTCAGGAACCAACAACCCTGCCATGTTCAAGTCACTCATATCATATTTCTTGCCCATAGTCAGGCTCAGTTTGAGTAGATATTTTTGGGAACAAGTACCTAATAAAACGGCCAGTGATTGCATGTATTTACTCTCTTCCTAATACTTTGTTGCATAGACATGCGGATTCAAGCACAGCTTAAGACACAAGTACTATGCATTAGCATGCAGGCGGTAGTTTGAAGGTCAGGACTTCCCACACAGACTGTTATTGTATCCGTCAGGCTCGTTTGTCATCCGGATGCCCGGAGATCGCCAGCATAATTTGACTATTGACATTGAGACAGGTGGTATATAGACATCCAGTGACAACTGTGACCAATTGATGCTGTTCATAAAAGACCAGGGAATACAAATAAAGTACTGCAGTAGCTCTTAAGGTCACCAAGGAGAGGTGCAGTAAACGTTGCATTTACACGACTCGGCTCCTCCAATTTGAGTCCTGCACAGTCAAACTGATGAGAGGGAAGTGACTATTTTAATCAGATCGGCAATTAATTGGAATACTTATAGTCAACGTAACCACAGATGCTGTTTGACCAGCAAGATTTCCAGTCAAATCCAGGAAATTCAAGGTATCTTCCCACGACAAAAAGTGATTTTGGCAGGATATGATTTAGATGTCTATCAATTGTCCATTACTTGGTGAATACCTAATAAGAAATATATGCAGCCAACTTCTTCTAAACTATCGCAACTGATGTTTTGACTACTTATAACCAAAATGTATAATAATAAATAAAAGATAGTCAGAGACAGAAGTTGACTAAGTATATTGTTTTCAATAGAGATAGTTAACGGTGGAAGTCCTGAAGGGGACAAAAAAACTAATGTTAATAGTAAAAAAAAAAAAGAAATTGGACAAAGTCTTTTTATTGTGGGCTTTACCGGAGAAATGCATCCATACTATTATTGCACTGCATATTATCTATTCCAACTCCAATTCCAAGGACTTTTTAGACAAAAATTTGGGGACAGAACACATTAGTTCTATTTCGTGTCATTCACTGGCTTCCCATTGCTTTCAGAGCACGGCTTCTGTTAATTGAGCATTATGCGAAAGACAAACTGGCTCTGAGCTACAACGCTGACATTATCATGGTAATGTGTACAAGGACAGACGCCTGGGCGTGCGGCGAAGGCTCTTCCTTGATTTGCAACCCGGGCACATTAGCTGTAGTCCAGAAAACATGCGGTAAAGCAGCTCCGACCAGGTGAGTTTCCTTCTCGGAAGCGTGACGCCATTTTTATCCCAAAGCAGTCAGGTCAACTGGACCGAGTCGTCTCGCCTGCGTATCAGTTCATGATGTACCCTTCACTAGGCTGGCGGCTCATGCCTGTGGTTATTTTCCTATGTTTGTTTTGAGATATTAATAATAGTTCAGATCTTTGGCATGCGGATTACAGCATCGTAATTAGCGGGGCCGATAGGTCGACCGCTAATCTCTGCGCTAATTAAAATTTTGCCTGCCCGGCGCGACAAAACAATTAGCGGCTAACAATAATGAGAGGAGTGATGGAATTTCGAGAAGGGAGGCAGACAGCCAATATGTGTGTGTGTGTGTGTGTGGATAGAAGACTGAATAAATGAGGAGGCAGTGGTTCCAACGTGCTTACAGGGCAGGAAGCATGACAGCGGTTTAGAGAAAGGAGAGACACAACGACGTGTGTGCGCGACCAAAGATGGCGAGAGGTCCCGACCTGGTAGAAGATGATAGGCTTAGACATTGAGGGAGGGTAGACGGAGATAAGACCGTGAAGGGATTTGGAAGAAACGCATGAAAAGGAGCTCCAAAAAGTGACAAAAAGCATGACTGTTCCCAATCTGACAAGTTCAGAATAGTGGTGCTGGGACACACACACACACACACACACACACACACACACACACACACACACACACACACACACACACACACACACACACACACACACACACACACACACACACACACACACACACACACACACACACACACACACACACACACACACAAAAATGAGAGCTGAGTGATTTTTCTCGCTCTCTTTTATCCATGTCTATCTCTGCACCTCATACTCGTCCTCGCGCTGTTCTTCCTCGCCCTGTTTTCGTCTCTTGGCAATTTCTGATTCTTCCACGAGAAGCTGCCGCCTGCTTTCTTTCCTTGTTCTGTGGGTGACATGAGCCTCGCCAGATATGAAAAGCGAGAGGAAAAGAGGGAGAATTGGCTGACAAAGGTAGACAGAGGAGCAGAGGTAAACAAGTGCAGGTGGGGTGGAGGTTGATGGAGAGACTGCCATCGAAACGTCACGTTTTTTCTCTCCGTCGTCCATCCAGCCGTCGATTCTGGCAACGAAACTCCCTGGACGGCCGTTGGCATCATGGGTCATTGCTTCAGACAACCAACATTTCAATCCTCCCCCTGAACACAGGGAAACCAAAATAAAAAAGACCACAAAGCAGTGGATGATGTGTATTTTTTGATCAGCATGTGGACTCCTGAAGCATCGTCCGTCTTCCTGATGGAGATCCACGGAGCTAGAATGAGATTATCTAAAAGGAACCTATTGGGGTTTTCTCCGTTATGTAACATTGCATTGTTAAATATCATATTTAAGCTTAAAGTGTCACATAACGAGGTAAATCCTATGTTTTAATGATTCTTTCGAGAGTAGTAATGCTTTGGATGCTCAATTTGGACCAAGCTATAAGGTCAACCATTAGTCGCTGCAAAAAACAAGCATGGCGATGAAGCTGCTGTCAAATTACTCAGGAATGTGTATTAGCAGAACCAGAATGTATTTGCAAATTACTACGAACGCAGATTGGTTTGAAAGTAGCCTTCAGTATATGTCCTATAAAGTCCAATAGAGCATCTTTGGGATTTGGCGGGACGAGAAATTTACTTCATTCGATTCTGTATACAGCACCTTGTTGAATCAATACCACACAGATTTAAAGCAATTCTGAGGACAAAATAAGGTTCAACAGGGAACGGGGCAAGGCATACCTAATAAAGAGGCCAGTGAATATACAGTATATACAAATAAATACAAAATACCAAATAAACAGGACAAACTGAACTCGACAAGACAATCTAGAAGAAAAAAAAGCACACGCACCCCCACGGTGCCCCTTTGATTCAACTAGTGAGAGAAAAAAAGAGAAAATAATACATGAATGAATAATACATATTGCCAAGTTGATTTTACAGAGAGTACATTGCCAAATAAACAATTATCTTGAATCAATTTATAGCTGGTCGTGTTGGACTGATTACAGGCCCTCAAATATTTGTTTCCACACAACGTCAAATTGTTTTTGTTTATTGATGTTGCCGACATAGTTTTCTCAATGCTCAAAGTATTATTTCATTCAAATTTACATTCATTAAAATAATATATCTAAATTGAAATGGGAATTGTATTGTTGGAAACTAGCTTTGTATCCCTTGCTGTCATATAGAGGACACTCTTTTTCTGTTGCCCTGTCATGTAAATCGGAGCATTATTCAAATTGCAAATAAAAACAATTATTAAAAAAAAAAGGAATAACTGGGTATAGATGACAGATGAATGACAGATGCAGGGATTGGTCAATGGTGGCAGTAGAGCTGAACAATAACCCCTCCAAAAATGTAAAAACCTTAAAAAAAGAATAAAAAAAAAAAGAATATACAGTATATACAAAATGAGGGAAGAGCTGCCGAAAGGCTAATATGAGATTAGACCTATTCTACATTTTGAAACAACAAAAAGTTCCAGACATTGAAAACAAAAACCAAAAAATCTGCAAAAAGTCCACAAAGCCCCCCCCACCCCCACCCCTCACCCAAGACAGCAGAGAACAACAACTTCAAACAAGAGATAAACATTTGTTCTAAGAATGACAGGCACTGTTTATAAGAGAAATATTTATTGTGCGTATACATGCTGTGTTTTCTCGACGTCTAAACTTCAAGATAAAATGCACACGACGTGGGCACCCACATCTGGGGAGACGAACCCGAGATAACGGAGAAGAGTTGCCCGTCAAAGAGCTGCCGGTTCACGGAGACGACGCGACAAACGGAATCAGAGCCCGTAAAGTTTGACAGACTTGCGCACGTGGATAGACACAAACCCGCAGGACGGACCAGGTATGTTTATACGCTGGGAATACAAGCGGCTGCTGGCATGCGGGCGTTTGCTAACAGATCCATGTGACGTGGCGGTGGGAGGAGGAACACGGGGTTCGGAGAGGAGTCGGCTCATCTTCAAAACCACTTCAGCTCATCAAGTCGATCCGAGGAGACCGAGAGTCTTAGTTGTGTTTCTGAGCTCGTAGTCAGGTTTTCTGTAAGCAAGAGCTCCATGTTTTCAGTTGATGTTCTTCTTTTTAGCATAAAAGGCATTTCCGCACTAGCTATCTCCGAGCTTAGCCTCGCTCGGTTGCACCAATGGAATGGCTCAGAGGAGAACCCCATACATCTACCACTTTAGTTCATTAGCTTTTAAAGCTTAAGTATGCTTTTATTTTTTTTAAATGTTTTTTTGGCAAAGATGCGCTAGCTGCGGGCAAAATTAAGCTAGGCTACTTGTGCGTCTCTGAACGGCTACGGCTTTCTTATCGAGAGCGAGTTGAGCTGGAGTCAGTCCGACTGCGTGTCCGCGGTACCGTCCAGGAGGAGTCGACGCAGCTCCTGGGGGTCGGTGACGGGCAGCGAGCAGGTGAAGTCCTGGCACACGTAGGCCGTGGCGACGCCACCCTGCTGAGTCATGGAGGAGAGGACGGGCAGGCGCTGGCACAGGAAACTGTCCGAGCTGCCGTCAGTGAGCATCAACACCTGCAGACAACAAACACATAACCGACCCCATCAAGGACACATTTAACTTGACGTGGTTAAAGCCAGGGGTGTTAAACACACTTTAGTTCTCCCAGTACATTGGTCACTTTTCTCTTGGTCGTCCAACTTTATCCCTCTGCCCAGAAACATGCATTAATCAATCAAAAACGACGTGATAGTCTTTGCATTTGTCCTTCGATGGGACTGGCGACTGGTCCAGTGTGTAGCCTCACACGAAACACTGAGCAGGAAGCGTTTCCATGGCAACAGACGCTGATCTCCTTGGATCTCCTTCATGACGTGCCTCTCCCATCCGCTCTGTATAGGGCATGTTTTTTGGGATTTATTCAGAAAGGGTTAGCCATTAATAGCCCAAAATTGAATTATGGATGATGACAAATCATCCCTGAAGATTTCATGCATTTCGGGGGTGATAGTTTTTGGGAAAAATTGGTGACAGACAGACAAAAACATATCCTTGACCCAACTTTTGTTGGTGAAGGTAAGAAATAACTGCGAAGATCCCAAGACAGCACATTTTCCTTGAACTACATCTCCTGCTGTTGTGAGACATTCTGACATTTTAAAAGACCCATTATTGATTATTGGCCATGCTTGATGTTATCTGTTTAAGCTGGTTGAACCCTGTACATGCGCAGTAATTACATCTCGTCAGTGGATCATCTCAATATTGAGCAGACATCCTCCTTTCCTATTGTCCTATTCCTTTCTCCAGCCACATAATTCACATACTTGTAACACTCACCCAAAATAAACACACTGAGTCATAGGCCAGCAGCGGCTGCCAGGCTCTCATGCCCATAATAGAGTAAAAAGAATGGAGTGTGTGGATGAGTGTGTGCTGGAGTGAGTCCTGCCTGCAGCAGAGGCGGTTCCTGGACGGACACCAGTGTTTTCCTCCCTCCCTCACACCCGGACACATCATTTAAATATGCTAACAGCTGACAAAGGTGTGAACATGGCTCAAGGTTGTCTTTGTTTCTGTCGTGTGTGTGTGTGTGTGTGTGTGTGTGTGTGTGTGTGTGTGTGTGTGTGTGTGTGTGTGTGTGTGTGTGTGTGTGTGTGTGTGTGTGTGTGTGTGTGTGTGTGTGTGTGTGTGTGTGTGTGTGTTGCCCTGTTAGTCATCCTGTCAAATATGTCTTTTCCTACTGGCAGGGAACCACCTTGAATTCGCAACCGAACAAGAAATGACAACAGACACAACGAAAAATGATAAAAGTAAGAAAACAAACGCTTGTGAGGAGAAGGAGGAGGGAAGATCTTACAAGGAGAGAAGCTCAGTGATGCATCACATGTGAGGTGAGGCTAAGGCGAGAAGATGAATACGCCGATCGACGAACGTTACACAGATAGAGATTACTTGGGCTTTGATTGGTTTGCATGTATACAAACAGTTGCACATATGGAAGATGAGGATTCGGTCCTACAGATGCCTCAAACGCCACACACTAGCTAGCGTGTCTGTCTTTATAAAGATGGAATATCCGAGGAGTGTTTTCAAATTGTGCAAATCACTCTGACGAGTTTATGCTATAGTATCTCACAAAAGTGAAAATTTGCTGCTGAACAAACTGATATGTGACATAATTTGAATTATCTTAGTAGCCGATCACAGTCCACATGTTTAGTTACTTCGTGTAACATTGTCTGTTTCTTTTTAGTAATTAACTAAAGTACTGAAGTATTCAGTAATAAGGATGTGGTTCATGAGACTTATATAATCCCTATAATCTCACCCAGAACACCAACCTACGGCTAATTTCGTGGTGTGAAATCCAGACGGTGTCCAGGGTGTCACGGGTACCATTAGTTCTAACCTCACTCTGACTTTCTCTTCACTCATTAGACAAAGGGTGTCCATTAGAAACGACACTTCTCTTCTGTTGTCACATTGCAGTACGCCAGCCGGCATTAGTTGGAGTCACCATGCAGAACTCGTAGCACCCTCTCCCCGCTGTCTCAATGAGCTTCAAACTCCCAACCGAGTGTTTCCCCTCAGCCATTTAAATTCCCATTTGTGACAGCAGTCGTTTGGGCTCCAGGGGACATCAATGGACGACACGGCCGCCCCATCCTAACACAATTTCAGGACCATCTCAAGAAGGGCAAGGTATTTCCTTTTTTATTACCCAATGTAAATACAATTCACCCCCAGAGAATAATAATCTCTGCCGTTTGATCTTGTTCTCAAAAGCAACACCGGCGCACTTATTAGACGCAGCAACGGCTTCATTAGGAGTGTCATGGAGGGCAGGCTTGAAACATTTCTACATATTAATAGACACAAACAGGGGAAGACCGGCAAGATGAGAGTGATGGAATGTGGTCATAACGGTGTGACCGTTACCATGGAGACTGGAGAAGGATTTCCCCTGCCGAGCCGAACCTCTTCCCTCTCCTGTCTTAACTCTTTTCCTTTTTTTTTTTTTTTTTCCTATTCCTCATTGCTTGTCAGCTTGATGCAGTCGCACACTGGGCCAGGACCATATCCAGCCATGAGCCCTCGGCTTAAAGGTCACACCGTAGTCTGTCTGTGTCACAACAACACTGTCTGCTCGGAGCCGTGGGGGAGCGGACGGGACCGGCGCAACGAACGTGTGTCCGCGTGTGTGCAGTGATGGATGCGCAGAACAACAGAAAGAGACAAGGGAGGAAGATAATGTGTGAATGTATACACACAGCCCGGTGAGTTTGGTGAGCTGAAAGCAAAGTGTGTGGTCTGGTCGTCCGCGCTCCGCAGAGTGCGAGCGCGACGTCTTGCGAGAAATCTGCCGCAGACGGCACAGTTGGCTGCACATGAGAGAACACTCTCCCACAGGGTTAATCTCCTCAAACTGGGCAACCCTAGAGCAGACACACACACACACACACACACACACAACTCCCACCCAGTAAATGTCCCTTCACTGACAGCTCCCTCCCACACTCCCTCTTCTTCCCCGCCAAACTGTCCGAGTGGCGCAGACACTTAAAGAGAACACTGTGTACCTGCGCTGACAGTAACGCACAAATACACGCAGCTCCGGGGAAGCATTTTAACGTCCAACTCAAGCTACCGCGCACACAGGCTTGCCGGGATTGGCCTCTTGCCAGCATGGACGGAGAACACAGACATTCACACACACACATTTCGAGAGCTCCTGCCATAATGGGGGGGAAGAGTGATGAGGGTGCCGGTGAATGCGCCACGTTCAGCCAAGTGACAGGAGATTTACTTCCTCCGTACCCCTTGCTGTTGTTTTGCACACACACACACACACACACACACACACACACACACACACACACACACACACACACACACACACACACACACACACACACACACACACACACACACACACACACACAAACGACCTGCTCAGTCATCATAACAACGTAGCATCTGGACCACCACCCCAGGACAGAAACGGACGTGAGCGTGCGCGCATAATCAAATCCAAGGGCAGTCAATGCAGTGCATACATTGCCAGCAGCCTGACGACACACACTGAAAACCATTTAGCCTTACTTGGCGATCTGAGATTTGAAAGGAAAGCCAAGTTCAGAGAAACGAAATGAATCGAAGATCATTGAGTCTGTGTCCTTTGGTCAAGTTTACTAACCCCAAACAAAGCAGAAACCCTTCACACTGGCAGGTTCTGCAGCACCACTACAAATTTGCATGATTTATATAATTTGACAGAACAATTCAAACCTCTCCAAAATCACCGCTTCTGGCCTAAAGTACTCATGCGATCACTGCGGCAATATTTTTTGGCACACAGACAACTCAGAACCACATATAAAATGCACAAAGGAGTCAAAGCAGTGTAAGAAAGTCTGCCTTTGCATACGCCAACAAAGATACGCTGCGAATAGATGGCGCCTCTGATATCTGCCACCTCTTGTGTTCGTGTCAGTGTCAACCGAAACAGATCAAAGTCTGGTTGGAAGCACACTGAGACTCAACCTTCGAGGGGTACCTGGGCAAATAGGTTGCCACTCGTGAGTCCCAGAAATTGGATAGTGGCGTTCATGCGTCCATAAAAGAATTATTGTACAAAATAAATGAGAAATCGCCATTTGTGGATCTCCTGCTTCTTCGTGGCAGGTCATCTTGGGTCTCGTCGTTGCGGGGGGATGTATATTCCGAGACTTGTCTCTGTGTTTGAGTCCCAATCGTGCCCAGTGTCTCCATCAAGAAATTTGACTTATTTTTCTACAACATACAACAAATGATCGGATCAATTAAGATATGAGGAAATGGAGGGTGTTAACGTTCAGCTCTTCCTCGTGTATCGTCAAGTTCTGAGGTGGAGGAACAGAAAAACATTCTAAAACACCTGCACTCAGCTGTCGGGGGGGGGGGGGGGATAACCCGAGACCCTACATTCATTAGTTATCTATCTAGTTGTGTGCATGTGCAGAAGAGTAATTGACTACGGCCGCGGTGCACATGCACAGTAGAAGAGTTCACACCGTCTCCACAGAGATGAAGCTAGAGCATTTGGTAACGCTGCCAGAACCTTTCGCTCTCTCATTTGACTTTCTTTCAACATCAAACACAGTCCGTTCTCTCCCTTCATTGAAACAAACTGCAACTAAAATACTCTTATTCAATCCTTTCATCGAAACAAAAAGTACAACATTCACAGTTGGGTAAAACAACACCAACAAAAATAACAGCACCAGACGAGTTCCCTCTGACCAAGGTTAGAATAGGCGAGCCCGCTCCGGCGACACGTTCTGGCCTTTGTCACGCCGCGCGTCAGTTTCCAGCCGCTGACAGTCTCTACAAGACCCTCTCCACTAAATCAACAGCGTCTGCGGCGACGTGCGCGGACGCCGCGACGTCCGAGCAGAATTTACGGTCCCGGGTCCTCAATCAGGCCCCGACACTTACGACATACTTCATCAGCTCGGATTGCATTTAAGCTCAAATGTAATTCTTGTGAGCTCCCATCGTAAAAGTCGCGTCAAGTTTATTACACGCAAGCGAGATCGAAAGTGACACGTGAGAGCGACAAGGACGTGGGTTAGATGTCTTGAGTCATCACAAACGTGTACGATATTTCTTGGGCTGTTGAACTCACAAAGGACATCGATATTTTTAGAATCTTTACCCAGTCAAAGACTTGCCAATCTGTAATTGTTGTGTAGATGTGATTTGTGGAAATTAATGTTGTTTTCTTCCGTCTGTTTTGCTGCCAGTGCCATAACTTGAGAAAAGACCTATAACGGGGTGCTCTTGTCATAAAACCTTTATTTGACGCTGATGTTTTTCAGATCTATAAACACAAGAGCACAATGCGCAGCGTGGCTATAAAGAAAGCTCAACTAAGTGTGACACAGCTCTCCTAAACTCCAGGCTCCTAAAAACATCGTTTTCTGTTGTGGTTTTTGACATTTGTGATGCCCTGGAGGAGTGAATTTATTTTTACAATTTGATACTTTGACAGTTTGATTTGAAATACGATCTGGCAGTGCCTGTTTGAGCTGTGTGCCATATTTTCAGCACATATGTTTTAAATTGGTTTATATCCAGAAGAGGAAAGTCAAATATATACTCTTAAAATTATGGACGGCATTTGGAAGTGAACAACTGAATGTAAACTCTAAACAGGGATATTTATTTTTGAAGATGTGACTGCAATAACCAGTTGAAATACAATTTATCGTTAGCAGACGCTTTTAGCAGCAGTTTTAACGTCCGCTCCCTCTCGAGCAATACTAGATTTCTTTGGGTTCTATGTTTTGTTCATCATATCGTTTTTTTGTTGATTTAGATGGAAGTGGGTCCCACTAATATAGCATATAACTATTCTACCGCTTGGACATCCCCTAAAGCGTGTTACACTGTTAACATTCACCCACTCTCACACCGATGGAGGCGACTGCCGCGCAAGTCGCTTTGACACGTGGACGGCACGAGATGAGGAATCGAACCTGCAACCTTCCGACTGAGAGTCGACCACCGAGCTGCTGCATTCAAAAGCAAAATAAAGACACGTGGCAGCCCACAAAGTTAACACAGATAAAGACATCATTACATTGTAAGTAATCAACCCGCTGAATAAAACAAATAAACTTTTCTTTTGCCGTGATGGGAAGGGAGTGATTTGCTGCATGTGCTGGTTCACTCCCGACCCAGACACTCTGGCCAATGGTCAAAGATTCGCAGTCACCATGACTCTGCTGAAAGCCGGATGAACTGCAACGACCCCCGAGAACTGCATGTAACTATCTGTCCGTGTGAGATTAAAAGACGGCTGGACTCCCACGGAGGTGTTTCATTAGCTTTCGGCGACGGGGTCTGCCGAAATGACAAACACAGAGCGGAAACCGGGCTTCTGTTCCGCCTCAACCCAGTAAAAAAAAAAAAAGAATAAAAAAATCTAAGGATGGGCAGATGTGTGCTGAAGAACAGAGCCTTATGTCATGAATATGGAGCATCACCAGCACCAAGCATAAGGGTGTTACATCACACTGTGGAGGAAACCATGCGTGCACCAGCCTGCTTCTGATTTCATGCTACGATAACATACATGAACACAGACATACGTTGCCCTTTAATGACGGCGCCAACCAGGTAATCTACTGAGTAAACGATGCTTCGGTTAAGGCGGAAGGGAAAAATAAGAGAGAGTTCGTAGGAGGAAAAACTGGGAGTTGTGCCAGGGGGGGAATGTAGTACTGTAGCAGAGCTTCAAACATTCGTTAACTTGGAGGTGTGCACAAAGACAAACGGCTGAGTGAGTCAAGCAGAATCTCTGTCAATTACTTTTTCGCAGGACCGCAAAACCTTTAATTTATGTTCTGCTGAGGGCTGTCACAAACTGTTCTTGTCTCTACTGAAATCAACAAAAAAGATCAAAATGCCATCTGTAAAACTAACAAGATATATTCAAAAGAATCTTGCATTTATTCCCATTTGTATTGCGTCATTAAAATTGTCCCTTTGACCATAAGACTGAAGAATTTGAAAGGTGGTAGAGAAGTCTGTTCGGTAAAGTTATTGGATTGGACTGATGGAGAATCATACCTGTATATCCTGATGTAAAAAAAATTAAATGATGGTAACGCCATTGAATGCTCAATTTAGAGAAAGAGGTACTGAGAAAGGAGTACTGTAATGTTTACAGAACCGGTGCACTGGAGTAAATAGGACTTAGGAACACATCGTGGTTGTGGTCTTTGTCTCCAGAATCAAGATTCAGTTTGTAAAGACAGTAGGTATTGCAAGGTGCTACCTATAAAAGCCTTTTCTGGAGGTTACTCTTTCCCGTTCGTTGAATCTAGGACTGCTTAAAACAGGATATTTTCCAGTCCTAAAGTTGGCATTAGAGCCCAAATGTATCAGGAACACCCTGAATGGCAGCCGCCACCTTCAGTCTGTGAGTGTGTGTGTGTGTGTGTGTGTGTGTGTGTGTGTGTGTGTGTGTGTGTGTGTGTGTGTGTGTGTGTGTGTGTGTGTGTGTGTGTGTGTGTGTGTGTGCATGAATGGGTGAAGCTGATGAGAGACTAGAATAGAAATACTTTATGTGAGGCACGTCAAGACTGCTTAAGCAGTAAAATATGATAAATTTGTAAAAATCTGTTTCATTATCAAGCTGTCGGAGTGACGAATGCCATCCATCCCCAGGTCTGCGGCGATCTGTTCAGAATGAATGCCTCTGGGATTTGACAACAACCCGTGAAAACAACCGACTTCAAATCTTAAAGCGGACCGTTTTGACATTTTCAACCGAGAGAGTGGCGACGACAAAGGCAGCACCATTGTGACGCCACAGACTTTAATGATTGGACAAAGGACAAAGCACATCCAACAGGAGCGACATGCAGTCCGGGTAGAATCCGATCCAAACCATTGTTTGCAGGCAGGATTATCAGAAGTTGTGGAGGCTGTACTCGTCGAACCGCTCGTATAGTATCACTGTGGAGTTCACAGAAGCGGTTGGCGCACGGCGTTCTTCGACTGAGAGTCCTCCAGTATGTGTAAATGCAAACCGAGTCTTGGCACCGCCAACGAAACAAAATGCTCTGAACTGCTTTCCTTCTTTTGACTGCCAATGAGATGCTGGCTGAGCTCAGACTGCGTCCTGCTATTTATGGCCCCGCAAACTGCTTAGTTACAACAGTTGTTAAGTGTTCTCGTTAGAGCTTTGCAGTAGGTTTGTGGGCCATATTTTTAAGATTTCAACATGAATTGTTTTCAAAGTTGAAAATAAAGCTGGTTTTACTCACTCTTTGAATCTTTTCTCTATACCTGTCAAGGTTGAAACTTTAATTGACTCGTTTTTTTGTTGTTTTTTTAAGTTTCCCTGCCTTACATGTTCTGAGAGAATAATTTCAAAATAAAATGAACAGAAGAAGTAGTGCTAAAAACAAATTGTATTCGGCTGAACATAGTGGTTTATTTGTGCTATATTTTTTAATTCCACTAGAGTACCTTATTGTGATGCTTAAGTTCAAGTCTTGTCACTACTTTTTTCATAATTGCCCTTAATGTTGTTTAATCTCGGACCGAACAGTCTTCTTTCCCTTTCAGAAGAACATATTCCATAATAGTCTAATTATTTATTCCCAAAAAACTACTACAAGCTTACAGTAAGGCGCATGTGCCAGTAGTTTTCAGTGAGACGTAATTAAAGTGGGCTGGGTTTACTCGTTCAGAAAAGTTTCACGAGAATGACGTCCGTTTAAATAGCAACGGCAGAACGCAGAAATTGATGTAGTTCTCCCATAAGGCCACTAGTGGGGGCTTTTGTTGGAGTCATGCCACTCTGGGGGCTGCTGTTGTTGTTCAGCCTACCCACGCATGTGCAGAATAAGCATTTACTATGTTCGTGGTGTGTATTTGCAGTATTTTCAAATATCCACGCTTTCCCTCCCATTTCCACGGAGACGGACGTTGGCAAGTTTTTGAAAAGATCCAGCTTGGGAGCCGTTTTCAAAACGTTGCGTTTTCAGTGGCTCCGAGAAACAGACACCCGAACTGCAACAAAAGTTTTCCGTTTTTCTACTTGAAATCATTGCGTGGCTCAGGTCGTCATAATTGTTTTATCTATGGAGAAGAAAATGTGCGTGCTATCACAGTGATGAAGTTGACGTGCTGCAGTGCTGTAGTGTAGAGAGTAACCAGGGATTAGCACAGACTCGTGTTCTGCAAGGCCGTCAAAATGATGACAAACATTCGGTTACAGATTGCTGGTAAATAAATATAGCACCGCATGTATTAAGATTTGCATAAAGGCAAATCTTTTTTTCCTTCTCACCTCAAGAATAATAAATATAAACACCAACGCTGTTATTATATAATCATGACTAAGCATTGATTTGTTCAATCTGAATCAATCGATATGCAAAGAGTACAATCAAAATTGTAGTTAATACCGCTGGTGTGACATTGTAATTTCCATTCAAATCAATATTTAAAGCTCTGAACTCTCTTTTAACAAGGAAGGTTAATCTACAGTTGGACGCGACAGACGACTGTCCCCCACTCCACCTCTTAGCGAAAACATTCGCAGCCTATACAGATAAACAGAGAGTGAGGCAAACACATGGGCATCTGCAACTGTGTGTGTGTGTGTGTGTGTGTGTGTCTAAATGCATGTATGTGCTCACACGGGCGTCTTATCGGTTGAGCGTGGGTTTTATTTACCGAGCTGAGATGTGGACGAGCGTGGAGCGCAGAGCACGACTACAGCCGACGAGATACGACCACGGGCGGAGGATTATATCTCGAACAAACACAGTTAAAGCCGTCCACTCGCGGCTGGGGAAGGAGTGCACGTGCACCTCCCCCATAGCTTTTATGGATGCATCGGCGCTTGGTGGAATTACTGGGAGGGAACATGACAGGAGAAGAGGGTGAAGAGAATTAAAGTATATGTAACATGTCAGATTAAGAAGTTCAATAAGAAAACAGTGAAAACGCTAAAAAAAATAAAATAAAAAATAAATAAAAACTTGCGGGTGTGCAAATTAAGAGCAAAAGATGAGTGAAAAGATGATGACGGGTGACCTGAATGTAATGTGTGTATCTTGGAATGCACTTTCTCTGTGTAAGAACCATCTGGATCCCTTCCCACAGCTGCCAATCAATCCGGTTTCTGCTCGGTTATAGGGCTTAGCAGGGTCATTAACTGACAACAGAAGAATCACTGCTTGGGCACATAATTCTAAACAGGAAGAAACACACACACACACACACACACACACACACACACACACACACACACACACACACACACACACACACACACACACACACACACACACACACACACACACACACACACACACACACACACACACACACACACACACACACACACACACACACACACACACACACACACACACACACACACACACACACACACACACACACACACACACACACACACACACACACTTCCGGTGAGCTTTGATAAGTGGACGGAGGGATTGTGACGGAGGGTGGGGAGCAGCAAGGCGGCAGATTGTTGGGGGGGGGGGCTGTGGGACCGCCATGCTCTAATCCTCCTCTGCACTGGGTCGTTAGCAGTGCCAGTTAGCCTCACACCAGGATTTCTATTTCCACCAGTCTCCCTCCCTCCTGTTTGCACTTCACGTCACCCAACTGACTTATACCTCTCGTCTCGAAGGCCTCGTTAGAGATTCCCAGTTGTTTCCTCTCCACAGATGTTCTACAAAGGGATTTCTCTCCACTTTAAAAGGCCATCCTTTGCTACCTGTCTCTTCTCCTCACTCTGCCTCATTCGTCTCCCAAGAAATGGGACGGAAGACGACTTACACCTATCTGCATTTAAAAATACTTACATCTTACCTGCTAAATCCTGGACAAATCCATGTAATACTTTGAGCTTATTCTGTTTGAAACATCCCTTTACTAACACTTCTATTTTTTAACACCTGCTGTAGACACATTCCCCAGGATCCCACATCCTTACTTTAATACAGAGAGTCGGAAAACTAGCCACTTTATACCTTGCCTGCTTGAATGTACCTTATTCAGGTTCATAACAATAGGAATTATTAAGACAAACATGGCCTAATAATATACATTTTCAGGATTGGAACCAAAACTCGGAGAAACAGATAAGAAATCTTCGCGATAGACGAGCAAGCCGTCCAAACACTAATCACGCACTTCATCAGCCGGGAAAGGCTTCAGCTCCCCGTACAATTAACGACGGATGGATCGGTGAATTGACGGAGAACCACCAAGAAATACCTGCAATAGACCGGACTACCTGTCCAGGGTGTAGGAGAGTTCATGTTCAATGTCAGCTGGGGTAGGCTTCAACAGCCTGTTCATGGATGAATAGATGAATCGACCCGATAGAAAGAAAATAAACCTCTTGGAGGGACGCTAAACCCACCCATGGTTTTCGTGCAATGCTGGCTGTGTAAAATTAGGTCCCAATGACCTTACTGAGTTGATGGATACCGCAACAGATAAGTCATATGTTTTGCAGCATGCAGCTCAAGCTGCAGAGTTTGCATTAAATCCCCACGTATTATATAAATATCCGCAGTGAAGCGGTCACAATCTAGCCTGTCCAGAAGCTATATATAGGTGAATATGGAGGATAATCTGGTCCTATGGTGTCCTCATGTCCTCCTGTTCCTCTCAACCAGCTGACACGGGTCCGATCTCAGACAAACCTTTTCTTCTCTCGTTCAACCGTCTGGTGAGCCACAATTACAGCAAAAGCAGGGATGTTTCTGGTACAGTGCGTAATAAAGCTCAGGAAGCAGCTACACAGTAAATGCACTATTATTGTGAAGCGTGTCACAAAATAAATCCTCGGTCGTACGCCAAACTGAGCAGCCAATGCAAATTGATGACATCCGCTGAATTTTTTATAAAGTGTAAATAACAAATACCATCTCTTCATCAATGTTCTATATCTGCTTTACTCAAGATAGTCAGGGGCCTGAGCTTAAACCAATTGAAAGTGGGCAAAAGGCAGGGTTCACTTGAGCAGTTCACCAGTCCACTACTGCATCTTCACAATTCCTATTTAACTTAACAAGCAGGTCTTTAGACCGTAAGAAGAAGCTGGAATAGCAAGAGGGGACAATTTCTGCCATTTACTCACCAGCCGAACAAAAATTTGTTTTACCCATTGGTTGCTATTGAAGAAGATATGAGGAGCTTACATTGCCACGCTGAGTTATGTTTGGCTTAAAGTAGCAATCAGAAGGTAACAAGACAAGTGATCCAAGTGTCTACAGTCTGTAGGAGCCCTAAATTACCGGGATCCTTAACCTCAAACCGGAAGTAAGTCACAACGTGTTGCCTGTTTCCCTGACGTCGGTGTGTTTTCCATTTCGAAGACCTCGTGTCATAATTTAAAGGGCCAAACCAAACAAACTGTGACAAGCTTTCCAAAGGTCATCTCATACGGGCAGTAACACCATCTTAGGTAAATGTCAGCACTTTGATATTACGCCTTCTGTCAAGTCTCCCGTAATATGCAAATTATTACCATAAATCTTCCCAAAAATATTGTCGTTTTTTTTTATTTAATTTTTTTTGCAACCTTAAAAATCTGGCCTAGCAATACAGTCAGTAATCTCTTCCAATTATAATGAATCTAAAATGAGAACAAGTTTTGGTTGGTCTTTGAGCAACATTTTCTACAGTTTACCACCTGCACACACTGCTCCCCTGCTATGACTGTGTTCACACACTATGTCACACTTCCATAGGAGGGAGACATCGCGCAGGCAGGCAAAGATTACAAGCACACACAGACGGCGGAGGAGTGCGCAGGAACAAACATGGGAAGGAAGGCTCCCTCCCCTGTCCTGCACCCTTCTATCAATCCCGCCACTTTCCCAATCCTCGCGACTTGACCCGACTCTAATCAAGCTCTATTTCTGCGTAATCGAAATAAATTAACCCTCAATTTATTGCAGTGATTACAATCAAGAGAGAAGCTGCGTTATAACCGGGGCTCCTAATTGATTCCAAAGTAAGGAGGAACCTCCGGGTGTTGGGGTGAATCGAGGAGCGCGGAAAGAAGTGGCAAATTAAAATAGTAAATATATTAAATGAAGTGATGATCTGGGTGTGTGTGTGTGTGTGTGGGGTGGGGGGGTTAGATGTGCATGAGCAGGGTTCTGAGCACCTCATTCACCACAATTAGTCTGTGCCGTCCTAAAACCCAGGAAAACAGGCGAGGAGTAATTGGATTTAAATTAGACATGTTCCCTGCTCATAGCTACCTAATGTAACGTGGAGCACAATCTCCTCGCCCGCACCTCCTCCTCCTCCTCTTGCTCCTGCTTCCCTTTATCTCATTTAACATCCCTCCATCTCTTCCCACTCCTCACTGCTTACATAATTCACCTCCTTGACTCCATCATACACGTTATCCTTTATCTGTTTCAAACTGATTCCCCTGTTCTCATTCAGTCTAATTGGCTCTCTTCCAGGTAATCTTGCGCGTTATCTAACTCGCCATGCACTTTTCTCCTGCTGTGAACCTGTTAATACTGTTTTTATAAATACTAGAGGTGGGGTTGGAATTGTTTGAATTAGAGTAATGGCAGGTTATCGCTGAGGAGAAAATCCTGGATGGAGTCGAGTAGCGAATTGACTGTTCTTGGGATGTTGAAGGTCTTCCCACCAACCAAACAGAGAAGTTGGGATACGCTGGGGAAGCCCAAGACTTCTCAACAAGATCGCTAACTGCACATGTGCCTGATCGATTTATAACAAGAAAATAATGACGCAGCTAATTTGTGGATTTTTATGGGTTAACGAGCTTCATGCCACCGATACATGGTCGATGCATTCATGTGCATCAAGTAACTCCGACCATTCTTTTTAAAAAAATGTTATTTGGTGGGTGCAGCTTATATTCAGGTGCGCTCAATAGTCCAGAAATGACGGTAACCTGAGGTAATGTCAGGTTGTCATAGCTTGTGTCCACAGTTTTTAAAGTACAAAAATAATTCCTAATTAAAAACAAATAAGAACATAAGATCTCAATTCAACAAAATCAATGCTCAATAAAAAAAAGCAAATTTTACAAAATTGGATGCATTCTCTTTCTGGTTCTTATAGTCCTCCATTGTACTCCTGTGAATGTCTGTGCATCAGGAGTCAGAACAAAGCGCTTTCTGAGCGGCATCGCGGGCTTCGGTTGTGTGTGTGAAAGCGCTGGCCAATCAGTGTCAGTACTGCACTGCACTGGTGACCTGTTGACGGTGAACCCCTTCGCTCAATGTAAGGTAGGAAATCTGACAGATAAAAATAGATGCAGGTGAAGAAGATGGATTATGGATGAATTATAAAATATTTTGGTCTTGCGTCAAGAAAAGAATAAAACATTTCCACTCTACAATTTGTCTCAATAGGAGGATGCTTTGGTCCGGAGTGACAGAGAGTAGAAGCTATAGTTCATGTTGTGTTGTGTTGTGTTGTATCCACTACTCTTAAGAAATGTGACCAAAACAACAATGTTTTCTTGGAAAATCTTTACAATTTGGTGGTTTTACAGGCTGGATTGGACCCTCTTGTGGCCTGGTTGTGACCAACAGGCCTTAGGTTTGACACCCCTGTACTATAGCATCATCACGCCATCATTTGGCATTTTGATAAATCATACAGTCGAGAATTTTTCCCAGACGTGACAAACACAGGAAAACTTACTGTGCCGATGTGATTAACCCCACTCGGACAAGGTCTCGGCACGCGACTCCTCCTGGCTGAACGTGATAATCCGCCCTCCCGTTCCTTCTTCAATAATAGATCCATCCTGATAATGTCTCTTTCTGGCTCAGTCCTGGTCTCTGCCTCTCTCTGCAGGGATCTGGAGCGGGCTGGTGTTACTGCAACCACCGCCTGATACTGCACAACTCATCTATATTTCAACAGGAGCCCTGTTGATACGGCCTGTGTGTATGTGTGTGTGTGTGTGAGCGAAAAAAGAGAGAGTAAAAGAGATTGGTGGACACTTTAATTTAGTGTTCTAATTTCGGTTTCAGCCTGGTCGAATAAACAGAACTCAGTCTTTTACTATTAGAGCAGCAAAGCTGAGTACGTGTTTGCTTTGTTTGGATTCAACCGGCATCTAAAGCTTCACTCTGTTGCAGCAATATTCGCAAAGGACGCCAGATAAATTGTCCCTCTGCGGTTGATCTGGTTTATGTGGAGCGACTTCCTTTTTTGTTGAAGATTTGAAGTGTGGAGAAATCCTTACAGGCTGTGAGCGGCAACAAATAGGATCGTGAGAAAACATCCAATGCGGAGTTTAAGTCTGACTCAGAGTGACAGCTGTCTGCTTCTTAACAAACAGCCGGCGTCACACGAAAACCCAACTAACTGGAGAGTTAAGACTGAGACCCACGAGGCTTTTAAAGATGTCATGAAAGGGCTCTGGGGTCAAACAGCGCCTAACAAGGCGACGGTTACCCCGAAAGAGAAGAGAGGAGCTCGGGCTGACCTTTCAAAAACCACACTTAAGCTAGTCAACATCCACAGGCACTTCTATAGTTCGTTTCCCTCAGTATTTGTGCGTGTTTACGCCTCTCCGTGAGTGCGTGTTTCAAAGGTTAAGTCGTCTGCTTCTGCAGAAGAAGCCTGTTGGGAGTAAACGCGAGACGATCTTCGCTTTTGGATAGTTACTTGGGGGTGGGGGGGGTTGGGGTGGGGGGACTGGCGACACGTTTGCGTGAATGTGATGGCAACGTGCAGAGTACTTAGTTTATATGGGAGGTTCGAGGGGATGAGAGGCTCACAGTGTGTGGAGCATCACTCTTCAATCAGGGGCTGAAAACTGTGCTATGAGAGCAAATAGGCTCCTGTGTGCAGTGTGGATGAGAGAGCAATGGAGCGGCTGTAGATTTATAGATTAGATACAGAGTAGCCAGGGATCGGCTCTGACTCCACCGAGCCGTTTGCTTTTCGTCATTGCTTTGGAGACTTCGGCGACGCGTTTGTGTGGAGGGGATTGTCAAAGTAACAACATATGTAGGGTGGAACTTTTTTTTTTAGTGTTCACAGTTGTTCTACAGATATCTGGCACAGACGAAAGAGCTCTGTTAGAGCAAATTAACAATATGGATGAAAGAGCGAAAGAGTGGCTGCAGATGTATAGAGAGTCGCCACAGATCATTGCAGACTCAAGTAAGCTGCAAGAGACGCTGAGTGAAAACAGATTTACTTCAGGGATGCACCGATACCAGTAAGTATGAGTACAAACTTTTAGCTACTCGCCGATACGCAGTACTTAACTATGTGGATGATAGAAAATCAAGTGAGAATCAAGTGAGAATCAAGTGAGCGGAGAAGTGTGAAGTAGATCTTTGCTTTGCAGCTTTAATTCGGGGGATGTTTGTGTGAATAAGCTTGTTGATGTGCCGAGCACTCGCCTTGTACGGGAGGAAGAGGGAGTTGACCGCTGCGAGGAGGCCCGCCGTGTCCGGAGCGTCCCTGTGGCCCGAGATCACAACCTAAAAAGTAGAAAGAGAGGTGATGGTGGTTGAAAAGAAGAAGTGCGATAATGAGATGGAGTAGGAATAGAGTGAAATCGGAGGGCAGAGGTGAAGCGTAAGACGAGGTAGGACGAGGAGAAGGAGCGACTGAGGTCAGTACTGTATTTGTAGCGGTAACAAGGGAGGCAGGTGTTCCTCCCTCGCGTACTGCCGCGCCTCACCCCCACCCTGAGCTTGTTACCCCTCGATCTTGTGGCCCAGACGCCTCCACAGGTCACCTGTGACAGACAGAAGGCTAACAAACCCTCTGCTGCTACTTCTAGTGACTCTGCTTCTATAATTATAAGGAGAAAAAGACCAGGAAAAAAAACAATAAACTTTTACTTTGAGGTGGAGAGGCAAACTTGAGGGCAACTCCAACTGTGCTGAGCTGTGCTGCTGGTTTCACTGGTTTCAGGCTAAACCGCGAGTGTTAATATTTCAAAACCGATTATACATAAGTGAGGCTGAACAGCTCAAATAGCCCATTAGAGACATGGAGGCTGGTTAAAAGAAAATGAGCGGGGAGAGGCAGAAAGAGAGTTTGCAGGGATTAACGGTGCACACAAGCAGAGAGTTTTGAGGAAGCCTGCGTCCTCAGATGACCTGCTGGGGTGAAAAATATGTATCAACACATTGGCGGCTCGCTTAAAGGAAGACACTTGTGAGCAAATGTTTATCCAAACGGGGGGGGGGGTTATAACACGGTCATTTGAGCAGCCAATTCCAGCTGAAGTTAGATGAATTAAGTTGTTGCTGATAGAAAGGAAGTTAAAACTGCAGCAGTGGATGATGACGGTATTTATAATGAACTTGTTGGCCTTATCATACTTGAATAATCCCACCACACTGAAGTGTTGAGCGAAACGCACAAACAATTTTCACTTCAGTATCACTTCATATCTGTCACAGGTTTTCTCAAGATATTTGGAGCAAAATTGCTACAGCAACTTGTTTTACCATGAGGACGTTTAAAGAAATTCCCTGCGGGATTGATCAAGTATTTCTATTCTAGAATATAGACAAGAGGACAAGCACGTGGCCGCAGTAGTGTAGAGCACACGCAGTGGTCAGTGCGGGCAAAACCATGCTGTAAGAGCAGTAAAGTAGCAGTGAGTGTTTCAGATGCAGTTAGGGGTCTCTCATGCACATGTTTTGATATAAATGTATTCAAAGAACACCATATTGTATTAGTACGTGCTTACCAATAATAAGGTAAACTTTCTTTCTATAGGCCTAAAGTATGCAACTTTGCTACTTTCATCTCTAATTTTTCTCATTTGCAATTTACATCTGTAACGTCCGACATCCATCTTATTGCCTGTGTCTTGTTATCTGATTTTTTTTTTCTTATTTGCCGCTTTCGTTGTCTTTTTCTCAAAAATCATACATTTGAGCTTTTTACATATGTTGAAGTCGGCGAACTGCATTCTGACCGAGAGCGAAAGAAAAGCTAAATTGCAATGATGTAGACAGAGAAAGCCACTTTCACACTGTAAAAATGTAACGCCATGTAAAAAAAATGTAAGCCTGACGTTGGTGCACAATGTTCTCAAGGATGTTAAGAGTGATTAAAGCTGAAATATCGGAAGAGACAGAGCTTTTTTTATGGCACTCCAGATAGATCATGGACCCTTTTAACGTCTCATTAAAGAAAAAGCTCATCCAAACAGTTTCGCCTCCTCAGAGGCGTCTGTACCCATGTTTTCCCATGTACTCACCTGCTTGAGTGTGTAGTGTTGGGCCATCAGAGCCCGGACCATTTCAGGCAGGGCTATGGGGACCCTCGTCAGCCGGTCGGAGAACGCCGCCAGGAGCTGCTGGGACTTGTCGAGCCACTCTCGTCTTCCGGTGTAGTGGGAGAGACGTAGGAGGTTGGTCGCCGACACCGAGTTGGCGCTGGGCTCTGCTCCGTCCTGATCTAAAAGAAACAGAAAAGGATATTCTCAGGTTGAAAACGTTGACGAGTCAGGCTTCAGTGCCAACGATGCAAATATTATGAGTTGTATTTTGGGCCCCCTTTTGTCCAGTGTGTGTAAATAACTGCTTTATATAGTTTTTTGGGGCTTGTTTGATGGTAGAATGACTTAAAAGAATGTTATATGAACTAAAGTATTCGGTCAACCCTTTTAACGGACAAAGTCAGGAATAATCTCAATGGACAAACTAAAGCCCTGGTTAACGTTTTAACTGAAAAATTATTTTATTACTTACATTTTTTTTTTGCATTTTCGGTCATCAAGTATTTGGCGTTACACTGTAAAAACAAGTATGATTCTATAATGTTGTCAAAGTGCAAACTAAAGCAACTCAGCTACATGTAAGTTATGGAGTAGAACTGCCAAGCGCTTAGACAAATCCATAGGGTCAGCAAAATCTTGACTTGCTGAAATGTCGACTTTCAAACCTCATCAGCTTTCTTAATCAGCAAAAAAAAAAATTTTGATTAAAAATGGAGAGCGAAAACTACATGGCAAGAGTTTTAATGGCTCCACGTGTCAAGCGTCAGACATAGCAATCTTATGCACAACGCCAATCGACTCTTCAGCAGTGGAAATGTGTTCTTTAAAGACACCAATCACACTTTTCTATCTGGAAACTTGGCAGATGAGTCTGGGTTGTGTCAATGACAGAACCTGCCTCTTTCCCGACTGCAAAGTCTGAACAATGGTACAAGCTTGGTCCCTCAGTCTATTTAGCACATTGAACAGAAGCCCGTAACACTCTTTAATGCCATGGGAGCAGCTTGGCGAAGGTTCTTCTCTCTTGATGCAGGGTGACGACCAATGAACAAAGCAAAACTCTAATTAAAGGCAAAGCTTCATGAGTTCAGTTTGGAAAAAACCTCACTGACCTGCTTTGGGGCCCTGATCTCCACCCTATCCAACACCTTTGAGATAAACTCAAGAATGGAGATTGTGAGCTAAGCTTTCTCCTCCATCTTGTTCTCACAAAGTCTCTACTTGGTCAAAAGCGACAAACACAGAATCCTGCAGAAGAGTGAAAGAGTACTTTTTTCGATAGATTTGGGAGTGGACTACTTTGAAAATATGTGTATTAGTGTAATGTAAACATACTGAATGCATAGTATATCTTTGCAAACTGGCAAAACATTTAGATTTAAGAGTCAGTTATGAGGCTTCTTCCCATTCATAAGGCAAAAGCAATACAACTTGAGACAAATGTGAAGCCTCTGCTCCAACAGTTCATCTTTCCATGACCGTCGGTCCAGCTAACAGTAGAGATAGCAAAGTCTCAAGGCTTGTAACTCCCAATTCACAGCGACCCCAGTATCTCTAAAGGTCGAGATGTCATGAACCAAACAGATGACCTCTTGACTTGGCTGTGTTAAGTGACTGGCATCTGTGCCTTTTATCAACAAGTCAAGGCCCCGAGGTGATCTTCTCATAACCCCACTGCATGCTGGCCTGCGAGGTCTTTGTTTTTGCACAAGAGAACATTTGGAGTTGACACTTTCTAATTAAAATTGTACATCAAACCCTATAAATAGCAATTGGGAACTTCGCAAATCCATTAATGCAAAGCCACATAATCTACACTGTACATTCCATATCCAATATTTCTTTTACGACAGGCATGAATTAACAATCACATATACGTGTGAACAGCAATGCGTGACGAAATTGCAGGAATAATTTGATTTTACCCAACAATATATGTCCGCTCTCTCTGAGCCCCATGGCAGGGAGGTTTACAACACTGCACACACACACACACACACACACACACACACTGTAAATACACAATTTGAGAAAGGTGTGAGTCTGTCAGCTGCCTCCTTTTCACATGTCTACTCCTCTTAAGAAGCACCGTGGAAAGAGGTCACATATCCAGAGAGCTGTGACAGAGCAGCCCCCAAACACAGGTGGAAAGACTCACGTAAGAACACCACTTCGACCTTTTATCAGCTTTCTTTAGAGTCTCTTCTAACACTGACGTTTCTGTAGTGGCCAGGGTTAGAGGCATCTCGAATAGTTTCGACTTCTCAAATGGGAATACATGTGTGAATGTGCACCGGGCACGGGAGATTTCTTTCAAAACAAACACGTCAGCGTGCACGATTTTCGCCCTTACGTCCGGGAAACAAACGCACACGGGGGAGTCTGGCAGGGCCGCGAGATGTCGAGTGGCAGCGTTGGTGGGGTAATCCGTCTTGCGGTGACAGGAGATGCTGCTGGGACGGGCGTCCACAGTGCGGTGGCTGTAGCGTCACTAATGGGCTTCAACCCTACGCGGCGCCGCCGCCATAATGGCGCCGTCAATCCTCTCGGATGAGAAAGCCTCCGACGCCGGCTCCAATAACCCACAAAGAGACGTGGGCGTGACAACGCGTGGGGAACAACCACTTCCCCCTGCACGATTACACACACACGCACACACGCACACACACACACACATACACACATACACACACACACAGCCATCATCTCTGAGCTGTCAACAGTTCAGATCAAACATAACTATTAGTTTTTTCCCCCACAACCGATTCCTCCGCCTCCAAGTTATCCCGCTCCTGACTGAACCGTTTGCAGTGATCTCTTACGAGCACGTGAGTGTGTTAGTGTGTCACTGTTTCCTCGTTGTGAAAAAAAAAAAACACGCCTGTGGCACCTGGAACATTAAAACTGACAGTGTCCCAAATAGAAATCTGAGATTGGAGTTTGATTGTGTTATCACGGGGTTAAATGCTAGCACAAACATCCTGGCTCAAGCTGGTTTGCAGCAAGCAAACCTGCGGTGGATAATACGAAAAGGCTCAGCCATTTTGAACAAGCATGACAGATGGCATGTGTGCGTACAGAGGCTATAGACATCTCATGAGTTGAAACTATATGGAACTGAAAGAATAGCAATCGTATCTCTGACAGCCGCACTTCATTGCTGCAGACAGCTGCATCCATATGCTGCCATCGCAGACTTTTTTCTGGATTGCATTGTTCATTAACACACATACTGGATCCCTGAGAAGCAAGTCCAACTGTGTTGAACACTATCGTTGATGCAAGGATTTACAAACTGAAACTGTAGAACAAAAGCAGTCGATGGCGCAGCATTTGTTCATTTTTAAGAATACAGAGGGCTCACATAGGTAAATGTACACACAACTGTACACAGTGCTTGTTACGCACAAGGAGTCCCCATAATATCATCGGGAGCTGAGGATGTCGCTGGTGCCGAGTCAGTCTTCCGAGTTTAAATCCCAGCTGCATCAAACAGCAGCAGAATCTACACAAGCAACGCCATCACTGAATTCATTATGCCCGACAGGAAAATAGGAATCTAATAGCAGAGATGTACTTGTGCACAGATGAGTTTTTCTTCGTATTAAACCAGTGCATTGCCACACAGTCAGTTTTTAATACAATGGCCATTGTCACATCGGTTGCTTTCAATCCTTGCATGCAGATCGGTTCTTTTCTTTTACTCTCTCTTCTGCCATTTGGTATGTCTCCCAATGTGCCAGTATGTGGGTACACATGGGCCTTGCAAAGTGAAAGGGAGATGGCATTCTGATTGGAATATGGTAAAAGTGCACCTTGATAGTTTGTGTACAAGTAAGATAAAAATGCTTTTGCATTCCCAATAACAGACATGCAGACTCGCCGATGGAAATAGAACACTCAACTATACTGCTTATATGAAGAAGAACTATTCTGAACAGGCAAGTAAAAACAAATCATTACATTATGAAATTATACATAACATCCCGAAATGTGCCGCTGAAAACACAGCAGCTACAAAGGGAGCTCCATTTCAATGTGGTGAGATAGACCTAATAACACATGCCCTTTATTACAAAAGAAACTATTTGGTTGAGTGGTGCTGAAAGGAGAGTGGGAATATAAATGCAAGTGGGCGAAGGGAAGCTGTTAAAATAGATGGTCGCTGTCAGAGTAGCTCAGGAGCAAAAACAAAAAAGAAGCCGGCAACTCGATCCAAACCGAGAACTTGGGTCTGACAGATCAAAGGTAAATGTCTGCATGTCTACAAAGTGTCAGTTTCTTCGACCTGCCAGCAGCCATCAGTTAGAGGAATGGACTGGCAGCTGAAGAGAGGCTGCAGTGCACATCAAGGTCAGGCACATTTATATTTATATCCTATCAGTCCTTGGAGCAGAACCCCCCCCCCCTTCCTTTATCTACAGAATTGGAACATTTGGCTACATAGAGAGTGAAATATTAGTTTATCTGCGCAGACTGAAGAGTGAATTATTATAGAGAAGAAACACAGTTTAAAAGAACACTCACTGATGTCAGTGACCTTTGTTATTTATGCACCTCGGAAATGTATTTGAGTGCGAATATAGACATGCAATATTGATGAGCCGTGACAATTTAATGTCTGACGAATGACGTGAACGACACTGTTTGTCACATGACAGTGCATTCATATTTGATGTAATGGGAGCAGAAAAAAATGTGCAAAACCTTGAAACGTCTTTGCGTGAACAGGGCCTCAACCAGTCGTCCTCAAAGTGCGAGGTGGGCAAAACACAAAGTGTTATGGAATCCTCTGAAGAGTCGTAGAAGATTAGCAAGCAAAAGTCAAAGATGCATTAGTGGATGAATGGAAAGATTATGGACCAGTTTCAGATGGTGGCCTGATCAGATTGGATTCTGTAGATGGTGGTAACAATGGATGGCTGAAAGATGTGGTAAACCAAGCCGCGGGTCGCGAGCTGCATGCGGCTCTCTGCCCGTCAGCGTGCGGCTCTTCAATCCATTAATGGGAATATAGTGTGCGTGTGTTTGTGTGTGTGTGTGAGAATAGGAAATTCTGACATAAATTGTGTCACTGAAACAGAATTACATTCGGAATATTTTTGTTATTGAATAATATTTCTATTGAAGCACTAAGACAAAACATTTCATACTCTGTTAATGTGACACAGGCTAGGTTAGGTTTTATAGTCATATTTTCATGTTTGGACTTGATTTAACCATGTTTGTGTCTGTAATCTGAGAGAGGACGAGACTGTGTGTACGCGTGTGCGCATGCATAGGGGGGCGGTATAGGACAGGGAGAGACCGTGTGTATCTCTATTCACTTGTATCAATTTGTGTGTGTGATAAATAAATCAGGCTTAGGAAATTTATGGATTTTCATTTTAATACTATTTTGTTCTTGTGTATTTTGTGGCTCTTTGTAGTAACGGCCATTTGTGTGGCTCTTGGTCTCTGACTGGTTGGTCACCTCTGCTCTATGTGAAAAAAGTCACTGGAGGCCGTTTGAACTTCGTATTCTCTATTGGCACTGGGATCAACCAGCAAGATATTGAGCTCTGCCTCATAACAAAAACTGATTAAGAAACTTTGAAAAGACCTTAAAGTATTGGTTTGGCCCCGAAGAATTTCCAGGTCTCGGTCACATCAAGTGATCTTTAAAACTTTAAAGACATGCAAGATCTCCATGCCGGATAACATTAAACACTTTCAGGTGTCTGGTTAAGTCCATAACTTCATTCATCAGCGCTGACTGGGCAGTGCAAAGGGGATTTACCTCTGATAACACAGCAATCACACACTGAAGAAAAAAATATTTGGGTGCAGGAGATATTTCTGTAATTTTAGCCTAACACACACACACACACACACACACACACACACACACACACACACACACACACACACACACACACACACACACACACACACACACACACACACACACACACACACACACACACACACACACACACACACACACACACACACACACACACACACACACACACGGACACGGACACAGTGTACCGCCAAAAAATTAAATTGAGTCTGACAGGGGTGTGATTAGTTTTGCAGTTATGTGTTGATGAATCGCAGTAAAAAAAAAAAAAGCAAATTAAAACTTTGACTTTATAATGGCACGAGGTGAAAATAACAGTTCTCAAGGACAGGATGCGATTGCATGAAGGAAACTCGGGGCAATCCATTGACAGTTGCTGACAGCCAGCAGAAAAATAATAATCTCGGAGCAGCATGGGAGAATCAGAGCAGAGAATCAGAGCACAATTAAAGAGTCAATATTCCTTACTGTGGAGCCTTGCTGCAGAGTGTGCAGTGGTGTTGCAGTTATCAATGTCGCCTCGCAGAAAGGATGATATAGGCTAGAACCTGGTGGGAGTTACACATGTATAATCCATCAAAAAGGAAAACTCACTTGAAATTCCTCGAGCATCCGGGTCACCGTGTATTCCCCATTAACTTCCTGAAGCTTTTACCTCCAACAGAGTTAAGTGGAAGCAGATCTTGTGGGTCCATTGTCATGATGAACTCCGTTATCGTGTCAGACCAGGCGGGATAAGAGCTTATCGGGGTAAACGGTGTTAAGCGGGTCTGAACTTGGCTCACACAGGGCGCAACAACAGTTCTTAAGTTGACTGTGGTACACTTAGAAGATTTTTCTTTTCTTTCTTTTAAATTCCCAATATGCTACTTTATTTTCATTGGATGGATGGATGCTGCATTACAACATATAAGTATAGGAAAACAATATTCTATTTTGAGTCCAGCTCAGGCCCCGTTTACACGACAACGTTTCACGTGACAAAACCTAATCCGGAGTGCATTTACACTGCAGCAGCAGACACACTGACAACGATGTAGTTAGTATGCCGGGCCATGGGAGGGCGCTGTTGCTTGATTTTGTAATGAAACCGCACAGATGTGTGCAAAGAACAATACGCTATAAACATGAAGAAAATCGAGAGCACCCGACATCCGTATGGACTGATGACGCATCGGATGCTATCAGGGGTGAGCCTCAACTATTAAACTACTGATCTGGATGATAAAACTAGAATACGGACCACGAGTCGTACCACTACGGGTCTGCCATGTTTGTTTACAAGTGGATGAGCAGAAGGAAGGGGGGGGGGGGGGGGGAGAAAGATGCGCATGCGCAGTAAAAGTGCTCCATAGCCTCCGGCAGTCTCTGAGGGGGGGAATCGCGACCGTGAAAGAATCTTTCCACCCTGGGAGCCGGGATAAAAACTTTGCAGGTACAGTAAATCCGCACACGTCGTGTAAACAGACCCCCCAAAAGTGAAGAAAGTTTTGCGGATCCATTGGACACAAGAAAAATCTGTGGCCTTTTGAACATCAGCAGTTCATGGGTTGTACATTTTTGATGGGACCCTCATACTGGAGGAGTTGATGAAAGTCTGAGGGGAACAAAAACAACCAAACAACTAAGTTGTATATAAACAGAAAAGCAAGGAGTTAATTTGCAAGCAAGGCCATGCAGAAAGTAGATATCAGTCTAAATCTCAGTTGTGTTGCTGGTCCAGTAACTGGGAAGCAGATGGAGACACAGACACAATGGAGACATGTTCAGCAGATCTGATGATAAAAGAAACCCAAGAATCAGAGCGTCAGTCTTTCGAGTGATTTTCATGATGGAAAGGTACGGCTTGAATGAGGGCGGGCTGCAGGCGCTCAGGCTCGACAGGAGAGGTCAATATTCTCCTGCTCCCCTCTTTTATTCTCAGCCCATTCATCTATCTACCCATCCACCGTGGCTGCTTGCTCTTGTACAGTTTCAAGTGTAGCACTGGAGTGAAACTGGCAGGGATTTCACAGCGGGAGCTTCCATCTTGTTAAGCTCCGAGTCGATACCAATCGATAAGGTGACGGGTTTTGGCGGATGACAGAGATGAATGAAGAGTGAAGAAATGAATGAGTGATTACGTCTATCCATTAGGCTCATCGTTTGTTCAAATAGATAGCAGCAAATCCATCTGCGTCTCATCCAGGTCCCTAAGGTGAGTGTCCGTGTGTTGATATGAGCAGGCCGTCTGGAGTGTCTGCTGGCCTTCGCACCCTGTCCGACCGATCCATCCTCACCCTTGTCTGAGCCACAGAGGTTTGCTGCGAGAGGAACATTAATCCTTCACCCGTCCATCAATCCTCCCCAGCATCTCTAAAGCTCTGGGCAACACGGCCTCCAGCGCGCAGCACCGGAATCAGTTGGTTCTTTATTTTTCCACAGCCGAATAGATCTCCAAATGTGAAAAGTCATGAGCTGAATACCCTGATCAGTAGTGTCAGTTGGCTGGAAACAAATAAAATCTTAGGAAGGGTAGAGGCAAGTTTCTGTACACAAAAATGGTCTCAAGAGGACGGAGACCAGTGAACCAATGAGCCCTAAAGTTTGCTTGTGGAGCATCCGGCTGACATTTGTCCAGTCAATCGATAAGGAATATCTAGACAGGTGTTTTCAATTTTACTTTTTTTTTTTTTAATTTTCCGACAAAACGTGATCATGACGGTGAGATGTATTGTCATACATCAACTAAGTCAACAACAATTAAACTGGTTTTTGGGACTTTTTCGGTCTTATAGGAACTCTTGACGGGTCATGTAAACAGGCATCCATAATGCAACAAAAGGTTTTCCTTGAAAAGGTCGTTGTGTAAACAAGGCCTTCGATTACAGTTCCATGCCAAGGCCCAGGAGCCTCCCTGGAATAAATGACTTCTAATTTCATTAAAATGATTTACATAAATATGCTTAAATACTAAGTGTTTGATGTTAACATTGTAATATCTTACCTTAAAGTTAAGACTAACTTTTAAAACTATTTCAACTATTGAAATCATTTCATTTGAACACAAGCGTGTCTTTTAAAGTCCATACCGGTGATGAACTTTATTCATCACTCACCCTCTTTCAGTTGCAGCAGCACGGTGCCGTCACTGGGATCGCTGCAGAAGTAGCCTCCACCCTGATGGTCCCAGAAGAGCGCATCCTGCCTGAGCTGCAGCTCCTCGGCCCACTGCAGCCACTCGGACTGCAGCGTAGCCTCGTACAGGTCCAGCAAGCCGCACACGATGAAGGCATAGTCGTCCAGGAAGCCGGAGATGGGCGGATATCTGCGGAAGTGGGGGGGGGGGGGGGGGGAGACGAAAAATCAGCGGTGGAAGAGCAAGAACGAGGACATTATTCATTAAGAATTTATTGACAGATCAATGTGAGTAGAGCTGAAATGAATTATCACAAATGAACTAGTTCAGCTTCTTGTTTTTTGCCCTTCTCAGTTTTTTGTAAAAAGAAAAAAAGAAAGAAAGAAAAAAAAATGCTTGTTTATGACACTCAGGGAAGATCAAGACGGTTTCTGTCAAGACGGTATAGGAATCCATGCGGACTGACTGTAAAGATAGACTACAAAGACATTGGAGCAGTTATTTGGGACAGTACAGGGCTACGTTCCAGTATACATAGCGAGCTGATATCATATGTCCCTGAAGCATTTCCCCATGTGAAATTATTCATCTGCCTTCTCGGTGGTAAAAGCAAAGACTCTCATGTATGCACACACATCAGCGCACACAAGGTCTCTGGAGTTTCAAGCAAGGCAGGACAATAATTAGGCAAATCTGATTATAATTAGACTATCCCTCCTCCTTCTGGGATCTGTTTTTTTTTTCCTCCTTCACTTTTCTCTCTATTTGCTCTTCTGTTTAACTTTGATGTCCGTCTACACCTTGTATATGTCGTCTAGACCCATCGGCATCAATTTAGCGACTCATTCTTTGCTGCCAATGTTAAACGTGAATGATTGTTGAAGGCATACCGTTGGGCACTGTCGATAACGCGTCATCAGAGTTTGCCCTTTACTTCAATATCAGTTTCTTAAGTTCTGCTATATTCCACTTCGGGCATTTTTTTTTTTTTTTCTTCTTATCTCCGCCCTCCAATTCTCACAGCGCCACCCGGTCTGAGTGAGTGCATGAGGAAGGACGGTGACAGGAGGCCAGATTGTGCCGTGTCAGCAGAGAGCCGATCGCTGGCGGTCAAGAGTTTGGAATCGGGAGGAGGCTTTACGAGACGAAGTGCATGGCTTCAAGAGGTCGGGAGTTTTTATCTTAACCTATCTTCCCCAGACAGACAAATGGCCACATTCCTTAGCTAATGCCGTGAATAGACTTTTCAGCTATCAAAGAGGTCTAATGCAGGCTAATCTGTGAAAACTTGATCCCGTAAACTTTGGTATCACATCAAATTTGATTACCTGATGTCAACTGCAAGGATAATACCCAAAATGAACATCCCTGTAAGTCACGCGTCCCACTCAAGGCCCGCTGGCAAAAGCTGGCCTATCACGTCATTTCCAGTGGGCGCTTTAAATCAAAATAAAGTATATGTCGCCTCACAGAAAGCCACAGGATATTTACTGTGTACTGTGACATGATGGCATCGTGACACTAGATCCATATGTTTCTATACCAATGTTTCAGGTGTTTTTTGATTGGGAATTCTTTGATTGATCGTTTTTACCACAAAGGTCCAAGAAGAGAAACGTCCACGTTGAGAGAAGAATTTTATTGTCGTGACAAAGGTCTGTCTAATCTTTTTTTTTTAAAAACCCATCTATGTTATAATTACAGAAATTTACCTTTTTTTCTGCGACCCAGATGTTGTTGTAGTCTGCTATCATAGCACCCCTCTGCAATTGCAGTGAGATGGTAAAAGAGAGGTTACTATGAGGACATTCTACTTTGGGATAAAACTAAAAGTAAGCATTAGAGCGCAGTATGTAGGTGAAAGACAAACTTGTTTGTAACAGACCTTTTAATTGCATTTTGTGTTCATATCTGCATGTTTCTTCTTTTGTTTCATTCCACATCAAAAGGTCTTTTCAGCGGACCTCAGCAACCCCATTATTGAGGACAGGGTTGTTATTACTCATTATAGTGATGGCCAAAAGTACAAAGATAGCTGAGGACAGCCTGGCACCAACTACAGATTCAAACTAGCAGGAGAATTATGGGGTAAATCTTGCAAAACTTTGGTCATTAGCAGCCACGTTGCCTCTTTCTCTCACATGGAGAATTTCCCGGCCGAGAGCTTCCCTTGAACCCTGCTCTCTAAGTCCCCTCTGAGAATCTCCTCTTCAGTCGCACGGCGGGGTGTCATCTGTCAGAAGTGACATCCACTGGAGGGTTGACGGCACGAGACAGAACCTGAAGAGGACTTCAGTGACACTTAAACTCCCCCCCAAAAATATATCCCATTTATAAAAAGTCGATCCGCAACAGCCTTTTCTATTCACGCCCTCGGCCGCGCTCGTTAAATGAGTCATTTCCCTAAAGGCAAAGATAAAACACCTTGTCAGTCTGGCGTATCATAGCTCTCGGAGACCCAGTTAAAATAATAGCTTCACAATGGCACCCCGCTACACCAACTACATCCCTGAATAAGCCTTTGAGGTAGGGAGCCACTGACGCGATGTGGGTCACGTAAACACATCGCGTCCCATAATATTTTACAACAGCAGTGACCTTTATGTTTGAGATTAATTTAATATGCTCGCTCGTGCTGCAGAACGTACCGTTAGAGCTGTGCAATTGCATACAAAATGACGTAGACTAATGTCACCATAAAAAAAAAAAAAAATCTGCCTGGAGAAAGAAGGATAGGGAACAAGGGGAAAAAACTATCAGGCATCCACAAAGATTTCCCAGTTTGGCTCATTTATCAGACGATGTCGCTGCTGTTTGTTTAGTTTTTTTTCCAGGGACATTCCAAAGACGCTCAGAATTCATCTGGTATACCCGTGTGTCTCATCTAATTGCTCTGTGTTCACTAGTGCATGCAGTGACACCGGGTTTCTCTTATCTTCCGCTTTCGAACACAGCGTCTTTTTTTCCCCTCCATTCATTTCATAGCAACAGGATGTTTCTTGGGAGTTATTATTGTGCAGCAAATACAGGTCATTCCTTTGAGTTACACAGATGCACTCACTTGTTTTGACTCGGTCCGGCGCGAAACAGAAAACCTAATTGGGCCTTTTGATTCAACAAACATGTCGAGAGTTGAAACGTAGGATACTGTGGATTCGACCAAAAACATGAATTAAAGTGAAAGTCGGTGTTTTGGCTTTGCTATTAAAGAAGAGTGGAAGCGAGACTGGCAAATTAGAATAAATTACAAGCCGAGACTATAACGATACTTTTTGCAGAGTGCAAGCATTCTTTAAGTGATATTTACCATACAGTGAGCAGGGTCATTTACATAAGGTTTCACTCTCCGAAACAACCGTCCGGAGATGTGGCACAGTTAAATTTAAAGAAGAGGAAACATCTAAACACCGCAATGAATCATGGAAAGCAACAACTTTGTCATTTTTTTAAAGATGAATTGAATTCTGAGTTATCGTTTAAGTGTTCATTTCAGTCAGATAATGATAACTGATCAGCAAACACATTTAGGATTGCAGATTCCTGGAAGGTTTTAAACAGAACACTCTAAGTTTAGAAAAACACAATAACATAACTAAGGCCCTATGAAATGCGGTTAGTCTTGTTGCGTCACAGTAAGATTACTAACTCGTCCATTTCGACGTGCGGGCACAAAGTTAGAATTCCCATCCCGGTCAGTGCTATCCTGAAAATCAAGAAGAGTCAGCTGGAATAGGATTCAGCTTCCCACGACCCTGACGGAGGAAAAGGCTGTGTGATAATGGCAAGGAAGATGGATGGTTGAAGCTTAAGTGCTGAGAATCAAAGTAACAGTCCAGACGTAAAAAAAAAAAAAAAACAAGATACGGAGATACTGACAAGAGTAGCATTCAGTCCACACAATTAGAAGACACATACAGTGGCATGCTACTGGGCTATCAACACTTAAGAGAAGTCCTTAGTTTCATTTAAGAAATCGTTTGAAGTTAAAAAAAACAAAAAAACAACCTGTGTTTCCAGCTTTGTGGTGACAGCCTTAAGGTTTCTTCCGCCATATGCTAAATGCTACTTGCCCAAGAAATGGACTTCATAAATCCTTGACCACTGCAGAACAGGCCAGGCTGCATATGGCCAAACACATCCACAAGACTACATCACAACTCAGCGACTCTCAGGCTTCCCCTCTTCTCTCTAAAGACAGCCGTGAGGCGAAGGCTGGAGAAAAATCTATAGCATCAGCTCCTCAACTCTTTCACTGCCTATTAACCCAGTTAGTCCCAGCACCCACCATTCCTCCTGGTAAATTGGCCCGCAGCCCACACGTCCCTGGCACAACAAAGTGATTTACCCGTGCATGGAAGCTTAATCCAGGCTTGAGAAAAGAGCCTTGGTAAGCATCCCCCGTGCTGACGCCACCCTGAATTGGACAATTATGAATGAGGGAAACGCCGTGGAACCAGGCCACAGTGTTCAGCTACAAGTGTGCATCAGTTCACGTGTGCGTTGTAAAAAATGTATGCCTTTTCATCATGCGTGTTGTGGGGCCGCCGGCATATTTTTCTGCTGATTCGGTGGCATTTCACACTCGCTCTTTCACAGCAACTGGGGCACAGGGGCAGGCCAACAGAACGAGGACACCTGGAGAAGGGGTGTTGGTGTTTGTTGACATCTTGAAATCGATATCAGTCAACTCAGCTAATTCAATGACGTGTGAGCTGGTTCTTTTTTAGATTTTGCATTCCTCTTCTGGTGTTTTGGCGAATCTATAAATAGAAATACAGTGTCCTTAAGATCCCAACACAAGAATGATGGGATGGCTTGTTCCTCTGCTTAACAGCAGCCATTGAACATGCACAGTGCTGATGGCAAAGGTAAGTGAGCCAATAAATTTAACAATCGATTGTACCTTCTCTGGCAGCAATACCCTAGAAACGAGAGCTTCTGGCAGCTATCACGCAGAGCTGCAGGATGGAGGAGGAGCTCTGGGGGAACTCTTCCCCATACACATGCTCCCTTTACGCCACATTCCTGGATGTTTGGTGCGAACAACTCAATTCAGGTTATCCAAATCCTTCCATTCATCTTCTATACTGGTTTACCCTGCAGAGTCGCTGGGTCCTCGTGCTGATGCTGGATAATGATGGATGACTTTAGCTCAGATTCGGTTACGCAACAAGGTATTTCCTTTGTTTGACGTTGGTGATACGTCACAAACTCCCAAAACAGAAGCGCAGAAAACTATATAGTTCTCATATTGGGCCACTAGTGGGTGCTGTTGTTTTTATTATGAAACCACACACATGCGCGCAGAGAACAAGAACTATAAACATTAACAATGGGAGTAGACAGACATTCGTATGGACAGAGGATGGAGTTGGATTACGGTGACGCTCGTCTACAAAACTACCAAGGCCCAGGAGAATATGGACCGGGAGTCGTGACAGTCTGGAGGCTGCCTTGTTGTTATTGTTCATCTACTTTCGCCTTTTAAATTTGTAAATTAAGCTTCATCCACATCGGGTTTCCGTTGACCATGTGAGGATTTTTTAGGATTTCTCTCTGTAACCTAATTCATCCAGATATCCTGCTTTTCTGTTTGTGGCGTCTGCACAGTGTTACTACTTAGTGTATCAGATACCAAGACAAGTCTTCCTTACAAAATTTGCCACATTAATCACACAGGTTAAGTGAATGTTTATAAAAAAAATATAAACCATTTGTCAAATATCATATAAATTATTCAAAAGCAACCTTGAAAGTTTTTGACCTTAAGTGGTGCTATGGGGAATAAGGACAAAGCTTTGTTTGCATTCCAAACGTGCACGCAATAACACCATGATTTCCCATGGTTCCGCTGACTGACGGGAGGCATTTCAGTGCCAAGAAAAAGCTAATTCACGAGAAACTGACGGGCGAAAAGATGACAGCAAATCTAATTTGGACGGTTGAAACTGCCGCAACAGTTTGAGAGGACAAACTTATTCAACTATGGATTCAAATCTGCTTTGAAATAGAGCCTTGAATCCCAGTCTCCGAGCCAAATCGATGAAAACGACCGGCAATCATTGACAGTGATTTTCACTTGAGTGAGTTGAGCGGACCGGCAGAAGTAAGGAGACTCCATCTGTGCGTCGACGCAGGTCGAGCAGATACTGAATGCAAATATAGGCACTTCATTATTCATTCAGAAACTAAACGGACAGTAAAATGTTTGACTGCGAGACTCTACAGTGCATTTAAGTCATTTAACAGAGCAACAGATATGGTTGTTCCTGTTGGGTGTCACTACAGGTGGTGTTCAGGTTTGGAAAGTACCAACATTTGCCATTAATCCCAGTAAGGCAAGCTTGAGGACATTCATGGGCATGACTGACCGCTTGACAGGTGGTGCTCGGGTTCAGAGTGGAGCGAGGTGAAACAATTGAGCAGACAGTCTCCTGAAAACTAGAAACTTCCACACTGGCAGGCATCAGGGAAGTTTTAGACAAAAAAGAAAAGTGAGAAGGAGCTTAAATGCTTCACCTTTCCATTGCTGGACCTTTTTTTTTTTTCATTGCGAAAGTGTCCAATATGTCTGAAAATATAAATAAAGGGACATAACAAAAACACTAGAAACGTGTGAGTGGGGCCCTTAAGTTACTTATTCATAAGAAGCTGAGAACTGGAGAAACAAGATTGGCAACGCTACTGTGGAACGTCGAGGACGTTGCTGTGAGCCACGCCCACTTTGAGCCACTCACACGGCTCATCTTTTTTAAAAACTCTCTTACATCTGTTGCACTTCCATGTGGTCTCCACAGTAACAAGACCGGAGGACGATCTGGCGATCTGGATCCCACAGGTGCTTCTTTAGGAATTTGGCGGCCTGCAGCGCTCTCTCCAGCAGGGCCTTGTCCTCCGTTACGGCCCCGACGCGAGCGTAGGCGGACAGCATGAGTCCTGAGGACGTAGCATTAGCTGTAAAATGACTGTTGCTCACCAAAAACTATCACAGTGTGACCTTGCCAGACTTCTACATCCGCTCCGTCTTCCCGCTCCAACCCAAGTCTTTGAAGTTCCCCCCCTGTGCTTGCTCCGTCCTCGTCCCGTCCCCCTTCCGACACCCCTCACTTCCTCGCTCTATCTGTCCCTGCACTCCTCTTTCATGTAGCGTATCAAAGCCCGCCGAGCAGCACGCAGCCTGGTCTTCAAAGTGCTGCGGCGGAGGACAGGTGATTAATGGAGAGGTTCCTTCATTAGAGAGGAGAAGGAGAGTCTCGCGTCTAATTGGAAAGTTCTCAGGATCGCAGAGCCTCATTACCTCGCTAACACATTCTGCCTTGAGACGTCAGCCGCGGGAGCGCCGGTGTTTATGTGCCCGCGTGCTTTTGTAATCAATCACGTCCGAGACAAAGACGCGGGACAAACAATGCGAGTGGGGGAGTCGCAATTGGCGTCACGCTAATGCAACATGACAACAAGTGTCTATAAAAGCTTGATACCGCCGCTAATAAGTATGTGCATAAATATCTCACACTCATTTGACAGCCTTGTTTCATACAGGATATAAATACAGTATGTCTGCTTATTTGCCTGACAGAGCTGCGAATTGCTAAGTTCTGAAGAAATAAACACACAGCAGGTTGAACTTGCTTGAACTTTACCGTTCCAGGACGCCAACATTTTGCTGTCCAGGTGTGGGCGTGGCCGGTGCGTCCTCACTTTGGCCATCTTGGCCCTGGCGGAGGCCAGGAGCTCGTTGACTTTCTCCAGGCTGATGCCAAAGCGGGCAGCTGTTAGCTCCGCCGAATAGCGCACGATCAGCACATTCTGGCCCTGCAGCTCCCCGTGGGGATCCTGGCAACGCATGCGACAGAAAGGGTGGGTATGACGGCGATCACGAAAAACTGACCTAACACAGATGTCAAGGAAACACCCTCATGGAAAACCTCCAGTTTTCCATGAGGGTGTCCTGCCAGTGTGACGTGCAACAAGTCAAACCTTCTCAAACTGCAATCAAAGCAGGAGAAACAAAGGATTCATATAAGACAAGAGATCTGAGGTGTAAAAGTAGGACATTTCTGATTCAAATGATTAAATCAAGGTTATTAAGGTTATTAAAAAGTATGGTGGCTACTGCACTTTTGCATTTTTCAAGTAGGTTTTGCAGTTGTAGGATGGCTTATGCAATCGTATTGTGGTTTTTCAATCAGTATGACACCTTTTTTTATCTTTGTGACTTTTTCTTTTACATTTGTACCACAGGGTTTTTTATCATCCATATTGTGTCTTTTGCAATATGATAGTTTTCTTAATTGTAATGTTGCTTTTGTTTTACAATGCGGCTGTTGCATTTGTATTGTGGCTTTTCTTCTGGATTTGAGTTGTGGCTTTTGCATTAGTATGATATATTTTGCATTTTGGGTTTTTGAAGCAGCATTTAGTTCCTATGCTCCTCACCTGTGGAACAAACAACCTGAATAACCCAGGACTGCGGACACACTCATTTCTTTTCAATCAGGATTTAAAACAGCCATTTGCTCAGATTTTCCAACAAACAATAGATTTTACTCCGACATTACTGATTCTCCTTTTTATTCTGCATTCAGTCACTTTGTTTGAAAGCATTTCATAATATCTTAAGATTATGATTCTTAACTGCCTTGCTGAAATATATTGCCACTTCCTTGTAAAGCACTGTGATTTGCCCTGTGTCTGAATAGTACAATAGAAATGTATTTGCCCCGCCTTTACTTTTACATTTGTATTGTGGCTTTGGCAGCAGGATGACGAACACACTATAAATGCAAGATCAGCAGCACAACGGTGTGTGGTGGGCTTTTGCGGTCATGTTGTAGCTTTTTCATTTATATTACTAACTTTTGGCTTCGTGCCTTGTTTGGCAAGGTGCAGACATCCTGACTTATTTACAGTCACCTGATTACAGAGGAAATTAACAGTTGTTACTACAGATTGAGATAGAAGATCTAAAGCTTCTCCTTATTAGTATATAAGGTTATATACAAGTTATTAGTATTACCACAAGTTGTTATGTTTCCCTTTATAATCCCACATTTTCTGTTATTATGGAATGAGAATTTTCATTAAAATCTCCTTTATAGAGAAAGGGGTTTCAATCACCTGTTCTGGAGCAACATTTCCTTGTTCTTTGACACCGTAGTGATGCATGAAGATGTCAGCCTGTGTGGCAGCTCCAGTGGCGCCCTCCACCACATTTGGTAAAAGCTCTCGGACTTCTGAAGCAGTCCACACGCAGAAAGCCCCCTCCCGCTTCTCCGTTCCCCCCGACGCCGGCACAGAATCGGCATCCTCTGCGCTGTAGAAGCCCCCAGACTGTTTTAGAAAATACACCACAGGGTTAGTGAGATTCTGATCCAGAGTGTCTCAGAGTGAGCCGTACTGCCATTTTGTTCTTTATTTGCTAAAAATGGCCATTGGTATTAAAACTGATTATTCAAATACGTTAAATATTTGAAATACTATGAAAGTCTTTCATGTTTTATACATTTTTGACCTCCAGATGATGCCATGACTTCGGTTTTTAAAGTTTACATTTCAAATATTTCTTGTTGTTTTTACTGTTGAATGTTTCCAAAAGAAAACAGAAAACCACCGTTGCATTTCGGGTGTCTGTTAATCTTTAAAAGTAAACTTTTGACATGTGCATTGAAAGGTTTAGAGAAAAGGTTCATTTTAGTGCGTTTCGGGTTTCTTCTGAAACTCAAGATCCCTAATGTTTTGTGAGTAGTGTATATCATTATCTACGATCAATAAATACAATAAGGGTTAGGAAACCCACACGGGGAAGACGTCAATCAAAGTGTAAATGGCCAGAGAGAGAGCATTAAGTAATAATGTCGCTGTAATTGTGGTGCAAATCAAACAATTAACCCCTCGAAAGACTCTGATAATAACATGTCAAATCAGCTCTGACCACAGCACCGGAGGCGATCCTTACAGAAAATGAGAAATCAGAGAGAGTGCCTCACTGGGGGGAAGATCCAACCCGCTGCATATCGCAAAAGTAAAGCGTGGCGTCAGTGTAAAATTACCTTAGCAGCGTTATTCATTAGCCTGTAATTACATAATAAATCTCGGGGAATATAATGATTGCAACGAGTGTGCTTTTAATTGTGTGCCTCACTCGCTGCTGTCGCCTCATTTATCAGGAGTATTAAAAAAAAAAAAAAAAAGAGGGTTGGGGTTGACCATTAGAAGAGAGTCTGGGGGGGGCCGGTTAAGAGACTGATTGCCAGCGGGATCCCACCCGTCGCTCTCGAGGAGGTGTGAAAACATTTGATATTTCCCCGAGCGAACTTTAGACAACAGCTGGTGTTGTATTGCTTTGGACCTCAGCCAGAAGTCCATATTTTACCCTCTTAATCCTAATCAACTGCCTGATTTAGAGTACTTTCATGACTTCACTGGACCCCCCACCCACCCCCGTAGGACCTGTAACGCACAAATACACCCGGTAGCGGAGGCGTTTCACCTTGTCGCTCAGGTCCCTGGAGACGTACAGCAGTATGTCCTTCGCCACATCCGCAAACAGCGGCTCACCTGATACCTGCAGAAGAGGAAACGCATACAAGTCAACTGTAAAGACTGCACAGTGTGATCTATGAGCTGAGGTAGCCGGTGCATTGGGGATGCACCGATACTGATACCGATACCAATACTAGTATTGGGTCCGATACTGCACGTGTTTAGGAGGCTTTTCTCGGGGGTGAAAAGGATATGTGCGAAGGTTATGCAACATTGTCTGCGGCTGGAGTATAAATGATGCTTTATGGCATTTAAAAGTACTTGTATCGGAATTTGCTATCGGCAAGTAACTAAAAGTTAGTGCTCATCCTCTAAAAAAAAAAAAAAAAAAAAAGTGGTATTGGTGTAGCCCTACTGTGCATGTTTATTAAATAGTATTTCTGAGAGGGTTTGCTTGTTTTTGACCTCATTATGGGTTTTTTTCCACCTTTTTTAAATGATGATTTCTCCTTGTATTTACCAGCATGAGGCTTTGTATTTACTCTGACGCTCAAAAGAAATTAGCCAGCTGGGTAATATAGTGATACATCTCATTTATTGCAGAGAAGATTTAGATGGAGGCTAACACACACCTGGGAAGCCGTTATGTAGGCTACAGCCAGCTGAGCCTGGTCGTAGAGCATCTTCTCAAAGTGAGGAACATGCCAGGAGGAGTCTGTGGAGTAACGATGAAAGCCCTGAGGAAGACCGACAGAAGAGAGAGGGAGGACATGTACAATGATACGAGTAATCAGTTCAAGTAAGCCGTATGGCACAAAACTCAACTCCAGGGAGCTTCGACGACTTGTATGATTCAGTCCTCCCACCGTTCATCCGAGTGACTCAATAGAACGCTCAAAACACCACTCAACCCTGCATTTAACGGTTCATTTGAAAGTTTTTCCGAACTGTAAATACAACAAAAAAAAAAAAAAAAGGTACAAATCTTTAAACATTGTTTATCGGCACCTGTGCCACATGGTCATGGATGCCTCCCAGCGCCATCATGCGAAGCGTGTGCAGAGCCATCTGCAGTGCCTCCACCCCCTCTGTGGTGGAGCGGTTGACGGACCAGTACGACATCAGGAACATCAGATTCACTGCGGACAGGATCACAGGAGAAGCAGAGCGTCAAGGAGGGTTTGAGAGGTTTTGCCTCGCAGTGGGCGAAAGCTCAGGTTCTTGTCATGTTCACCAGGTGAAGGGAACTTGGGAGCGTCTCTGAAGCCGCCGTACTCCTCCTCGTAGGAGTGGGCGAGCTGCTGGAAGCATCGGTTGGCTACGTCTGGAGCCAGCGGAGGACTCTCTCCCGGGGTGGCGGTGATAGCCGTGCCTTTCTTCAGAGCTTCCAGGATTCTGTCCCCACTGGACTCCAAAGTAGAGCGGTTGTTCTGCCACTACAGAGACACAGTTCACTCTTTCTGGCATTCATTCCCATTCATTTATTCCCATGAATCCACACGAGCGCTACCTGCTCCATGATTCTTGTGAGGACCGTCTTGAAGCCAGGCCTTCTTCCATGGTCCCGGGGAGGGAAGTACGTACCGCCAATGAAAGGCCGAAGGTCAGGGGTCAACCACACGCTCATGGGCCAACCTCCACTTCCACTAGTTGCCTTGAAAGAACCAAACTTTGTCAAATACCGTCGAAAGAAAACGGCGACGTGTGAAAAGGCACATAACGAACCTGCACGAACGTCATGTAGACCTTGTCCACGTCCGGTCTCTCTTCCCGGTCTAATTTGATGCAGACAAAGTTGTCGCTCAGGATTTGACCAATTTCCTCGTCCTCGAAGGACTCCCTCTCCATGACGTGGCACCAGTGACACGTGGAGTAGCCCACTGCGCTCACACACGAAACAATGGCGTTTTGAAACGTCGTCAAAAACCGTCTATTCAGACCTGGATGAAGGAACCGTACCTGATAAAAAGATGGGTTTGTCTTCATTCTTCGCCTTATCAAAAGCATCTTGTCCCCACGGAAACCTGCAGACAAGCATCTTTAACGCAAACCAGGTGAAAGAAAGAATCTGTGCTCTGTATTGTTCTAAATCCACTCACCAGTCGACAGGATTGTGCGCATGCTGGAGCAGGTAGGGCGACAGCTCTTTGGCTAGCCTGTTGGTGTGTTTGTGCGGCGTGGAAGATGATGAGGAGGACGGAGGCCCTTCACCCCCAGATGCCATGCTCCTGAAGATAGGTGGACTGCAAAGACACAATCACAATACTACTTTTTATGAAGGGATTTTGTGCACTCAGTCATTTTCTATTTCTCAACATGAATAATTTTTGAAAATTTTTTACACATTTATTACACCATTTTATCCAAACACTCATTATAATGAATGTTACTACACATATTCTAAGGGATATAGCTTTGGTACATGCAGTTGTTTATATAAATATGTTTGTTGGTTTATTTGTTGAATGGATGGATGGATGACAGATGGATAGTTCCATAAAACTGCATAAAACTACATAATGTAATTGAATAAAGTCTGTATATGTACATAATCACACATACATATGTGAATATTTAATAGCTGCAAATATATGTGAATATGTGTGGTAGAAATTCAAACTGAAGTGCAAGTACAGCGATGTAATATTGTAAAAACATGTTTGAATGTTTGTACTTGCTCTCAATTCTTTGTCATCAAGTAAAAGCAATCTATGATATCCACACAATTCTAAATAACCTTGAGAGTAAATCTCAGTGCATGTGTATTATATAAATATTGTGTTGCCATGCTATTCCGTATATAATCAGAAAATGTGGCATTAATGTGCCACCACACTTCTAGACAAGGTTCACTAAATGTTATCAACAATCTCAACATAATTTGACAATATATGACATGTTGTACCTGATGTTACCTACAGAAGATCATATACTTCTGTGTTAAAAATCCGTCTGCTTGAAACTGTTTGAACAATAATCATGCGGGTATTTTCGACTAGAGATGTTTACATGCTGTCAGCAGGAGCAGTCACACCGCTGCGGTTAGCAACCCGTTGTTGAACCCCGCTGGAATATCCTCTAATTCTCATTGATTTGTGATTTAGACGTATATTCATCCTCTACAAACAAAACAGCGAATATTTTCAGTCGCATTTCTGCTTTTTGTAATATTCGGCCTAAATACTGATGATCTTTATGACAGGGATCGTCATTATTTTAACATAAATCTTACGAGGACGACATTAGCTTTCGCTGTAAGCTAAAGCTGGCTAGCACCAGGACAAGCGCAACCTCGAAGAAAATATCATCAATTATTTGATATACTCGTAAGTTAATCGCTTGTGGAAGTGCACCGTATTGACATACAAGTCAGCGTGAGTGTGATTAAAAGCCTACATTCCAGAGGCATCTTTCCGCACAGTGTTAAACCGGTTCGCGATAAAATGCATGCTTTTGCAATGTAGTGTGGTTGAGTGCGGCAGTACCTGAGGTAGCAGGCCGGGATTGGATGGAGGAGCGGCGGCGCAGACCTGTCACTCGGTGGGAGGGGAGTGTGTAGTAAACACTTTCCCCCCGAGCTCCGTGGTTGACGGTGGGCTCCGAAAAGAGCGGCGGCGAACAGGCGTGCGGGCTCCGTGTAGCTATTTATGGCCGTCGATCGACGCCATGCTGCCAGTCTTAACATCGTAATCCACCTGTAGTCACTTTAATAGCATGCTAACACTAGCTGCTACAAACCAAAACTTCCTAAGCAGTATTCACTGCAATACCGTCATGTGACACACGATGGCGCTCCAGTAGCCTGAAAAATTAAATATAACACAAAGTGCATGAATGTTTGTGAGAAAGCTGTGAAAAAAAGTTAAATTTGTTTGTCATTTCCAGATCAGTGAGAGCAAGATTCCAGTAGGGGGCGCCACCGAGCGCTAAGGGGGTCTGGGGGAAGCCTTTTCCCAGCCAGATTTTTTTCCCTTTTTCCAATCTTTATTTCGAACATTTAAAGAAATAAAAAATAAAATTGTGATAATGAAACAATATGCTAGTACTAATGATAATGATATTAAAAAAATGTTTAAATAAATACAATAGTATTAATAATATGCACAACAACAACAACAATAATATCAATCAATCAATCAATCAATCCATCAATAATCACTCATCAATTGTAATGATAGTGTGTATTTTACTGTTCAAAAAGGAATCAGAAGAAGCAACTTGTTTATCTAACTCTTCCCCTATTCTATCCTAATTACCTATCTTAATTAATAAAATAATCCATCGATCAATTATTTTTTACTATATATATGATAAATCCAAAGAAATATATGAAGATTAAAAAAAAACATTCCTAAACAGTAGATGGCACTACATGACAAAAGAATATTGCCCATGAAGACCATCACTGACTGTCAGTGCAATAAAAAAAAAGAAGCTATTCAGCAGAGTTCCAACTGATCGGTGACGATGAAAAAAACAAAGGCGAATCGTGGTGTTGAAGGCAAGACAAGCAGAGCAGGAAGAAGAAAGTCATACATGATTCTGGGAAATCAGTCACTGGTCGAGGATTATACACCAGGCTCCAATGTCGTGCTCTGTATTTTTCCTCTTCATTTACATTTTTGACAGATTCAGGTTTCAAGTTTGACTCATAGTCTGGAAAATCTGGTACTTTGCTTTACCACCTAACTGAAGTTTTCACCCTGGTTGGTAAAATGTCGAATGTCTAATGTTCATCAAACTGATCAAATAGATTAGAAGACTTTGTTATTGATCCCAGGGGGACATTTTACTACATTGCTATTCTAAATACAAGGATTATTAGCATTTATTGACTCAAAGATGACTTAATAATTTATTTTAATGTAGGTAGACATTACATTGCATACACACATTTCAAGTAATTTCCTGTGTCATTGAAACCAGATTATCAAATGCAAGTAACCGCAGTAACTATGCACTTGTATTTATTGAAGTCATGGGTGCTTTCGGTCCTTTTCAAACTGAAATATCAGGACAAATACAAAACAAAACAGGAAAACTATCAAAATCTTGGGCCATTTTCTTCACCCTGTCACGTGTTTCAAGTTGATGTCGACAACTGTGGAGACAAAGTCATCGTGCGTCACCATGTCCGAGGCCACGATGTTCACAGCCGTCTTGCGCGATTGCTGTTTCAGCCACAGCAGCAGCTTCGGCAGGCTCCTCAGTTCCACTCTGCCGAGGTTGTCGCAGGGGCGAAGGACGTACTTGAGGGTCCTGGTGTCACTCGGCAACGTCAAGTTCAGGCCACAAACGAAAAAACCTGTGGCGTTAAACCAAAAGTTATTCCCGAGACCGAACCCAAACATCTTGGTGGCGTGTAAACCATCTCGGTAATGTGGGTAAACTCACGATGTGAAGGTCTTTCCTTCTCCAAAGCATGACACAGTTTTGATTCAACCTCATTAGGGTCCATAGTGTCGCCATAGAAGTACTTGATTTTCCCCCATAGCTCTGGATGTTGGTTTGCTTGATAATCGTAGGAAACGATGACGTTTCTCCCTTGGTCCCAGCAGCTCTTCAGGGTCGGACCACCCTGTGGTCAGGTATCAAAGCAAAAGTCTCAACTCAAGTTCTTTTCTATCGTCGAGTCACACAGGATGAAGTGGGTTTCACCCAGTGACCTTAGTGAAGAATAAACAACTACTTTACCGATCTACAGACGAGACTGCTCCCAAACAAGGTCTTGATAAAGTTGATGAGGTAAGTGTGGAGGTGCTCATTGAGCCCTCTGAAGTGGGATAAAGACAGGATGAGGATCTCTTTGGGGTGCTCCTTTGCCCAGTCACGTACCTCCTTGAGAGCAGTCTGAACACGATTGAAGAGGTAAGACATAAATGGTACCTCAGTAGGGTGTAATAATGTTAGAGAAATCTTGTTTTGTCTCATAAAGAATTGATGTGTAATTTGCAGTCTGTGTTCAAGGATGACCTGTGTCAGTACTTTTGGAACTTCTGTGCTGCTTTTGGTTGCCGTCAACACGGTCTCAAAACAGTCTGGCCATGTTGCATTAAATTCAATTTGTGATTTGTCTGCGATGCCTTCCATTTGCATTCATTTGTGCAAAATTTTCATCTCTTTTAAGCTTGTTCGTTCGCTCACTGTTCTTTTTGCATGTCATTCTGGTCAATTTGTTTTGCTTTGCGGTCTCAGGTTTCCCCTCTCATTTGTGTTCATTGTGCATCTCTTTGCGATCAGTTTCTATCTATTTGTGATTCTTCGCTGGCCTTTGAGTCCCAGTATTGGTTTTGTTCTTCATTTGTGTTTATTAGGGTGATGTTGCATCTCTTTTAAATCAGTTCTGTTAATAATGTTAGTTTTTTTTAAATCAATTTCTGGTCATTCTCCTTGTGGGCTTTTTATTCCCGTACATTTGTCACATTTCTGCATCATTGATTTTCCAAAGAGAAATGATAACCTCAACAGAGCCGTTGGATCAGGGGCCATTCAGCTCTTTCAGGTTTTAATTCTACACCCATAAGTCTGTTCCATTTACTCTCATTGTGCCTCACATCTGCACAGCTCATTTTATGTTATGAAGTTAGTCACTGAGAAGTAGACAGTAAATTGAAGATCCAACTGGCACCTAATGATCCAGAACCTTCAATAAAATCCTAAATATTGATCCCAGCTTATATGTCTAAACCTATAAAACACATGTCTGTATTCACCTCCACATCGGTGCACGTGTACAGCCCGTGGTAAAAGTAGAGTCGAGTGGGGTCGGCGTCGTTTGGCTTACGAGCGATCCTCAGGTCCAAGTAGCGAACGCCTGCGTCGAGCTGCGTCTTGACGGTTGCTTCCTATAATACCAGCCGACACCATTTTGCCATTATTACTATACGCACATATAAATTCATCACTGACAGGCTATAAACTCCCTCCTCACCTGGGTGGTTGCCCATTTGTGCACTGTTTTACGCACGCAGTAAATTCCGCTGAATCTCTTTAGTCTATCAGGCTCTATTATAGAGGAGTTAATGTCCAAGTCGTAACTCATGGAGTCGTGGCTTCCTGGGAAAGAACATACAAGACACACACATCACGGAAAAAGTCTTTATGGTGGTCATATTAGGCATCACATTAAATCAGTGACCCCACAAGTCCCCAGTAAAACCCCTCAAACAGCAGAATAGACCCTATAATTGCTACCAATCCAACAGAAAAAAAGGAGCAATGCAACAGTTCTAAGTTTGGAAACGATGGATCTGTTGGGTTTGAACCCAGAATTTTCCGTTAAAGTCACGATGTATCCTCGTGCGATATATTTGTACTTCCTCTACGATTGGTCTTTACTCGTCAACTACTGGACTTCTCTCCTCATCCATGACTTGCACTTTGCATATAAACCTTCGTCCCACTAAATCTACAGCGTACAAAAATTACTCTTACGTTACCATTATTACAATGCAACGCACATTTTGCATGCTGTGTGTCGATCTGTTACCATATTATGTGATTTTAATGACAGAAAGAAGATTAAAAACAGCAGAAGCTCTTGTTCTACCCAAAATGTGAATTTCCTCTTCCAACTTCAGTGTTTGTGTGTTTTTGGAAACAGCAAAGTTGCTGTAATTAATTAGATATGTTGCCTTTGATATTTACCCAACAAAATGAGAATATACAAACTGGAGTGAATTTGCAAAATGACACATTAATGTGTCTAAATCTACCAGCTATGAATATTTAGTATTTAGAATATAGAAACGGGTTAAGATGGAACAAATTACACAATATAGCATTGAAGAAATGGATAAATAATGCTGCTATGTGTCCTGCTTGTGATCTGATAACCCCGTACCTCTCGACCACATTCCTCGGTGTACAAAACTTAAGATAAGCGCATTACTGCATTGTTTGCTGGCTTTAAGTATGCGCCATACTCCACGTTCAACTGATTCCTTGTATCGTGACTGTGTGCAACTGTAATCCCTCCAGCAAGATAATCAAACAAACGGAGGACAACTTGGTCTTGCCGAACATGGATCAGTTATACGTGTTGCAGATCATAAACCTTTCAATTTGAACCAAGGCAGGAAATTTAATCATAATAAATACAACTAAATCAGTGTTTCATGCATTCAATGAATGAATAATCCTCACAGGCAGCATCCTCCAATGACAGTTTTACAGCTGATGATACGTACTGGGCGTGTCTTGTTCGTAGTCACAACAAACTGCATTATTGTTATTCTTTCCAACAACACACACTGAATACACCGCCTCGCACATAGATTCACTTCGATATACATTTATTCGCACTGCGTCATTTGCGTACCTGGTATGGCCAGATGAAACAGGGGAACGGTGTGAAGTTCGGGTGGGAGCTGCGACATCCAGTCACTGATCCATGTTGAAGCTTCTTCCTCTGTTTCCAGAGACATTCCTACACAAAAGATATGAAGAATAGCTTCGACTTTGCAGCACTTCAAAGTGAATGCACAGTGTAAAAGAAGTTCGAGTCAAACGTTCGGAAGTGATCTGACGGAGGAACTTGGAAAAAAGAAAAAAGAGGCTTGGTTTACCTGGAATGTTCATGAATGGGACTCCGATTAAAACTTCCTCATACCAGCACTGTTCGGATGAGTGAAGACAATAAGGTGAGAAAAACCAACTCCTTCACTGGTTTTTCAGGACTGTAACCCGACTACATGAGCGACACAGGGCCAAGTTAATCATTTACCTATTAAAGTACTCACTGAAACGCAGAAAGTGCTTCAAGGATATTTGAAGCCTTTAAAGTTGGTGTGAATAAACACCCGTATGTGTCATTTATATACAATAACTTCTGTTGAAAAGCATTAAACTAACCTAAACTGACAGTTTCTGCCTAAAAAAATCCTTCGCTCCTGATTGAACTCCCATTAAAAATGAAGAATTTCAACACTTGGTTACCTGATTTTTATATATTTTGTCTTTTTACAGGCAGTCTTAAAAAAAATCGAGAGCGACTGGTTCAAAGGACAAGGTCTGGGTCGCAAAAACAAAACTTCAAAAACTAATTTTCATCGTAGTGTGGTCCGTTTTAATACGATTGATGTCAAACCAGCACCAAAATGTTCAGTATTAATTCCCTATCGCCTGATATGCAACCTGATGCAGTGACATCGTCACCCTGGTTAGCGGTCGGGGGTCAACTGATAGTGGGGTCACACAGTAATTGTAAAATGTGTGTTCATCTGTGTCAAACAGTGACAACATGAAGCAATTTAAATGACCATAAGAAATGATGGAAGGAGTGGCGTGGTGGATCAAATTACCTGGTAATCCATTGGTTCCCATGGTGACAAAAGCAGCATTGGTGAAGGTATGTGCTCTACTGAGTGCCCATTCTAGTTCTATTTGCTTTTATAAACATTACCTTCACTCATAGACATCCTCAACTTAGTGTTGTTTATTGCTTCTTTTTTATGTTTTTTACAAATGCAAATTAAAAAAAATATATAAAAAAGTTCAGCAGATATGTCTTGGATTAGTTCGAATCTGATTAAAAAAGATGCTACAGTCCAAGACAAGGTGACTGAGATTTTTTTGTCTGACCTGAAATAACATTTGGCCAAATATTAATCCACTTGTGTTACCCAATAAACCCAGCTGCACAGCAAAGTTAGAGTGGAACATTGACTTCTGCTCATGGGTTCAAACAAAAAACCCAAAGACATAGTGGATTGTGGACCAAATGGTCTCATGTCTTTATTTGTCTTTTGAGTAAAGTATCTACAGTGTCACTTACAAACTAGAAGATCTTAAAAACAACACACCACAATGACAACATAAAGAGTTTTCTAACCAGTTCTTTTCAGAACATCTGTATATCCTTCAATACATTTTTCAAGGACGACCAAATTTCATCAGCATGAGGACAAACTAAATAGATCGTAAAGTGGCACGCTTGAGTCTCCTCAATTCCCCCTTCCTTAATATAAGGAGATTCCTTTCTTAGTTTTATGTTCAGGTGAAGGCTGTATTCAAGCAGATTGTGCGGTCAATCTCCATTTCCTCTACACTTCACTATGACATGGCAGCAAGACAGTGTCACACATCACATATTACTCCGTCTCTGGTTCTTCTGAGATCCAAGCCTTCCTCTTCACTGGAACACCATCACTTATGTGTCCTCTTGGCCCCTCTTCACTTCTTGGTCGGGCACTGAGGAGGTTCTCTCCTCCGTTTCTGAATGAAGCAGCTCCTGGCAGCTGGAAGCGTCTCTGTGTGGCGTCGGCTGAATGAGAGCTACCGGAATGCCATGCTCTTCTCCTGGGGAGTCGGCTGAACCCGGGAGAACCGGCATTCAAACCGCTGATTCCAGGTGTAGGCTTGGTGAATTCAGAAGGAAACGCGTTGCTCATTGGCTGAGGTATTGATTCAGACTCGGAGTAGGAGCTACGCACACGTGGAAAGTTGCAGATTGACGCAGCCGTCGACTGAAGCAACGGCGAAACGAATGGAAATGAAGATGGGAGGGAGATTCGCGACCTGGGGTGAAGAAGACCAATCTTTCTGTGTCTGACTTCTCCTTCATCGTGTTCTTTTGTCTTCATCAGCTCTCCCGGTCTTTCTTCACTTTCCTCCTTGTTACTCATCCACACCTTCCTTCTTCTGGACTGAACCTCCTCTAACTTCACTTCCAAGTCGTGAATGTCTTCGATCACCTGATTGACCCTGTCAAATCGAGACAGAAGAGCTGTGACGCAGGGCATCAGGCCGTCCAGGTAAGGCTGGACTTCGAAGCCAGTTTCAGACCCTGACGAGTCCTCAGACCGAACCGAGAACACTGAGGACGGAGGCCGGGGGGAAGAGAAAGAGGAGGATATCGAAGGGGATTGACAGGAAGGTTGACGCGACGAGAGGTTGGAGAGACGAGATTCCTGTGATGCCCTGGAGGGTGGAACGTCCATGCCCTCAAACTTCACCCGGTGTCGGAACTGGAAGGAGGCAGGAAATGTCAACGACAATTCCTCATAGAATTAGATCTTCCAAAGGATGTGTTGCACACCTGCAGTTACCTGTTTAGCCTTGGTGATTCCCATCCACAGTTTGAGTCTCTTGATGAAGAACTCCACCATTTCATAGTCCTGAGGTTCAATAGCTGGTTGCAACAGCTCAGCCTGCTCTGCCCTTTGGGATAAACCAACAGATAGTCGTCAATTACACTGAACACAGCAATGACCACGAATAAAGTACTACATATTGTACGTCCACAACTCCTTGAGATTTACAGGTGGCTGAAGCTATCTCTGAAAGTTACGATCAGAAATGGTTTGTAGATAAATGGACTGGTGTCCAGGCAGGAAGTCTGCAGCTTTTATGAGTCAAAAATCTGTTTTTGTAACTTTTCACCAAATCAAATTCAACTTCTGCAAAACATGTTTAACCTCTAATATGAGACCAGCATAACTTATTAAGTTGAATATATCATTTTGACATATGTAGGAAAAGTGTCACTCATATTGCATTGATGAAGTTTCATTTCATCACATCTTCACCTGATTTAGTAGTTCCCCCCTTCATTTCACCCCTTCTTAGATTTTATTAACTGTTTTATATGCTCATGCAGTTTTGTTTCTATTTGAAGCTCTTTTTTTAAGTTGTTTTGGTCATTTTTTCCGTTTCTTGTGGTTTTATCTATTCTTCTGCCTTTTTTTATTTAGTTGTTGTACCTTTTTTAAACCCTTCTTAGCCGAGAGATAAGAGACCTTTTGAAATGACTCGGATGTGTACATGCAATAAAAATAAGATACATTTTTTATTTTGTGAAACCTTCTGGGAGCCACAAATTGCGAACCCCTGATTGAGACCAAAACTCCATATTAATAATTTACACATACTATAAGACCCAATGCTTGTTTATATCAGTGTAAATCTTATGTTAAAGTGCAGCCACATATGACTAAATACTATCCTAGATTCAAACATATATGCATAATAGAAGTCTAATATAATATAAAATTCATTGATTTTGGTGATCCCTGAAGTTTCAGCCTTTACCAATCATCTTTAAAAAGAAGACTAGGTGCTAATTAACATGCTAAAAAATATCAAGGCTGTTGGAGGTGTATTGTGCTGAGGATGCTGCAGCACCCCCTGTTGGATGGTAGAAGGTATCAATTTCAGTATGGGGTAAATATTAGTAATATCAAAATGACGACATTTCTGACAAATTGGGACACACCCAACCACCCCACCGTACCTGTATGTACGGATAAGAACAGCTCCACAGAGTCGCGCCACAAACCAAACACAACCCCCCAACAGCAGCAGGCCATAGAGAGGCCCCAGGACCGGGTGGACCTTGCACAGTCTTTGGAGAACCGCTCGTCCTCGCAACATGGACAGCACCGAGACACTGGTCTGATGCAGTGACAGGAAACCTTCCACCGAGCCTGAGAAAAGCTAAAAGGAGGACAGAACCACATCAAGGATTTTTTATTTATTTTTTCCCCTTCCTGAGAATTAGTTTCAGATGAACTTTTCCTCTCATACCGTGCTTCCAAGGTGAGTGCAGAGCAAAAGCAGTAGCAGCACCAGGACAGCTCGATTCCTCAGCTCCCCCCAGGTTCTCTGCAGCACTCTGCCCATCACCACCCACCTCCGCACAAACCTCAAGGTTCCCAGCAGCTGGAAAACACAGCCAGAGCGAGGAGTAGTCTCTGCAGTGGTAAACCCAGGGATCAATGCTGATGTATAATGGAGAACCGGAGCCGACAGTGACCTTCAGAACGAGCAGCGTGAGCAGCAGAGCCGCACACTGAGAAGACTTCTCTGCCAGAAGGGCCGCGCCGTGGAAGTTAATGAAGCTGTGCGGCTGGGCCCGAAACTAGATGGCACATATAATGTAAGTCAATCAGAGAAGTGAAGGTGACCATGTTTACAGCACCGAGTCAAAAGCATCACACTGTTTGTTATTGTTGTCTTACCTTGGAAATACATGAAGAAGACAGAGACTGGGAGCAGAGCTGCAGGACAGCTGCCGCCAGAGTCAACAACGCCAACAAGAGCTGGAACCAGCGATGGCACTGACGCAGGTAGTGAGCACGCTCAGTGGCCAAAGAGCGCAGCTCCCCAAACAGGACGAGCAGGGCAGTGATGAGAAGAACAATCTGCAGGATGAAAAACAATGGGCGATTTCTCTCATCGGCGTCAAGTTTGGGAGCACAAAAGCCTCCAATGATGCGGCACATCAAGCAAGTCAAGATTTCTTTACTGGTGCCAACCAATGTGATCAGCCCCCTCCACTTCATCTCATGACCAATCACTGGAAAGCACGGCTGGCAACATCTCAGAGGTAGAAGCGATTGGCAAAGGGCAAATTGATTGATATATCTTACCACAGTGCCCCTTTGTTTATCTTAGCCAGCTCGCTTTAATATATTTCAGCCAGATACAGCACGCTGCAGCTAAACAGATAAGGCAGTTATTTAGTGGCACTGCCAGCAGAGAGAGTGAGATTACCGTGGAGTCATTTGGTGGGAGTGAGTACAGGACTCACAGGTGTGCACAACGCTTTTTGTTATTTGCATTTAGTAGTCATTAGTGTTGGAGTACTCAAGACCACATTTTCAAGGTCTTAGTCTTGGATGTCGGAAAAAGCCCCCAATGTCCGTTAATCCCACTATTAAAAGCACAGAATAGACTGGTAGAACAGACAGTGTGTTAAACAAAGTTGGAGCCCTCTGGATTAGAGGGTTTATTACCACCAGGGTAAACTGAAGGTCCGGTTCTGAAGAGGATGACGGGATGAAAAGAGGATGGATGGCGAGCGAGGAGGCCATCGGCAGCATCTGAGGCTGCATTAATCGTACCGACACGCATATAAATAACCCAGACTCTCTGTGGTGGTGTGTGAAATCCATCAAAATCCTCTCAAACCTAGAATGAAAAGGAGATTGAAGAAAAAGACAACGTAGCAATTAGCGAAGCATCAAAAAAAAAATGAAGACACACGTAAATTGCACTTTTAACAAATTTGCTACGCAGGGAATGATTCACTTCGTCAGAGTAAAAACGTGCAAAATAGTTTCGGGGTGATAATCTCCATGAGAAAAACGATCATGTCGTTAGTTTTCAGAAGAAAACAAAGTGTGATTGTTTGCGTTTTGCCGGCACGCCTCATCACTTTCAACAGAGTAATTTAGCCGGCACCTAATGAAGGGATTAATGAATCAACACGTCTGGGAGCTGCGCTCATATCGCCGTAACAAATCCACTTACTGGGTCTCCTTCTTGTCTGCCATGCGCAGGTCCGCGATGAGCCGGCGTGTTTCGCTTTCGTTTCCCAGAAGTTCGACGGCCGACGCACCGAGGAAGTGTGCGTACTGCAGCTGTGGTGACCCCATGAGGCGCCACCCGGGGTTTTGGTACAGGTGTGGCAACAAGGTGTGACTGATCCACCGCTCTGTGTCTGACCAGCTACACAGGGAAGGAATAAACCAGGAATTGTGTTAAGACATTGTTGTGCATCAACATGCCAAAAAAAGTCAAATATCTAGCGAAGGAGACCAGATGGTGCCAGGTCCATACAATCACTCACATCACGTTTCCTCAGCATTTCCTTATAGCCCAGTGATTAGAAATGTACTTTAACAGACAATTGCACAAGAGATGGTTTTCCAATCGACAGCATTGAAATACCTAAGAATGTATCCAAACCAAATAAAAATACATAAACTTTTCAACTTGCACAGGATTTAGTTGTGTTCAGAGGTACTGCATCTTATTGTGTTGAACAAATGTCACATGTCCAATATCCTATTTTTGGCTCAGTACATTCCCTTCACATTTTTTCCCGGTGTGGCCGGTGTCAGGAATGTCTGTGTGTGTGTGTGTGTGTGTGTGTGTGTGTGTGTGTGTGTGTGTGTGTGTGTGTGTGTGTGTGTGTGTGTGTGTGTGTGTGTGTGTGTGTGTGTGTGTGTGTGTGTGTGTGTGTGGAGGGTTGTGTGATGTTTTGACAGCATTAAGCTGAGTGTCGGTCTTACTCTCGGAGCGAGGTGAGGTTGGGGAACCCCGGGGGTGCTCTGTGAAGACGCTGTCTGACAGCGGAGTGCAGCAGCCGACCCTGTCTCTGCTCCACTCGGTCCTGGTAGTTCACCAGCAGCACCAGCAGCAGAAACAACAGCTGGCAGACACAGTGCTGAAGGAAAGACAAACAACATTTTACCAATACAGACCGCATGGGAGAATAGAGTGCTTTGACGCAGCAATTTAATTAGATCTCTTATTTTTATCATGGAAATAAAAAGTGAGTAAAGACAACTCTTTTAAAACCACATGTAGAATGAAGCGGGGAAGATGATGGATTGTTGCACATTGTATGATGTGCTTTGCTGAAATGTGCTGTAAAACTGTCCTGCGTACCCTCATGAGTGCCCGCAGTGCCTGGACTTTGCGAGCCTCCTCTTTGGCCTGAAGCAGCCCGTAACCACACGGCGGTCGGACCTTCCCGCTCTGCTCGCCAAACATCCGGACCACCTCGGTCTCCCGAGCCAACTGCTCCTCCACCTCCGGATCCACCGGCCGCCACAGCGCCGTGTGGATCAAAGCCTGCGCGCACACCTGAGCGATGACAGCCACAGTCAAACGAGTTCAACGCCAAAGATGTAAAGGGTTGAGTGGGTAGAACTCACCTTGAGAGGCTCCAGCAGCAGAGCCGACGCGAGGAAGGCAGAGGAGGCCGACGTCAGCCACATGAGCACCACTTTTCGAGAGAAGAAACTTCCGTAGAGCCCCACCGCCGCCAGGCAGGCTCCCAGGAGCACGGCCACCAGCAGGTAGAGAGCACTGAGAGCCCAGCGAGGAAGCAACCGGCCGGGCTGACCTCGAACAACACCTGAGGGGCAAATGAATGATGAGGATTCTCTCACACACACACACACACACACACACACACACACACACACACACACACACACACACACACACACACACACACACACACACACACACACACACACACACACACACACACACACACAAATCACCAAATATATCATTGTTTCTAAAGCAGTAAAATATGAATCAGTGGTTATTGATGAGAACATTGAGGACCCGTTTACACAACAATGTTTTCAAGGGAACACGCTAAACCTTCATTGAGTTTTGGCAGTCTGTTTACACGACAATGGTGCTCCGAGCAACTGACCAACTACATCATTTACAGAATTTCTGCCATTTTCGTGGAAACAGACATCCTTTTCAAATCGTTGCCGTGTGAACGTAAAACTTTTCTGAAAAGAAAAAGAAAAAAATGATGCGTTTTGGACAGACTATTTAGACAATGACAGACAAACACATACAAGTTTTAATACATTATATTTTAAGTTTTAATCACAAAACACAACCCGATACTTTATGTTTGCTCCCTACGTTAAACTGATATTTAGCGAACTAAGATAGGGTTGAGAATGAAGACGGATTTCCTGTACCAAATGAGATCCTAGAAGGACTGAAAGTGATACAAAGTATCATCAGACATGTGTTTTTGAGGCTTTTGTTTTTGTGTATTAATGCACTGTATTCCCTAGAAATTCCCTTCCTGAATTGCAATATCGATTGCAGCCACACAGAGCAGCGGTCTTGGGGAGCTGGTGAGTGCCGAGGGTCTTGCTCGGGGACCCCCGGTGCCTGTTTTTGGAACTGTGGAGGGAAACCAGAGTACCCGGAGGAAATTCACACACACAGGGGAAACATGCAAACTCCTCACTGAAAGTGCCCCAGGTGATACTTGAACCACAGAGGTCAGCACCAGAACTCACTGCTGGGCGCAAAAACCGGCTCCATGGTTGCGACGGCCACCGTGTGTCAGAGTGTCGGAGAGGGAAGGAGACATTTTGGTGGACGCCACAGCAGACTGATAAAGTTCAGTTTTATCTGTTTATTAAATGTATAAATTAAATATTTGATCAGGGACTTGTAAAAAGGCTCAGTGGACTTTATGTTTTATCCTCAGTCACTAGAGCTGGAGGAGGTGGGAGACGACAAGGTCGTCTCTCTGCACTCAGCACAGCTTTACGCACGGCTGTCGCCGCACCATTTATATACTTACTCTGAAATTAGACTGTTACACATCTTGTCACAATTGATCATCAATCAGTTCTATCCACCGCTCTGTATCAGCTGAATATGAAACCATGACATATGAACATGGTGCTGCTGATTCAGTAGTAAAGGCTCACGGAATAAACACATCTAGAACGCTGCAGGTTGGCTGTTTATGATTACGTGGATCTGTAAGTCTGATATTTGAAGATAGTAAAAGTATGGGTTGAATCTGTCTCTGTGTGCATCACTACAGTTTTTTCTCTTTGCTCTGCAACTGTATTTGATCTATTCTGTTGTTCTCTGTCATTTTAGGTCTCTTAAAGTCATCCTCAAATTTTAATCGGTTTGGCCACTTTGTGGTCACTTTGCATTTTGGTATCACTTGCGTTGGTTTTACATCGATATCTAATTCAGTTTTCTGTCTTTTTTTTTTTTTTTGCAGTTGGAAGCTTCTCGTAGCTTTTTCTATGCATCCTTCATGCTGTTGTTTTGTGTGTTTTTGTGGGACCTGCTGATCAGAATGCTAACAACCCTTTCAACCTGCACTCGACCTTGGCTCCCTCATTATTTGCACCTGCCGGACTTGTTAAGTCACCCAACCACTGCAAAAAAACAGGAACCCTTGGGACAGGTTGCTCTAGGCCTTTTTATACAGCCGCAGCAAATATCCAGTTTAGGTTTCTTTACAGTCGTTTTGCATTTAGCAGTAGGTGTTTGTTGTCGTTTTGTTTTAGAGGGGTTTAAATCTGTGTTAATAAGTGGTCCAGCTATGGACCCCCAAAAAAGTCTTCAATTACCTTTTAGTAGAAGGAGAATAAGAGGGCAGCAGATGTTGTATTGGGCTAACACCCCATTTACATGACAATGATTCAAGTCAAAACGTATAATTTTGGGGTTTTCGTTTCACGTTTACATAGCAGCATTTTAAAAAATGATTCTCACATTCTCACACAGAAATGGCAGAAACACTGAAACTGATGTAGTTACCATGCCAGGCCACAAGTTGGCGCTGTTTGTTTTTGTAAATGAAACCACACACACAGTCAGATAATATTTAAGAAAGTAAAAGAGCTTAAAGTGCAATAAAATCTCAAAATGATATAACATTAAAATTTGTCAAGACTCAATGTATTTCTATAAATAGCTGGTTTCAGTAGTTGTGAACAAAACAACATTGCAGAACTTCCTTAGGGGTCTGCGGCAAACGTTTTTCCAGCAGGATTACTTTGGTATTAATTTTCTATTTGCACTGTGAATTGCCTTGTGACTGAATGGTGCTCTATAAATAAATTGGCCAAACATTGCCTTGCCTAATAGGTCATGATGAGAAACAGACAGGTGGAGGATAATGTTAATAATCATCTAGTTAAAAGAAACAAAAGTTTACACCTAAATATGCTGGAGGTCTATTGGAGATGAGTAAAAACACGAAGGCACAATTTACATAATCGCTTTTGATTCAGAAAGGTTTTGCGTTTACATGACAGATAATGAGAACACGGAACACGGAAAAGGCAGAAATGCTGAAAGGGATGTAATTAGCATTCAAGGCCACTAGTTAGTGCTGTTGGTTGGTTTTGTAATGACAACACACACACATACTAACATAGAACAATACATGAACATTAACAATGGTGAGTACACAGACGACGAAGTTGGATTGCTATTACAGGTGACTCTCAACTTTGAAACAACCAAGTCCCAGGAGAATATAAACTGGGAGTCATGACACTCTGGAGGCAAATATTGTTGTTACTGTTTGTGAAGAAGTACTATTTACTATGGCCGTGGTGCACATGCGCAGTGGCAGCATTTCAGAAAAGTGGTGTTTTCCCCTGTTTCCATGGAGATGGACTGCACTTGGTGAGCAGTTTTCAAAAAGTTGCATTTTCAGTGGCTCCGAGCACCGTCGTCATGTAAACTGACACCCAGAACACTATTGAGGGTTCTCCGCTTTCGCGAACATGGAGGGAAGTTCAAACATGGAATGTTAGAATGTTAGGAACCGTCAGCAGTGGTACCTATGCGAGTCGTAGACGGTGAGCGTGTGGAGTCGGGAGACGGGCTTGGCAGGAACGTGCTCGCCACCGAGTCCACAGACAGCACAGAAGGGTACTTATAGAGTCTGGGCCCATTCGACGTGGAGTAGGACTGAATGTCTGGCTTGCTGGTTTCAGTTCCGTACAGGGACTTATTCTCACTCTGCTCCGACCAGCTGGAGTCGCTCCTTCTAAAAGACCAATCAGAGACCCAGTGGAAGTTCGACGTCATAACAAGACTGCTCTGCATGAGCAAATGCACGCTCACAGAAGTTATTCTCACGTGGTTGAGAAAGAGGACATGGTTCTCGGGGAGTCCCGGCCGCTGTCGGAGTTGCTGTTGGCTGCGTCTGCTGCTATAGACATTAACAGATCCTCATCTGATATGACAAACGAAGATTTACAATTAGATGGCATGTTCCAGAATTATTGTAAAACAAGATTAAATCAGTCACATGACCAACCATTTTGGATTTATTCTATATTTTATGCTAATAATGTAAGTGTACACAACTACTACACTGTTTGAGCTTCAGATATGAAGGTTCGACAACTTTTCAGGGAACCGTCAAGTTCCTTCTACTCGAGCATTCCATGTCTACTTAGCTTTGTCTGACTAAAAACGTTCTCAATCTGATACATTTCAGATTTCATGTATGCTTCATTTATATTCTGCTCTCTATCATACCTTCAATATTTTGATATATTTGGCATTAAAAATGAATATTTCTACATATTGGATTCCGGAGAGGAGCAGACTTCAATGAGCAAATGAATGTTTGATGACAGTTTCTGCAAACTGAAGTTCCTACAGCACAACACACCGTGGCTCAGTGGTCGAGTGGGTCGTCCAATAACCGACGGATTGGCTGTTGGAATCTCTGCTCTATCATTGTTGTTGTGTCCTTGGGCAAGGCACTTTACCCCCATTGACTTGTATGAATGTTGGTGGTGGTCGGAGGGGCCGGAGGCAATTCTGGCTACAACGTAGTGTACCACCACCAGTGTGACTGGTGTGAATGAATAATGGTTTCTGTATGCGCTTTGAGTCACCTCGAAAAAAGTGCTATATAATTCCAAGCCATTATTATTAATAATTAATTAATGTCACTGCAGAGGTCTATGCCATGACCCCGAGACTAAGATGAAATAACTCCAAGTATTTATTCTATTATGTATACAACCTGTCTGTTACAATCGCATATGTGAGATGTAGTTTAAAGTCATTGTATGTCACACTTTCAATGGGAAACCAACTTTAAATATTTTTGTTTTACATAATAGATAAAGTATTTTGTTGTGATTTCATTTAATTTATACAAGTTAATCAAAATTAATTGAATAAATAATGCCCCACTAAATCTCCAAGATGCTTTGAAAAGTCTCTTTGAAGATTGATAGTATTCAGGAAATTCCCAAGTGGGGATCCAACAATCATTATCTCTCTGTAGCTGCAATTCTTGACTAACCACGACCGCGCATAAATATTGTGCTATACTTTTTCCAGACAAAGTACATGGGTAAAGAGTACAGACTTCAAAGTGCCTGCCAGTTGGTATATGAGGAGTGAGAGGAATCTTTATAATCATGCAGCAAAGGGATACAAACATACTCTCTTTTTAGAGGGGCTGTGAGTATGCATAGATATTACTTACATCCTGTATTTCTCACTGGATACAAAAGTAGCATTTCTGCACAGTTGTACTTTGGTACATTGGGAAGTTATTTCTAGGTGGTTTTGTTGACAAGAAAAATAGAAGAATAAAAAAGTTTCCTCACCAGACAGAGATAGAAGAGTTGTCAAGTTGTTTCCATTGGGAATCACGTGGTGAGGCCTTTGGCCGAGTTCAACAGAAGTAGATATATCCTTTGAAGAGGAGGAAAGAAGAGTTGCTGCAGAGATGTGGGACACGGGCATGGCCAGGTGGAGCTGCATCACGGCCTTCTTCCGCCTCAGCTGCCGTGCAGTGCCACGCATGGGTGAAGCTTGGCGGCCGTCGGGTGTCGTCGTCGTTCCCGTAGGGGAGTTCAGGAGGCTATCGCATGACGGCCATGTCACCACGCCTTCTTCCTCATGTGTTCCTGCTGTCAAGGGCGCCAAGCCAGAAGCAGTCCAAAAATCCAGGATACTGGAGTCTAGCGCCTTGCTCTCCAACAGCTAGAAACAATTAGAAGCACACTTGAGGTGGAACTCTAAAGAAAAACAGGAAAAACACACACACACACACCAAAATGTGTTTGTATGCTCTCACAGATGAAGGACTGTCTCTAACTGGGCCTGAAGAATCTGGCAAAGACAGAAAAGAAGGACCGGAGAGCCCCGACTGCCCAAGGTAGACGTCCATCTCCACAGAGTGACAAATAGGGGAGGGAGGGACTGACATGTCCATGGTTACCTGGATGGAAGACACATATAAACACACACCTGCAGCCTCAGCTCTTTCCGAGTGTACTGTCGGAGAGCTGGGAACACTTCACTCTCTAGGATAACACTGACAAACAAGGCAAGCACAAACCCGCAATGACCTTCAATCACACTGGAGAAGGTCGCATTCCATTGAAAGTCCAGCTTGCTTTTTAAAAGTTAACTCAACCATTTGTCAAAATCAATCTTATCAAAAAGATTCAGGCCATCTGCAGTGTGAAAGACAACAGAAATAACTAAAAGTTTTTGCTGAGTTACCTGACTGTGAGCTTTTCTGAAGAGGAAACAGATGAAGCATTGAAGAGGAAACACCAACACTGCGATTGTCATTCCTACTGCGATGGTCTCCACGTTAATCAGCAGACGGGCAGACACAGGTTCACTGTTTTGAAAGGGATACAAGCCAGTTATAAATCACCAGGGAAGTAATCACTACAGGACTACACAGAAAATATCTCACCTGTGCCCTTCAGTGCCAACAGCTCCATACCAGAGAGCCCCGAAGGCAAGGTAAAGGTGCAAAAGTAGGGCGCTGCAGGTAACCCTTTGAGCCCTGGTGAAACGGCTGTGAGCCGGGCGCTCCCACAGCGACAGCCACAGGTGGCGCTCCATCAGCCCAAACCTCATCTGGGAGGAGAGAACCCGACGAAACTGACTCACCTCGTCTGGACCTGAGATTGACGAATGGAAAGGGAGACAGAGCCTCATTGAAGAACTGTTTCATAAAAATCTATTGAAAACAAGAGCCATGTTCGGCCCCAACAAGTTGTCAAGTAAAAACTGACAACTTCCGCCGCATTTTGGGTGTCTATTCATACAACAGTGCTATTGGAGCTATCAAAACCCAATTGTTTTTATAAACAGTTCCCAAAGTGACACTTTTCTGAAACCAAGTGATTACTCTAAACTTCACCACACCCTGCAAACGGATGGTAAATCATCTGCTCTAGGAACACTTTTCACATTCTCGGAGATATGTTGAAACTCCCATATAAATCTTTAAATGAGACCTGATATGTGTTTTGGCATTTTTAGTCATGTATAAGATTACAAATGTTGGGTATTCATAATAAATGTAGGTAGAGGGTCAAGCAACAATGTTACTAGAACTCCTTCAAAAAGAAAGCTCAGGCCTCCAACTGCTGTGAATGCTCTGATTGCATGAAGGAAAGCCAGCTCGTCAGATTTCCTCATATAGTCATGTTTTTAGGCACAGACCGTGAGGCTGGTGTTTAATTAGATAGATAGATAGATAGATAGATAGATAGATAGATAGATAGATAGATAGATAGATAGATAGATAGATAGATAGATAGATAGATAGATAGATAGATAGATAGATAGATAGATAGATAGATAGATAGATAGATAGATAGATAGATAGATAGATAGATAGATAGATAGATAGATAGATAGATACTTTATTCATCCTCATGGGGAAATTCACCGTTTCAGCCGCATCAACAGAACTGGTTTGCACAGGAATAAAGAAAATAAAAGCTTTACAAGCATGCAATGCCGCATGTTGGCAAATTTGAGCGGAAAATATTTCTCAATCAAATGACATGGAGCCATAAAAACCAAAAACCAAAAACTCGCAGAAAAGGTCAGTGTTAAAAGAATAATAAGTTTTAGTTTTTTTTATAGTCACCCATGATGATAAACTGTTTTAATATTCCATAATAAAAGGTTTTCTTGAAAGAAATGTAAATTTTTTATTTTTAACATCCAAGCAATATATAAATGCTTACATGAGGCCAAAACTTCCATTTCCACTGAGCCAATCTTCTCGTTCTCCAATGAGAGCCAGTCTTCCACCAGGAAGAAGAACATGTGGTCTGTCTGAGTGTCCCACACCACCACATGCTGGACATACCACGATGGGT